>NC_069657.1:344328403-344943211 GCF_027244095.1 Hemicordylus capensis | reverse complement strand
ATCTTACTGCCCTGGAGGTGCCCCCTCTTAGAAAAGCTTTCACCTTGGCAAGATGTAATGCCTTGCCTTCAGCCCTTTTAGAGGGACGATATAGAGGGATCCCCTGTGGGGAGAGGCTTTGCCCATGCGGCGAGGGTCAAGTTGAAACAGTTACCCATGTACTATTGGAATGCCTGCTCTACAGAGACCTGCGCCGGGATTTCATTCACCCTCTGACAGTCAAATTCCCAGGTCTCGATCTACCTCAGATGACTGCCAGGCTCCTGGAAGGAAGTAATTCCTCTTCCACTAGACAGGTAGCCAAATTTTGCAGTGCAGCCCTTCGCTTTCGGAAGAGCCTAAAAATGGACAAATAAACGACACAATGCCAGAGCAATTTGTACTCATATCTCGGCTAGTTGTAGCTGGGCATGTGGGGATAGGTATTGCCAGCTTAAAAGTAGCTAATTCAATGCTAACACTTTATAGAGCCCCTGAATTGTATATCTCCTCCCAGATTGGGAGCTGTGCTGTGTTTGGAGTTGTAATTGTTCAATAAGCAGGAATAAGCTGCCCTTTTATTTTAATCTATTTCACTAGTATTTTACTAGCATTTTCAGTGACTCTGTGCTGAGCAGGACCCCATAGAATGCTGATTATCCCCTCTTTTAAATTTGTTCTGATTTTATACTGCTTTTTGACTGAAACAAAGTGTTTGGCTGAGTCCTTTTTAGCATACATGCATTTTATCTATTCTGTTTGTGTTTTATATCATGTTTTAAAATTTTGTATTTTTAGATTCCCTCCCCCTCAGTCTTAATGCTACATCAATTTTAATCTCCGTAATACTGCAACACTTTCTTTATATTGCATTTACTGTATAGTATTACTGTTTTACAACTTGTGCTGGTCAACGACTGTAATAAAGATTATTATTATAGAACAGTTTTCCATTCAATGATAATTTTCTAGTGACATGATTTTTTCTTTAACATGTGAAAGTATTCAAAAGTGTTGTTCTCCACCTGTAGTCTGAAGTGCTGCTGTCCCTTCTGTCACCTCATTCTTCTGAAGATCATGATGGTTTGAGTTCTCATATCAGTAAGCAAATATTCCTGCTACTAGCAGATTCCAGCCAGCATATTCCCTTGAAACTGCCTCCTTATCTTCCCTTCCCCTATGAAATTTGCAAAGCAACAGCAGCAAAACAAAAGTCAGTTAATTTAATCTTGTGCAAAGACAGTTTGTGGCTTATTGGAAAAGAAAAACCAGTACTTTGTTTCAGGGGCATAACAAGGCTGGAGTGGGCCCAGAGACAAAATTTTAAAATGGGCCGCTCACTGATACACACACACACACTTCACAATATATAGTCATGTGAATTGCCTCTGGGGGGCCCCTCGAGGCGTCGGGGGCCCCAGGCAGCCACCTCCCCCTGCCTAATAGTAGTTACGCCCCTGCTTTGTTTTTATTTCAGAAGTTCAATTCCAAACCATCAAAGGCTAGAGATGAGATCTTCTTGTGTGTTGGTGCAGCTGCATTAGGTACTAAACCACACTCTAGTTGTTTATCTCACCACCACCTCCTTCTCCAGCTACTACTGGCATAAACCAATACAGTGTATTTCCTGTAGCCCAAACTGGCATGAGCACTAGGTAATACATCTGTACCCAGGTGTTGAATGCAGTTCTCTTAGCTTCCTATGCCTGCCTTCTACCAACCCAAAGAGGAAGTGGTCTCTACAGTGAAAAGGCTGAAAAGTGAACAGTACCTCTCTCTCAACAGAAAACTTGTTTCAAATTTCACAGTGTTGTCTTTTAAGTGTGCCAAGTGGTGATGGAGAGCCTCTTATGAGCTGTTTTTGTTTAAATATCAAATCTTGCTACTCTTCCACAGACCATGTCATCAAGCCTGAAGGATTTCATCCATTCCTTGGATCCAAAATCTCTTCCTAGGATTCTGCAAATCCAGTCTGGCTTTTATGATGAAGGTAAGCTTTGGTCTAAAATAATCTAACTGTGCATATAAGAGAATGTGACTTCACTAGTCTGTGCTCTATGGAAAGAAATCAATTGATTAGGAACTGAACATTGTAAGAATAGCATGGCATCCCTAGGCCGGTTACTTTATAGCATAAAGTGCAAGTATAAATATTAAAAAGTTAAATAAATTGCTTTGTTTGGAAACTCTGATGAGCGGCCATTGACCTACAAAGAGTTAGTTTCAAAAATATGGCAATGAGGGTCAAACATGAGGCAGGGGAGGCTTCTAACATATGCAGCCTTTTTACAGCTCTGAGTATTCTGTCAACATTAGAAATCAAGTTACAAAATTCTTTATACTCCAATCTAGTGAATGCTGCATTCACAAGGATGCAGACGTCAGTGTGTACACCTCCTTTGGATTGGGAACCACTTGTGTGAGCAGAATGATGCTAGGCATGCAGAGTTGGATCTCGGCATTCATCAACCCTGAAAAAGTGGCTGGTGGCATTACTTTTTATAGCACCGACGATTACTTGTTTTCTGGAGAGGTGGGACGTGGGGCTATTGTGCTGCATGTTATTTGATAGTTTAGGCAAAACAGCAATTCCACTTACATGTTGGTTTCCCTCAGCTATGCCTTTGTTTCAACATCTGTTAACTAAGGAAGCTGTTTGAACAGGAGAGAGGATGGGGAAGGCTTGCTTGGAAGGTTTGCTTGGAAGTGTGGCTATTACCACCCTTCATGACTATGTTTTGGCTAAAATGGGGAAACTATCTCAAATTGAGTGCAAACTTACATACATCCAAATTAATATCTAAGGTGCTAGGAAAGCTGATTGTTTCTAGGGTACTGGGAAATTAGCAGGGAGCCAAGACAAGTTTCTTGAAAACAAAGACTAAGAGACGAGTCTCACAGTCAGTGAGACCTGCCTTAAGGGGGTTTGTGGGGAGAGCGGGCTTAGCCCACTCTCCCCGCAGACAATCACAATTGCATCCCTGAGCGGCTGGATCGGCTGCCCACACAACTGCCAGCTCCGTCACAGAGATGCTGGGGACTGTGGGGATCGGGGGCCGTATAGCCCCTGGAAGTTCAGGAGTATGCGGGGCATACTGGAGAGACCCTCAAGCCTGGGAGGCTGCTTGAAGCCTCCCAGCCGAGGGTCTCCTCCTGTCTTGCCATGGCACGGAGCCGCACCACGGTAATACACGATAAAAAAGACGAGGTTAACAGAGTGACCGCTCCGTTAACCTCGGCTAAGGGGAGGGGTACCTTGGGAGGTTTGCTGCCAGGAGTCACGGGGCTCCCGTTGCAGCACACAATCAGCTGAAATCGGGCTAGGCTCTCTCAGCCCAATTTCGGCCGATCGTGAGAATAGCCTCTACGTGTTATTAGAGAACAGAAGTGTACAAATCAAAGTAGTAGTCGGCGCTCTCTGACAGAGCTGCTGGCAATGGTCTCCCTTAAGGAGTCAATGCTCAGAGAATGACACTGAATTGCCTTCAATAGACATTCAGGAGTTAACGCTGAGGGATGGGGACATTGTTGAGGGCAATAGATAGAGAAGGGGAGTAGCGACAGAGACCATGATCTATATCTACCTATCATATGTTGGTAAGGCTTGGGTCCGAGGGTTGTGAGGATGCTAGCTTCCTCTTTGGAAAGGAGGCATAGTCCTTTCGTTGCAGGGAGGAAACTGAAGCAGAGAGGCTTGGGGCCATGTGGGAAAGCAGCGTGCCTACAGATGGCTGGGCTCTGCTACTCCAAAAGATCTCCCAGGGGAGAAAGCAAAGTTGCCGTAGTACAAGAAAGCAGCTCTCTATGTGTATGTGCAAAAAGTGAGATGCCTTTGGGATGATGGCAAAAGCAAAACTTCAGACACACGTGCTGATCCCCACCCACACTCGCACCTCATGAGCTGAAGGGGTGAGGGAGTCTTATAGTCCCAAACTGACCTGAGAACATGACCAAGGGTGCGCCCATGGTGATGAGGATCCTGGATGGTCCTAAACAAAAAGAAATTGCAGTAGATTGGCCAGCTGCTCTTCAGGCATTTTCTTAAGACAAAAGGGGTGTAGGGGTGATTACAATACAGGTAGTTTGTGCAAAAGGGAGTGATATTCAGTATGATTCATCCTGATTAGGACCAGGAGTCCTTATCTGTAGGAGGTGACTGACCTTGGGTTTCCTGGCATTGCATATGTGATTTTTAGAGTCTTCCTCCAAGAACTCTGTGTATGCCTAGAGGCAACAAGTTATTACAGTGGTATTTCCCAATCTGCTGATATCGTACTAATGGTTTGGGGGTATCAGAATGACTAATCTCCTGTCCACCGACTGGAGAGATGTGTCTGTAATGGTGTCTTAGTTAGAAAGTAGCTGTTATGGAATAGTGTAGACAACAGTGTCGCTACTATGGAAAAGCCAAAGATCAAGTCAAGGGAGTACAGAGGTGCAACCAAACCAGGCAGACATGGTAATGGGAAAGGCATCCTGATCTTCCAACAGCCGCATCAGTGTAACATTACTGTAATTTTCTGTTTTGCTATTTTGCCAAGACACAACTTTTGACATTCTAGATCTATGATGGTGCAAGGACTGGAGAATGTTCAGTCTTCCCTGAAGATAAAGTTTAGGAGAGAAGATAAAGATAAAGATAAAGTTTAGGAGAGAGCTCACCTTATCTAATGGGGTAGAAAGCTAGAGATAAATGGACTGGAGCAAAGCAGCTGTGGCTCCAACAGTGCTTTTCAGATGGAACTCGATAAGTACACATGGTATTATCAGCACACATCAGCATGCCCTGTTTGTTTCAGATGGTTGTGTTTTAGTAAATACTCAGCGGCTGATCATATTATTTTTTTCTGAAGGCTCAACTTAGAATGCCACAAAACCACATTAAAATAAATGAAAGGTCTCAAAAGAAGAGATACTTCTTTCATCATTTAATTTCTCACTCTTATCTTATAGCCTTGTAAGAAGCCCATATATACTCAAGTTAGAAACAAGAATGCACAAAATGTGGTAAGAGAGTATGTTGATTATGAGAACATATCAAGACCAGAAAAAGATTTGCTGAAGGATTTTCTCCACATAGTTCAGTAGCCAGGCCTGACTGGGAGTGGGTGGGGGCAGTCAGCCAAGTTGGACACTGGCTGACTGCAAAAGGCCCATGACCAACCCTGAGTCCTTTCCCAGCATCATATTTTTTTGTGGGAGAAGTGGCAGCAGACCTGTCTGAATGAGTTGCTCCATTTCTGTCTTCTCTCATCCTAACCATGCCATCTGCGAGTGTATAATAGTGTACTAATGTACATCACTGAAGAGTGGACAGAAAGAAAGCAAGTTGGAGGGACAGATGGCATTTTCCATTGTCTCATAGTTATAGTCAATTAAAAAAAACTAGTTTTTGTTTTCAACAGTAGCTATTGCTGAGGGAATCCATCATATGACGAACTCTATTTAAAGTAGTACATATTCTTATAATTCATGTTCTTTTGTAGTGTCATGCTTTTCTTCTCCTAGCCACAAAGGATGGGTGGTGAGAGGCACCATAACACAAATAACAGCCCTTGCAATCAGATCAATGGCCCATTGCCCTAGTTGAGTTTCCATATATCTGCATGAAAATGAGGACAGAGCTGATAAAAAGGAAGCGTTTTCTCATCAGGGATGCAAAGGAAGCAAACTGTCCTGAGGCTCCCACAGGTTTGGGGACCTCCAACATGCTATTCCTATCTACAGACAGCATTTGACAGATGCAGAAGGAGAGCCCTAAGACTATATTTTCCCCAGGTTCCTTTTCTCTGGCCCTGCTTCTCAGTAACAGTACGTTCTCAATAATACCTAATCTATATTGATTAGAAAGACACTAACAATTGTACAAAGTACTTGACAATCTGAGAGTGAATTCAATTAAAAGAAACTGAAACGACGAGAAACTGATTTGTTTTGAGATGCTCTTCTGGAATATTTTAGTAAATACTGATGGCTAGTAATCTAAGCACATTATATGCCCATTGATTTTTTTAAAAAATACATATGAGACAAATTTGAGTTTTCCATTTTTACGTTGAGAAAATTGTGCCTTTCTTAATACTAATATAATTGTTTTATGGGCAACTGAATTTAATTTTCTGCTGGCTTAATTTAACTAGGGGACGGCAGTAAAAAGTATCATCTTTACCTAGAGAAATGTAAAGTTGTCCAGAACCATTTATTTCAAATTTATATTCTTTAGGTTCTAAATATGCACAAGGAGGTTTTGAAAAATAGTCCTCCACTATTCCTGCACACAAAGGACAAGGTCCAGACTAAGCTAATCATGACTAAGCCCTCTGTCACTAATGGGATTTAAGATAGCTGTGACTAATTTCTCTCATTTATTTCAGCTGTGCTTTGTCATGATCCTGCCCAGAGAGTCTGGATCCTGACTAAAGAAGTGCCATGTTCATCTAGCTCATTTCATTAGGGACTTCCTAGATGGCCATGGTCAACCTGCATGAAACAGATAAAGTTTCCCACAAAATTATATACACCTGAAGGCTTGCCCTCCCAAAAAAGCAGTGGATACTTTCCTCTGAACATACTGTGATATAGACTTGGTTCTTCTGATCCAGACTATATTTCCTTATAGTCTGGATCAGAATACACAAATTCTGCATCAGATACCAGTACAAGAATACATTATTTTCAACATAGTTGGGTGAACAATGATAATTATGAATATTCTTCAGGCTTAGAGTGTCTTTTCCATGCAAAGTTTCAGGGCCAAGGACAAAACATGCATCCATTAGAGCAGACAGCAAGACCCCAAGTCTGTTAACATGAGAACTGAAACTGTTCTGGTTTCCTTGGTTCAAGGGGCATAAATCATGTTAAAGTCAAGTACTTTGAACAGCTAGGTTGTTCAGGAAGTTTAAACATTGCCTGAGTCTTATTATGAAAAAACAATTTTAGCTTTTTAAATATAAGGTCATTCTGAAATTAAAGAAAACGCATGGCATTTCATATTTTCTAAAGGGCTGGAGTTATAAAAACAGACTGCACAATTACTGAATTAAATGCTTAGTTGTCTAAATGCCAAACAACAACTCTATATTTTCAACAAAAGGAAACAGAACTGCAGATATTCCTTGAATGTGTTGCTTATTCCAGTCAACAGAAACAAATGTAAAGTTTAATTTATCAGTGGAACATCACCCCTGTGGGAGCTGCCAAGTTGCAAGAACCTTTAGCGCTCCTTTAATCAGTATACAACAAGAAAGGTCCAAAATCCCCAGAAAAGATAATTATGCTGTCCCACATTCTCCTTTTCCTTTCATCTCCCTTCCCCCACACTGTTTTTGACACCAAGGACTCATTTTCTCTCCATTTCAGTCCTAGAGCCTGCTTCCTCACACCATCCCCTTCTACCTCCCTTTCATCTTAGACTCTTTCACTGTCTGCCCTTTCTTCATTACCTTCGCTTTTAAGCACATTCCTCCTTGCCCTTTAAACATGTAATTGCCCTGTAACCCAAAGCTCATTATTGGATATTGCTGTTTGAATACAATTAAGGGTGCTTTTCGGATCCCTAGTAGCATTAGTGTAGCACTTCACTGCCTTACATTTATTTATTTTTAAAATATTCCCGAGAGAGAAAATAATTTTACAGTATTTGTGGGGGAATAGGTGGGACTCTGGGGGAGTAGATGGAACTGGCTGTTTTCATTAAAAAATCTTGCAACATAGAAACTCAGCCCAAGTATCATCAGACTCAACCAAGTACTACTGCAATCAGTTGACCATCTTTTCTGCAGCTACAGTATTATTAGCCAGTAACTTTCATTACATTCTACAAAATGCAGTTTGTGAGCAGTAGAACTGTTGACACAGCTTGCTGATACCAGAATGATCTGGTATCAAATTATTATCATCAAGCTAATAACTGGCTGACCTTTTCCATGCTGTAGAAAGCTCCCACAGGAGACTGATAAGCCTCTCCTTGAAGATCTCTCCACAAAGAATAGAAGCTAAATGCATAAAAACCACAACAACAGCCTTATTGGATCAGACCAAAGGTCCATCAATTCCATCCTCTCAGTGGCCACCAGTCAGATGCCTCTGAAAAGCCTAGAAGAAAGCATGAAGACAAAAGTCTGTCCTGCTGTTGCTCACCACCAACTGATAGTCAGTGACATACTGGCCACCTTTGGGCATTATTATTGTTGTTGTTGTTTGTTTACACAGTCAGACAGGTGTTATTGACTGGTTTGTTTTATGCAGACATTGAATCTTTCCCAAGGACCTGGGATGGCTGAATTTTATTATCAATATTGTTGCTGTTGTTTGTTGTTGTTGTTATTTATTACATTTATAAACTAGCCCATCCAGAGGCTACGGGCAGTGTACAACAACTTTTAAAGAGACATAAAAACACCCAGTTCAAAACACAGTGCTAAAAACAATATAAAAACAATTCAAAAACAATTAATTAAAACCAATTAAAATACTTTTTTAAAAAAACAACCCTTTACAAGCCTTGGAAGGCCAGGCCAAACAAATAAGTTTTTTGGGCTCTCTTAAAGGCCAACAACGAGCCTAAACTGCGGATATCTGCCGGAAGTGCATTCTATAGACCAGGTACAGCTACAGAAAAGGCCAGGTTCTGAGTCGCCACCAGACGTACCGGTGTAACTGGAGATGGACCTCTCCAGATGACCTCAATGAGCAATGGGGATCATACCGAAGAATGCAGAACTGTGGGTCAAATGGACCTGTGGTTCCATGGCCCCCGCTCTCCCATCTGAATTTGGACAAAATGAAGAGTGACCTAACTGCAGTTACGCTGACTGCAGAGAGGAGGCCAGGGTGCCATCAGGGAGGGAGTGGGCATTGAGAGGCACCTTTAAGGGTCACTTAATAGGTGATTACCTCAATTCTCATCACACATGAACACTGCTTGGAGCAGCAGCGTGCACCGCCCAGCACCCTTGGAGTGGGGATTCCATCCACCATTCGCTTGGCCTCCATGGAACTGATTCCATGCCAGTGGCCAGGTGAGAGGTGGAGGTGATTCCCGCCGCAGAGGGTGCTAGGCGGTGCACTGCTGCCCCGAGCAGTGTTCAGGTATGATGAGAGCAGAGGTAAGCACCTATTAATTGACCCTTAAAGGTGCCTCTCGCTGCTGCTGCCGCCGCCGCCACCACAGTGGCACCCGAACTGGCCACTATTGAAGGAGGGGGAACTAGCTACGTGGACTTCCTTCTTTATTGAAGGGCAGTCCTGGCAGCCAATGGCAGCCAGAACAAGGGAGGAGCTTTCCCCCTCAATTCCATTTGCATGAGGGGGGGAACTGCGATGCCAGTGTTCAGTTGTAACGTTGGCACTGCACAAATGGAGTTAAAGGTGGCAAAACTCCACTCTGAACCAAAGGTTCCGAATGGAGTTTGGGGAGGGAAACTGTGGGTCCATTTCCCTGCTTAATTCCAGTTGCCTGCATTTGGATGTACAGCTGCCGAAGCTGGATGAGAAGGAACCTCCAGTTTTGTGTTACATGCGTGTGTGGCCATTGTCTGAGAGCAGTGATTCCATAGCCATCATGGTAAATAGGCACTGGTAGATCTATCTTCATGAATTTCTCTAACCCCTTTCTAAAACCAAATGAACTCCATAATATAATTACATGACATTTTCTCCCTATATTTTTGCTCTAGAAAGGGTAAGATTAACATCCTTTGTTTCCAGAACAACTAGCTACTAAGTCTACTGGATGTTTTGTCACATGATAAGAAAAACAAACAAATAAGCTGTGTTCAGTGAAACTTCTTTGTCAAAAGTACCAAATTCTGTCCAAAGAAAAGCAGAATTCTGCATCTTGTATGGATTATGCAAATTAGTGAATTTGCATTTTTCTATTTTCCACAATTTATTCTGCGTTTGGTACTCTTCTGCACAGTTTATTGTCCTTTTGCTAATCATGCTGTGTTCGCCAGAGTGAGCTGGCATTTTTTACTTTGAAGCACATGTATATTCTTATGGCTAGAAAGCCTAGAAGCTTACCTTTAAAAACAAAAATTAAAAACTAAGATTCTAAGGAAGCTAAATGTTGTACCAGCACCCCAGATTCTGCATTCCAATATTCTGCATTCTACCGTGGCACATGTAGAGCCCTGTCCTAGCTTCAATGTGGTTCTTTTCAAAATATGATGCTTTGCATACCCAAGAGGTTTACCACATTGAACACTGAGCACTGGTTCAATGGTTGCCAATTAATGACCAGGGAAATGTCCATATTTAAACAAAATATGATATGCCAGTGAGAAGCAGGTGCACTTTGGGGAGGGTAGCAGCCCTGCTGACCACAATGGTGAATTTCAAAGTCAGCTAGGTATGATTTACCCGCTCTGAACAAGCGGCTAAATTCTTGTGTGTAAAATTAGCTCACTCAGTCCTCTCATGGCCACAATATATACTTTTCTCAATAAAAGGGAAAGTGAGAATGAGGGAAGGAAGGAAAAGAGAATTAATCTACCTATATAGTAATTTAAGAAGATATTAAAACTAGTTAATGCTGACTCTGAAAATGAAGGCAAACAAAAAAAAATTTTTTAAGTACTTCTGAGGTGTCAAGTGGCTCTTTCCTGTAAGACGATGCAGCTTACATCAAAGCTATTTCATTGCATGCAAAGTTCAAACCTGCCAGATAAATGAGAAACAGCAAAAAGTGTCATAAACCCATCAGGGGAGAAATAAATCAGAAACAGCAGAAGTAATTTTAAAAGATTCGCCTAGGATAGAAATGGCTTAAAGCTCTTGACATTTAAAGCTTCCCTCTTGTATGGGAAAAGATAAATCTGTGTCTGTTGCTTTTCTAATGACTGGATGGGTATTTGCAAAACCTGGACGTCCTCAACCAAGAGGTGAGCTGACTGATGTGTTCAGTTGCTTGAGTGTACATCAGCCATCATACACAATGCTACATCTGGTTGACTTTGCATTTTTGTACCCAAACGGTCTGAAAGCTGGACCCGTGACATGGGTTTTTGCAACCTGACCTGCTCACTTACTGGGGAGCGATCACTATTGAGTCAGGCAACTGAAATGTGTAGCAGGTTGAGTTAATTAGACATTCATGTAATGGAAGGACATAAATTCCAAGGGGATATGAGGATTAACTTCAGGAATGCAAGGACAGCAAGGATTGTGCTGCAAAGAGAGATGTGTCTGGTGGCACTGTGAAGGGAATATCCTACAGCTGGAATTCATGGAACTCTCAAGGCAGTTTTGTGTAGGTGACAAGCGTTTCTGTGTTTTCTTTTTAAAATAAGGACAGCTCTTGTTGATGGGGGCAGTGGTGGTAAGAACAACTTTTATTGCATTGCTACAACCTACTTTGGGGGTTTGGAGAGGCTCCTCAAAAACAAGGTTTTTGAGAGTCCACAGGTGAACAAAAGCTATAGATGCTTCTTGCAGAGGTGCTCATAGTGGAAAGTTTCTTTAAGGGGCTGAAGAAAAGAATTCTTCCTGGAACCTATGATCTGGGGCTTCTAAGAGGAGGAAACAGACCTATAGGCTAAAAGCCTTCAAGGAGTGCCCAAATTATTGGAGTAAAAGCGGAGGAACCATAATGAAAGAACCACAGGCCCTACTCCCCCCCCCTTATTTTAGTAAAACCATGCACCCTTAAGGCATCTAAAAATATTTGCTAAAAGGGGTCAGGCCCTTCTTTTAAGTAGGGATGTGATTCGGATGCTGAATTGCAGCACATCCTTTTAAAATCAAGGGATAAAATCATGCATGGTATGGAGAAAGTGGATGGAGAGAAATTCTTCTCCCTCTCACATAACACTAGAACCAGGGGTCATCCCATGAAATTGATTGTCAGGAAATCTAGAGCCAACAAACGGAAGTACTTTTTCACACAACGCATAATCAACTTGTGGAATTATCTGCCACGAGATGTGGTGACAGCCAACAACCTGGATGTCTTTAAGAGGGGTTTGGATAATTTCATAGAGGAGAGGTCTATTATCGGCTACTAGTTGGAGGGCTATAGGCCATCTCCAGCCTCAAAGGCAGGATGCCTCTGAGTACCAGTTGCAGGAGCCAGTGTGGTGTAGTGGATAGACTGCTGGACTAGGACCGGGGAGACCCGAGTTCAGATCACCATTCAGCCATGAATCTAGCTGGGTGACTCTGGGCCAGTCACTTCTCTCTCAGCCTAACCTACTTCACAGGGTTGTTGTGAAGGAGAAACTCAAGTATGTAGTATGTAGGCTCCTTGGAGGAAGAGCGGGATATAAATGTAGTAGTAGTAGTAGTAGTAGTAGTAATAATAATAATAAAGCAGATGAAACAGTGGACCACCTAATCAGCTGCTGTAAAAAGATCGCACAGACTGACTACAAACAAAGGCATGACAAGATAGCAGGGATGATACACTGGAACATCTGCAAAAAATACAAGCTACCTGTAGCCAAAAATTGGTGGGACCATCAAATTGAAAAAGTTGAAGAAAATGAAGATGTAAAAATATTATGGGACTTCCGACTACAAACAGACAAACATCTGCCACACAATAAACCAGATATAACTGTAGTCGAGAAGAAAGAAAAACAAGTCAAAATAATCAACATAGCAATACCAGGGGATAGCAGAATAGAAAAAAAGAAATAGAAAAGATCACAAAATACAAAGATCTACAAATTGAAATTGAAAGGCTGTGGCAGAAAAAGACCAAAATAATCCCAGTGGTAATTGGCACCCTGGGTGTCAGTTCCCAAAGACCTTGAAGAGCACCTCAACACCATCGGGGCCACAGAAATCACCATCAGCCAATTACAAAAAGCAGCTTTACTGGGAACAGCCTATAGTCTGCAACGATATCTATAACAATTGACAAGAAAATTCAGCCATCCCAGGTCCTAGGGAAGGACTCGATGTCTGGATAAAACAAACCAGTCAATAACCCCTGTCTGACTGTGTAAAATAATAATAATAAATAAGTACTCGGTAACAGCAGGAGAGAGGGCATACCCTCAACTCATGCCTGTGGCTTCCAGCAGCACTGATCCAAAGAAGCACAGCAGTCCACCTTGCAACTGGTCAAAAACCTCACCTAAAACATTTGGACATAAACATGAAAAACACCCCATGAGGCACTAGGCTAGTTCAGACAATACTCTCCCCCCTCCTCTCCCCCTCCTCCTAACCCATGCAGTTAAATAGGGGGACATGCTGGGAGCATGCATCTCCCTGCACTTTCCCTGCACATCCTGATGTTCTCCCAGCACATTCCTTCTTTGCAGTATGTTCAACCCTCTTTTTAATCACATAGAATATAATCTGAACCAACACAGCCATCATTTAAAAATTAACCACCAAACTCTAGCACAGAATTAGCCACACTTAAATCCAATAAATTAACTAGGTTTAATCTTGTCTAACATTGTTTTTGATTACAGATATACAATGGGTGCCAACTATTTTTACATATTTGTACAGCTTAAATGTATATTATAGGGTGTGTTTTTTTAAGTAAAAGTTCTTAGCCTTTTCCAAAAAAAGAGGGGGGAAAGGGGTAGCAAAAATAGCTCTCCTCAAGTTGAAAATAGCATTAAACTGCTTAGTAGATATGCATAAAATACTGATATCAAATTATTTTGCCATAATCCAGTGATAGGAAACAACTTGTTTCTTCTTGTATGTACACTGGCCCACATGTTGCGCTGTGTTATGAGGGTGGAAGAAGGGCTTCATTGTGCAACCTTGGAGAAGCTGCTGCCAGTCTGTGTAGACAGTACTAGATGGACCAATGGTTTGACTCAGTATATGGCAGCTTCTTATGTTCCTATGTTGAAGAATGGTTGGAGAATGGCTGTACTGAATACTTCTTCCACAGCCCAGCACGAGCAGAGGAGGAACTGACTTCTCTCCCCTCTCTCCAAAAGGCCCTTTGGTGCCAGGAATGTGTCACTGAGGGCTGCATAACCCTCAGGGGCACATTTTTTTTCAAACAAAAAAGCTTTTTGGAAGGAAAGAGAGGAATGAAAATCACTTCCCCCTCCCCCATGCTGAGCTGTGGAAGAAAACTTCAATACCTTCCCTATCCACTTGATTGACTGATTGATTTGATTTGATTTGATTTATAGACTGCCCCTCCAAAATGGCTTAGGGTGGTTTACAACAAATAAAAACAGTTAAAATCAATTTAACAGTTAAAATCAAAACTAAATCAATGAAACAATTAAAATCATTTAAACATTAAAAACACTTACAATAAAATCATTTAAAACCTTAAAGTTTAAACCACATATTTAATTAAAAGCCTGAGTGAATAAATGTGTCTTCAGCACCTTTTAAAAAGTTGCCAGAGATGGGGAGCTCTTATTTCAACAGGTAGCACATTCCAAAGTCCAGGGTCAGTAACGGAGGAGGCCCGTTCCCGAGTAGCTGCCAAACAAATTGGTGGCAACTGCAGGTGAATTTCTCTAGATGATCTTAACAGGCGGTGGGTTAATGGTGAAGAAGATGTTCTCTTAAATACCCAGGGCCTAAGCTGTTTAGGGCTTTATAGGTCATAACCAGCACCTTGTATTTTGCCTGGAAATGTATCTGCAGTCAGTGTGATTCTTTCAACAAAGAAGTGATATGTTCTCTCCTAGATGAGCCAGAGACCAACCTGGCCACCACATTCTGGACCAACTGCAGTTTCCATATACTGTAAAGGCAACCCCACATAGAGCGCATTGCAGTAATCCAGCCTAGAAGTTACCATAATATGTACCACTGTTTTGAGGTCGTTCATCTCAAGAAACAGACGCAGCTGGCGTATCAGCCAAAGCTGATAAAAAGCACCTCTGGCTACCACTTCAACCTGGGACACCAGGGAGAGGTTCAGATCCAGATACACTCCCAGACTGTGTGTGTACCTGTTCCTTCTGAGGGAGTGTGACCCCATCTAGAATAGGCAGATCAAAATTGTCTCCCGAGTTCCGACCCCACACAATAAGGACCTCCGACTTATCTAGATGCAGCCTCAGTTTGTTGTCCCTCATCCAGCCCATTAATGTCTCCAGGCAGGCATTTAGGGAGATTATGCCTTCTCCTGATGGAGTTGACATGGAGAAGTCTATTTGGGTGTCATCAGCATACTAATAACACCCTACCCCAAATCTCCTCATGATCTCTCCCAGCGGTTTCATGTAGAGACAACATCAGAGACAATATGGAGCCTGAAACTTCAGCTTCTAAAGAACAACAGTCTCCGAGCAACACCATCTGGAATCTGCCCGTGAGGTAGCAGTGGAACCACTGCAAAGCAGTGCCCCCCACTCCCAATCCCCTCAGATGTTTCAAAAGGATACTATGGTCTATAGTATCACAGTGAGTAATTGTTGCCAACATGTGTTGGGCTCAAACAAACATAATAAATAATACAGCACCATGGGACTTTTGTCTCTTCATTTTCATCTGTATTTGGTGCTTCTCATTTTTCTTCATCCACTTATATGTGGAAACACCTTGCATTTGAGAAATACTTGTCCTAGTAAAGAGTAAGGAAATTATTCTCAACAGAGAAAAGGGAATAAGAATAAATTCCAGAAAAAATGGACTTTCTAATAAACAATCCACTTTCATTTCCTACCAGAGAATCAACTCTCAGAACACCTCAGACATTGAAAACAACAAAGCTCAGTGCCCCATGAGCTTGTTGTTCTGGGGGTGGTTGGTACCCTATTTGCACTACAACACAAGCCACTCTGGGCCACCCTGGTGCCCCTCAAGTGGAGTTATGGGGCTGCTGAAATTCCCCATTATTCCCTATGGGGGGAAAAAAAGCTTAAAGTCGTGAAAACTTCAGGGCGGGGGGAAATCACCCCTTCCACCAATTTATTTGAAATCTGGGTGGTGGCAGGCACCCCTTGGGGCACTACCACCTGACCCACTCTTCTGCCCCCCAAACCCCCTTTCTCCCAAAATCTGTCACAAAGACATGCCAACTTTAAAAAAACCACCCCTTTGCCCAATTTCTTTGAAATCTGGGTGGTAACTTCCTTGTACCCATTGGGCACTACCACCCACCACAAACCATTCTGGGTCACCCTGGTGCCCCCCCCCCGGGAGTTATAACTAAGGCTGATGAAATCCCCATTATTCCCTATGGGGAAAAGCTTAAAGACTCGTGAACGTCAAAAAATCTTTTAAAAACTACCCCTTTGCCCAATTTCATTGAAATCTGGGTGGTAACTTCCTTGCACCCATTGGGCACTACCACCTAACTCACTTTGGCCACAAAATGGAGGTCCAAATCTCTGAATTTTTCAGGTCTGAATCTGGGGTGATTTGTTTTGTACCTGAATCTGGGCAATTGAGCACAGAGGTGATTTGTTTTGTCTATAAATCACTTGAATAATCAGATTGGAGTACAAATCATTTTGTGCCCAAATTGATTTGCACATCTAGTGCTTTAATTCTAGCCTCCAGGGGCATTGTATGATCCTAGTAAACAGGCTGCAATAAGATGAGCTTGTGACATCTTTCTTCTGCTGAAAGAAAGAATCAGGCCTTCTGCTTGATTGTATTTGTGTCTTTCATCAATTTTGTGCTTCCAGGAAATTTGCATTATGACAATGAGTAATTCATTATATTTGCCCCCTTTCATACACTGTGCAATGCATAGGAATCCACAGTATACAGCACAATCCACTCTAGCAAGGTGCCTCCCATTCTAATATGCGCTATGGTGGCCTCAACATTAAGACAGGCTGGCTGGTTGTGCTGCTCTACTGATAACAACGTTATCTTAAGGTCACTTGATCTCATGCTTTCTCAGCACAAATACTCTGGAATTGACTGGGTTACAGAATTTTCCCTTTGCCTAAAATTAACAACCGGATCTTAAGGCTTGCCATTCCAATCAATGCAGAGGAGAGACTGGACCAACTGCTGTGTGGCTATGTTACCAGTGCTCATGCTGGTTTTTACTGTTGTGCTGTTTCTACTGCTGTCTGTTTAATAGTTATATTAATTGAATTGTTATGATTTGTTGAGAAGTATAAACTTATTGTAAGCTGCCTTGAATATGATTCAAGGGGGCCCATGTTCACCCACTCCCCAGCAGCCCCTCAGAGTGAGGGAGATAATGAAGAAAATTGGGATGGGTGGACATGGGGGGCCCTTAGGAGCTCGGGGGTCCCAGGTTCTTTGAACCCATCCACTCAGTTATAGCTATGCCCTTGTTGGAAACCCTTGGCTACTCTATTTTTACCCAGCTCATGAGTCAGGCTTGTTCTACAAGTCTTAAAAGAACTAAGGTTCTACAGGACCATCAAGTGTGACTACATTACACCCCTGCTAACTTGCTACACCCCTAAACCCCTGCAAACTTGGCAAAGAGGTACCTTTTAATGTGGTGATTCTCTTTATTTAGCAGGGGGAGAGTAACTGGCCCTATCCACCCCCAGCACAGTACCTCCAGTGACTGTTGCTGGTGTCTATCTTGTGTTTCTTTTTGGATTGTGAGCCCTTTGGGGACAGGGAGCCATCTTATTTGTTTGTTATTTCTCTGTGTAAACCACCCTGAGCCATTTTTGGAAGGGTGGTATAGAAATCGAATGAATGAATGAATGAATGAATGAATGAACGAACGAATGAATGAATATAATTATTATGGGACTTTTTAAGAGACCTTATTCTCATCATTCATTTTACAGTATACATCTGTGAACTATACTATTGGACTTGTATTTTAAAGGTGTTTTTGATGAAGACTTAGGAAATGCCTAACAATTAAGATTTATATAATGAACTTAAGTTTTTATACAATTAACTAGCTGGACCAGGTGCAGTGCATCTGTGCTTCTAGCCACCTGCCTCCTACTGCCACCCGCCCGCCGCCACCATTTTCCTGCCCACCGTTGTTTTCTCTCCCCTGCCCACCGGCTTCTTCCTCCCCCGCTTCTTCCTCTCCCTACCCTCCCGCTCACTGGCCTCTCTCCCCCCCCCCCCCCGCTTCTTCCTTTTCTTGCTCGCCTGCTGGCTTCTTCCTCGTCCCCCTTCTTTCTTTCCCCATCTTCCGGCTTCTTCCTCTCCGTCCGCTGTTTCCTTCCTCCCTGGCCGTCATTCCCCCCACCAAGGGGGTGGGCCTTGTTGTTGCCATTGCTGTTAACTGCCGCCACCATTTCCCCCCCTTCCTGTCCCATAGCTATGCATCCGTTCTCTGAACTCTCACAAGAGCTGCCACGTATGGGATTAGCCATGAGTACGTCTTAGAGAATTAAATATATAGATATGGTATTTGTTTGCACATGATACTCCTGATCCACTTAATTCTATGTATGCCCACATATACAACATACTGGAATCAAACTGTGAACAAGATAAGAGAGATGACAAGAGTAATAATACCTTTAAAACCTGTTGTTATTATATTGGGATATGTTGAAGAACTGCTATTTAATCAGGAAAAGAAATTGCCATATCACTTGATTATAGCTGCAAGAGTTTTAATAGCTCAAAATAATACAAAAATGGAAGGAGCTAAAAATTGAAGGCAGTCTTGACTATGCACTGGAAGATTAAATCTTGGACCTTGATTAAAGGCTTGAAATTAACACAAACTATGATACAGAGAAGCAAGATTTATGTATGTGTCAGATATGGAACCTATAAATAATTTTTGTAGAGGCTATGAAGACCTATGGGATCTATGAGCAATTAAATGGGTTACCTTGATACAAACACAGAATTGGAGAATCAGAGGAGTTGCTGTGGTTTTGATAGATAATGAGACATTCCCTGTGCATGAATGTGTATGTGTTACATGACACGGGATTTTTAGCCTACTTTCCAGTAGGCTTATAAGATCACCTGGCATTCTGTGTGTGTGTCCGTGTCCATCCGTGTGTCCCTCCCATCAACTTCACAACGCCTTGTCCAATATGAACCAAATGGGGTACAGTTGTAGGCACACATAGGAACACCTCAATGGTGTAGTTTGTGATGAGGTCATGCACCCCAGTCCAAGATGGCGGACATGTAAGCTTTTGAGGAGCAAGTGGGCTAACTTGTAAACCACGTAACCGATTTGAACCAAATTTGCTACAGATGTAGGACTACATAAGGATGCCCAAATGGTATGGTGTGTGATGATGTCATTCACTCCAATTGAAGATAGCAGCTGTGTGAAAATCTGAGATGCAAGTGGGATAATTTGAGGACTGTCTAACCAATTTAAACCAAATTAGGTACAGTTGCAGTGAATGACACACAGGGACACTTTAACAGTGTAATTTTTGATGATGTCATCCACACCAATTCAAGATGGAAGATGGGTAAACTTTTGAAGCGCGGGTTAACTTGGGAATAGTTTAACTGATTTGAACCAAATTTGCTGCAGCTGTAGGGACACAGGGACACCTCAACTGGGTAGTGTATTATGATGCCATCCACCCCAATTCAAAATGGCAGACACGTAAACTTTGGAGGCACAAGTGGGCTAACTTGTGAACCGCTTAACTGATTTGAACCAAATTTTCTACAGCTGTAGGGACACATAGGGACATCTCAACAGTATGGTTTGTGGTGATGTCATCCACTCCAATGCAAGATGGTGGTTGTGTGAATGTCTGAGGTGTAAGCTGGCTAATTTGTGGGCTGTCTAACCCATTTTATCCAAATTGGGTACAGTTGCAGTGAGTGACACACAGGGACACCTCAATGGCATAGTTTGTGATGATGTAATCCATACTGATTCAAGATGGCGGATGTGTAAACTTTGGAGGCACAAGTGGGCTAACTTGTGAACCGCTTAACTGATTTGACCCAAATTTGCTACAGCTGTAGGGACACATAGGGACACCTCAATGGCATAGATTGTGATGAAGTCATCCAATGCAATTTAAGATGGCAGACACCTAAACTGCTGAGGTGCAAGTGCACTAACTTGTAGACAGTCTAACTGATTTGAACCAAATTTGCTACAGCTGTATGGACACATAGGTATGCCCCAATGGTGTAGTTTGTGATGATGTCATCCACCCTGATCCAAGATGGTGGATGTGCAAACTTTTGAGGAGCAAGTGCACTAACTTGAGGACTGTCTAACCTATTTGAACCAAATTTGGTACAGTTGTAGTGAGTGACACACAGAGACACCTCAATGGTGTAGTTTGTAATGATGTCATCCACCCTGATCCAAGATGGTGAATGCATGAACATATGAGGTGCAAGAGATCTAACTTGTGCATCTTGATTTGAGCCACATTTAGTCCAGTTGTAGAGACAGTGAAAGGAAAGTAGCTGAGTAGTTCTTACTAGAGCAACTTGTTTGTATATTTGTGTATGGAATATAGTTAAAATGTTGTTCCACATCAAATAGGTATAAATATTGCAATTTTATAATGTAGTTATAATGTAATTCTTTTTTTAGAAAAAAGCACAGCGTACTAAACTGAACCCTGATGTACCCCATGAATGACTCTCATGAGGAGGAACATTAGTTCCCATTATCACTGTGTGTCTCCTCATCTGTCCATTCTACCTCTAACACAAAACTTCATTCACTTCCCCTCAACACTAAAACCCCATTGTGACTGCTGCCTTTCCCAGATGCATAACAAAGCATATTTTACAAAGAAGAGCTACATGGAATAAAAACGAGTAATCTCAAAGTTTACAATATGTATTTATCACAAAGCAAAACAATAGACTAAGACTGACATCCTGGTTTTGAATGGCGTAGGTCTGATGGGATGTTGTTAATCAGCATGACAATCATTAGATCATGCAGTGTAGCAGGGTTTGTTTACACTGTAACAGTATAAAGCAATACTGTAAACTGTGTAAAGTAATAGAAACCAAATATAGCTATTGCATACAAGACCAATTGTGATGATGAACCCACTTCACAAGAAGTAATAAAACCAGTGCTGCCAATCATGGCTGAAAGAATGGTCACCCCATTCCCCTTCTCTAGCTGCCTACCACCATCATCATGCCATGCTCAGCTTTCTAGGTTGGCTTGCAAGACAAGAACAGAGACTGCTGAAAAAGAGAGTGCTGCTGTCACACCAGGTTGTGTGTACATTTCTTTCTTCAGCCTTATAGGGTGATTAACTCTGAGGACAAAAAAAGAGACAGAGCAATGGTTCAAATGTGCAAATTCTGGTTTAATTCCTTGATCTGTGTATGTATTCTGTAGCTATGTTCACCGTCTACACGAAAGCTTCAGATTTGCCATATGTGCAAATATGCATATATATGCAAAAATGCATATGAATATACATGAATATGCCAGGAGCAATTTAAAATGCTCACAGCAAGCTTTTGAATTACAGTCAATGACAGAAGTTTTCTGGAGTTTCAGGGTCTTCCAGGTTATTTCCCATCCCTGCATGAAGAGGTCAGGAATTGAAGCTGGAACTTTAGGCATGCCAAGTCTGTCCTCTTCCATATTACTAGAATTCTACTATAAAGAATTATCTTTATATCTGGAAATAGATATTCTACCTCCTTCTGGACATGACAGACTAGAGCTGAACTGCAGAAGAGATGGCAGGAAAGCCTGAGTTTCCCCTGGAACTGCGGGTGCTTTTTATTTTCAGAACTAAGAGGACAAACCAGTAAGTCTCAAAATGTTTGCTCACTTTGACTTGCATTGATAGTGTAGTTAGATCTCAGAAGAAAGCAAAGAATCCAGACATTTAGATTTCAACAGTGAAAAGGAGAAATTTGATAGGGTTTCCCAAAGATGACAGGGGAGCATTTGCTATGGAACACTAATAAAGAGTATTTTTCAACCACTGCTAACAATCTGTAAAATATCTTTGTCTGTATCTGTTTTCTCTTTCAGGCTCTACTGAGGAGAAGTTGGGCCATCTATGCTCTTTGTCAACAGGAGACGTGATTAAAGTTGTTGGATTTAAAGTGAAAACACTCATTGCAAGTAATTGTGAAAATGAAGATGAAAGCCTGAATCTCACTACAGTGGAGCTACCTTTAAATTTCCCAGGTACTGTGAGAATATTTCCTACTTAGATAAGGAAACCAGAAATGAGAAAAGAAAAACAGCATTTGGCACTTCTGTAGAGATTATTCACAAATGTGCCTTTAGCTATTACAAAGACCAAAGTGGTACTCTGTATTCAACCTGTTGTAAAAGATGGACAAAATGAATTCTGTCCCAGAAGCACTCCAAGCAAAACACAGCCATATAATACTCCAACTATGCACTTATACTTCCTCTATCTGCACAAAATAAATATCTTATTATGATGAAGCCCTGCTAATTAAAAAACAAAAATTAATTGATTAAAATGTAGTTTAGATTAAACTACCTATTAAACAGATTAAACATTACAACTGTAGTGATTATATCTTCTTTCATGTACCCAAGAGTAGCCTTTACAAATGGGAAAACATATTGTTGCTATTGGTTTTTTAAACTTTTCCACACAATGTACAAAGTAGCATATAATAAAATAAAAAGCAATCATTTTTTTAAAAATGCTCCAATAATAGACCTCCAACCTAATCCAGTCTTTATTTGTGGTAATGAATGGCTGCCTGTATGCCAGTGATATATGGCTAGAACATGTAACACAAAATAAGGTCATTCACATGACCGAAAATGATGGTGCGGGGGGAGAGCTGGCGGGGAGGTAGGCTCCTACCTGCCTCCTCACATATGATCAAATTAAATTCTAAGACTCTGCTACTTGTGCGGCACACAAGCCACGCCACAGAGACCAGTAGAGCAGGAAGCTGAGGAGGAAGTCCTCCAGCATTCCTCACTACACTGCACCAGGAGCGTGGTGCATTGAGGGATCCCCCCTCAGCCGGGTGCTTTTGCTATCCAGCTCTGTGTGCACTCAGGCTGCCTACAGCCCTCCCCACCCCCACAGGTTCCTGGGTAGAAGAGCACACTTGCACACTTTTATCTAGATGATAGCCCAAGAAAAACTTTGGCCTACCTGGCGAGGCAGAGCCAGGATCAGCCTTGATCCCGGTGCTTCACATGAGCAGCCCTCCCTTAATAGGGCTGCACAAACCTAGGTAGGGCTGCTCGTGTGAATAGCCTTAATATATGGTTGCCTCTAAAAGAATAACAGGTATGATGCCATAAAACCAGGTATGTCATCACGCTTCAAGTTTCCCCTGTCCCCAATGAAGCAACCACTGCAGTGGATCAGAGACCAGAAACTCAGGGTGAAGAGATGTGATGTAGCCTTGAACATTTCAGAAGCTGGAGAAGTTGATCCATGGCTGGGTCTTCCAGCAACAGTCTTGCATTATTTGCAACATACATGGGTTATGGTCATAGAGCCTCAAAAAAGAATATTATTATGTTGTTAAGTACTATGAAGCTGTAGCTTAATCATAGAGCTAAATTAAATCCTATTGTTCTGTTCCCTAAACATCTTAATGCATCTTCCTTTGGGCAAAAATAAGAAATATACATACTAAAACATTTTTGTCTGTATAGTTCTAACAAAACAATCCCAATGGGTATGATTAGCATGAAAATAATAATGCCCTTTAGGTACTGGAGTTGCAGAAGCTCCTGTGTCTTGTAATATTTCAAATTATAATTAAAACTCAATAATCAGACCGCTCTAGTGCCTAAATACAGAATTTCTGTGTCTAGTAGCATGGCTATCCATCATATTGTTTTTATACTTCTGTATTGTGACTAGTTGTGTGAATTGCCTATTCAAGGATGATTAGTATGAATCTTAGGGCCAAACTCTCGAATGCAGTTCTATTATGCTAGGAAATATGCTTGCGAGATGCAAGACAAGAAGGCATCATGGGAGAATGATGGGAGAAAAGAGTTTCTCAGGATGGGAGCAACTGATCGGGATGCTCCTCTTCTGCTGTCTCCGTGCAGCAGCCAGAAGACCCTACAGAGTCAGCTGCTTTCTGCACAACACAGTGCTGGTCTTTCCCCCCAGAGCCAGCACCTTCAAAGTAGGAGGAGGGATGAGAACACACACAGGAACTCTAGACAATGCAGCATCAGAGCACAGTAAATCATTCTTTCCAACGTCCCAAGACTTGGATAAAGTAACACCAAGCTAGTCGAAAGGAGACAATGAAATGAACTCTCGTGTAGAAACCTTTCTATAAAAACAAAAGCACAGAAGTAATCATCCTATTCTATTTTGCATTGCTCAGACCTCACTTGGTACACTATGCCCAATTCTGGGGCCTGCATTTTAAGAAGGATGTTGATAAAACTAAATGGGTTCAGAGGAGGGTAACAAAGCTGGTGAAGAATATAGAAACCAAGTCCTACAAAGAACATTGTAGAAACTGGTTACGTTTAGCCAGGAAGTTTTTCACACCCAGCTTGTAGTTCGCATCTCTTGAAGATCAGCCCAAGCTTACACCTGCTTGGTTCTAGCGGATGAGGACCAAGTCCTCACGTACAATACTGCCAAGTTTTGATTTGTTGGACCTTGACTGCCAGTTTATAACCATGCTACTGATTTTCTTAACTGTTAACTACAGACTTTGTAGTTAGCTGTGAAAAAGGCCAATTCCATGCTAGGGATCATTAGGAAGGGGACTGAAAATAAAACGGCTAATATTCTAATGCCCTTATACAAAACTATGGTGTGACCACACCTGGAGTACTTACTGCGTACAATTCTGGTCACCACATCTAAAAAAGGACATTGTAGAACTGGAAAAGGTGCAGAAGAGGGCAACCAAGATGATCAGGGGCCTAGAGCACCTTTCTTATGAGGCTAGGCTACAACACCTGGGACTTTTTAGTTTAGAAAAAAGACGACTGCGGGGAGACATGATAGAGGTCTATAAAATCATGCATGGTGTGCAGAAAGTGGATAGAGAGAAATCTTTCTCCCTTTCACATAACACTAGAACCAGGGGTCATCCCATGAAATTGATTCCTGGGAAATTTAGGACCAACAAACGGAAGTACTTTTTCACACAATGCATAATCCACTTGTGGAATTCTCTGCCACAGGATGTGGTGACAGCCAACAACATGGATGGCATTAAGAAGGTTTGGATAACTTCATGGAGGAGAGGTCTATCAACGGCTACTAGTCGGACGGCTGTGGGCCACCTCCAGCCTCAAAGGCAGGATGCCTCTGAGTACCAGTTGTAGGGGAGTGACAGTGGGAGGCAGGGCATGTGGGAGGCAGTGGGAGGCAGGGCAACTCCTGCCTGTAGCTTCCGGTGGCATCTGGTGGGCCACTGTGTTGCCCAGGATGTTGGACTAGATGGGCCTTGGGCCTGATCCAGCAGGGCTGTTCATCTATATCTATATCTATATCTATATCTATATCTCCTGTTTTTGACCCACTTACTGTTTTTTACACTCATTTTATAAAATATACTTTCTTAGTTTGTAGTTTTATAGTATCAATATTTCATACATATATAACACATTTTTATTGTAGGACAGTAATTGGCTAATAGGGATATTTTAGATTGTGATGTTATTTTTAGCATATGATGTTTTTTCCTTGCCCATGCCCTTGTATGCTTTTTTATTCTTGTGCTGGTCTAGGACAGTAGTAAAGATTGATTGATTGAGTTTGCACCTCCTCTGGAATGGAGGCGGTGCATTCATATATCGGCCAAATTTACCCCAAAATCCCTGTGAGCTTTCAGGGAGCCCTTCACACATGATTTGGGTTTTTCATTGTGCATTAGAGTGTAGCCCAATTTATATCAGGGATAAAAAATTCACTTTTTGTGTCAGTTATTGGGGGCAACTTCAAACTCGCCGTATAGCCTCTCAGTAAACCAGTGGTAAAGCCTGCTGTCTGGGAAAGCTCCTGGAGGTTTTACGCACAGCAGTTCTTCCGTGACATTTTTGCTTTTAGCTTGCATTTCCTCCAGAATGGAGGATGCAAGTATACAAATCGGCCAGATTTCCCCCGAAGTCCCTGTGAGTTATTGGGGAACAGTCCACAAGTGCCATTTGGGTTTTCCACTGCACCCGAATGTAGCCCGATTTATCTCCAGAGTAAAAAAACTCCACTATTTTCAGCTGTTTTTTGAGACAGCTTTAAGTTCGCAGTAAAGCCTCCTGGTAAACCCGCAGTAAAATCTGCTGTGCGTAAAACCTCCTGGAGAAAAGACAACTAGGGTGAGACAGGCTAATCACCTTCAACTACCTGGAAGACTGACATATAGAAGCAGCAGCAGACCTATTCTCTGTTACTCCTGGGGACAGGACAATAACCAATTCATTGCATAAGGAAGAATTTCCTGACTGTAAGAGCTGTTCAACACTAGAGAACAGTTTGCCTCATGCAGTGACAGGCTTTCCTTTGCTGGAGGTTTCCAAACAAATGCTGGACAGGCATCTGTCAGAGATGCTGTAGCAGTTTCTTGCTTGAGGAGGGGGATGGACCAGTCATCCTTCAAGGTCCCTTTCAAGTGTAAAATTCTACAATTGTATTAAAAGCTCACATCTTTTTGTCCAACATTTGCAAGAGACAGGTTCTTCAACACCACTGAATGCAAATCTTAGAAATTATTTTCAATTTTTTTTCTGAAAGTGGAGGTAGTTACATCATGAAACAAGCCCAGATATTTCCCACATTTTAATTTATTACAGCAGAGAGAGAGAGAGAGAGAGAGAGGGAGGGAGGGAGGGAGGGAGGGAGAACGTGTTTTTCAGCTAAACTCAGCAGTCACACTCTGAATAACATGTAGCTTCAGAATCACATTCGGCTGTTCCTAAGTGACATTCCAGCTGCTTAGATTCTTCTACATGCTTCAGTTCCAAAACATACCTAACACAGTGCTGCATTTCTAAGGGGAGTTTCTATATTAGGTGGTATAGAAGTTCAATAATAAATAAAATAAATAATCAGTCCTGCATTGTCCTGTGTGATCTGTCTCTCTCCCCTTCCAGAATATTTTTGTGGCAACTACTTCACTCTGACCACACAACCAGCTTTACCAGATACAAGTATCTCCCCACTTATTGACTTTGCAGATTGAACACACACAATCTGCAGAGGTGTGCCTTTCAGATGGCTCCACTGCCCACTATTTACATGCCTATTCCTTTCTCACATCCATTGGCTCACCTTCCCCCTCCCCCAGCATCAGCAGGGAAAGGGAGCCAGCGGAAGGAAGAAAATTACTGTTGCGGACTTAAAGGTGCAGCAGCTGGTGACAAAGCCCACATAAGCCTCCTGCTGGGTATGTACAGAAACAGCTCAGCAGCTGTGATATGCCCTGAGAGAAGCATGGAGTGGCTGCCTGAGTACTCTGTTGCACAGCAGCTGCTCTGTGCCACATGAAAATATGTCCCCAAAGATCACATGATCCTCTAGGACAGGCTTCCCCAAACTGCAGCCCTCCAGATGTTGCTGAACAACAACTTCCAGCATACTCAGCCACAAAAAATTGTATCTAGGGATGCTGGGAGTTGTAGTTCAGCAACATCTGGAGGGCCGCAGTTTGGGTAAGCCTGCTCTAGGACATATTTTCATGTGGCACAGAGTGCATCGAGGGAAAGGGAGGTAATCAAAATTGACTGCAACTGCAGAGTTAGTCAGTGCCATCAAGAGCACCATCACATCTAATGTAGCACCAGCGCTTCTTTCGTCTGAATGTCAGTCATTTTGGTAATAATTTGCATATCTTAAGACATGTTTTCTGATTTAAAAATTTCCTTTCAAGGACTTTGCAGGATAGTGGCTGATAAAACTCCATATTCTAGCATTGAAGAGATTGTGAGAAAAGTTTTGATTGGACCAACAGCACTGCAACAACCTTGCTTCTATTGCTCTGAGGATCTAAAAGCAGAAAAGCTGACCATCAGAAAAGGCGAGAAGATTATTTTCAGATCTGTGGAAGACAGCAAGGGGATGATGATCATGCATGGTGAAGTAACAAGGAATGGCCGACTTCATGGCTTTGTTTTGCCAGTCTCCACGGTCACCAGAGGAGACTTCTATGAATGGAAAGATGACCAGACTTATACTCTGAAGGAGATTGCTGAATGGAAAATCCCAAAGAGCAGATGTCGGAGTGTGATATTTACTAATCCTTCCAACACTGGGGATTCTACCAATGTGTTTCCTGCAGGTTTTGATGGCTCTGTTGTTCTCACACCAATATATGAAGTACAAGCAGTGATGAAATGTAAGTAAATTAATGTCAGTGGCAAATATCTCTACCTGACTAGCAAAGCACTCAAACTGTTGCAAACAGGTTGGCATACCTGCTGCAAAGTGTTGTTTGAACTGAGCAGTTTTAAGTTAAGTGTTTTATAGCTCCACTATAGGAAGCTGTAGAGCTGGAGTGATAAAAGCCTTGAACAGCAGCATATTTCCTTTCGAAACCTCTATAAAAACCGAACTTCATATATTTATAATAGTTGCTGCTATTACATGCACAGATCTTGGAATTGTGTCGTGTGTCGTGTGTGCACTGCTTTCCCCCCAATGCTTTGCCACCTTTAAGCAAAGGGGGTGGAAAGCTTTATGCTTCTCAAGGTTAAATCCTTCAGTTGCAACCCATCGCTTGAGGCAGTACAGCTGCAGCATTAGGGAGGGACCATAGATTGGTGGCAGAGCACATTCCTTGCATGCAGAAGATTCAAGGTTCATTGGAAAGGATCTGGTAGCAAGTGATGTGTAAGCTCTTGCGTGAGAACCTGAAGAGATGCTGACCTGAATTGATTGCTAGGAAATCTAGGACCAACAAACGGAAGTACTTTTTCACACAACACATAATGAACTTCTAGAATTCTCTGCCATAAGATGTGGTGACAGCCAACAAGCTGGATGGCTTTAAGTGGGGTTTGGATAACTTCATGGAGGAGAGGTCTATCAACGGCTACTAGTCAGAGGGTTATAGGCCACCTCCAGCCTCAAAGGCAGGATACCTCTGAGTACCAGTTGCAGGGGAGTAACAGCAGGAGAGAGGGCATGCCCTCAACTCCTGCCTGTGGCCTCCAGTGGCGGGCCACTGTGTAAAATAGGATGCTGGACTAGATGGGCCTTGGGCCTGTTTACTTGGATATGTCTAGGCAAAAGGGGGGGGGGGACTAAAGTTTAAATTTCTCATTTGCAACAATCTTCTTCCCATCCCATATCCTCCAAATCTCACAGCAATTTTAAAAACTAAGGCTTTGTTCTCACACAAAAGCAACAGTGTGGTCAACTTATTTGTAGACTGTACCATTTCAGACTGAAGGCATGGGAGTCGGGGAGGGGGCAGCAGCAAGAGGGGGCAGTCCCCCCCCTCCCTGCATTGAGCCAGTCCCATTGAATTCAATTGGGCTTCCTCCCAGGTGAGTGAGTATAGGACTGTGAGTATAGCCTTGGCAGAGGCGTATCTAGGGAAAATAGAGCCTAGGGCAAGCACTGAAATTGCGCCCCCTGTCCAAACATCTGACACCCATCTTTCAGATAACTTTACCATAATATCAGCTGAAAAATACAAGTCAAGCTCGTTAATCTTTTAATCTTTCAAAAACTATTTAGCAGTGGAGGTAGCCAGACCAAAAAAAATGCTGGAAAACTACAAATTTCAGTATGCTGGGGCTCATGAAATATCCAAATACTATGTGGAGGTGTACTTGGAAAACTAAACACAAGTCCCTGTCTAATTCTCTACTATGCATTGTAGCATCACTATTATATCAGTTTTAAAAATAAATGGAGAATTTGACTTTTCCCTGATACTCTGAAAATAATTAAAGGATATGCAGAGTAAATTGTGTCACTGCTTGGAATATATTCTAGTCTTTCAGAAACACAGTTAAAATGAGAGAAAGAGAGCAAGAAACTCCCAGTGGGGCTTAATACTAAGGATTTCATGCTGATTCAAAGACCATTAATAGCCATATTATTAAGACATCACATTTAACTCATTTATCACAAGAAGCAAAATAAGAGCAAATGAATACAATCCTAGCCCATAAGCTTCAGCTCAGTATTCACAAGCCCTGATTCTCTGCACATAGTGCCAATCTGAATATGTGTACCGTATCATATTATATTTTTTAAAATTAATTTTTTTAACCTGTAGCCCCTTTGGGGGGCTTCATAAGGGCTGTGAGGGGGTCTGCAAAGGTTCCCCCTCCCCCCACTGGCCTCTAGGGCCTCACAGGGACCATTTGAGCATGTGCGGTGGCCATTTTTTAAAATAAACTTTTTTAAAAAAATGGCCGCTGAAAACAAGATTGCCGCCACACATGCTCAAATGGCCTCTGCGAGTCCTGGCATGGCCTAGGGCCTCACAGAGGCCATTTGAGCATGCACGGTGGCCATTTTGTTTTTGGTGGCTGTTTTTTTTTTTTTTAATTTTCAAAAATGGCGCCCCCTTCAAGTGGCGCCCGGGGCACATGCCCTGCCTGCCCTACCCTAGATACGCCCCTGAGCCTTGGCCCCCACCCTTGCCCCAGAAAATGTCCTGCAGATGCCCATGACTGCAGGCAGAGGTTGAAAGGGTTAAACACATTTTTTAAAACCTCTACGCAGAAAACGGAATCCCTGTTCTGTCATTATGGATTTTGGGAATCCATAGCATCCCCAAGAGCAATTCACAAGCCACACAACCCACGTTGTTGTACAGTCATTCCTTGCCATCCATTAGGGTTCCGTTCTGGCAAAACTTCACAGTTAGCAAATTCGTGGTTGGTGAGGCATTAAAGTCTATGGGAAACAGGGGGTTGGGAGATAAGAGATGTTGAAAACGACTGTAAACAATCCTTTTTAAACAAACAAACAAACAAACCCTGTAATATCGCCAAGAGCCATCAAGAAGAATGAGCAGATTGCACCTCTGGAAATTTTTTGAAACCACCCCCGCCCCCCCCCCACATCACTCAAAGGCATCTTAAATTGGCAAGGGACAGCAGCAAGCATCACCAAGAGGAATGAGCTGATTGAATGAGCAGATCGAACCCCCAATATTGCTGAAAGTTGAAACCCTCCCAAAATCACTAAAAAAAACCCCCAGCGCCAACCATGTATAGTTGGGTCACAGTTGGCAAGACCTGTCACAATTTCCCATTTACATATACTCGAAACTGTGGTTAGTAAAACCGTGGTTGGCAAAGGATGACTGTATTCGTGTTCTTATTCTAAGGAAACCACTTTAAGAACTTTTGGTTGAAAAGCGGTATACAGATAATAGTAATGATGACAACAATTCGTCTCATGGTTGGAACTCTGGGGAGCCCAGATACTGTAACATGGATAGCAGGAGGAACAGGGTTTCAGCGTGTGCTAACACACAGGAGTGGCACTTGCGGCTACACTCTTGGGGATGCTGCATATGAGCCCACTTCCAATTCCATAACAACTGACACATGGCTTCTGTGTCAGGGAGAAGGCAAAGCCAAGATAATGCAAAGAAAAGATAATCATGTGGATTTAATTTGTGGTTTTATTGGTGCAGTGGGGGAGTAATCTGCCTAGAGAGCAGGAGGCTGTTGGTTCGAATCCCTGGTGGTGTGTTTCTCAGAATATGGGAAACTCCTATATATATTAAGCAGCAGTGATACAGGAAAGTACTAAAAGGCATCATCTCACACTGCACGTATTCTACCAAGAAAATAACATGGCTCTGTGGTTGCCAGGAGTCGACACCAACTCGACGGCACAATCTTTCCTTTTCCTTGTATATAAAATATTATGTATTTTTAAAAGGAGGAGTGAATTGGACATTATTCTCTCTTTTTCTTAATCAAGGGGAACAAATACTTTGTGAATACATAGAAGCAAGTCTATTTTAAAAGATCATTTTCTAGGAAGTCTCCAGAAGGCATAGGTCGGCAATATATGAGGAGTTGTAGGGCTCTTACATGACATTCTTGTGCCCTCGCAAAGGGGTACTTCTCATTCTCTCTGTTTCTAGCTCTTTTATCGTTGTTCTGTTCCTCCTATGTAACTTTTCCCTGCTCCTCCCTTGCCCTTTTCATTCTTACATGTCAACTGTGAGCTTGGGGGCAGGGTAGGTGGGTTGCTAAAACCACAATTGTCAAAAAAAAGGAGATTTGCTTCCCCATGGAAACACAGGAAAGGCCTGTGTTGTAAGGACATATAGTACAAAGGAAAAGAAAGGAGAGAGAAAAGAGTCCTTTAATATTTAGTGAAAATATGGTTGTTTGAATTTCAAAAGGTGCTTATATGTAATAAAATATTTAGGTTTAGAAACTATGATTTTGAATTGCTACATTGCACTTTGTTGTGGTCCAGGCCTGATTTATATACTGAATATGCTCATTAGCTAGCATACAAAATTAGACCTGTTTCATCAGTGTCACCAAGTGACCAGTTCTTTTATATAGTGACCATGTAGGATGTGGGTGCAAGGAAGAAAGGAGATCAAACCAATCCTAAATGATTCAATGGGCTTTATTGAGTATAAAAGAATAACAACATCAATCTAGCTGAGCAGAAAGCAGAACATTCTATCAGTATTACTAACAGTATTTCAACCCTAGCCAGCACCAATATTCACCCAGTGTTCCTAACTAACATATGTGTGTGTATTAAATCTTCCTAAAGCCTAGTATAATTCAGATATAGACGGAAAAGGGGCGGGGGAGGTAAGGAAGGCTGAGGGCTGGCATGATTTGGGGAGATCAGGAATTAGTAGAGGGATGAGGGGAAAGGAGAAGAAGGGGAAAGGATGGAGGGATCCAAGACTTGTAGAGGCAGCATATTACCAGGATCAGAGGCTTGAGAACGGTGGATCTTTCAGCTGAAGGAGAGAAGCTTTTGGCTGGAGACAGGAGCTTTTGGATCAAGCATGCAGTTTGCTCAGAGCACGGCTGAGAGTCAGAGCACCATGGCTGGGGAAGTCTTGACTTCTCACTGCGCAGTGGAAGTCACAGACAGTTCCTGTCCATGGATAGAGTTCCTGCCTCTAGCCCCACGGCTTGGGCAGCAAACTCTTGGATTACTCATGAGCAAGTCTTGCTTGTAGGCAGAAGATTGCGTGTAGGCACAAGCCTGCTTGTAGGCAAGAGACTGCTAGCTCTCTGTCCAGTAGCCTCATTCTTTATAGTTGTATTTTCCTTTGATCTCTCATAGAGTCTATTCAAATCTCCTCATCTTTTCCTGGGTCCCCAAAAGGGTGACAATGCTGTTACCTTCTGGATAATGTCTTTTAGTTATTCAGGATATTGGCCAGTCCAGAGAGATCTGAATCTCATCTTCTGTAAACTGTGCACTTGGCGGGGGGGGACATTGCCCAAGGCAAATCTGCCTCTCTGAGCTGCAAATGGGCATCTTCTCTTGTCCCAGATTTGCTAGCCTCATCCCAAAAAGGTGTTAAAGTGTTAGTAAAGTAAGAATTAAAGTCTATAGGTGTTTTCTTTGTATGCATCTACCTATGTTGAATTTCTATAGAGAGCAATTGAGTCAATCATTGACAAGGATTAACGTGGACTTCTTGCAACAGGAGAGGGGAGATCAGCCTCTGGCCTCTTCCACAGACATTATCTGATAGTGAGTCACATTTTAGGATTTGGATTGTTCTGGCTTGGCTTTTGTGCTTCCTTGAGTACCCCTCTCACAATACAATGCTGGATCGCCTCTTCCCTCACAGACCAGTTGAGATCTGGGGTGTCAATTCACCCTGAGCCCAGGTATTAATTGAACTCTTAATATAAAATGAAATCAGACACAGGCCTGGATTCCATATACTTCTGGGCTGGTACCTCTGGGTCTAATATGTTGGGGTGCCCCTAACAACTTCTCTACTCCTCTTAGCCTGCAAGTGCATTTTATGTTCAGTCACATTATTGCTGCCGAAAATGGGAAATGCATGCTTCATTCTATCTTTATCTACAAATGACTGACATCCTGATGTCATAGAACTGTGCATTTCTCCACCTTGACATCACATCATTGGATACCACATTATATGGCCACATTCAGATGTAATGGCTAACCGCAGTTAGAAGTGACCAAGGTTGCAATTAGGGATGTGCGAACTGGCTCAAACGTGGGCTGGTTCACCATCGAACTTGGCCAGCTCAAGGGCTTACCTGGTTCAACCCCCCACCCCCATCTGGTGTTTCAAATGAAAAGAAATTGTTTTTTAGAAACTAACTGCCTCCAGCAGGTGGTCTCTGGCAGTTCCCCCTCCCACCACTGGTCTCCCCTGGTCTCCAATTGGCCCAATTTGAGCCTTTTCAGTCCATTTTTAGCCTATTCTGGGCCTCTTCAAACTGTTGGTGGCCATTTTGGAGGCCACCGTGCATGAGCACTTGCCATCTGTGTGACCGGGATCTGCAGGGTGAACCAGGGGTCCATTTTCGGGGGGGGGGGGATCAAACATGCCCAGTTCTGTTTGTGTCCAGTGCAGACAAACCGAACCGGGCATACCAGTTTCAAGCACACCCTTAGTTGCAACTGTATTATGCCCAAATGTGCAAAACCACAGTTACACCCGAAAAACAAACTCCGTTTTGTCTCACCAAACTCCAATATGAACCTTTGGTTATATCTAAGGGTCGCCACCAGCAACTGTGGTTTTGCCACTGAGGCATTGCACTCAACTGCTAGCGCAGCTGTAACTACAGTTTTGTGCCAATTTCCAAACCCCAGTGATAGAGGCTGCAGTGCAGATCCACCCAGGGACTCAGCTGCTCCATGCTTTCAGTGCTTCTCACTGGAAGCCTCTCAGAAATCCAGCCACACCCCTCCTGTCAGCTATGCAGCAATGGTGTTGCCAGGCTATAGGGATGCCACAATGCCCCATCCCCTACTGGCCACCCTGTCAAGCTGCAAAATCGCTCGGGGGCAGACCCGATTCCCACTCTGTCCTGTGCTCTCCCCACCTGGCAAGCAGTGGGGAGAGGGGACAGGATGACAGGAGGGGCACTAAGTGCTTTGCTCCCTGAGAAGGCAGCAGCAGCCATGTATGCACAAACTGTGGCAGAATGAGCAGGGTACCCCATCACAGAACTGAGAGGAGAGCAAATGCCTGGGGGCGGGGCGGGATTCCCCAGGCTTGGGTATTAAAGGCAGCACAGCAATGTTCTACTTCACATTTAGCTTGGGCAAGGGGCCTGCAGCCCCTTCCCTGTGTGGGAAGGTTTGCTCCCCTAGGTCTTGCTCATGAGAAGGGCTTCCTGTTATGTCCCATCTTGGACACTATTGTGCTGGAGACCTAGACCATTACCCCACCGAACACCCTTGCATAAGAGAGGCAGAAAAGGGGAGTGACGGAGGATGCTCTGTGCAGGAAAGCTGTGGAGCCAGGCACTTGGGCGAGTGTGACAACTGCCGCCAAGCCATTGTAAATCCCTGTGTCCTGCCAGCCCACATGCCCATGTGGAGATGTGCCCCACTGCCTGTGGCCCAGAAGGGCAAGTCCACTGTCCTGAGCCAGCTGGAAACTGGGTCTCTCCTCTCCCAGGAATCCATGTGCCGGGAGTTCTGTATAAGGTGGCACATCGGAGCCATCTCCCGAGGTTTGAACATGTTCTGAGGTCAGCACCAGACTTCTGTGTGCACACCATCCATGCAAGTGGGTATGTCCTAGCAAATGGCCCCCTCTTAGCAGGGGGTAGCCAGCATGCACAGGCCACCCCCTATCTGCCTTTGAGGGGCTGCCACAAGCAGGATTTGGGAGCAGCAAGGTTATAGTTTTTCCACACATAGGTTGGGTAAGGGGGCCCTGCCTCTTCCATTTTCTGGATTACATGCCCCACAGACTTCCCCACGAACAGGGCCAGGTGGCTGAATTGGCAATGCACTTCCCTCAGGGCTGTCGCAAGAAACCACTAGGGCTGTGCACAAAACTGGCTTGGCCTCTTTGGTTCTAATTCAAACCAGCTTCGAACCAGGGTGGGTAGATTTGGTTTTGGTTTTGCTCAACCCCCACCCCCGGTTCGGTTCAAATTCAAACCGGTTCTAAAAGCTTCTACATAGGGTATAATGGGAACTTGAACTGGCTCATTATTCCCTATGTGGAGCACCTAGGAGCACAAAACTAGGGTAGGTGGTAGGTACCCACCAAACCCCAAATCAATCGGACATCCTGTGATTATTAATGAATTTCTGAAGATTTTTTCAGTTTTTGCATTTCTCCCATAGGGAATAATGGGGATTTGAGGATGCCCCATTTCCCCCTTTGGGGGGTACCTGGGCACTGAAAATTGGGTCTCGGGGCACAGCAGGTTGTACAAGAACTCCCCCCAGGCTGCCCCAAATCAGTGGGGTTTATAGGGGGGTTTCAGGAATTTTTTAGTTCTGGCCTCTCTTAACAGTCTATCTCTGAGTGGATTCTCTGGTTTGTATATACTATTATGAAAAGCTCTTCAGAAGGGTTGCCTGGGGGGTAGTTCTGGTACAACCTGCTGTGCCACCAGACCCATTTTGAGGTGCTTAGGCACCCCCCCCCCAAAGTGAGGGAATGAGCCAGATGGGTCACCTCAAAACCCCATTGTTCCCTATGGGAGAATTTTTTTTAAAAAAAAATCACTTAAAGACACAAGAGTGTCCATTACTTTGGGGTTTGGTGGGTGGTGGGCACCCATGGGTGCTTACCACACACCCCAGGTTGGTGCGCCTAGCAGGCCACACTACCAACACACAGTGACACAACTAAAAAGGCACCCAGCTAAGAACCAAAAAACCACCACAGAAACTGACCTGCTGCTGCTGTGCCTGCACAACTGTAAAGCCAAGGGAACCAAACCAAGCAGCACAGACTACACAACAGCCAAACAAATTTGCAAGAGACCTATCAAGATGGCGGAGCAAGGCAATAAATCCAACCTGGCATCATGCAAACTGCAAAGAAAGAGGGGCAAGGCAAAAACGCACCATGGTAAAGGAAGAGAACTTAAAGTAACACACACACACACACACACACACACACACACATTTTTCCCCTGTTCTTCTCTTCAGGCATGCGTTTTGCAAAAATACAGCCAGATCTGCCAAGCTCCTCCTCCTCACCACCACCACCAGGCCAGAAGGAAGCCAAGGAAGACTGCAACCAGAGTGATTTTGCTAGGCCAGAGGCTTGGCTTCAAATAGGATTTGCAACTCCCTCCTTTGGGAGCCCCCACCTTTGCCCTCCCCCCTGGCCAATAGGGTGCCAGTTCTCAAGGACTGGAGCTACTCCAGAGCCTCTCAGAGAGCCAGACTCATCTGGCCAATCAGGAAAGCATTAGCTCAGTGAAGGAAAATCAAGCAAAACAAATGACACAAAATGGAGGAAATTACCTAAAATGGCCTCTAGAACCTTCAAACCGGCTCAAACAGGTTCAAATTTGAACTGGTGCTTAAAGGTTCTAGATAGGATATTATGGGGATTCGAACCAGCCCATTATTCCCTATGTAGATTACCTAGAGGCACAAAACTGGGGTGGGTGGTAGGCACCCAGACCGCCAGCCTAGCTGACAGCAAGCTGCTGGACAGAAAGAATTAACTTGGGTGTGGACGGGCTGCTTTGCTGGGGGTCACAGCTCGTGACATCTTCTCAGGGTATGGTGGGACAGACCCCCGCCGCAGCATCCTTTGCCCTCCCCCAGCTGCATATCCCATTGTAGCAAATGCCGATTTCCCCCTCCTGTGAGGAAAGCAAGTGACACAGGCCACCATTCAGCTACTCAGAAGCATGATGCTTCTAAATACCAGTTGCAGGGGAGCAACAGCATGCCCTGACCTCTTGCCTGTGGGCTTCTCTGTATGAAACAGGATGTTGGACTAGATAGGCTTTAGGCCTGATCCAGCAGGGTTGTTCTTATGCTTTTAGGGGAATATGCAGAACAGCAGGATACTCCGATAATAGGGAAGACATTGTGGAAGAAAGATGGACAATTAAACCCTCTTGCCATTTGTTGATGATGTCCACATTCATCTACTGTTAACACATACTGTCGTTCTAGCCTTAGATTTTAAAGTTGGCTTTGTGGGGAGGGTTTTTGGTTTTTGGTTTGGATTTCTAGCCAGTTGAATAGCAGGACCCAGGCCTTAAATTCAAGTTCCAGTTAGTTGCCAGATAAATAAAGAATGTGATTTTACAGTGCCATGTCCTAATGTATGCTCCATTAGCTTTTCTATTTCCAATAGTATCCCTATGTTTTACCATGCGTTCAACATATAAATTACAGTGAATATTTTCTAAACAACTTCTACAAGTTACTTTCATATGATGAGGTATTGGTTTAGTGAACTGTAAAAAATGGATTCCCACATTTCCTTGGATACACTATACAGAAGTATGAGCTAGCAATACGAGACATGGCATATGTTCTATTGTAAAAATAGCTACAGCTAAGAGGGACTAATCAATTTTAGCCAATACACACAGCAGCAATACACATTTATTTTTCTTATTTTTCTTTATTTTCACACAAGTGCATGCATAATTCCCTGCATAGCTCACAGAAAATGCAGGTTTGCTCACAATGGACCAGTGCGGGAGGTGAAAGTGTGTTGTGGTGCTTTGGTTGGACTAGGATTAGGAAGACTCGTGTTGAAAGCCCTGCTCCACCACAACACTCACAGGGTGAACTTGAGCCAGTCACCGCCATTCAGTCTAATCTACACCACAAGCAGAGAGAACCATGTAGACTCCTTGAAGGAAAGGTGGGATAAAAATGCAATATAGAATAATTATTTAATCTTGCACATCTCAACAGTCATACTTAGTACTGATTTTCTAACATAGTGTAGCCCTATTGGAAAGTATGTAGTGTGGCACAAGAGCTGCATTCTCTTTGAAGGTCTCCCACCTTTCCTCCACTTGTGGCATGGGAATAACACTAGCTGACTTTCAGACTAACCCTGAGGAAAACGGTGGCATGTCAGAACACAGTAAGTCTGGATATCAGCTACTGTCTTACCTTGTGGTTGGTAATGTTTACTGAGGTAATAGATGTGAATTGCTTTGAATACTCTAAAACACTGAACATCTATAGTCTTATCTATCTTTACAGCTCAGAACAAGCGACAGTGTGCACTAGTATTCAAATATTTGTTTAAAATTATTTGCATTGCAACTAAAATAAAGGTAAAGTGTGCCGTCAAGTCAATTTCGACTTCTGGTGCCCACAGAGCCCTGTGGTTTTCTTTTGGTAGAATATAGGAGGGGTTTACCATTGCCTCCTCCCACACACTATGAGATGATGCCTTTCAACATCTTCCTATATCGCTGCTGCCCGATATAGTACTAGCAGGGATTCGAACCAGCAACCTTCTGCTTGTTAGTCAAGCATTTCCCCACTGCGCCACTTAACAATTATTTCAGTAGTTCCAGTATAGCAGCAAAGGTATAGAAAACATTTGTATTTTTAAATACAGTAAGTTGAGACTATTAACACTGCATTTTACATCATTTAACCTTATTTTTTTTCCTTTTCAGTTCAGAAAGAGATTGTTCACTTCCTTTCCAATTTAGATGTTGAAGTCAAAGATGTAACTCACAGTTACAATATTAACAGTTTCCTTCAGCCATTGTCAATGGAAGATATATTAGAAAGGAGTGAATTTCCAATAGTTGTTGCACTAATTGAAGGGTCCATAGGAAACAAGCAGTCATGCAATGTATTGTACCCTGGTAAAGAATTAGTCATTTACAAAAAGCATCAGGCAACAAGAATCTTAGCATCTGAGATCAAGAGAGATTTATTTAAAAGACACTTTTTAATTCCTACCAGCTACAAAGGAAAATTCAAAAGAAAATTCCGGGAGTTTCCAACTGCCTATGACTTAGAAATAGCAAAGAGTGTGAAAGAGCAGCTTCATGTTAAAGCTACCAAAGCCTTTGAGTCTCCTCATGAAGAATTGCACTCTGTTTCTATTGGGGACCAGTTTCTAGTTCCACAGTGCCAGACAAGTGAAATTGTGGATCAGGAACAAAAGAAAGTAGAAAATGCTTTGGCCTGTGAACAAATCCTATCACCAAACAATTGCAAGAATGTACTTCTTCCAATGTGTTTGGAAGGGGGCTTTGTTGAAATTGTCCATGACAAGAGACAATACGAACTTTTGGAGCTTATCAGGGATTTCTGCCTCCCGTTTAATGTCAAAGTTTCCATAGGAGATCTTTCCACCCAGGAAGACATTTTGGCTGACATACCATGTCTGCAGCTTGAAGAAGAAATCACAGATTCTTTCTTGCTTATCAGCAGTTTAAGCAACCCCACAGAAATCTGGGAAGTTCCAGTGCATAATTTAAATATGACTTTCCAATTGCTGAGAAAACATGGCAAAGATATTATGTATTTCCCAGAAAAGTCTACTGTGGAAGAGATTACTGAAGAACAGTATTGCATGATGAGAAGATATAAAAATCAAGCAAAAAATCCACCACCCAGACCTCCTAAAACCAGTATACCAGAAAAAACCAAGACAACTGTACCAGCTGAAAATGATTGTGCTTCACTACGACCTGTAAAGGTAGGAATAATTTTGCATCTCTGATAAATCTATAGACAATTATTCATCCCATTTTATTGTTTTGTTTTGTATTTGTATTGTATTTGTATTTTGTATTGTTATCCAGGCCATCTAGCCATATGTATAAGCTACTCGGATGGATAGTGGAACTCCAGTATCTCAAGCAGAGGTCCTTCCCAGCTCCTTAAAAGATTCTTTTAACCACAGAAGCCAAGGATTGTACTCCAGACCTTCTGCATGCAAAATATGTAGTCGTTGGTCAACCACGGACTGTGGTCCTTCTCAAGAGACCATCGCTCATGAAATGGATTACATCAGAGTAAAATATTTGTAATAATAAGATCCTTAAATTTATGTGTTCAAAGCTTGTAGAATGAGTGTTTTATTATTGCTGTTGTTTTCTTGTGCATTGTATTGGTTTGAATGTTGAATTCTGCAAATGTATGTTTTAAAGAACAACAGTCTCCATAAACAACAGTCTCTATAAACTTAGTTATAATTTATTATGGTCAGTGACAAGTCAACATACACACCAAAATACAAATCAGCATTAAACAAAACAAATTCAAAGCAGTAAAACTAGGTAACAAAACATCAAGTTATACAGAAATCTCAGTTACAACTAATCAGTTGCTCCTGTCTCAGTTTACAGGCTGCCGCACAGAATCCTGGTGTCGCCACTGTAACATGTTGATCCACCAATAGATAGGAGCGTTTAATAAACTGTTAGTAACAAAAAGAACAAAGCTTGTTTTCCACATCTTTAGCATTGTAAGACATTTCCTAACTTGCTTTGATTACATAGGTTTAAGAACCTTGCCAATATAAATGCTTTACTTTCATGTAAACTATCACATGAGCTATCACCTTTTAGGAATGGCTGTATGCTCAGTGGTCAATCACATGTTTCCCTGTATAAGAGGAGAAAGAGCCCCTGGTGGCGCAGTGGTAAAAAACTGCCGCCCTGTAACCAGAAGGTTACAAGTTCGATCCTGACCAGGGGCTCAAGGTTGACTCAGCCTTCCATCCTTCCGAGGTCGGTAAAATGAGTACCCAGAATGTTGGGGGCAATATGCTAAAATCATTGTAAAGCGCTTAGAGAGCTCCGGCTATAGAGCGGTATATAAATGTAAGTGCTATTGCTATTGCTATTGCTATTGCTATTGCTATAAGGTCTGAAGTTTGGGCCCTGGCTTTGCCAGTTAAAAATTCTTCAGGTAGCCGAGATGGGAAAGACTACTGCTTGGGACCTTGAAAGCCACTGTGCATCTGAATAAGCACTGGGCTAGATGGACCATATAACAACACAAATAGAATATAAAATGCAGTAAGGAAATCATATTTTGGACATGTAGTTAAATACTTTACAGGATAAATGCAGGCATTTTCTCATGCAGATTAAGCTCAAGTTGCAGATTCACACAAAAATGTAATGTGGACTATTCTAATGGACAGCCCAACTCACAATTATGAAGGGGATAGAACTAGTGTTCACTTCCCCTCCCCACCACGGCTATATGTGTTTTGAAAATGAACGCTCTGGAATTGATGTTGACCCATACATACTTCCAGCAAGAGCAGAATATTAAGAAATTCTGGAGAACCTATACTATTTAAAGAGAATTACTTCAATAAATCAACAGCCACACACAATTTTTCATTTAAAGGGAGCAGCTAGATATTCAAGTTTTAAAAAAAGCTAAGCAGTGATTTTAGCTTTAGAAAGACTTACAGATGTGCTTAGCTTTATGTAGCTTCAGTGATCAAACTTACTTAATAGTTGCTGCAAACCCATGTGGTGAGATGTGCAGACTCTTTTCAGTGCTTCTGGGAAATATCCAAATCTAACCTAAGCCTAATGAAACTGTGTGGTAAGTTCATCATGATGGTATCACTTACAGCACATCATTGGGTATCAATAGAAGACATTTTATCCCATAGTTGCTTACCAGAATATCCAGATAACCAAGTGGCAAGCTGTTGTCTGTTGCATGCAGTCAGGACATGATTATCACACTACTGCTTCTCTGGATTTCTACTCAGCAGGCATGGAGGTGTGATGAGAATCATGTCACATGATAGCTGGATGTCACAGGTGGACCTTTCCCACAGGATAAAATATCACCTGCAGCTGCCCATTAGCTTTCATGTAGAAAGGGAAAGCTATGGGATGATATTTCTAGATTTCACCCACCCCCACTTGATTTCTGGAATTCTGTTTATTTATTTTCATAATTAGTGCCTGAAAGTGAATCTACTCTTCAGAAGAATCGAGCTGCTTTCAGAAGGCTGGTGAGGGATCACACATTGCAATAACCATATTAAAATTCTCTTTATATGGAAAAGAAGCATATAAGGGACAAAGCTAGTACAGAACCTTTCTCCTTAAGATACTCATTTTATAGAATAATTCAGTCAAGCAACAGCCTACTCACATACACACCCCACCTGCATTCTGAGACGATACTGTCCTAAGAGAACTCTCTCATGTCTTATGTCTTCTGAACATGTAGATTAACTCAGAGATTTCAGAAAAGGAAGAATAAAACATGTTCAATTTTCTTGTGCCATAAAGGATCAGGAAAGAGGGGAATGAGTAAGGTTAATTGCTGACATGTGAGGGCTGGTAAGAAATGGGAAAAAAATATTTTTTTAAAAAATCTTTTGTATTCAAATGAAAGTAGTGTTGACCTCCTGGTACGATTTGCATGCAATCTTTCAACAAAGATATATCAAAACCATAGCAGGAGCTCAATGTTTTCCTTGAGTGTAAATGAAGCAATTAAAGTTTGCTTTGACACAATAACAGAGTTTACCAAAAGTGACATTCTTTTGATCATCAGTATGTTTTCCAGTGGTGAAGATGAGTGCTCCATAAATGCTTCTCAATTATGTTTTCTTTAAAATTTGTATATTTGAAGGGGTGATTGTTTTCAAATCATGCAACAATTTCACTAAATATTAGGTATGTTTACAACCTTCCTCTAAAACAATAAATGCCCGCACTTTATGTATTTCCAGCAACTGCTTTAGTGCTAATATGCAAAGTTCCACATTTACACTGATTTGAACAAAAAATGAAATACAATCTTTAGGGCTTGACTTTGTTTTCTATGACTATGGAAAACGTCTCCAAAATGTTCAAAAGAAAAAAAAGTTCAACAACAACAACAACAAATCTCCAAAAAGAACCTGACTGAGTTCTACACTCTTCTGCACAATAGCAGCAAAGTTCAGAGTGGATCACCAGCATCTCAATGACAATATAAGAAGAAACTTATTTGTCTTCTAGTAGATGCTAGGAACTGACTCCGCCCCTCTTGGGATCTGTTGGGATTCTAACCAGGAGTTTCCTGGTGGGCACTGGTGCCGCTTATGATGAAACATTTGAAGTCACAGATGAAGGAAGGAGGACAATAACATTATTATTAGGAACATAGGAAGCTGCCTTATGCCGAGTTAGGCCACCATAGGGTCTGTCTAGCTCAGCACTGCCTACACTGACTGGCAGCAGCTCGCCAAAGGTTCAGGCAACCTACTTTACTACATTCCAATGTTTCAGGCAACCTACTTTACCACCATGTTTCAGGCACCATTATTTGCAGGATTTTATAGGAAGCTGCCTTATACGGAGTCAGGCCACCATTGGTCCATCTAGTTCAGTATTGCCTACACTGACTGGCAGCAGCTCTCCAATGTTTCAAGCCGCATTCTTTACCACCCCTCCCTGGAGATGCCAGGGAGTGAACCTGGGACCTTCTGCGTGCAAAGCAGATGCTCTACCACTGAACTACAGCTCCATCCTGTACATGATATACTTGTTTATCATTGCTCAACAAAAAGTTCTTAAAGTAGTTACATGAGGGGGGAAAGAACAAGAGGGTGGTTCCCTATTCCCAAAGCACTCACAATCTAAAAAGAAAAACAAAGAAAGCAAAAGCACCAACCACTGGAGAAACACTGCACTGAGGTTGTCTCCCAGATATCTGTGAGGGCCTACAGACATATGTCCAATTAGGAGCCCACAGATTCTTCCTGACTTTGCTTGCTTATAAATGTTACTGAGTTGCCTGGAAAACAGCCAAATGGTCTTGCTTGTGTTCCATTCTTGCTGCAACAGTGGCTGTCAGCCTCTTGCTACGGTATACCCTCAGGCAGCTTCCTTATCTGCTGACTGCCCTTCTGCATGTTACCTGTGCCGACATCATCTAGGCTCTCTTTGGAGGATGTCAATAGACTAAGAATAATGTGACACCATTACAATGTAATGTAACTTCAGAAGGCAGGAACTGGGAATGCACCAAGATGAGGACGATACTGATGATGGCCTCTTATTCCACATGCTGAGGAGACCATCAAAGATGCCCATTCCTCCTAGCTTTTGCATGAAGTGATACTGGTTAAAAGAAAAATTAGAAATGAAGGTTTAATTGGTCCTGGGGACAAATGAGGAGCAACTATGCTGCTCTGCCCTAATTGACTAGGTCAGAATGTCACTGCAGTTACTCTGCTTGCAACCTAGCATCTAAAAGTTTATGAATGGGATCCATCTTTCAGTCTGTTCATAGCAACACAACTAAAGCCAATTATCAGCTCTATTGATTTATTAAGGACATTTTGTGTTTTAAGAGTACATGACACAAAAGACCTTCTGTGCAGTCATATTTCCACCTATTTTAAAAGCCTACATGTTTCCAAATCCTTATATTCTCATCATCATCACCACCACTCTCTTATAAGAATCCCTGCTAACTTGGCAAAGAGGCACCTTTTAACGTGGTGATTCTCTTTATTTAGCAGGGGGACAGTAACTGGCCCTATCCACCCTCAGCACAGTACCTCCAGTGACTGTTGCTGGTGTCTATCTTGTGTTTCTTTTTAGATTGTGAGCCTTTTAGGGATAGGGATCCATCTTATTGATTTGTTATTTCTCTGTGTAACCTGCTTAATGTTGCCCCATTTAATGTTGCCCCATCCTGCCCCCGTGTAAACTACGTAGCAAAACTTGGCCACATTGCTAGAGACTGTTTCTTTAAAATTGGACAGTAGGTAATCTAAATAAAACTCTTCAGTGTGGCCAGGAAACTCCATTAATAATGGTGAAATAAAATTTGTACAACTATCCTTGTAAAATGTGCAATAAAGAATTACATGTGCTGTAGTTTCTATAGCTCCTGAGCTGCAAGGGCAGAGGCAGGCAGTATATGGCAGTTTCTTGAATTTCCCCTCTAGAACTGCAGTACAGAGTGCATTTAGGTGAGCGAGAGTCATAGCTCTCCTAAATTTTGCTGTGTTTAAACTGTTTCAGCTATTCAGCTATTCAGCAGGCCTTACATGTAAGGGCTGATTGTCTATATAAATCCCTCTCTGCAACTTTGCTAATCTTCTTGCAGTTCTATATCTATGACATGCTGCTTGATGACCCGTGTGGCTTGATCATACCCCATCCTGATGGCTCTTCCTGGGGGAGACCATAAGATTGTAACTTGTGTCTCAGCGCCACCTTCCATATCAAGGCATAACTGTCTACAAGAGTTAGAGGAGCCAAGCCCACTTGGGAGAAGATCAGCTTCAGCCCAGATGCTCAGCCAAAATCTCATTTTTAATCTAAGGACTCTTGCCTCATGTCTAAGGACAGTGTTGGGAACACAACATGGTACCTGGAAAATTGTTCTTAAAAATTTAGTTTGTACTACTTCCATGGGGGTAAAATTCTCAAGAGGGCCTAGTTGGGCACCATATAAAAGCTGTAGGTAAACTTTTGCTGTAAAAGGTTTTATAGCAGCTGGAATAAAAAGGGCTCCCCTGGTAAAGTAAAAGGACCTGATAGCGTTAGCTGATTGCTGAGCGTTTTGGATTATGTAATTGAGGTGTGTTCTTCAGCCTCCTGCAGAGTGAGAAACAGATATTTAAAGATTCTCACTTGTTCGATTATGTGGCCATTCATAGACTTGGCCATTCATAGACATAGTGAGACTTGGGTTGTTTGGCGAAGACCATCACCTTCATTTTTGAATAGTTGACTTCTAGCGCCTCTTCTGCACAGTAAGCACTTAATGCAGCAAGCACCCACTTCAGCCCAACTGGGGTCTGTGCTAGCAAGACCATACCGTCTGCATATAGCAGAATCAGTAGATTTTATTAGCCAATTTGGGTGGATGGAAATCTGGATTATTTAGGTGGGGTAGCAGGGAATTAACATAGAAATCAAACAGAATCGGGGCAAGAATCCAACCTTGTCTAACACCCCTTTGAGTCAGGATTTCTGCCAAAAGATATCCTCGAGCACTGCAACGCACCCTCAAGCGAGAGTCTTCATGAAGTTTATATACAAGTAACAACAGGCGCTTATCTATGGTGGAGTCCCTAAGTTTTAACCATAGTATTTTCCTTGAGATGAGCTGCTCAAAGGCTGCTCTGAGGTCGATAAAAGCCGCGTACAGAGTAGTCCTTGGGCCATGGGTATATTTCTCAACTAGGTGCTGTAGGATATGAGCCCGGTCAATAGGGGAACGCCCCTCATGAAACCCAGCTTGCTCGGGTGCCAGAATGTTCTTGGATTTGAGCCAGTCTAAAAGTTTCCTGTTTACGAGTATAGTGTACAATTTGCTGATGACATTCAAAAGGCTAATTGGGTGATAATTACCTGGCTCATCTCTTTCCCCTTTTTTGTATTTAGGTACTATAATGGCAAAGCCCCAGTCTTTAGGTACTTCTGCAGTGTGGTCTATTTAAGTAAAAAGAGCTGCTAATACGGGAGCCCACCACTCCAAATTACTATGCATTGCCTCAATTGTTATAAAATCACTCCCTGGAGCCTTGCCGGGCTTAAATTGCTTCACCAGCCCCTCAATTTTGGAGCAGGTGACAGAATCCCAACATGGCAAAAGTTTGTCGTCTAGTTCTACTTCTAATCTAAACACAGAGGGGCTTCCTGCGTGTATAGTGCATGGAAATGACATTCCTACACCCCAGTTGGTATAACTGACGATGGGTTGAGAGGTAGTCTCCCTGTGGGTTGTGACCCGAGGTGCCAGAACACTGTTTGGTGTTCACCCAATGGGTGAATTCAGCTGGGAAATCACTTAATGTTGCCCCATTGAGCAAGTGCAAATCTACCTTGCTGAAGGTCTGGAGGAGATTTAAACCGCAGAAATTCCCCACTGTGTCTTTTGATGGTCTGATAAGGAGAGGGGAAGGGATCGCCTGGGCTGGAGGGCACCGCTGGAATTTGGCAAAGAGGGTCTTATCTATTCCAATTCGGGCATTAAAGTTTTTGGCCATATCAAATAGGCTCCATAATGCAAGGATTGTATGTCACCAATAAAGGCTGCCAATCTTGCCCAGATCATACTTGCCTGGGCATGGGTTCTGATAGGTGGTACATACACATTAACCAGCACTAGGGGGGTATCACCAACCCCAAGCAGGGCTGCTAGGGCTTAATGATCCATATTGTCAAGGGGTAGCTTTCCAGAATACCATTCTATCATCCCCCTAAATAGTAAGAGCTCCAAATACTATAGCAGAGCGAGATACTCTCTCTCTCTCTCTCTCTCTCTCTCTCTCTCTCTCATATCTTAAAAGAGATTGGATTGTCAGTGGATTTATGCAGAGGTATCACAGCACTGTGCAGAGAAGGGCACATTGTTCTTACTTTAAAGCACACATTCAACAACTATTAGCCAAAGCGAGAATTTAACTTGCACACAGTCGAAAGAACAGATTCCCCTGAGTTATTTTGAGAACCTTAGTGGGAATTAAGTGGTGCCTGTGCCTTATGGCAACTGTCTTCACAAAGCTGAAGATCACTATAAATGAGCCTAAAATCACAGCTGGTATGTGAAATAAGGTTGAACGAAATGCAGTGCCAGTCACTGAGGCAGCCATTGAAAGCTGCCAAAAAGCTACCATTGAAATTACTAGAATATATATTTTATGCATGAACGATGTGACAAAAGTATATCTCCAGTAGCTAGAGCACATCAGTTTTGTTTCTTCATACCCAAGTGCTCCTGTTGAACTTACTGGAGTGATTACTAAAGCTGTTATTTTCCGATAAAGGTAGTAAAATTAGCAACAGCTCATCTGTACAATTACGGAAAGAGAGGGAAAAGGGTTAAAGGCATTCAATTTGCCTGTGCTTTATTTCAAGTGTGTGCCTATGGCATTGCAGGGGCAGGCAGGGGCTTACACAAATGGGCAAAGAGTTGTTGTTGTTTATATAACAAAATGGCTCCATAAAGAATTCAGTGAAACCTACAGCAACTTCCTGGATTTCAGTAAATCAGCTTTTATCTATAAATATGCCACATGCGAGAGAATATAGACCAATGTCATAGTTCATGAAGTTTCCACAATAGATTAAAAAATTACTTTAGGTCTCTGAGGCTAGGTCTCTGAGTCAGAGGTACACCTAGGTAATTTGGGAACCTGGAACTAAAGGCCTTTGGAGGGCCCCCCTGATGCAAGTTAAGCATCATTTTTTTTAACCTGTAGATTCTTGAGGGCACAAACCACACCACCCAGGACAGACTAAAGACAATTTGGGGGCCCCCAGGGGATGTGCAGGTCCTGGACTTCAGCCCCAAAGTCCAGGGATAAGAGCACCTCTGGCTAAAATTCTATGCATGCTAACATGGGATGGGAATAAATCCCAATTAAAAGGGTTGTGAAATTCCATTGAGATTACCAGTTCTCTTGGGTGCCATGCACAATTACTTTGCTCTAAAATCAGAGATGTAGCTGATGAAAGAGTATGATTAGGGACAAGGGACTTTGAAAAGGGGAGCTATGGTACTGAGAAAAACCATGGCTAGTTTGTGTGTATGGACTCTGTTTTGGTAGAATCCTCAATCACATGACTTGAGCTTGTACCTGTACAAATTGCACAAGTGTAGGTTTTGTACAGAAGATCAGGTGAAGACTGCTGCAATCCCATGCTTCCCTTCCGCCATTTCCCACTGCCATGTCTAGTATCTCATTGTGTCATGTAAACAATCTACATCTGATCAAATTAGATGTGTCATGGGGGATCTGGAACTGGATTTTCCAAAACTGGTTTTCTATTTTTTTAAATTCAAAGCAACCACAGGAGCTGCTAAGGTGGCTTTGGTGGCTGGCTCTGGAGTGTGTTACCCTTCCAACTTGTACTGTTTTCCTTCTCAAAATTGCTCCCCCACTAGTTACCAATGGGGAAAATAATAGGTACATCTAATGTGCCTACCTTTTTTCCCTACTAGGAACTGAGTAAGGCACCTTCACTATCGCTCTCATGGGTACCATAGTGGCATCATTACAGTCATGGCTTCAAGCAAATTCAGAGCAAAATTGCAGTTTAGCATTGACTGCTCAGACCTTTCAAAGAGTAACCCGTAATATATGCTTATTTTTAAAGACCAGCTTTTACCTGAGACTCTTGAAGGGTATGCCTATAAAAAGTCCTTGCTGTTTAGAAGGATTGGCTGACATTCAGACTCATACTGCCTTAGTGCAAGGATGTGGTGCTAGCTAGCTTGGCTTAGTTTTTTGTGTATTCCAGATTAGTGTTTTACTGGTGTGCTTGTGCAACCTGTGACATGACTCCTGCTGTGAAGCCTCTTCCTCAGCCCATATCTGTTTCAGAGAGGGATGCAAAACTATGTGTTATGCTTGCTGCAGAAGTGGACTGAGACTGCAAACAACTGTGCAGCTTTGAGCAACCCCTCAGCTACATGACCTTCTTGCATGTGTCATCTTTGTTAGTTGAACCAGAGCAGCATTAGTCTGCATATCAGACCTCATTTTTAAATGTTTGAAGAATTCATTATTTTGTTAGGAACAATGCAATATTTACAGAGTTGATTTCAATCGGATTTGGGACACCAGCTGAAAAGTCAGATGATTTTTATATATCTATATCTATAGCCATGACTTATAGATTTTATGTTGGAAGCGTGAAATACTTTTTACTTTCTCTGTAAAAGTGATATCCCCCCCCCCCCGGCCCACTTTCTGAGCAGTCGATGAAACATCTGTCTCAGGAGTCTGATCCAGTTCTAATGAGTACTTGGACTGTCAGAGAAGTTTGTTGTAAATTAACAGGCAGGATGTCAAAGCCATGATTAATAAGGTTCCTTATTTGTGACAACAATAGAAAACCACAAGCACCTTGTCAATGAATCAACACTTTGTGATTTTCTTCTGTCTCAGATTTCTGAGTTTCATCTTTAGTGTGACTACTGTTCCCAAACTAACAGTGTTGGCTTCCTCTACCCTAGTTTTGCAGAGGAGGTGGAACCTCCTCTCACAGGAAACATTTTCAGTTGAAGTCCATAATCTTAAATTGGGAGATATTTCTGAATTCATGCCAACTGCAATTGGCTACAAACTAAATCCTCTAAGTGTCTCACTCTTACAATTATTGTATGCCAGCCACCTTCTACATTTATTCTTTGCTATATCTTTCCTGTTCCTCTGTGTCTGTTTCTTTCCAGCTCTGGACCTACAAAAACAGTTGTTCCCACCAGCTTCATTCACACAAAATGATGTCCTCTAGCCCCAACCTAATCCATATGCATCCAGCAGATGTAAAGAGAGATCCTATGCATGTACAAACGCTTCACATTTTTGCACAGGGTCTTCTCACAAGACCTGCTGAACACATGATAGATCAGAGGCAAGGCCAGTAGAAATGTCCTGATGCTGCCTCCATGTGTTCCCTGCTCATGTAATGTTGTCTGATTAGGGGAACTGAGGTTCTCATGTAACACAGCAAATATTTCTAACATGTCTGGGCCAGAGAATACAAATAGCACAGTGTTTAGGTTGAAGAGTTCAGCTGATTTATCTTTCTGTAGCCGGCACTTGCTGCTCCATTCAGGTCTTGGAATCTCAGTACTTTCCACTTGAGAAACTCCTGTTGTGGATCTGAGTCCTCTCAGGCAGAAGTACTCTTGTCCTTTGGGACAGCTCAATTAGTATAAAATTGGGATCCAAGTAGATCAGGGCTGCTCAGCTTCAGCCCTCCTGCAGATATTGGCCTACAACTCCTATCATCCCTAGCTATTGGCCACTGTAGCTGGGTAATATGGGAGTTGGAGTCCAAAAACAGCTGGGGAGACTAAACTGAGCAGGCCTGTAGATTATTCTTCACTTCTTCACTCTCCTGTTGTTAGCCAGTACCTGAATACTCAGACCCAAGCCAGGCTTTATTTGCTTGAGATTTGGCAATACGTAAAGTAAATATTTAAAGCCACCTAATGGCGCAATGGGGAAATGACTTCACTAGCAAGCCAAAGGTTGCCGGTTCAAATCCCCACTAGTTTCCCAAACTATGAGAAACACCTATACCAGGCAGCAGTGATATAGGAAGATGCTGAAAGGTATCATTTCATACTGCATGGGAGATGGCAATGGTAAACCCCTCCTGTATTCTACCAAAAGAAAATCACAGGGCTCTGTGGTTGCCAGGAGTCAACACTGACTTGACACAGGGCGTATCTAGGGTAGGGCAGGCAGGGCATGTGCCCCAGGTGCCACTTGAAGGGAGTCGCCATTTAAAAAAAATATTATTTTTAAATGGCCACCAAAAACAAAATGGCCACCACGTATGCTCAAATGGCCTCTGTGAGGCCCTAGGCCATGCCAGGCCTCACAGAGCCCATTTAAGCATGTGCGGTGGCCATTTTGTTTTCAGCGGCCATTAAAAAAACAAAACAGTTATTTTTTAAAATGTCCACCACACATGCTCAAATGGTCCCTGTGAGGCTCTAGAAGCCAGCAGGTGGAGGGGACCTTTGCAGACACACACACCCACACACGGCCTTTAGGAAGCCCCTCGAAGGGGCTACAGGTAATTTTTTTTAAAAAAAAATTAATATAATATGTCACTGCACACATATTCATTTTGGCACTATGTACAGTGAATCAGGACTTGTGAATACTCAGCTGAAGCTTATGAGCTAGGATTGTATTCATTTGCTCTTACTTTGCTTCTTGTGATAAGTGAGTTAAATGTGATGTTTTTATAATATGGCTATTAATGGTGAGTTTGTCTTTGAATCAGTGTGAAATCCTTAGTATTAAGGCCCACTGGGAGTTTCTTGCTCTCTTTCTCTCATTTTAACTGTCTTTCTGAAAGACTAGAATAAATTCCAAGCAGTGACACAGTTTACTCTGCATATCGTTAATTATTTTCAGAGTATCTGGGAAAAGTCAAATTCTCCATTTATTTTTAGAACTTATGTAATAGTGATGCTACAATGCATAGTAGGGAATTACACAGGCACTTCTGTTTAGTTTCCCACGTACACCTCCACATAGTATTTGGGTGTTTCATGAGCCCCAGCATACTGAAATTGGTAGTTTTCCAGCATTTTTTGGTCTGGCTACGTCCACTGCTAAATAGTTTTTGAAAGATTAAAAGATTAACGAGCTTGACTTGTATTTTTCAGCTGATATTATAGTAAAGTTATTTGAAAGAACGTTGTCAGATGTTTGGACGGGGGGGGCACAATTTCAGTGCTTGTCCTAGGCACTATTTTCCCTAGATACGCCTCTGACTTGACGGCACACTTTATTAAAGTAAATGTTTGCTGGGAAGCCAGACGGCTGGGTTCAAGATTTACAAACCTAACCACAGATCTGACTCCAGAAGATGATGAAAAGGGATATTTATTTATTATTTATTTAACATATTTTTATACCACCCAAAACTTGCATCTCTAGGCAGTTTTAATTAAAACAAGCCAATTTACTTCAGGAAGCTGAAGGGCCGCAGCCCAGGGTTAGAGTACATGCTCTGCATACAGAAGGTCCGAGGTTCAGTCCCTAACATCTCCAAGCAGGGCTGAGAGAGACCCCAGCCTAGAAGGACCAATGGTCAAATTCAGTGTAAAGATTTCTGTGTTCATATGTGCAAACCAACATTCTCAGTGAATAAGATCTGAGATGAGAAAAACTCCATGTACAAACACAAGACTTGTGGCACCTTAAAGATTAATGATGTATTTTGGTGTGTGTTTTAATGGGCTAGAACCCACTTTACTAGATGCATTAAGTGCTGGCAGTGACAGAAAGCTCTTTATTTTTTGTTGCAGTAGGCTAATGTGGCTAGTCTTGAAATTGTGTGCATATGCACAGGCACAATCTTACGGTTGCTTCATTCTATAAGGTGCTCAGTTTTTTCTTGCAGCTGTCACAGTAAGTGCACAGAGGGACAAAGATGAGTGTCGGGCATTTTTATTCCCATATACCTAGCATAAAATGAAAAGAAAAATGCAGCTTCATAAGTCCAGTTCCATAACCTTCACAGAGGTAACTTTATCTAAAGGTTAAACATTAGGATTGATAACCCAACAAGGCAGTTCCTGTATTTCTACAATGTAGTGTGAATCTATCTCTATATCTTCAGTATTCCATTTTATCTCATTCTCCCCCACCCCCAAACATAAAATATCTGCTTGTTCCTCCACAATCCTGATTAAATCTTCATTGTCCTGACATACTGTAGCTGGACATTCATACCCCTCAGCAAAATTCCTCAACTAGCTGTAAATACAGTGACATCATACCTAAATGCTATGCAGACTTACTGATCTTCCTCAAGAATTTGAAGTAATTTTGATCCTTTTTCAATAGTACTCTTTTGTAGCCCTTCAAGGCATCCTTTTAATTTTCTACTCAAATTAACTTCAGGCTGTCAAATGTCTTGAGACTCATAGCTGCATCAGTTAACATTATCTAAACGTTCATTTAAGCCTGCCTCAGTCACATTCATTCTATTATCAGATTCTTTTGCATCTGTTATTAATTCCCTACCGGAAGGTTGTATCTTTTTGAGTTTATACTGGCAATTCTCTTACGCCTGGCATCTTGGCAGCTGCATTTCATCCAGCCACTGCTGGATTGCATTTCAGAGCGTAACTCTGGTGAATCCTTCTGCTGACTCTCCCATATGGGGTTGTAAAGCTGTATTTAGTATCAGCAATGAGTTTCTGGTAGGATACACTGTGTACTTGGCTATTGAAGAGTGTAGACTCCAAAGGAAAGAGTTGTGGTATGGAAGGGCAAGACAGTGGAGTTGAATCAGGAATATTAACGGTTTAATGAGACAGATATTATTTACAGAGAGGCAAGTACAGTCTGCCTTCTGTGCTCTTGCTGCTGGCTGTTTGTTAGCCCTGCCTCTACTCCAGGACGGGAATAAAAGTAACTAAAGCACCATTCAAAAGCTGGCCTGGATCAATGAATGGATTAACCAAAAACACCATAAAGGGGTGCTCTTTTGCTCTGTATTTAAAATATATGTAATAAACAGATACTATGGACAGTAGTGGAACAGTTGGAGCTGGCTAGCATGTTACATTCTATACCATTGAGCAAGACTAGGTAGGATGAGGCAGTCTTCTGAAAAATCTAAAGGAGCAGATTTTGAGATGCTCTTAAAGACCAACAAAAAGTCAATTATTTTGTTCATTACTGAAAAGTAAAGTGTGCCGTCAAGTCGATTTTGACTCCTGGTACCCACAGAGCCCTGTGGTTTTCTTTAGTAGAATACAGGAGGGGTTTACCATTGCCTCCTCCCGCGCAGTATGAGATGATGCCTTTCAGCATCTTCCTATATCGCTGCTGCCCGATATAGGTGTTTCCCATAGTCTGGGACATACCAGCGGGAATTCAAACCGGCAGCCTTCTGCTTGTTAGTCAAGCATTCCCCGCTGTGCCACTTTATCATCATCATCATTATTATTATTCCACCAAATACAGGCATTTGGATTTTCTTCCTCACCATTCACAATCGTGGGCCATGTCAGGCCACTACAAACAGCCTCCAAATGGCAACTGATCCATGCATGTGGTGGTAATATTTAGAGTCTAGAATAGGTTGCCATATGGACTCCCCAATCGCATGGATCATTTCCTGTAGGGGAACAATGGCAGTTCAGTCCCCAAATAGCAGAGCAAAACTATTTTGGTGAGAAAGCAGCAAAGCAAGTGGTCTTGAGACAGTTATTTAGGACTGAAGAACAACAAGGATTTATTTAAAGAAAAGGTTATAAACAAATGTGAAAAAGCCTGCAGCTTAATTTCAGCTGTAGCTCATGGAAGAAGAGAGAGACTAAAACAGCCATCTCTGGAGAGACAAAATGGAGACTAACACTGGAAGAACAAAGAGGTGAGGAGTCTACACTTTTATCCATGGCCCTAACTCCCTCCCAGAGGTCACTATGAGACATTGCAGCTGAGAACTGATGCTGCCAGGGACCTAGCTCCAACATTTCCATGCCACAAGCCAATGCCAGGAAGGTCCAGAGAAGATATGGAAACTGTGTCATACACTGATCCATATGGTAAGCTGCTACGGAACAAATAATTCTGTGGCAGAACTTCTGTAAGCTACAGAAGTAATGCCTATTTGCTGCTGTGACTCATATAAAATCGTTTTATATGTGATCAACTAATTCTATGCAAATGGAGCAATGGAAAGCTTAAGATTCATCTGCACATAACATTCTACAATGGCAAGTGACACCTGCCCCACCCATGGATGTTACAGGCACGGGCATGTATCACTTGCCCTACAGAAGCTGAGTATAGAATGTTATGTGCCGAATAGCCATAAGCCTTCCATTGACCATCTCCAGGACTAATTTCTCACATATAAATATATCATACACATAGCAGCATATGGGCATTACTTCTGTGAATTCACAATGACAAGGAATTCCTTATGGAAACTGGACCCAGTAATTCCATCAGCAGCCGTATAAGTGTTTTTCCAGATAAAAGGCAATCAGCCCAGCTGTGGGGTTTGCTACCCGACTATCACACACTCCCCAATGAGGCAAAAACTTAGATCAGCTAGATGTTGCCTTTCCATAGTTAGGATCTAGAGTTCTGAAAACACTTTACTATAATATCTGCAGAAGGCTTTAAAAAAAGAAAAAAAAATCATTGAACAAATACACATCCCTGAAAGTTACATATTCTTGGCTGACCAAAAGCTACTCTTACCTTGCCCTAATAGTGTCACACTGGGAACAGTGAGGTTTCTGTGCAGATGCACCTTCAGGAGTCATGCACAGTAATGTCCACACATTCATGTTCCACACGGAGAATGTCATCCTAGGACATGTCTGTACAAGAGCAGCTAAAATGCTCAACTTATGGTCAGCAATGCACAGTCCCTTTGCACAGTATTGTCCTTAAGGTAATGTGCCATGTGGAGAGTATCATCCACGTGGAGAGTATCATCCTTGTACATGTCTGTACAAGAGCAGCTAAAATGAGCGGGCTTCTGGTCCACACAATAGATAATGGACCCGCTGTTCAGAGAGAGGTTCTAATATCAGATGGTTTCCTCCTTGTCTGTACTAGCGATAAATATTATTTAAAATATTTAGGACCTGCTGCAAGTTGTCTATACACTCTATGAATTTGATAGCACTGCTTTCAATATTTTTGGACTGTACTGATTAGGAAACTGTATAGAACGTCAAAATTGCATGAAAACAGTCTTCTGCCTTACAGGTAAATCCAAAGGCCTTTTTTCATGCAGTAAAATAGTTTCTGGCATAGAAGTCAGAAGACCTTCTTTGAAACAGCAGGGGATTGTACAGATGTCTAAATCGTAGTTTGGATGTTCCTTTAAAATGATATATAAAGAACTGCACGATAGCCCACCTTCTGGATAAAAGACTCTGCCTGTCAGAAATGCACAAGGGAGGCATTAAAAGATGAATACATGTCCTAGTGCTGAAAAGGGATTGTGCATTCAACAGGAAAATGACTGAACTAGCACAAGTGAGAATGCCTGCAAAGAGCAAAAGGGGAAGACGTGTTATGTTGTTTCTCCTGAGAAAAAGAGAAAGAGGCTGGTATTCATTATTTGTTCTGCCACAGAATAATTTACTGCAGTGTGACACAGTGACTGACCAAAGAGAGAGATAAGTAGACAGCATCACACTTTTGTGGTATTGTGTTTCCTAAACGGAAGTTCTGTGAGTCAAGGTCTCCAGTTCTAGTACTACAAGTCAAAATAAGTCATGCATAACAAGCCATAGCTGTTTGGGAGAAAAGGCATCTTGCAAGTTGAAAGCCTTTATTAGCTGTGGCAAGGCGGGATAGCATTGCCCAGAAGCAGCTTGACCTCGGGCCAGCTCCAGCCTTCAGAGGCCCTTAGCAAATTGCCTTCCATGGATTCCTCTTACCTGAGGGGGCCTTAAGAGAGTAACCCAATTCAGACATTATGCTGTACAAGTGTACAGCTGTCTGTACACTTGTACGCGTATTTGTGTGCATGACTGTACCTGTGCTCAGTTTAAAAGTAAACCTGGATACAAGACCATCAAATGCATGGTACAGACAGGATACTTCTGGGCCCTGGCAGCGGCTCAACTATTCTGATGCCAGCCTGATGTGACCACAGTTATAGTTCTGCCCACAACAGAAAATGATGCAGTTTATATGAAGGACTATCGTCTAAATGGTCTGACATTGGGGATGGATTAGATCCAAAGCAGACAATAGTTTATAAGAGCTTAATAAAATGTTGAGACAATCATTTTTCCACGAAGAAAACAAATTATTTTGCTCTGCTCTCACTTCTGGTCAGACAGGCTTTTGCAAGTTTTTGAAGTGATATGAATATTTGGGGGGAAATGGTGATGAGAGGATAGTGGGATGGGGTGCCACACAAGGAGCAGCAATGCCTCTGTCATGCCACCTTCAGTTCTGAAAGACTGTTTTCTATCTCCAGCTATAAAGAGGTGGTTCCACATCTGACCATTTTCAGCTAGATTCTTCCCATTTTCCTATTCATAATTTTATTTTATTTTATTTTAATTTAGAAAAGCAAATAGTAATTTCTCTCTGGCTTTGTGGTTTTACAACCTGAACTATCACAATCTGTCATTAACATATTTATCACATCTATATTCACAGGAGAATGAGGAAGTCTTCTCTAGAATTAAATTGATAAGATACAGTAAGCTGTATATTATTGCTAGACTGCACTACAGCTTTTCTTTTCCCTTTCATTCAGGGGTGTAACTATAATAGGGCAAGGGGAGACAGTTGTCTGGGGGCCCACTGCCTTGGGGGGCCCCCCAGAGGCAAGTCACAGGACTGACTCCCCCAGCCGCGCACCCGCCTGGGCTTCCTTCAGTTGTATTCATCCTCCGAAATTGATGTGAGTGTTAAGACCTGGAGCTACCAGAACAGCATGCCTTTCTCTAGTACCACTAAATGACTTGCATCATCTACAGTTTACAAAACCTTTAAAAAATAATTTAGGATGATGTTCTATTGTGGCACATAGGAGAGAGAGAGAGAGAGAGAAATTTACTATGCTTTTTGTTACCACTATTCAGCTTCATTTAAGATTTTTTTACTTCATGAGCTGAGCTTCAGTGATTGGGGGGTGCAATTTAAACTCTTGTCTCTGGGCCTACTCCAACCATGCTATGCCCCTGCTTTCATTTAACATGTTTTAGGGAGTTTTTTTCTTGATTTTGTACACATTAGGCGTTTCTTTAGTAAAGATCTGTTAGAGGTTGTTGATTTTTTACCCACAATAGGTAAAACAGCAGAGCACTAAGGAATGAGCATACACTCCAGTTACAGAGTAGGTAGCAGAGGATGGTTCAGATATTGCAGCTATTTAAAGAAAACACATGGAGATCCTTGTATGACTATACACTAAATATTTATTGGTTAAATACACTTAGATAGGAAAGATCTATCTCTAATCTAAAGGACTACATAGTGGATAGGTAAGGAGAGAGAGCGATGTTTCCATCTGCTCTCTAGGAGGAAAGGAAGGATTGTGACGCAGCACAGAGTCAGTTCAGGGGTCATAGAGTAGGGACAGATAGGGAGACCCTGACTCACTGTCTCTACTCCCAATGCCAGAACTTCTGTTACTGTTTTGGCTCTGGTCAGCATAGCTCACCTTGAATTAAGGGAGTGACTACTAGGATCAGTAGCATTCAATCTTTTCACCAAGTATTATATCCAGAATACAAGACAGTCCTTAGAGTGACTGGCTGGGACTCATAAGTGGGTCACGATCCAACTTAAAGTGAGTTTCTTCTTCTTTTATTTAAGGAGAAAGAGAGGGAGGGAGAAAGAGGAACAAGGAGAAAGACAAAGGAACAAGGAAAAGTCCACGTGTTGAGGTGGGGGAGAACAGGGGCACTTCTAGAATAACTAGTTTCAAAGAGCAAAGGGGTGACAAAGAATCCCTTTTTAAAGGGGGGAATTCAGAGGATTAGGGTTATTAGGGCAACTGAGGATTTTGCTATACATTAATACATATAGAGGTTCATTTGCCTTATGAAGCTTGCTTGACATTTTCAAACTTATTCAGAAAATGGGCTGTCTTGTTGGATTAGAAAATACTGTCTTTTTGGTTTAGGCCAAATCTTCCATTCCACTTTCCAGACTAGTTTTCTCTTTCTGTCCAAGAACATGTGGTGGGAAAGACTGAAGTGGGGAGATAGGTCAGTACCAGGCCAGCTGAAATCTGCAAGGGAGAGAACCTGCACACATGGCCTCACCCAGCCCATTTCCTGGCCAAGAAGAAAACTAAGGCATTGGCCTGGCTACACTCACTTCTGCTACTTGTTCTAGAGTAGAGGAGTGAATGGGGCTTCTTTGAACAACAGAGGTCTTTTAAAATAATTAGTTCAGGTTATAGGTCCATAATATGACTGTATTGTATTGTCTGACACTTTGCTGTAAAGTTTCAGTTTGGTGGGAATTATTTTGTGGGGGTAGGGTGTAGCACTTGCTACCTCCTTGCTGCCATTTGGAATGAATCCTATATTGCAGTTCTTTTCATTTTATTTATTAAAATATGTATACCCAACATGTTGTTGTACAAAGATCCCAAGGTGGCCAACAGTTCACTTAAAAAATACTGGCTGATATCCAGACAAAATTAATCAATAGTACCACTCAAGAGTTACTCTAAAGGACTACGTAATTTCAACAGGACTTTGAGTAATTTAGTTAGGATGTCAGTCAGCCACTTTCTTTCATTTTATATAGCACAGCACAGCCTCAAAACCAGCAGCAGAGATAATAACTGAAGGCAAAATCACTACCAACCAAAGGCTGAGGTCAGAAGTGGATTCTGCATCAAAAAAGGCTGAAGTTTCAATAGCTAGGTAATCTCTGAGACTTGCTGTGTTTGATCCAAGCTTTGTTTGACTCTCAGACATATTCACATGCATATTTTCAAAGATGTCTATGATTATTTGATGATCAACTTCCTTTTCCTCTCTGTATTATCGACAGAGAATATTGATTAAAATACAGATGGTCATATCACGTCTGTGCCTTTGCACCTTTGTAACTGCCGGGGGAGGGGGAGTAGCAAAGTGTTAGAGCAATCATTGCCTATTGCTCCCAATGATGTTGAGTGTTATTAATAGCCTATATAAAGTGAAATCAACTGGAGTCTGGGTTTTCATTGGCTTATTATGCAGTGAGTTATATGTCTGTGTTTATAGTTCTCATTCTAAAAAGAATACTTTCCATTTAATGATTTTAATGGGCCAGCTGGCATTAATATGTTGCTTAGCAAGGCATAGAAAGGATTAGGCAGGAGAAATTTCAGAGGGTTAAAAAAAGGTATGAAAGAAGATTGCTAACTCAGTATGTCGTATATAGATACTAGCAAAAATGCCTGTCCTGATTAGTGCCAGTTGCTTCTTCCCTGGTCCTCGGTTGAAAGATGCTACCTGAAGGATTTACATATTTGCTGTATCACAACATGGCGTCTCTTTAAATCTGGTCTTAAAGTCTGCAGGCATTTGGGCACAACCCAATACAGAGCTAAGCAGGCTAGTAATTATATATATTGTAGTTGAAATAAGTGACACTGATCATGTGCAGTAATCTTTATGCTGCTATAGGGTTGTCCATTTGGCTTTGGCTAAGATTAAAAATAAGGCTACCTAAGCCTAAATTGGCTTAGGTAGCATATCCAATGTACACACTAATTAAAGAAGCTTCCCCCAATCCTGCTAAAAAGTTAGTTATAACTAACTTCTGTTGGAACCAATGCAACAAGCTAATTGCAACTAAAGCCCTTTTCAGATGTTCAGTTAATTCATGGGGCAAGGAATGGAACTGTCCACCTCGGACCTCTATGTGTTCATCTGGATATGTGAATGTGCTTATGTGCATACAGGCTGTGTGCACCTAGGCTCTTGTTATGCAGCTGTGAACCTTCCGAAAAGCATGTGCAGCGGCCATGTGCATTCCTGTGCCACACAGGGGCAGCTGGGAGATGCCCTGCCAGCGTGTGGGCATAACTGGGGTGTGTGGGAGCTCCAGGATTACGGCAATGGCGGTGATCAGAGGTATGGACCTGCTCTCCTCCGCTTTAAAGGGGGGGTATAAGCCCTCATTTTTAAAGCCATGTGCCCGTGATTAAGAGATAAGAACAGCCCTGCTCAATCAGGCCCAAAGCCTATTTAGTTCAGCACCGTGTTTCACACAGTCTTCCACCAGATGCCTCTGAGAAGCCCACAGGCAAGAGGTGAGGACATGCCGCTCTCCTGATGTTGCTCCCCACACTGGCATTTAGGAGCATCTTAGAAATTGAAATCAAATAAATAATCTTGGCTCTGAGGCTGGAGGTGGCCTATAACCCCCAGACTAGATAACAATCACAGATGCAGACTGGATGCCAAATCGCATTTTGACCACATCCCTACCCCAGTTATGCATACAGATCCTAGGCACACACATTTGTACATGCAGAGGCTCATTTCAGATCCTTGGCTGAACATGTGGAGGTCCACATGTGGAGTTCCTTCCACATGTACATGTTGATATGACTATTGTGTGAGTATGACTTAAGTTAAGCCTCATTGCTTAGATTAATAGCTAAAGAAAATAAGCATAATGAATAGTACATGTGTGCACCTGTATGAATTATAGACATCTGAGGAAGATGTTGTTAATGGATTACAAGGCACTTGTAAGGCTTGCAGTGTTATCTATATATATATGCTCTAGAATCAAAACAGAATAGAATACAAATTGGAATCATTGTGTCGTCATCCAACACCACCAGTCTGAGTTGCTATGTCCTCACCCTACAAATATGGTATAATCACAATTAAGATTAGTACACGTGCTTTTAACAGGCCATTTTACAGACTTAAAACAGCAACTCTATCGGGAATAGAGGAATAAATGAATTCATGCTTGATAAGAAATTCCAGCATGAATCTCCCCACAAGAGAGTCTTTCCCCCTCACCTGCCAGATACAAATTGGATACAAACTTTCTACCCAAATGACTTGACCTCAGGAAAGAAGCAAAATTCATTTTCTACTTCAGCATTGCTTGTGCAAAGCTATTTCTTTCTTTATGCAAAATAAAGATCCTGGCAAAAATCTGTTTAGTTATAGGACATTTTTTTAAAATGCTGTTATTTTTTCAGTAACCACTATAAGACAAATTCATATGATTCAAATGATTAAAAGATACGTGGAGAGTGATCCAGTGACCTGCGTTTTGACGTAGATCCAGGCGCAGAGCCAGCCGAGCAGTGGCCTGGGTCTGGCCCCACCTGGTGGCCCCTCTAACAGGGGCGTAACTATAATAGGGCAAGGGAGGACAGTTGTCTGGGGGCCCCGACTTGGGGGGCCCCCAGAGGCAAATCACATGACTGACTCCCCCAGCCACGCACCCGCCTGGGCTTCCTTCAGTTGTATTCATCCTCCGAAATTGATGTGAGTGTTAAGACCTGGAGCTACCAGAACAGCATGTTTTTCTCTAGTGCCATTAAATGACTTGCATCATTCACAATTTACAAAACCTTAAAAAAAAAATTAGGATAATGTTCTATTGTGGCATATAGGTGTTTATACACACTATTCTTTTTGTGACCACTATTCAGCCTCATTTAATATTTCTTTACTTCATGGGCTGAGCTTCAGTGGCGGGGGGGGCCATTTTACAATCTTGTCTCTGGGCCCACTCCAACCTTGCTACGCCCCTGCCCTCTAATGACATCCCGTGCACATGATGTCATGTGTACGGGGCATGGCTGAGCCCTGAGCAAACTCCCCCGGCCCACCCCCAGGCTACTAAGAGCCCTAAACGAGCACTTCTCCATCCTTTTCAGGCAGCATTTGCTGCCTGAAAGCATCTATTCCCCCCCCCCTCTCTCTCTGGAGGGAGAGAAAGAGAAATAGATGCTTTCAGGGAGCAAACGCTGCCTGAAAAGGATGGGCAAACGCTGGCTTGGGGCTCTTAGTAGCCCGAGCATGGGCGGGGGGAGTTTGCTCGGTGCTCTTCCAGAGCCCGAACCACACACCCCTAGGGGCTTCAGTGGCCCCTACCATTGGCAGCCCAGGTTCTTGGAACCCGTTCACACAATGGTGGCTATTCCCCTCTGTAGATCTTTTTCAAGTGGAGAATGGTCTTCAGAAACTAATACTAATCCTCATGCTCTAAAGTCCAATCTTTATGTTTTCAGACATCTTTACTATTTCTGGACGATTTGTACCTGAGTAGCTTTGTACCTTTATAAGAACTTGGTTTTTTGAGAGAATATTCCAGAAGTAGTAAAGATGGCTGAAATCATGAAGATTGGATTTTGAGGCATGGGGGTTAGTATTCATTTCTAAAGATCATTCTTCACTTGAAAAAGATCTATGTCGAAACAAAATTAACTGGGTCACCATCGTAGGGGATGTGTGGACTTAGTAGGATTGCATCATTCTCCACAACATGGACTTCACCTATCCTCCATTGCTACATACTTACTTTCATTGTTATGATTTCCAGTCATGAATCTTTTGTCGAATCTTAGCTTATAAATAATTATAGAACCACACTGGATTAAGTTTTTGATTACTTTTCATTATATGGTTAGATAGTTTGGTGGGGATCTTATTGTATGTTGTTGGTTTGGTCTAAGGCAGCTTCATTAGGGTTGTGCATGAATTGAGATTTGTGCACAATTCGAAGGGACAGTCCAGGCACCTTTAACAGCAAGGAGAGCAAGGAGACCTTCTCATCTACCGCTTGCCACAGCTTTCTGCGCGCCCCAGCACCCCTTGCACGACATCGGCATGGCAGTGGCACCACATGGCCTCTGTGCATGTGCAGTGACCATTTGCATGGTCAGCAAACTTGCTGACTATGCAAATGGCTGCCACAGATGCACGAAGGCCATGTGCATGCCACTGCTGTGTGAGGAGGTACAATGTTGCAGCAAGAAGTTACAGCGAGCAGCAGAAAAGCAGGTACGGACCTTCTCAGCTCACTCTTAAAAGTGTCCAGACTGCCCCTTTTAATTGTGCATTAATTTCAATTCATGCACAACCCTAAGCTTCATATATCATAATGAATGTCAGTTCCTAAGAAAGAGTTCTGTTTCTCACAAATGGAGTTTATACTTGCCTATTAAAATTTGGTTTGTTGGGAGGTGGGAGGGTATGAAGAATATGGACTCCCTCTAGCGAAACACTAAAGTGGACCAGATGGAGAAAGAAGGGCAGTAAGTCAGATTAGCCTATCATGTCCCCTTTCTGTGTTTGTGGAGATGTACAGCTTGATCACTGTGAGAAACCTACAGGGTTGTCCAGTAGTATAGAATTAGAATCTGTCTTTAGTATTGAAGAGGAAGCTATAATGGATATAAATAGACATTTTCATTAAAAGCAATCAGCCTGTGCTTCCATTAAAATGAAATGAGTCAGACGTTTGATTATCCTTTTCAGTCAATCAGTGCCTGTTCTTTTATAAGTGCAGGAAGGGTGTAAATATGTAAAACAAATATTTTGCAAATGTGAAATAAATTTGTAAAACATGTTTCAGATTAGCAAAGAAAACATACTTGACTAGCTTGGTTCCACTTAACATTTGCTTCTTGCATAAAAAGAAGGTAAACATATTTAAGGAGACAGAGTTGTAATCAGGGGTATAGCTAGATAATTTTGGACCCTGGACCTAATGAGCTAATGGGTGGGAGGGCGGAGGGCTGCATAATGAGCATCCTCTCCATATATATACATTTCACCACAAACCCACAGGGTTTTTAAAAATAAAATTCAAAAAATCATTAAAAATCAACAGACTGACCAATCTGCTACAAAATCAATACAGACTCCTCCTAACAGGTCCTACATCTGTGCCCAATTTCAGAACTGTAGGCCAAGCCATTCTGGAAACAGAAAAGGAGGGTGATGTTTACCCTTTTTTAATGAAGGCATACAATGATGGTTCAAGTGGGGGCTTCAGTTTCAGAAGTTTTTGTAATTTTCTGCCACTTATATAAGCCACTTATAGGACTTGTTTTAGCAAAACAAAAGTTTTGTTTTATTTCAAAAAATAATAATTAAAAATCATCTGATTGACCGATCCACTTGAAAATCAGTACACAGAGTCCTACTAACCTGCCCTACATCTGTGCCAAATTTCAGAGCTCTAGGTCAAAGCCATTCCAGAAATATAACAGGGGCCCTCATTTTCCTTGGGGGAAATCATGGGGAGTGGGCACATGGACCTGGACCCCCATGCCCATGCCTAATGGAACCCCTGTTATATGTAAAAGCCTATGAAAAGAGTTCCTGTTCTGTTTAATTTCTTTGGGCTACAGAAGACTGAAATGTTACTGGTCATAACTTTCTGTTATCAATTCACTTTGATCTAAGGTAGAGCAACAAAGTTTGTATCCTTGAATTTCTAATGCAATAAGATAAATTTATCAACTTAATTTGCAGTTGAAGGCCACTTTCAACCCACTGAGCCATCTGCTGTCCCCAGTGCAGACAAAAGCAAGTAAGTCCCACTGATAGGAAATAGAGTGCAAATTGGTCAATGAGAAACTGCTGGATCCCCTCCCACCCTTCAAAAAACACCCTGAAGACAATAGGCAGGTCATCTTTTGCTGCCAGGCAAAAGTCCCTCAGCTGTTGCTGTCTTGCAGAAGCTTCCTTAGGTGATGGAAGGTTGAGAAGAGAAAACTGCAGTAGCTCTTCCCCAAAAGAAACACTGCTGAAGGCAACAAGCAGGACTTATTCCCCTTTGCCAAAGTTGCTCCCCCCCCCACCAAATCACTTTTAGCTTCTTTTTAGATTTATCACATTGTTGATTTGAAGATTGGGACTGCCTCCCTTTCTTTTTCTGGCAAATATGTTGCCATCATTCACAAAAGAAACAGCAAGAGCTGTGTGTGATATATAATTTTGGACCAAGACAATAGGAGCACTCTGTAGAGAGATAATCTTGAGAACTGTTAATGGATACATGGAGCTCCAATCCATAATACGTGGAGCTTCAGTCAGCATCCACTTTCTCTTCTATGAGCAGGACACACAAGCCTCATTCAGATGTAATTAAAAAGGAGGCTCTTATTAAAAAGAGGCTTTTTATAGCCTCCAAAAGCTTACTGGAAGTCCTGCCCAATGTAACAATCATTACACATGGGCCAAGGGACAAATGCTGTAAGCATGATGGTGGGCAATTCCATGAGTGAGAGAATCAGGTGGACGTGCCACAGCAGTGCATAGCACCATGCTTACAGTGTCCGTCTCTTCAGACAAACGCTGTAAGCGTGTGGGATATGTCAGGAGAGTTGAATTATTAACATGTTGGGAGAGACTTGAGTCAGCTTTTGGAGGCTACATGTGGGTACTCCTTTTTAATAATGTCTGAATGAGGCTTGAGTGTCAACAGCTTTCGATTCCCCTAATTATTCTAATCCAGATATTGTTTATTACATGGTAAATCTGAGGCATACATAGATTTGGTTCCGCCTTGAAATGAATTTGTGAACATGCAGGATTTCTATGTGTGTATCATCTGAGTGCAAACACAACTCTGCACTGGACCAGCAAGATGTGTTTCCAACCTGGTTAGGTTTCCAGTTCTTACTAATCAGAGCTACTTTCCTTTGATCTTGTAATGTTTAAAATTCTTTTGATGAACACAGGGCTGCTACTCAGTGGGTTTGTGGTATGCAGAGCACTTTCCTAGGAACAAGAAACGAGAGTTTTCAGATCAGATCAGATCCGTTCAAGAAATGTCAAGGTTTGGCAAAGAGCTGTCTCAACCTTGTGGGTTTGTGTTGATAAAATGTTTTCTCACAAGCATTCCTGAACTGTTGCAAAGGCAAATCTTAATTTTGAAAGAGAAAGATAATGGCTCACATGCAGAGCCATGGAATGCAGAGTCCATCCATGCAAACCTCATTTCCTCCCAGGGCAGCCCCCCGCTGAGGGTCAAGGGACCCTCTGTAATGCCATGGGCTACAACAAGGGAGGGGACAGTGTGGTGTTTTTAGTCAATCCATTCATTGATCCAGGCCAGCTTTTGAATGGTGCTTTAGTCACTTTTGTTCCAGTCCTGGAGTAGAGGCGATCAGCCAGCAGCAAGAGCACTGAAGGCGGACTACTCTTGCCTATTTCATTAAAGTATTAATATTCCTGATTCAACTCCACTGTCTTGCCCTTGCATACCACAACTCTGGATTCTACAGGCAGAATCAGGCAGAAATATACCTGCTCCACTTCTGAAGCTCTGTCAGGTTTCAAGGCTATCTCTCCACAATACACCCCATGCCTTGCTGAGAGTCCCTTGGATCTCAGCAATGGCACTTTGGGAAGTTCAGCAGGCTGTCTCATGAGGAGGCAATGGCTGTGCAGGTTCTGCATTCCCCTGATGTCACTCTTTATGGGAGCCATTCTTCTTAAAGAAATAATGAAGGAAGCACTATTTCCTTATAAGTCATTCACTTTTTTCTTATTTTTCCATTAAGATCACATAAAATTGGCAAAATAAGGGGGGAAATGAATGATTTAAAGCGACTTTTTTGATGTGAGAAAAATGTAAAGTAAAATAATCAGCAACACATCAAAGGAACTGCTGAAGTGTTTTCTGAATATTTTTCTCCTTTCTTAAGGTGGGTTGGAGGAAAGCATTTTGAACAATCACATTTAAAGAAACAAAACCCAAAACTCAGCTGAGTTTAGTTTAGTAATCTTTAATCTGGTGTTTTTCTTTTTTCCTGTTGAATTTAGAAAATAATTGCAAAGGAAGTTTAGATAAAAGGTTGATATGGAATCAATCTTTGGAATCATCCCTAATTATTTATTATACAAGTAATAGATTGATCACATGTCTGTACTTGCTTCTTGCCCAACTTATCAGAGTTTCTTATCAGAGTCCAAACCTCTGCCCTGGATCTAAATTGGGAATTTTCAACCTTAGGTCTCCAGATGTTGTGGACTACAACTCCCATCATCCCCAGCCACAATGGCCTTTGGCTCTCAAAACTGAGAAATAAGCAGCATGTTGAAATGTGGCATCCCACCTCTTCTTCCAGGAACTCGTATTTCTTGACACAGGCAGATTTGTCTGTGCTTCATTTCTGCCACCTTGATGATCCACATCTTCTGGATTTTGAAAAGATTCATTAGTGAATATCATATCCTTGAAGTCATAGCATGCCATAAACATGTGAAGGATTAGGCTAAAATGTTACCCACAAGAGTGCTGTTGCAGTGGCATAGCAAGCTTACAGAGTCAAAGTGCAGCCAAGGCCCCTCTGTTTTTCCACTGTGCGTGCAAAGCACGCATGTGCCCCAAGCCACACCCCCTGCATCTGACATCAGATGCAAGGCAATTAGCTACTATTCCACTACTTCCACAATTAGCTACTATTCCACTACCACCACTCCAGAGCTCCCCTCCTGGGTACTACCTAGCCCCATCGCCACCCCCTTTGTATTGCCCTCCTTGCTGCAGCCCACATGCCCTTTGTACTCACCAGATCTGCTGGCAAAGCTGATGCGGGCAAGAGGGAAAAACCAAATCTCCACTCTGGTGGTGCGATGGGGGAATGGGACTCTTCTATTACACAGTCTTCTGGACTGCTCTAGGACTTGTCTCCCGCTCCATTTAACCCTCCATTTGCCTTGTCCCTGCCAAAGTGACAGTTCAGTGCAGACTTTGAGGCGTCTGCTGCAGAGAAGGAGGTGGAGGAGAGGAGGAGGAGGAGGAGGAGGAAAAGCCAGGCACGGGCAGAATTCCCACAGTTCCCCTGCTGCTCATTCTTCTCCTCTTCTTGGGCATTCCTGCCCACTGCCTTTGTTCCCAAGGGGCTGGCCTTTGGGGGGAGTTCAGAATCCCTAGCCAGGGAGAGCCTTGTGGAGTCCCCTGAACCTACAAGCCTGGGGACAGTTGTCCCCCTTTCTCCAATAGGCACTATACCCCTGTGCTGTTGACTAATCTCAAGAATTACACATACTCAGTTGGACCATTGACACTAGGACTGTGCCGTCATATCAGTCCAGTAACAGGAAAGTTGGACCAATATGCTAGTATAAGGCATTATCAGAAGGATTTCTGAAACAACAACAGGAAGTCCCTGTAGTTGGAACTCTGGCTAAAATCCCTGTTGTGTGTCAGAAATCCTTCTTCTCCCAATATCCCTATTAAACCTGGCAACTGGCTTGGATAGACTTTCTCTCCAGGATGACTCCTGGGGTGTTTTCTCAAGGACTGTACCCCTGAAATCATGGGTGGGGAACAAAGGTAACCCCCCTTGCAAAGGACCCATGGGCCAGTGGGAGCCTGGCTGGGGTTACCTTTGTCCACCCCCCAATTTCTGAAATGTAGTCCTTAAAGTCTGCATTGGAAGCTGGTTTGGAGAGACTTTCTCTTCAAGCCAGTTCCTGTGGTGCTTTTTAAGGACTACACCCCCAGAGTTGTGGGGTGGGGGAGGTCGAAGGTAACCCCTTTACTGGCCTGGGGGCGCATTCCTTAAATACCGTGGAGGTGACTAAACTTTAAGACATAGGTTTATTTCTTTATCAGCAGGCCAGCCAGTGTTCTGCTTCCAGTCATGGTTCCCCTCCACACATTACAAAGTGTAGTGATGCTACAAGGGACGTGGCAGGGGGGGAAACCTGCCATGGACATGGCTGCCTCGGGCAGCCTCCAGCTGGAATGCTGTTGTCCAACAAAGAATGAAAGAAACCTGCATCAACCGCCCTAAGCCATTTTTGGAGGGGCAGTATATACATAAAAATAAATAAATAAAATGGTAAGGTGATAGGAAAGGGGCCACCAGCGCTCAACTTGCCAAGGATCCCCTCAAACCTGGAGCTGGCCCTAATTAAGCCAGACATCTCAAATCAATTTAGGAATTCTCAGAAATGCCTTCTCCCCAATTTCTGTAGCTTCTATATATTGCTTCTACTACTACGACGACGACAACAACAACTACGAATTTTATATAGAAGGATGGTCACTTGAAGTATAATCTCCTACCTTGTTTTTCATCTTTTTTCTGCTTTACACCTCCAGAGGGCGGCAGGAAGAAAATGCTTAATATGCACGCAAGAAGAGGTAGTTAAATGCATTTTCATGACTCTTTTCCTGAAGTTGTGCTTATAGTGATTCATTCTCTTTTATTTAATACTTTCCCTTCAAATAGGATTAGAGATTTGGCTTTTTTTTTTTAGTCCCCCCCCCCCAAATTATTTGTCTGGTATTTCATGTTCCAATGCCCAGAGACCAACTAAGTCAACAAGTTCATACTTCTGTTATGCAGATCGACATATTTTTATGTATGCGGGGGTGGATGAGGAGGAGAAAATAAATACCTCTCTTAGATTAGATATTTTTATGACAAGTCTTTGCCTGGAGTGATTTTTTTTCTCTTGAGTTATGGACCGTTGAAATGAGGAGTTTAACATGGAATATCTTAGCTGTACTAATTTTCAGTGTATTGCATAAAGCAGGAAAGAGAGACATCTAGTGGTTTCCTTAGCATGCTGCCAAGATGTCTTGGCAAAAAAGAAATAACACCCCCCCCCCCCCGCTGCCTGTATTTCTGTTTATTTATTACCACACATGACAAAATAAAGCATCTGAGTTTACTGATAAGGACTTTTGCTGGAGAGATACGAAATGAAACGTTCTCTCTGGTGAAAGGTTCTACTCCCAAATCTCAACATTATATTTTAGAACGTACTGATTTATGTCGTATATAAGAACACACATTACTATGTAATGACTATGACAGAACATTGTTGTCCTAATAAATGCAGCAAAAGACCCATCTGCTGCCTAATCCATATATTGGAATAAAGGAAACATGGCCCATGCTGTCCTGTGGAACAATAGATAGATATACTGGTAGATAAATATTAAGCTGCCTGCATACAAATATAAGTCCAGTTTAAACCAAACAGAACAACGTTTTTGCAGTCTATGACTAAGTTTTTGAACAGGAGGAATGTATAGGCTAACAGAAAGGTTTTCTAGGCAAGAGGGGTTTTGTGGGATGAATGGTGGACTGGCACATTCTGTTCTATCCAGAATACTGTGGGCTGTACACACATGTCAGTTTCTTTGCTTTTCTTTTGCGTAGTTTTCTTGTCTCCACTGGAGCACTCTGCAATTTAAAAAACCTGTTCTTTGTGGTGCCTCCTTATCTTGCCTCCTGACCTTTCCTCCACCCATCAGTGTACCAGCCCCATTTTATTCTCCACCTACTCATACTTTCCGGGGCAAGCAGTGCATGGCAAACTAGGTCATTCCGCTAGATTTATTCTCATCCCTTTTGAGCAGGGGTGTAGCCACCTGGGTGGCCATTTTTCTCTTCTCCCCTTGCCGCCAACATTGAGTTTCTTCCCTCAGCACCACTGCCTTTCCTCCACCATCTTCCTCCCTCTGCCATGCTCCTCCCCCTCATTGCAGAGGCCAGGCACACTCCTCCCCACTGCATTTTCCTTGCCACCTGGAAAGAAACATGTGGAGGCTCCCTCGCTCAGACTCTCCAAGGTAAAGAACTTTCTTTCTGCAGGCGGGATGCTTCCTTTCTCTCCAAGCATCCTGCCAGCATGAAGCAAGCACTCTGTGGGCTGGAGAGGGTGAGGGGGGCTGCTATGTATTCCTTCCAAGTGGCCCAGAAGATGGGCGGGGGGGGTAAGTAGCATGGCCAGCATATGAGAGTGTGAGTAATGGCCAAAGAAGATAGAAAGGTGTGGGCAGAAGTGAAGAAAACTCCTCACCAAATATATTGATGTCTAAATGGTTTTCGTTTTAGGCAGCTTTTTGGAGTTTTACTTGATTTTAATGTTTTATTTATTCATATTGTTTTATGATTGTGAACCGCCCCAAGACTTTGGTTCGGGGTGGTATATAAATGTATTAAATAAATAAATAAATAAAAATACATCCTGCAATCTAACATACACAAAAATTCCTTCACAGTCAACACAGCAAAAAGGCAGCATTTTAATGCTACGTTCCCATGGATTTGAGGGCTATTCGTGGTAGAAAAAGAGGCTGTGGCAATGCAACTAAATGCAATTGCATTTTTTGTATGGCCCTGCAAATGCCCTCCACGCATGTGTGGCGGCCAGTCAATGTTGGTATCAGAGCTGTGCTGCGCGGCCAGGTGGGCTGCTGGGGAGCCCTGGGGGCCTGCTCGGAGCAGCGGTATGGCCACTGCCAGACCAGGAAGGGCCTTTAGAACCCTTAAGACGGGTTCGCCTGAGACCGGGCCCAGTTCAATTCAATCGCAGACCGAACCGCCTCTGGTTTGGTTAGCAATCAAACCGTTCAACTGGCCCAGTTCAAGTCGAAACAGTTCACCTCAAACCGGTTTGTGCACACCCCTATGCTTAATGCTCAGGGACATTTTTTCGGGTAACACAGTCTCTCTCCAGAGATAATCCCCTGCTAACTGGGCAAAGAGGCACCTTTTAATGTGGTGATTCTCTTTATTTAGCAGGGGGAGAGTAACTGGCCCTATCCACCCCCAGCACAGTACCTCCAGTGACTGTTGCTGGTGTCTGTCTTGTGTTTCTTTTTAGGTTGTGAGCCCTTTGGGGACAGGGAGCCATCTTATTTATTTATTTATTCATTATTTCTCTGTGTAACCCACCCTGAGCCATTTTTGGAAGTGTGGTAAAGAAATCAAACAAACAAACAAACAAACAAACAAACAAACAAATAATTGTGTGGCGCGGACCTTGATGAGCTTTGGGAACACATGAATACCTTTTTATTTGGCCAGGCCTTTCAGATGATAATTTTATATATTGTGCTATCTCATGGTGTGTGTGTTTTTACTGTTACTGTTTTGTACTGTTTCATGTTGTGTTTATATACTTATTGTTTTAAAAATATTTTTGCTGTGCTATTTTTTTTAATCTGAAGAGGATATAATTTTCTTAAATTAAATTAAGCTACCTATAATCCCCCCCCACCCAATCCAGCAGAATTCCAGCTACAAAACTGTCAAAAATATAAATTTGGTTTAAGAGAAGAATTAAGGTAATTACTAGGTCACTCATGAACTGAAAGGCATGAAAACATAGTAAGCTAAGATGCAGTGCATGGTTCACTGGGAATTGTCCCTTTTCCAGGATTGTGGCCACTGTTGCTGCAATTACTACTCTTAGGGTTTGGCAGAGGGTGGCAAGGCAGGAGGATAGGCAGGCAATGAAACCAGCTCTGAATTTGGCTGAAATAGGACCTCCTAAAGTCCCAGTTGAATTGGGGCCCTGAAGCACCAAGGCAGTCCCTGAATCAAAGCAGGGCTGTTTCGTCTAATCCTGCTCAATGTGCCTATCTTTTCACATGTATGCACATGCTCCCTGTATTTAAAAGAAATACACAAGTTTGCTTATACAGTCTGCATTGAAGCACACATTAAGGTCTGGATTAGGACAAGGGACTAAATAAATAGGTGTCTAGTATAGATGTCTAATATAGCCCTAATAGTAATAGAACCTCTTCGTTTAATCTGAACTTTTTTTAAAAAAAAAAAAGGCTACTATGTAATCTCACTACTTCAGAAGTATGTGTTCATCTTTTCTTGTTTGCCTTATTCAGAACTCTGTCTCCAGTCATGAAAAATGCTACATATTATAGGTGTGTCATAATGACCATGGTCAAAATATCCCTCCCCTGACCGTGCTCACTAAAGAGCTTTCACAAGTTAAAAAGTAGCAGCTCTACGCCACAACACATCATTTACTGTTTAGATTCATCTGGCTGCCGGTCTTGCTATAACACGGTTTCTTTCTCCGAAATTATTACCTTGGACTCTTGCTGAACCTTCTCTTTAGGCATGACTAATAGGCACTCAACACTGGAAATATTCAGGTACTTTTTATTGTACCTTCCAGGTTCTTCCAAAGAATAAAAAAGTACTGTTACTATCTTGTATGTTAATAAGGCTGCAGGAAGGTTCCTTTTATTGTCCCTGGCCTTTTTGAAGACTTTTTGCCATCGATAACTCCTGTTTCACACTGCCCAATGGACTAGAAAATGAAGGCTTGATGTCCTAGGCTGGACTCTGCACACTGGGGGAATGAGTTTATAATTTCTGGCTACAAAAAAGATGGCTCTTGTCAGTGCTTATAACTAGTTACATAATGCTCTTGCAATATAGTTATCTTGCATTCCATATAGCTGAGCTTGTTGACAGCTTAGGCAGGAAGGCTGCTGTGGCATAACATGAATAACAATCAAAAGATAATTATCTTTTCTAGAGTGGATTAAATCAGCCTTGCCTTGCTGTCATAATACTAATAGTCCCCTATGAAATCTCACAGGTCCCCAACTGCTTCTAATGTTGTATTCTAAAAGCTTGGGCCTTAGAAAAGCATGTGCCTTAGAATACATAGATCTGAACATCAGTTATAATGCAGACATTCAATTCAAAGTTCAGATATGGTTTTGAGTAAAATTCTGGAAGCTTATTAAGATCTCCAATATTTACATGGCACAACAACTGCTCGCAGTTTAAGGATGCGAGTAGAAAGCAGAGAAACAAAATGCTAATCATATGCATCTTTGTATAGTCAGAATGCTCAGGTGAGAGCCTAATGCTTGCATCTCCTAGGCCTGAACTTGGAAGTTGCAAGATCTAAGATTTATGCCTGATCATTCAAATGTTGTGAAACTAATTATTTCTGGTCTTTGTCCACCACCAATTTTGTACGTGCTTATTTATAACATAAGTAGATAAGCTGATGCTACCCTAAGATTATGATTTTTTCACCCTGTTTGTAAGCAAAGTTTCTACTATTATTTCTGCATTGCTGGAACAAATGTTTGTGCTGTCTGGTGGTGGTGGTGGTGGTGGTGGTGGCAGTTGTAGCTGCAGCATCAGCAACAATGCTAGTGCTTTCCCCAAATGCTACTGACTATATTAAAGAAGGGATGTGCAAAATGTTTCAGCATTGAAACATTTCAAGCACCATTTTGGCAGCCTGTTTTTCCCTTGTTGATTGATTTTCTGGAACTGGCTTCCAACTGGCTTGTGATCCTTTGGGGGTTTGGGAGAAAGGTTAAATATTTGTTAAAAATTGCCTGCTTGCTTGCCCATTTCTTTTTGTGGGTTGGGTGGTAGGTAACACTCATCATGCTACTACCCAACCCACTTTGGTGTCCGTAGGAGCTACCCATGGGGGACAATAGGGTGTTTCAGTTTCCCCATTGTTCCCTATGGCTGAAACACTCAAAATGTTTTGAGTTTTATTTCATCAAAACAACCAGGTCAACTGTTGTTTCAATGAAATGTTTTGGCCATCTGTGTTTTGCGTAGAGCTCGAAACAAAATACAAAATCCATTTCATGCACATCCCTATATTAAATGTCCAGGCAGAAATATAGGTACACAGACCAACCAGAATCACTTGCTATGGATGCAGCTAGAGGATTTCTGTCTGATGCATTGTGACATTCAAAGCATTCCACAAATAAGCTCATAAGAATGTGGCATCAATAACATGCATGTTCACAGCACTTAGCTGTGGCCTTCAGATAAATTCTAGAGGCACTTTAAGCCCTGGAACGTTATCAGTTTGGCATCTCAATTTGGCATCTCAGCAATAAGTGGTATCACCTATTGTCAGAATTGCAGAGATTCCCCCCTCAGTGCACTCTGTTCTTCTTGCCCCTCCCTGCCTCTCTCCGCTGTAACTGCTGAGGCTGCTCAGGCAGGAGCCTCCAACTTGGTTTCTCAAGTGCTTATCCTCAAAACAGGAAGTGGTAAATGCAACCATGGGAGTTTGGAGGAGGGGGAGCAAGAGAGGGGAAACCCCCCCCTGGATTGAGCAGTTCCCATTGAATTCAATGGGGCCTACTCCCAGGGAGGGGCATATATGATTGCTGGTGGATGCCCATGCACTGAACAGTTGACTTGACTGTGATCAGGCTTAGTTGGTTGCAGAGGGAACCTCTTTGTAGTGCCATTAAAAGTTGTCTTTCAGGAAGACAGCAAGTTTGGTTGGCCCTGAGGATAGCAGGGCCTGCACTGCTGAGGCAAGGCGGCAGCGGCAGCAATCGAGAAAGGATGGGCATCGCGCAAGCTCCGAGCACCTCAACTCTTTTCCCAAACCAGAGTGGGCTAATCATTCATTGGTTATCCACCTGGACTGGCCATTCAACCTGGTGAATGAGCAGCCTGCACAGTTCACATTAAAACCAAGGTGCCACACCTCTTGGCTGGGGGTGGTGCCACAGTCAAACAGTCAAACTAGGGTGCCAAAAACCCTAGGGCCTGCTATATCAGATGGACAGAAAGAAAGGAACCTTGGGTAACTAGGGCAGCAGCATACAGCTCCTCCAATTAGACCTATGTCAAAGAGCACAGTTCATAAACAACTTCAAGTTTGCCCCCCAAGCACCCTGATGTTTTGCTATTTAGGGGAAAGAAATGACTCAGCATGTGCTGAGCCACCAGTCAATGTTTCTCATCTTGAGGTTTTTTTTTTTAACCTAGAAGCTATGCCATAGAAGCTATGCCATACTTTTCTAATCATATCGTCAAGGAAATATACAAGAGGGAATGTAACACATTTTTTCTTGCTTTACCCAAAAAACAATGCACAAAAAGTGAGACAGAACACTTTGATAAAGGTGCAGTTCCCAGGCATGATGTTATATTGTGCAAACTATTCAAGTGAAGAGAATGGCCTGTTTATTTGAGTAATCAGTGCTGGACATTGCACTTCAGCTTTGAACAACATTTATTATGAGTTGACCATGCTACAAGATACAGATCATAAACCTTTATCTGCGGTCTTTAAAGAGATCCTGGGCAGCTCCCTCTGATGCCTTCAGAAACTCTGGATAAAAACTAACTCTGGATAGAATCTCTGCTAACTTGGCAAAGAGGCACCTTTTAACATGGTGATTCTCTTTATTTAGCAAGGGGAGATCAACTGGCCCTATCCACCCCCAGCACAGTACCCCTCCAGTGGCTACTGCTGGTGTCTATCTTCTATTTCTTCTTAGATTGTGAACCCTTCGGGGACAAGGAACCATCTTATTTGTTTATTATTTATCTGTGTAAACCACCCTGAGCCATTTTTGGAAGGGCAGAATAGAAATCAAATCAAATCAAATCAATGAATAAATGAATGAATTGGTTTTAACTGTTATCAGTATATCTACCTGCATATACTTAACCTGCCTTATAGAGCCTTTTCTGTAACGCACTCAAACTCAAGCAAGCATGTCAAAACTGGTGATGTGACTAATGTCACACCTAGGCTGGTTTTTATTTGCCAGTCAATACAGCAGATTTGTTTATTTATTTATTTATTTATTTATTTAACATATTTTTCTGCCACCCCAAACCTGCATCTCTGGGCAGTGTACAACAAAACCCAATATTAAAAACTATTTTAATGTTTAAAACTATTTTAATATTACAGATGCAGTAATACGTAGGAATGTGTTGGTGCTTGCATTGGATTTTTAAAAATTGAAATGGCAGTAGCAATCAGAATGAATGAAGGGATTTTCCAGCTCTGGAGTTTGAGAAATGAGGTGATCTACCATAATTTATAGTGTGATTGCTTTCTAAATAACTTTAATTTTATTGCCAGTGTTACAGGACAAATCCAGGAACTTGCTGCCTAGTATAATATTATTGATCTAGTGTTTCTGTTTGCACCCAATGATATCCTGAGGAGAATAACTGAAGCAGGAGTGGAGGTTAAGTAAAGGAAATCTAGGATCTTGATGGATGGATTGATGGATTCATTCATTCATGTATTGCAAAACCTCCTTGTGTCTATGTGCATTGCAGATTTGTTGTGTGGAACAAACCAATGTCTGCTGTTTTCCCATGAGCAAAATGTGGGATAGAGTATGTAATCATAATGCAGAAATAGTTACAAGAAAAAAAACTACTGTTTTAAGATTCATTGAGGTCTTGGATGAAATATATAATATACGGATATCTTTCATATGTTGTTCTTAAACAGAATAGGCATTTTCCAAATGTTTGCCATCTAGTGGTCTGGAGCAGGCTGCTTAAAGGTAAAATGTGCTGTTGAGTTGGTTTCAACTCCTGGCGACCACAGAGCCCTATGGCTGTCTTTGGTAGAATACAGGAGGGGTTTACCATTGCCATCTCCTGTGCAGTATGAGATGATGCCTTTCAGCATCTTCCTATATTGCTGCTGCCCAGTATAGGTGTACCAGTGGGGATTTGAACCAGCAACCTCTTGCTTGATAGTCAAGCATTTCCCCACTGAGCCATAGCCAAAAAAACCTGTGGTATGTTTTACTCCATAGCAAAATGTAATCCAGTTTCATATTTTACATTATCTATCTAAGGTTGTGGGTTGGAACAGGATTCTGTAGAATGATGCAATTTCTGATCATTTATTTATTTATTTATTTATTTAGCATATTTCTATTCCACCCAAAACGCAAGTTCTCTGTTATGTGTCCCCAGCTACTGATCCTTACCTTAGCATCCAGTAAAATGTTCTGTTTTATTTCATGTATCATCTCAACTTCCTGGTATATTATATGGTCTAAGGTAACCTTATCTTTATGGCCTTATGGGTTATCTCTGCAGATCTAGTAATACTCGAGGGGTTGAACAAGAAGAAATAGTGCCATTGGGGTAAAACTGCTTTGGCTAGCCTGATTTCATCTTGGAATTTTTATTGCACCATGGTCCTGGAGGATAAACGACCACAATTTCCAGATCTTGAAACTCAGACTTTTCTCTGTCGGAACCCCCTCAGAGACTGAAAAGGATTTACATTTCTGAAAATATTAGAGATATTATTCCATATCTACATTCACATGAAAATATACTGACAAATGTTTTAATATGTTTGTATTTATCCCAGTATACTTGTTTCTCTGTTCTGTGATCAACAGTGTGCTCTATACATGCAACATGATATTGTTGTGCATAGATTTAGTATTTCCCTCCACACACAAAATCAGGAAGCTTGCTTTTTTGAGCTGCGAGTATAGTGACTGTCATAATGCATGCTAAATCTGATCCATTCGTGTCAATGGAGAAGCAACTCTATGTTTATGTGTTTTGTATATGTGGTCTCCCAAGGATGTGATCTAACACTCTAACTGCTACATCACACTAGCTCTCTTGGTTAATCTAAATTTGTATGGAGCTATCATTAAAAACAGATGCGTGTCACCAGTTCACACCTTACATTTTCCTATGGTCTATACACCTTTCCTGTATACAGCTCACACCTGAATTAGTCCTAAAGAATTGGACAATTTGTTCAGAATTGGACTCCTGGGCCACAATGCTAGGAACACTTAAATCCAATAATTAGATGGGCTTAGCATTATCCCAAATAGGGATGTGCACAAAACCAGAGAAGCCAGTTCTGCTCAAATCCGAACTGGATTTGAGCCGGACTGCACCTCTCTGGTTCCATTCACACTAGAAACTGGGCCTTGTTCAGGTTCTACCCAAGCCAGATGGATAGGCTTGGAAATCTACTGGTAAAGGGGAATCCAGTATGGATTCCCCTTTACCAATAAAAGGTAATCCAGTGAGGATTTCCCTTTACCAGTAAAGGGGGGAGCAGTGGGTCTTTCTTAAACCTTAATTGGGGCAGGAGGGGGTTCCAAAATTACTTTCAAAGTATTGGCGGCCCTGGCAGCAGCTCCCAACCCGCCGGCTTCCCCCTGAGTAGGCAGGTCCAGTTTAGGTCCAGTTTGGGCCTCTGTGCAGGCAGAGGTCAATAAAATGGCCTCTGCACATGCATGGAGGCTATTTTATTGACCTGCATGCTGCGCAAAGGCCTGAACTGGGCCTGAAGTGGCCCTGCATACTCAGGGGCAGGCCAGCGGTGTGGGGAACCACCCCCACCCCCACAGCCACCACAGCAGTCACCGCTGGAACTTTAAAGGTAATTGTAGAATCCCCTTCCACCCCATCTAGGTTTAAGGAAACCCTCTGCTCTCCCCTTTACTGATAAAGGGGAATCCTTACCGGATTTCCCTTCACAATAAATTTCCAAAGCAGTTTGGCTTGAACCGGATCCAGTTCGGCTTGACCCAGGGCCAAACTGTATCCAGTTCTGTTCTAATCAAGACCTTCGAGCCGATCCGGCTTGCACACCCCAACTCCCAAATGGTTGGACTGTGGCTCTGCTTTTTAACATTATGAAGGTATACTATTATATATTAAATATGCATGTTGCCATGTCATTGGGTATGCTAGGAGGACATCTGATTTCAATTAAATTGAACTTAAAAATCTAATATTGGGAGCATGGCTTACTCTCAAATATAAGCGCTCTGTAGACGTTAATTTTTTGACTAAGTGCTCTTGGGAAACATTCTATGAAATGTTTGGGAAACAGTCTATGAAATGTTATTCTTTATAAAAGAATCAAGAAATTGGCTTGATTGATAACATTATCACAGTATTCATACACATTTTTCAGATCAGAGGAATTTCCCAATTGGTATCTTTATTAAAATAAAGCTTTATTTGCAAGTTATCTGAGACAATTCAAAATAATGAATGTGCCTCATACTGTGTTAATTACTATGAAAAAAACCAGTTTTTTTTTTAAAAAGAAAAATACTCATCAGTGAAGACAGAATCTGTTTGGATGCTTTCATTCTTGGTGACATAGAGCAGTGGTTCCCAAATTAGAACCTTGTGGGTGGACTGTAATGTTAGCAAGTTTATGAGCCACCCCCAGGAAAGAGGTTGACTCACTGCTGATGAATTATTAAAACTGATTTTTGTAAAGTGCAATCATAGAATCATAAAATGTCAGAGCTGGAAAGGACCTTAGAGGTCTTCTAGTCCAAACCCCTGCTCAGTGCAGGGATCTCCTATGGCACCCTGACAGCACCCTACCCAGCCTCTGAAAACCTCCAGCAAAGGACCACTTTAGAATTATGTAGACACCAGTGTTCCCGCTAACAGGGATTTCCAGATGTTGTTGACTACAACTCCCATAATTCCCAAGCAAAGGCTATTGCAGCTGGGAATGCTGGGAGCTGTAGTTAACAGCATCTGGGAATCCTTATTAGAGGGAATACTGGTAGACACTAGCCCTGATCATGGACACGTGCCCAGCAGCTGGGTACATAGCCTCACCATAGGTACATAGCCTCACTAGATAATTTGCACTGGCTAATATCCTGATGAACATAGCATGGGCAGTCCTAACATCAGCACCCATGCTGTACTAGCCCTCATACTAGTCTCAAAGAGTGGTGACCTTGTTCAAGACAGCAAAAAATTCTGGAGCTCATCTGTATTCCAGAAGCACTCTGTTGGGACTGTAATACATGTTCTGACCCTCAGCAACATTTTTTTCTGTTCTGAGCGTTTCTGGTGTGCAGATGAGCTCCAAAGGTATTTGCACTCTTGCACAAGAATACCCACATTTTGAGACTAGTGCAATTGCTAGCACAGCATGGGTGCAGATAGTAGGAGTGCCCACACAGTGTTAGGATGCCAGTCACTGATCTGATGTTTGGAGGAAAGAAGGAATGGGAGAGGACAAATCCGGCTTTCTATTCCCACTTCCAAAGAGCTTACTGATGTTGTCTTACATGGCTATGATTGTACAGGCCATATGCTTTATCATGTGCTCTCTCAGTCATATTCCAGGGATGTGGCTGTACATACCTCATAGCCAGTCACTGTAATAAACAAACAAACAAACAAACAAACAAACAAATGTATTTATCTTTTATCTATCTGACCTTCAGCAAATAAATAAATAAATAAATAAATAAATAAGATTTCTTACTTCTGGCAAATGGAAGAGTCCACTTTCTACACTAAAATACAGTCATTTTACTTTCTTGTTTTGCTAGGAAGCATCATATTTTGACTAACACTTTACAATGAATTAAACCTATTGTCCAATGTGATTTCAGAATTTTTATGTGGATACTGTCAAGAAACAGCTCTCAGATCAAGCTGCTGCTGTTTCCGGATTACAGTTGAGTTATCAAAGTGATTTGGAGCACCAGGAAAACAAAGAGGACGTTTCTGGGACAGCTACATTAGTGGAAGGTAGTGTGATCCAAGGCCAGTTGAGCCTGGCAGAGAGAGAGAGAGAGAGAGAGAGAGAGTGTGTGTGTGTGTGTGAGTGTGTGTGAGAGAGAGAGATTTTAACCCATCTTCTGATAAGTGCTTGCTGTTCAGAAGTGTTTTGCATGATTTCAGCTAGATCAGTTAAAAAGACAGACGAGACAGTCCTCCATTATGTTCTCACTCATGGATCTGCCATGAGGCAAATCAGCAGCACTGAATTAAACTCAGCTCCACACTGCAACATGAATATTCAGTGCTAGTCACTTATATTGTATTTAATTTACAAGCCTCATTTGTTTTATGCACTAGTTTAGCCTTCGTAATGGCAAGATATATTTAAAATATATCTTCAATTGACAGTTTTTATATTTCAAAATAACAACAATACTACTTGATATCACAACATTTGACCATTTAAAGTGTTTCACATACATTAGCTCTTTAATCCTTATAAATGCTTTGTAAACAAGTCTTGCATAGCTAAAAGTACATTACCTCTGTGAGCCTTACAACAGCCCTGTAAAGTACGTCTCTCTTATTATCCACAAATTGTAAGATAGGAAGCAAAGGCTAAAAGAGTAAAGGCCTAAAAGAGTAAGGCCACCTAGCAAGTGATATTGGAACATGAGACTTCCTAGCTTACAGCTCACACTTTAGCTGCTATGCTATCCCATTAATAAGAGAATTATTGTGCCATTTTATTATTATTTTTTAAATGTGTTTTGTTAAATTTTTGTATTTTGTTTCAACATTCCCTTTGGTATACTAGCTACTGTACTATTTGCTTTCTGCATTTTTCAGAAAGCTGTTAACTACAGCTACTAGGCATTGTTCAAATATTATTTGAACGAAGGTAAAATATACCTTTATAGCACTTTCTTAAAACAAGTTTACACAGAGTATTTTATGATTTTAAAAACATACAAGACAACAATTTTCTTTTTATAAAACTGACCTTTAGACCTATCTCATAGCTTCATGACCATGTGTCCTATTCCTGCCAATAGTACTGATGAAATCTAGGCACTTTCCTGATTACAGGCTACAACTGCTGTAAAATGCTTTGGCTTGGTGGGATCTAATGGACAACTTAATTAAAGGGCGTTGCACAAATCCAGCAGCAGGGGGAGCAGTCTTTCTTAGTTTGCCCCAAACTCCCTAAAATGGAAGAATACAGCAATTTTTAAACAACATTGTAGGACTAAAATGCAAGGATAAAATCTGAAACAAGGCATCAGAAATGTGAACAGCACCTTTTTGACAGCACAGGGACTGTGATGTTGAAACACAGGCAATATGGAAGAACATTTTGCAGATCCGTAGTGACACTGTGGTAAGGGTTAATCTGGAAAGTGCCTAGGTCAGGGTGATGTTGCTAGTTCTACCTCCTCTGAGGAAAGCTGTGGCAAATTGACCAACATGCCCTGTTCCTCAAGCATGGACTCTGGTAACTCACTGAGTGAGGTAGGATGATAGTGGTGGGTTAAATCCTCCTACACTATGGAGGGTTTCAAGAGCAGGAAACCTCACAGTCCGAGGGTTCTGGGCAGGACTACCTTCTGAGGCAAAACAGATGCCAGCAGTGCTGATAGGGGTGTGCACGAACTGCAGTTCGAGCACTGGTTTGGTGCAGGTAGGGGAGCAGGAGTTCTAAGAAAGAGGAGAACAGGTCCTTACCTGCTCTCCGCTGCCCAAGTACCCCACGCGGCACCAGCATACACATGGTGTCTGTACATGTGCAGGCACCATTTGCATGATGATCATGGTATTGCTGATCACACTAATGGTACCCACACATGTGCAGATGCCATGTGCATGCCGGTGTTGCATGGGGGTACTTGGGCTGAGTGCCACCCCAGCTAGGGATGAGCAAACAGGTTCGATGTTGAATGTGTTCGACATCAAACCAGTTCGGTTCAACTGTTTGTGGTCGAACTGAACCAGCCCCTGTTCGGTCCGACTGCGGACCAAACCTCCCTGGGGTTTTGGAATTTTTTTAAAAAATTTTTTACAGTCACCCCCTCCAGGGGAGTTGTCTGAGGTGGGGGGTGGGATCCGTGGAGGTTACCCCTCCCCTCACCGGCCTCCCTTATGTTCGGCCACTCTTTGGCTGGTTTTTGCCCTTCCCTCCTTGGCACGGTGGCCATTTTTGAGGCTGCCATTTCTGCGCAATGGGCCTCTGCATTTCTAGAATAAGGGAGGCCAGTGGGGGGAGGGGAAACCTTCGCAGACACCCACTCCCCTGCTGCTTCGGACAACTCTCCCAGAGGGGGTAAGTGTAACAACAACAACAACAACAACAAAGTAGCAGGGATGATTCACTGGAACATCTGCAAAAAATACAAGCTACCTATAGCCAAACATTGGTGGGACCATAAAATTGAAAAAGTTGAAGAAAATGAAGATGTAAAAATATTATGGGACTTCCGACTACAAACAGACTAACATCTGCCACACAATACACCAGATATCACTGTAGTCAAGAAGAAAGAAAAACAATAGCAATAGCACTTACATTTATATACCGCTCTATAGCCAGAGCTCTCTAAGCGGTTTACAATGATTTAGCATATTGCCCCCAACATTCTGGGTACTCATTTTACCGACCTCGGAAGGATGGAAGGCTGAGTCAACCTTGAGCCCCTGGTCAGGATCAAACTTGTAATCTTCTGGTTACAGGGCAGCAGTTTTACCACTGCGCCACCAGGGGCTCTTACAAGTCAAAATAATCGACATAGCAATACCAGGGGATAGCAGAATAGAAGAAAAAGAAATAGAAAAAATCACCAAATACAAAGATCTACAAATTGAAATTGAAAGGCTGTGGCAGAAAAAGACCCAAATAATCCCAGTGGTAATTGGTGCCCTGGGTGCAGTTCCAAAAGACCTTAAAGAGCTCCTCAACACCATAGGGGCCACAGAAATCACCATCAGCCAATTACAAAAAGCAGCTTTACTGGGAACAGCCTATATTCTGCGATGATATCTATAACAATTGACAATAAAATTCTTGCATCCCAGGTCCTTGGGAAGGACTCGATGTCTGGATAAAACAAACCAGTCAATAACACCTGTCTGACTGTGTAAACAAGAAATAATAATAATAATAAATCATGAACCCTCATGGGGCGGGGGTTCGAGCGGGTGCCAGACCAAACTGGCCTGGACCCGATTCGGGTCCAGTTCAGACTTGAACTGAACTGGACCAGCCGGTTCCATGCACACCCCTAACCCCAGCAGGAAGCTGCATAGGACAGTGGAGACAGGTAAGGACTGTTCTCCTCTTTCTTAATGCTCCCGCTCCCCTCCCCATGCCAAACTGGTGCTCAAAGCACAGTTTGTGCACTCCTCTAAGTGCTGACTCCTGGGACTTCCATCCCTTATAGTCTTCAGCAAGGTGGATATTTCCACTGTTCTCTAGACTAGAGGGCCTGCTTCTCTGTCATCCCCATCCTCAGGTTCAAGTCTGGTGCCATTGCACCATAAAGCTGCAAGTTGGCTATAGGTGCATAGCCAACAAAATATTCAAAGTTTATCTGCTGGATGTTTCCTATCAAAATGTTAGTAGTTCAGTGATTAATTTTATATAACTCATTACTAGTTATCTCCACAAGATAGCTAGTTAGATTACTAGTTATCTGTGACCTGCAAAGCCAAATGCAATTGGTTGGCCAGGTATGACTTAATAAACTACTTGTTTTTGCTGTGTGCAATAAATCACAATGATGGAGAGATGTCAAGCCTGTGGTATATTATAATTCAAGGCTGGGTCTTTCTTCCACTTGGGTGGGTGACATGTCACACAACCTCAAACCTGCAGTCCTAAGCTTAGTTAGTAAGTGAAAGTCTCACTGAACTCAGTGTAAATTAAGTGTATATAGGGTCAGGATGTAAAGGGGTCACTTCTTTAAGAACAGGTTCACAAAGGAAGCAACTCATAGCTTCATACAGAACTGAAATCATGACCTAAATAGCAAGTCATTTTTAGCAAAATTGTGGTTACAGTTACAACTTCCTGCAATACTTAAACCACCCAGAGTATTAAGCTTCCTGCGATGCATCAAATCTTTCCTTGTTATCATCTATAATCTTTAAGGCTGTGAAGTTTCAAGGTTTCGAAGTGAATCTTTTTTATGTGAACCCCAGTGGTTTTCTGTTCTGCCATATATCCCCATGTGAATCCATTTGCAAAGGGAAAAATTTATAATTCCTTTGTGCACTGACTCACATGGGAATATGGCAGAATCAAATCAGTGCAATTGAACTCTTCCATTAAAAGCAGGTGTGTGTGTGTGTGTGTGTAGGTGACAGATAGCTGCACAGATGGCATACAGCACAGTTCTCTGCCCCTTAAGTAAATTTACTTATTTTAAAAAATTAACCTGCTTATGTACTATAAATACAAATGTTCAAAGAGACAAACAGAAATCAATAAAATAAAACATATTTAACCACTCAAACCGATAAAAATCAACTGAGTAATTTAGTCAAGATGGCAGCACTGTTAAACTTAACTAAGTTCTTAAACGCAGAATGCCAAGCAGACCTCTTTAAGCAGGGTGTTCCAAACACAGGATGTTGGCACCAAAAATGTTATCTTCCAGGGCACCACTCATCTCATCTCATAAGGTGACACACCTAGAAGAGGCCTTCCTTAGTTCTCAGCAAAGATGGGTCCCCCCATTGAGGTGAGCTAAATTAATCACCTCAGGCACACCTTGGGGGGCCATTTGGGACCAGCAGAATTCACCCTGCCACCCCCATACCCCACCTCTAGCCTTTCAGTACTGCTGCTACATGGCCCCACCTCATCCCCACTTCCCATGCCTGGGTAGCTCTCTTTGCTCCTTGAAGAGCATGCCACAGTCATTGAGTTCCCAGCAAGAGGCTGTCTGCATTCCTATTAAGTTGTTGTTGTTGGTGGCAACAGCAGCAGCATTCTCTGACCTGCTGAGTCTCCTTCTTCTCTCCAAGCATGAGAAATAGACTCATGAGTCAGGGAGGAGAGACCTGTTGTCACTACTGCTGTTGGCTTAATAATGACAGAGTCCGGCAGCTACTTTGGGCTTTTTCCTGCTGGGCGTGCTGTGCAAACTGCTGTTGCTGCCGCCACTGGCAGCTTGATCGTGAGGCAGTATGGAGCAGCCCAGGCAGCCTCCTGCTGTGTACGTGGTGGTGGCATCATGCTCTGCCAAAGGCAGAGAGCACTGCCAGGGCTTGGGGGATGGGGTGGAAATACATCAGCTCCAGCCTGAGGGCAGGGCCAGTGTGGTGGAGAAAAGTGTCCTTGTTTTGTCAGCCTCGGGCACAAACAAGCATCAAGCCAACACTGGTTCTCAGGCAGGTTCACATGGAATCAAATGTGATCTCTTCTAAGAACTGGCTCACTCTAGGGATGTGCACAAATCACGATTCACAACACATCCCTGGCACCTTTAAAAGGGAAGAAAGCAGGTCCATACCTGCTCCTCTGCTGCTCACCTGCAGATTCCTGTTTGGGCAGCACACCCCTCAGCTGTCCTTGTGCGATGGCAGCATGCACATGGCCATCACGCATGCGTGGAGGCCGTGTGTATGCCACCATTTTGCAAAGGCAACTGGGGAGAGCACCGCCGGCGCGCTATGGCATCTAGGGAGGGGATGCTGTCTGAACAGGAAGATGTGGGTGAGCGGCAGAGGAGCAGGTATGAACTTGCTCTCCTCCCTTTAAAAGGTGCCAGGGTGTGGCGAATCTTCTTTGGAGTGTGATTCATGCATATCCCTAGTTCAATCATGCCATCAGTGGAGGATATATATAGCCTCATGTGCCCTCTTCTATCTCACTTAAAACCATTACTACCAGCTGGATCTTCCATGCATAGATTTCTGGCTGTGAGTGAGGCTCCACTCATGCAATGCTTCTGCTGCAAAAAAAGTGGTGGGCAGATTACAGAAGCAGGATCTACTTCTGCAAGCATGTATGTGTGTTGTGTCTGCGTCATGTAGTCCAAGGAGTCACTCCTGCACTCTGGGCTACTGTACTCCTCGTATCCCAGCCTTGTGGGCTCATGTATGGACCGTTTGTGAGTAACACTGCAAATGCATGTAAAAGCAGGTGGAGTCATCCAGTCAAATATTGATGCAGAAGGCCTAGCTTGCACCTTAAGTCGCCTTAAAAACACAGTGCCAAGTCTTGATCAAAGTGTCATCTTATCCAAGTCCCATGGAGACTACAATGCAAATAGGTTGTCTTCAACTAGGTGGTTGATTGAGCTGCTGGTGAATAAGACTCCTGGCCACAAACATACTTCTTAAGTTTCCACAGCTTTGGAGGGAACGTCTGCTGATGCTGAGCTGTTTATTCATAAATAAATAAGCAGTCAAGTCTTATTTCCTTCATGACAGGCTGGGAGTGTGGGGGTAGTCATTCACAATCAGATTGCTGAAAGGTAAGAGGCCCACGCCTGAGTGCTTGGCTGTGAATTAAGACAACATGCCTTGCTCTGGAGTGCCTGACTGCAATTGCAAAATTATACCATAAAATACACTTTTTTACTCTAGCCTTGTGGGGCTGTCAGCTGCACAGTGTATGCCATCATGTAGCATTTGATTTCTGGATGGCAAGGTGATTTAAGCTCCATCAAACAGAACCAAAATGAAATAGCCGGAGAAAATGTCAAATTCAGTTCAGGCAATTGATTGACATGGGGTAGTGGGCATACCCAGTGGGACATTCTTTGAATAGCAATACCCAAGTACTGCATCACATGCTGCTTTGGAAAGGCCCCCTACCCTTCAAAAGTAGTCCTGCATCGCAGGGCCTGCTGCATGAAAGATAAAATTCTGATCAGGCGGACTGAGCTAATTGTGTGTTTCATTATCAGTAATCCTGAAGATGAGACTCTTCTTATACTGTAGAGAGCTCACATAATGTCTTCGCTTTGTTTTTAGATTTAGCAAAGAACATGCTTGCGAAGTACAGGACAGAAAATAAACCAAAGGTTAGGCATGACTTGGATGATGAAAATGAAAACGCAACGGAGAGCCTTACAAAAATGGTTCAAGAAAATACAGTTAATAAAGCGAAGCCACTAAAGAAGAGAGATGAAAAAAGTGAGTGTCTGATTATTGGCTTTCCATGTTTACTGAAAACAATGTTTTTAAATTTGTCTTTGGATATGTCTTTAATCCTTGTTTATGTGAGTCGCTTTGAGCGGCTTGATTGAATCAGAAAAGCAGGACACAACTATGTAAAATAAATAATGGTAGCTGTAAAACAGGTGCAGATTGTGTTGGGTTCTGGCAGCTCAGAAAAAGCAATCCAGTGGCCTAGGTGATGGAACACTGCATTCTGTGGCCACATCCTTTGTCTTGCAAGGAGTCAGTCCCTTCTCATGAGAGGCCTTTGATTGCCACACACTTTTTAAAGGAAGTGGAGAGGGAGTGACTTGGCTCCAAGGGAGAAATGGGTCAAGGGAGCTAGCGGTAAGGAGAAGAAACAGGGAGCCTGGCATCCTCCTGCATTCTGAGACCTTGCAAGCGAGTTGGGATCAGATGTCTGAGTGACATCTCCCTCTTCGTTGTCATATACCTTTTCAATCAGAGAACTACCAATTTCACTGCTATCTTTCTCTTTTTATCAGAGAACACAGACAAGACCAAGCTAGGCTTAAATGCATTCTGGTTTTTTAAGTTAAGTGTTATTGGTAAAAGCTAAACCTGTACTATTCATGCTCAGTTATATGAAATCACCATTTCTAGCTTGACAAAATCAGCCTCAGATGCAGCCTAACATAGGAATTTCCAGTGTCAAAAGGCAGGATACAATAGGTATGGTGGCAACAGTAGTGTTCCTTTCTCATCTCTTCTCTTCTCATCTGTCTAAATTCATCTAGGTTACTGTAGAACAACCACATCCTTGCTGGCTTGTACATGACCTTTTACATATTCTCATTCCTTCCTCTTCAATGTAATTAAAATAGGGTTTTCTCTTTCCTACCACAAATATATTGGCTGACATCCAGAGACTAATGCTGTTCTAGTGCATTGAACAAAGGTGCACCCATACAAGAAGATTACATAGCTGAGCAGATGCTCAAAGTTATACAGTCTATTGTGGTCTCCATCCATTAGCACAAGCACAGCTTGCACAGCAAGGATAACTGATAGCTTTGCATCATTCTCTGCAACATATATGGACTGAGGATGAGGTTTCACAGAAGGAAACACACCACAGGTTGTGCAAGTGCACCCTTCTGCACCAGTGCAATACTAGTCCAGAAGACAACTAGACCAGGGGCGTAACTATAATAGGGCAAGGGGAGACAGTTGTCTGGGGGGCCCCTGCCTCGGGGGCCCCCCAGAGGCAAGTCACATGACTGACTCCCCCAGCCGTGCACAGGGCCGGGCCTCCTTCAGTTGTATTCATCCTCCGAAATTGATGTGAGTGTTAAGACTTGGAGCTACCAGAACAGCATGTCTCTCTCTAGTACCATTAAATGACTTGCATCGTCCACAATTTACAAAATCTTACTATGTTTTTTTGTTACCACTATTCAGCCTCATTTAAGATTTCTTTACTTCATGAGCTGAGCTTCAGTGAGGTGGAGGCTCATTTTAAAATCTTGTCTCTGGGCCCACTCCAACCTTGCTATGCCTCTGAACTAGACAATTTAGCAGAACTAGCTAGCACAGAACTAGTTTCCACTTGTACAGCATTAGTTTAGATATCAGCCATTGTCATTAGTTTACCCTGACCCATATTTGCTATCCTTTTATCAAAATCTGTCCTCTTGCATCAGGCCTTCTATGCTGGTATTTTCTTCATATAGTAAATAGAAGGTGCTGCCATTTTTCAAGTGTACCTGGAATTTATACCCTATTGGAAAGCGCTTTCACCAAATCCCAGTTAGGTAATTCCATTCCCCTAATCGTAGTTGTGATTACTCAGTAAGGCTGTTCTCACAAGCAGCCCTGGGATTAGGCTGCTCATGTGCAGTGCCAGGATCCATGCAGATCCCAGCACTGCCCATCTACCTAAGCCCACTTTGAAGCCTGGCCTTTAGCTGAGGTTAGGGTGTGAGTGCACCACCAACACCCTGGTGCCAGGATTGTGTGTGTCCTTGGGCTGCTTGCAGTCTGAGCTGACACAGAGATGGCATGCCTAGAGTACCCGTCAAAAGGGGGCATCCCACAATGCACCGTGCTTGTTGCGTGTTGTATTGTGGGAAACATGGAGGCTAGGATGCATTGTCTTGGCCTCCAGAGAGCCACATGGCATGCAACAGGATCCACCTTGCAGGATCATCGTAGGGCAAGGGGTAGGTTTTGCACAGCCTTCCCCCCACCCACCTGACCGCCCTCTCCACCTCCCATGTCTTTTGAATGGCCTTAGTGTTTAGAGAAAGTTTCTTAGACCATGTGCAAGATGCCTATATTCTTATTATTTATACTTAACATATTTGAAAGTGAGCCCAGGTGCTGAAAAAAAATGTAGGACAGCCCTTCCTACCCCAGATCACATAAAACCTTGTCAGACCACTTGCCACTGCCTTATGGTTTAAGAGCACTAAATAGCACTGAAAGGGGCAGGAATGGAAAGGACAGGATCCCCTCCACCTTTTTTGCATTGCTTTTTAAAATAGCAAATGGCAGGTAGGAAGATCGACATTGTTTGGCCCACTTGAGGAATACATCTCATGTTCTCTTTGATGGTGCCATTGTTTATTCCAAGGAGAGTAATAAAACAGAGTGTAGTTGGATGTGAACCTTGTATTTCAATAAATCTAATGTTATTGACCTAGAGAAAAATTAGGTAGGGACTCATGATTAGAAGTTCTAAAGGAAAAAAGAGCCCCAAAGGGGAAAAGCAAGATAATGGACACAAATGCAATTTCATTGAGAAGGAAAATGGGAGCCATCTGAATAAATCAGTGCCCTCTAGGGAAAGAGGGGCACGTAGCCAAGGAACAGTATGAAAGAGTACTTTGAACCTTTGTCCACAAGGCACAAAGAAATTCAAAATGAGCTGAGGCTTGCAAGAGATGTCAGAAACAACAAAGAAGAGGTTTTTAAGATATGTCCAAACAAGAGGAAATGGTAGGTCTGTTCTTGAAGACAGCTGCAATGGTAACAAGTGATGGACAGAATGCAGAGCTGCTTAACTCTTATTTATTTAGCATCAGTCTTCTCTCACAAGGGCAAGGTGGCCCAATCTGGCAACAGTTGCAGTAATTAAGAAAGGGGAGAGTATAGTGTTTCAAGATAAGCAAAGTGATGGAAAAAGAATAGCTATAGCTAGTTACTTTAAATGAATTACCTCTCCTCTCTGGCCATTCACTCTGCCAGTTTTACTTTTCCTCCCAGAGTCCTCTCTTCTGCTTACTTCTAATTCCTCTCGGTCACTCATTCAGATACCCCAAGCCCCAACACTAATTTCCTAAACCACATTATTTCCTATGGCTTACTATCCTTTCACCCCACTGGCTTTTGCCTTGCCTAGGCCCATGCTTCTATCCATCCTTTCCTAGGTTGCCCTTCTGCTTGCTTCACTGTTCTCTATGATCTGAACAACTTCACCAATGGCCACTAGAAATTTTGATAAGCAGAGCAGTTCAGCTCATTCAGAAGCCCTTCTGCATCCTGGCTTATCTCTGACATTATGGCAGTTCTGCCAATCACAGTCATATTACTTCATCACAATCTCAAAATCCCTAATTCAACCCATGACACTGGGTCCTTGCTGCCCTTTAACTGTACCTCTGGAAATGTGCCTTCTCATCTTGGCTAGTACAACTGGCCCTGGAGGTTATACTGGCCTATTGCCAAGGCCTAGACAAGAACCATAAAGAAAAGGTGTTATTTCTTTTAAAACTCTACATGCTTCTTTCCCTAAGAGTATCTAAGCAGAATGCACCTTCAAGTTACTGCATTTGCATAAAGGCTCTCCTTCTAATTATGACATTTACTGTTCAAACATCAGGCCCTTCAAACTGTATTCACCTGCCCTTTAAATTCCCTGCCAACAGAGAACAAGCTGCACTTTATTAGCAGTGTTGTTTGAAGGCTTTAGGAACATATGAAAGCAAAGACCTTTACTGTCTCTCAGGCGATTGCCATCAGAGTCCTGGATTATGAAACCATTCCATAAATTATCGTCTTCACTGAACGGGGCAGCAGCCCAGTTCTCCGAGATCATCTGATAAATAAATGACATCCTAGTTTCTTTCAGTCAGTAGTTGGGCTGTTTCTGACCTTCAAAAATCTAAGCTATTCCTTATCTAGCATGCAAAAAATATCTTTAAGCAAGTGCATAAAAGTACAATTATTTTAAATGGAAATGAAAATACTGGAAGGATCTGGACATGATCTTGCTACATGATGAGCATGGTCAGTTTTACATAGTAAGCAGATCTATACCAATTGGCAATGCCACAATGATGACGTAGAACATAAGAACAGCCCAGCTGGATCAGACCCCAAATGGCCCATCTAGTCCAGCATCTTGTTTCACACAGTGGCCCACCAGAGGCCTCTGGGAAGCCCACAGGCAAGAAGTGAGGGCATGCTTTCTCCTGCTGTTACTCCCCTGCAACTCTTATTGAGAGGCATCTTGCCTCTGAGGCTGGAGATTGCCCATAGACACCAGACTAGTAGCCACTGATAGACCTGTCCTCCGTGGATTTGTCTAAGCCCCTTTTGAAGCCATCCAGGCTGTTGGCTGTCACCATATATTGTGGCAGAGAATCCCATAAATTAACTATGCACTTTGTGAAAAAGTACTTCCTTTTGTCAGTCCAAAATTTCACAACCTTCAGTTTCATGGGATGACCCCTGGTTCTAGTGTTGTGTGTAAGAGAGAGAATTTTCTCTCTGTCCGCTTTCTCTGCTCCATGCCTAATTTTATACACTTCTATCATGTCTCCCCATAGTTGCCTCTTTTCTGTACTAAAGAGCTCCGATGCTGGAGCCTTGACTCAGATGACAAACAAACAAAGAAGGAAGGAAGGTGCTCCAGGCCCCTGATCATCTTGGTTGCCCTCTTCTGCACCTTTTACGCTTCTACAATATCTTTCTTAAGACATGGTGGCCAGAACTGCATGCAGCAATCCAAATGTGGCTGCAACCATAGATTTGTATAAGGACATAATAATATTAGCATTCTTATTTTCAATCCCCTTCCTTATTATCCCTAGCATGGGATTTGCCTTTTTCACAGCTTCCGCACAATGAATCAACATTTTCAATTATCAGTCCACCATGACCCCAAGATCCCTCTCCTGGTCAGTCATCGACAGCTCAGATCCCATCAGTGTATATGTGAAGTTGGGGGTCCCCCCGCAAATATGCATCACTTTACACTTTCTTACACTTAACCACATTTTCCATTTTGTCATCCACTCACCCAGTTTGGAAATATCGTTTTGGAGCTCCTCACAACCAGCTTTGGATTTCACTACCTTAAATAGTTTAGTGTCATCTGCAAATTGGCCACCTTGCTGCTTATTCCAACTTCTAGATCATTTATGAACAAGTTAAAGAGTGCTGGTCCCAAGTTAAAGATCCCTGAGGGACCCCACTTCTTACTTCCCTCCACTGTGAAAACTGTCCACTTATTCCTGCCCTCTCTTTCCTGTCCTTCAATCAGTTACCAATCCAGACATGAACCTCTCCCCTTATCCCATGACTGCTAATTTTACTCAAGAGCCTTTTGATAGTAAACTTGTCAAAAGCTTTTTGGAAGTCCAGGTATACTATGTCAACCAGATCATCTTTATCCACATGCCTGTTGACACTCTCAAAAAACTCCAAAAAGTTAGTGAGGCAAGACTTGCCATTGCAGAAGCCGTGCAGGTTCTCCTTCAGCAAGGCCCATTCTTCTGTGTGTTTAACAATTTTGTCCTTAAGTATGCTTTCCATTAGTTTACCCAGCACAGAAGTTAAGCTAACCATCCTGTAATTTCCCAGATCCCCCTGGATCGTTTTTTGAAAATTGGAGTTACATTAGTTATTTTCCAGATAATTTGGGGGAAAGATAATTTCCTGAATTGTCCAAAAAAATTGGATGAGTTTATTCTTTTTGAAAATACTTTAAGAGGCTAGGGAGATTTAGATAAATTACAGCCCAGATATTAATTGTAGATCTTATTGAATGATGCCACACAAGTCATTAATTCCTGCTGCCGTAGCACTGATATTTTCTAAGCATGACATTCTTCACTTGTTATCTATTTAACTCTTGGCTGGGGGAAAAGAAAAAAACACATCAGCAGCCGGTTGTTTCACTGTTAAAAATTATAAGAAATTGTCAGAATTAATTTTGTGCAATCAAAATAAATCCCCAGTACATAAATGAAGAAAAAAAGGACCACATGCAATGATTTATTTCCTATGTTGATTTAGAAAATATTCCTCAAACACAATGATATATGTGGTCATGGGTGTCATGTGCTGAACACATGTATATATTTATACTCAATAAATGTCATATTGGGATATCAATATCAATAGTTAAAGAAGCCACTACTTGGAAAGATACGGAACCAAGTTTGTGAAACCCTGAGCTCAGTAGAAGGTACTGAATTTCCTGTTAATTAACTAAGGTGCTTTCCAGATTACACGCAGCAACGTACTCACAACGTGTCCACTAAGTGCCTGTCCATATTGCCCGTGTCTCCACATCGCTGTTGCTGCATTGTCAGAAGGGCACCGTTCACATTTCCCATGCCTGGATTAGAATTATAATGATGTGTACATTTTAAATATGTTGCAGGAAAGTAGCTGCATTTTTCCATAGTAGGGAGGCTTGATACAGACTTTATGCATTGCAGCATGTGGCTGTATTGACAGTTTTTTCTATTTCTTTTAAAAATGAAATTTTCTGATTCTTCCTGCCTCTTCAGATGTTTAGCTTTCATGATGGAGGGGGAGTCAGCGGGGGCGGCATATGGTGGGGAGGGTTATAGTCTCCCTTCCCTTCCACCCCCACTGGAGGTGGGGGAGGTGTCGGGCACTGCTTACAGCGGCAAGGGGGAAGAGTCTGCCTTCTACCTCCCAATTTTTTGCTCTTGCTGCCCCTCTCCTAAGCCTCTCGGGCCCCTTCCTGCCTCTTCAAATGTTTAGCGATCATGTGGGGGGAGTCAGCAGGCGCTGCATATGACAGGGAGAGCAATCGTCTCCCTTCCCTTCCACCACTGTGGGAGGCAGGGAGGTGGCGAGTGCTGCTTACAGTGGTGAGGGGGAAGGGTCTCCCTTCCACCTCCCAGTGTTTTGCTCTTTCTGCCCTTCTCCTAACCCTCTCTGGCCCCTTCCTTAAATATATTCTTAAATTTGTATACATGGGTTTTTTGCACAAAGGTGTAAGCCCATTCACCGATGCTTTTGGCTGCTGATCCCAAAAGCATCTGCTGTTATCTAGTGGAGGAATGGGATTTGTAGAAAAGGGACTATATCCCTCTTTTAGGACTTTTAAATGAGCAGAATTTTCAAATGGCAGCTCTCCCCTACTTTTATCTTTTCCTTAGGCCTGCCCTTTAATAACAGTGCAGTTTCTCCTTTATGCTCTGCTCCCACCCACCCCCATCTTCAGATTGCTCACCCTCACTGGAGGAGCACTCGCTTCCTCCCTCCTTCTCCACCATTGGATTTTATTTTTTTTTTAATTATCTTTGCTTGCCTTGCACTAGCCTGCAATGACAAAAGGCATTGTTTTGGAATGGCGCTTCCCCCTGCTGGTGGATTTGCACAAGTGCACCAAGAATCTTTTTTTAAAATAAAGTTCTATGGTGTCAGTGATCCCTCATTGGCCCAAAATGGAGGAGAAGGAGGGGCCAGTGGATGCATTATAGAGGTAGAATATGGAAGCTCCCTGCCTGGAAAAATCACTGCAGTGATGGGCATTATAGACAGGCAAAACCTTGTCACGTTGCATATAATAGTGCCTGAGAATCACTGTGCTCACAGTTTCAAACCGCTGCCTCATTCCATTACACTTTGCAACATTGCAAATCTTGTAATCTGGAAAATGCCTAAAAGACAAAATACCTTTGCTGCACTGATAGTGATAGTAGTGGTAATAACAGAAGAGTAACTCTTTAGTGACATGTGGACTTGATATAACAACTGAAGTAACAATTCATACGTCCATACAAGCATTATGCTGTTTTAAAATTGTTCTGTGAGGATTGCTTTTAAAGGACTGATTTGTAGGTATTATTTTTGTTGCTGTGCACTGCCCAGAGCTGTTTGGATGGGGCCATAAATAAATGTAATAAATGAATGAATGAATGAATGAATTTGAAAACTCATCATAGTCCTTTGCTCATTTTATTTTTCAGAATCATCTGGGAACTCAATGATTTAACTTTGTCAAAAGGGAGTGCACAACACCCCACATCATGTAGTGAGAAGACGGCAAAATGACAAGGAAAAAAAGAAATGGAAAAGATATTCCAGTGGCAATGAAAAGGACATATTTCTGTAAATTCCAAAGCAATGAGACTGAAACCCAGCTGTACTAATGTACTGGACAGGACAGTTTTTTAACAAGTGACTAAGCCTAGAGAATTATAATTTCTCCACACAGACAGGCATATATGTTATGACTACCAAGGGACACTGGCAAGATAAGGAAGAACCGTGGGCCTGCTCATAGGCCTCACCTTCCCATCCTTCCTTTTTCTGGGGAGCACCCACAGATGGTGGCACAATGGTGGCATTAGTCTCCTATAGAACTCATCAGATACTGTGCCAGAATTTCCTCACACACAACAGTTAGAGCCATTCTTTCTATTGATTCTGGATATCTAGCATATAGGATATATGATATATAGATATATAGGATATATCTAGCATATAGGATATAGATATAGGATATCTGAGCCAGCGTGGTGTAGTGGTTAGAGTGCTGGACTAGGACCGGGGGGACCCGAGTTCAAATCCCCATTCAGCCATGATACTTGCTGGGTGACTCTGGGCCAGTCACTTCTCTCTCAGCCTAACCTACTTCACAGGGTTGTTGTGATGAGAAACTCAAGTATGTAGTACACTGCTCTGGGCTCCTTGGAGGGAGAGCGGGATATAAATGTAATAATAATAATAATAATAATAATAGCATACACATCTGCAAAAAAAATACAAGCTACCTGTAGCCAAGAATTGGTGGGACCATAACATTTAAAAAGTTGAATAAAATGAAGATGTAAAAATATTATGGGACTTCCGACTACAAACAGACAAACATCTGCCACACAATACACCAGATATAACTGTAGTTGAGAAGAAAGAAAAACAAGTGAAAATAATCGACGTAGCAATACCAGGGGATAGCAGAATAGAAGAAAAAGAAATAGAAAAAATCACCAAATACAAAGATCTACAAATTGAAATTGAAAGGCTGTGGCAGAAAAAGACCCAAATAATCCCAGTGGTAATTGGCGCCCTGGGTGCAATTCCAAAAGACCTTGAAGAGCACCTCAACACCATTGGGGCCACAGAAACCACCATCAGCCAATTACAAAAAGCAGCTTTACTGGGAACAGCCTATATTCTGCGACGATATCTATAACAACAGCAACAACATTGACAATAAAATTCAGCCATCCTAGGTCCTTGGGAAGGACTCGATGTCTGGATAAAACAAACCAGTCAATAACACCTGTCCGACTGTGTAAATAAATAACAATAGCATAGAAATGATTCAGGCTCCTGTGCTTTGAAGAAGTATGTGGTAAGCAGAAATCAGCAAGTATAGCTTTTCCCAGGCTGCAGCTGCGATGACTGGCAGGAAATGCTTCACCAACTGAACTTTCATTCCGATGCAGTTGTTAAAGGTACAGGAAGACTGCTAGGGGACAAGGTGGGGAGGGTAGAATGGTACTGTACTTCTACTTTTCCTACAGGAGACAAGAAACTCATAATAACATAAGAACAGCCCAGCTGGATCAGGCCCAAGGACTATCTAGTCCAGCATCATGTTTCTCACAGTGGCCTACCAGATGCCTATGAGAAGCCCACAGGCAAGAAATGAGGGCATACCTGGCCTTCACTTTCATGGTTCTAGTGCTGTGTGAGAGAGAGAGAAATTTCCATCTGTCCACTCTCTCTACTCCATGTATAATTGTATAAAGCTCTATCATGTCTCCACATAGTCACTTGGTTTCCAAACTAAAAGCCTCAGATGCTGTAGCTTTGCCTACAGTGACTAGAACTGTAAGCAATACTCCCAATGTGTCTGCACTATAGATTTGTATAAGGGCAGTATAATATTAGCATTTTTATTTTCTATCCCCTTCCTAATGACCCCTAGCATGGGATGTGCCCTTTTCACAGCTGCTCTGCACTTTGTTGACACTTTCAATGAGCTGTCCACCATGACCCCAAGATCTCTCTTCTCGTCAGTCACTGACAGCTGTGTATATGTGAAGTTGGGGTTTTTGGCCCAATTCCAGACATTGCTTCTTTGCATATGCTCATTCATTTGCGAGAGAGAGAGAGAGAGAGAGAATGTCTTGATGTAATTGGGGATATCGCAAAAGAAGCTTCTATGCAAGTTTTCCTAACAGTACACAATATACAAACAGCTGATTCAAGAACATATCCAGCCCTGACAAGGCCTTAGCCATTGGCGAAGCCTGCATGCATGTATGTATGTAATCCTGGTTAGATCATTATTGAGCAGTAAGGTGAAAATGGGGGCTGGATTCAATCCCTACTATTTTTTGTCTCAATAAAGTGATCAGAAAGCTATCACCAGTTATCTGACTGGAGCTATGCAGGCAACCACAGTTGGATAGATGTGGCTTTGCAGGAACCATATATGCTAAACCAACAGGAGTCACACGATAGTAACAAAAATAACCAAACAACCCACCGTGACTAGAATAATCTAAAGAGGAGTACTCAGACCGTCTACAATAAATTTATCTGATAAACATATCAGAGCCAAAGTGGCTTACACGCTGGATATGACAAAGTACATAAACATATGTTATATGTTATGTATATGTTATATATATTCCCCCAGATGTATGTTACAACTTCCCATATAGGGATAAACAGTTCTTATCCTGTAGATGTATTAGTTCACAGTAGAAGTGCAAATTCCGTGGAATCCAGTGGGGAGGATGTTTCTCTTCTTAATTCAGTAATATGATGATACGTCTCCTTCTCCATATAATCCAAGTGGAGACAATCTGCATAGTTTAATCTTAGGCTTTCAAAGCCAAATCCATGTGCAGTACAGCAAACAATATGCAATATTACAGATTTTCTGGATATTAATCTGTTTCATAACTAATTGTTACTTCCTCAGATAAACCTAAACAAGAAAACAATGCATCACATCATAGAAACTTTCCTGCCAAATACTGTTTCTCCCACATACAGATCCAATTCTAAACACTCACCATTTTAAGTATAAGCAGTGTATGCTTACATTCTGTTACCGGCCTTATCTTACCACAGTGTTTAGACTAATACGCCTGTGGAGACGTGCTTAGAATCTCTGCGCTCACACTTCCTTTTTAAACTGATCCCCAATTAAGTATGCTAAGTTTTAATGACTCACAGCTGCATCCTTTTACCAAATTAATCAGGTAGCTTCTTCTTTCTCTCCTGATTCTGTAAAACTCATGATAACAGCATCCAGAGATATTCCAAAGTAACTGTGTGCATTCCTCTCTTTCCTAATGTTCTCCCAAAAAACACAAAAGATCTTGATTGGTATTAAGACCTCCAACATAAGTCTTAAACAGGTGTATGAAGAACACCTCTTTCCTTAATAATGTAGTATTCATATCTTCATAACTGAATCTTCGTGGTGTGTATTTAAAAAGGACAAAAAAATTGAATTCATCACATGTATGTCCCTTTTCTAAAAAATGGGCTACAATGGGTGACTCGCTATGACATGTCCTCACTCTAGATTTATGTTCCAAGATTCTAGATCTCACTTTACGTATACTCTTACCTATATACAGTTTGGGGCATGCACATTTAAGCGCATATACTACTCCCTTGGTATCACACATGGCAAAAAAGTCCATGTTCCTTTTACTCCCTGTGTTAGGATCTATCACACTAATCGTGCGTTCCGCTTACGCACAAACTGAACATCTCCCACACAGATAAAAGCCTCTTAATCCTGTGTCTGATCTCCTTTCTCCAGGGAGTCCGCCCTTGTCAAAATGCTACCTAAATTCCTAGTCCTCCTATAAGCAAAGGGGGGGATTACTGCAACCTTCTATCCCCGAAACTAGATGCCAATGTTTTAGGATCATGCGCTGTATCTGATAAGAGAGAGGAGTGAACTCTGTGGTCCATATTACTCTGTTTTTCTTTTCTCTTATCTTATCCTTCAATAAATCCTGTCGTCTTCTATATTTAGCTTTCTGGCGTGCCTCACATATGACATCCTCGGGATACCCCCACTCTTGCAGCTGTCTAACCAAAGAAGCTACTGTGGAATTCCTCTTTAACCTTAGAAACTGGCCATATGGTAAATTATGCCTCAAATGGCTTGGATGGAAAGAATGGAAGTGTAGCAATGTATTCTTATCACTAGGTTTTTTATATGCTTCAAATGCTACCTTTCTCTCTTGTGTTATTTTTACTATGGTATCCAGATAAGGTACCTGTTCCTTACTATGTTGGTATGTATATTGAATTCTAGGGTGTATTCCATTAAGCCAATCTACAAATTCTCTCATTTTGTTTCCTGGTTTAAAGAGAATCAGTAAATCATCTATGTGCAGGGGCGTATCTAGGGTAGGGCAGGCAGGGCACGTGCCCTGGGTGCCACTTGAAGGGGGGCACAAATTCTTAAAATATTTTTTTTAAAAAAATGGCCACCAAAACCAAAATGGCCACTGCACATGCTCAAATGGCCTCTGTGAGGCCCTAGGACATGCCAGGCCTAGCAGAGGCCATTTGAGCATGTGTGGTGGCCATTTTGTTTTCAGTGGCCATTAAAAAAACAACCCAATTATTTTTAAAAATGGCCACTGCACATGCTCAAATGGTCTCTGCGAGGCCCTAGAGGCCAACAGTGGGAGGGGTAACCTTTGCATACCCCCCCACAGCCTATAGTAAGCGCCCCGAAGGGGCTACAGGTTAAAAACTTTTTAAAAAATTAATATAATATAAGTCACTGTACACATATTCAGTTTGGCACTATGTACAGCGAATCAGGGCTTGTGAATACTGAGCTGAAGCTTATGAGATAGGATTGTATTCATTTGCTCTTACTTATGATAAGTGAGTTAAATGTGGTGTCTTAAAAATATGGTTATTAATGGTGAGTTTGTCTTTGAATCAGTGTGAAAGCCTTAGTATTAAGGCCCACTGGGAGTTTCTTGCTCTCTTTCTCTCATTTTAACTGTCTTTCTGAAATACTAGAATATATTACAAGCAGTGACACAGTTTACTCTGCATATCCTTTAATTATTTTCAGAGTATCTGGGAAAAGTCAAATTCTCCATTTATTTTTAAAACTTATGTAATAGTGATGCTAGTAGATGCATAGTAGAGAATTAGACAGGCACTTCTGTTTAGTTTTCCAAGTGCACCTCCACATAGTATTTGGGTATTTCATGAGCCCCAGCATACTGAAATTGGTAGTTTTCCAGCATTTTTTGGTCTGGCTACATCCACTGCTAAATAGTTTTTAAGATATTAAAATATTAATGAGCTTGACTTTTATTTTTCAGCTGATATTATAGTAAAGTTATCTGAAAGATGGGTGTCAGGTGTTTGGACAGGGGGCACAATTTCAGTGCTTGCCCTAGGCGCTATTTTCCCTAGATACGCCTCTGTCTATGTACCTTTTATAGTACACAATATTCACAAAAAATGGATTTACAGTAGGATTCAAAATGAATCTTGTCTCTAAATCTCCCATAAACAAATTAGCTCCACTGGGGCAAATGCTGAACCCATGGATACACCACATGTCTGAATAAAGAATTGCTCCTTATATCTAAAGAAATTTTTCTCCAAGACAATATCCACCAATTCCATCATGAAAAAAGTGGGTGGGTCCCTACTTTCCCTTTGCTCTAAATGTTGCTCAATAACCTGTCTCAATTCCTGTAGTGGAATGTCCGTATATAGGGATTTAACATCCAATGTGGCTATAATGACACCCTCTTCTACAGTCATCCCTTCCATTTGGGCGATAAGATCTTATGTATCCCTCAAATATGAGGGCAATTTCATCACAAACAAAAGGATAAAGGCCAGAAAGTTAATATGGTTCATAGATCAAATCCATTTAAAGAAGGATTTGAGAGGTAAAGACTTTTCAAATCCAGTCAAAGTAAACAGCTAAAAAATCACCTTAAATAAAAAATCTATTTCAACTGAAATAACATTGTTCCAAGTCAAGAGTGAGCCTTGTCTACAACAAATAACCTAAAATATTTTCAATTGTATTGTAGTGACCAGCCTCCCCTTCTTCTAAAGAGTTAACCAGAAGTGAACCCTTGTCTTGATTGACAGGCTGGTGAATTCCAGGGCTCAGCCTATCAGCACACTAGGTGGGTGGGACCTAGAGAGCTGTTGCTGGGAAGAAGGGAGCTTTTTGTGAGAGAAGAAGCTAGGCTGGAGGTGCTGAGAAGGACATGTGGCCATGGAGGTTGGCTGCAGGAGAATAACTCCGCAGATCCTTGAAAGACAGGAGGGCAGGAAGCTTGAATTCTCATCAGGAGTTTGGTAAGTTCAAAGCAAGTAGCCAGTGCTTATGGCTTCAGGAAGTTTAAGGAAATGTTTGTTTAGTCAGACTTTGAGTTAGGAGTATGATATTTCTTTGTGTGTGTGTCTGCTTTTGCATATTCCTGATACTTTTCTATTATTGTTTACCTGTAACATAATTAAAATAAGAAACACTATACTATGCCCATCCTACCTAGGGCATTGCAAAAGACTCTATACATATTTAAGCGTGCATTAAGACAACTTATTTTTGTAATGCTACTAAGTATTCTTAACTGTACTGAGAAAGCCTCAGATGGAAGCAGTCTGTAGTAATTGAATAACACTGGGTTTTTTCGTTCTTCTCTTTTTACAAGACTCCCAGAGTTGGTTTTTAACTCAGGAAAAGGGGGCCCCAAATTGTGGTTCCTCTGGTGCAAACACATCTTCAAATGTTCAGCAGCTATCCATTTTCTCACCATGTGTAGGCTTGCATGTGGAAGATTTTTGTACTTATCCAACAGCAAAATAAAGAGAGTTTTCCCTGGGATTCCTCCCCAAGCCCAGGAAGCTTCAAGCTCTGTCGATAAGAGGGGTGGTGGTGGCAGCCTTTTGAACCTACTGATCATACAGGAGAAGAATTCTCCAAATTCTTAGGAGAAGCCTAGCCTGGCAGCTGAACAGGAATGTTTTAGCATTTCTTTCCCTCACATGAACTTGCTCTGAGACAAAGGTTTTATTCTGCTGTATGCATACATTGAAAACATAATATAAATACCAACATATTGCAGGAAGCTAAAAGCAGGCAATCCTCTCTAATAAAAGGCTTGGTGTCCGTCCGTGGACGGACACCAAGCGTGTGTCCGTGCCTCCCTCGGCTGTTCTACGCATGCGCGGAGCGCATGCGTAGAACAGATCGAGGGAGACACGACCGCCAGCACCTGGCGGCCATGTTGGACGACCAAAAGCCAGGGAAGAGGTGGCGGGGGAGAATGGCCGAGGCGGCAGAGCCGCCGCCTCGGCCAGAGGAGAAGGATACCTGGACGGGGAGGCAGAGGGCGGCGGCGGCTCCAGGGAGGGCGGCGGCGGCTCCAGCAGCCGCAGGGAGGCAGAGGCGGCAGCGGCGGCTCCAGGCCAGCCACGGAGAACATAGCTAAGTGCTGTTTCCTTAAGAGCAAGCCTCTTCACAAAAGGAAGCGGCGGCGGTGCTGCTGCTGCGGGCCGTGCACGGAGTCAGGGGCGGCAGTAGTCGCCACGGAGGCCGGCTGAGAGAACAGCTGCGAAGGCTCCCCAGCGAATCCCCTCCTTCCCCTGCCCCCTCCCTCCCTTCCCCCCGGAACTCAACGGCTACTTGGAGTGGATCTTTAAGGCAGGCAAGAATGGAGGAGAGCGTTGCTGGTGTCTTCTGCGCTCCCTGCTGCTCAAGGGGGGGGGGGAATTGATGAAAGCAAAGTCTCCAGTCTCTGGGGCCTTTCCCTAACAGCCCCACAGAAGGAGACACGTCCATGGAGGATAGCAGGTGTCATTGCCCACTCACCGGGATGGCTGTTGATTCCCTTCAGAACCAGAGGGGGCATGCCCCCCAACACCCAGCGCTGGTGGGGAACACCAAGGGGAATATGTGGTTTCCTTCTTTCCCCCACTGCGGGCTTCCCCGGTTCCCCAGTTAGCCACTATCCCGCTATCGGGATCACAGAATAGGGGAGGAGGCTTTACTCTTTGCTCTTGCCATGGTCCTGATTCAGACTCCTCCCCCCTTTATTTAAACCCTACACAGATTGCCACAAACAGCTTAAAAACAAATGCTAAAGGGCTGCCTTTGAAGAGTTCTTAGGAACTTCCGTTGGTCCCAAATATTGCTGCTATTGACCACCCAAAAGGGGAAGAAAAGAGAGAGAAGGGAGGAAAAAGGACAAAAGAAAGAAGGAGGGAGGGAGGGAAAGAAGGAAAGAGAGATCTAAGGAAGGAAGGAGAAAGAAACAGGAGAAAGGAGTGAGGGAGAAGGATAAAAGAAAAGAGAAAGGGAGGGAGGAGCCGCCAGCCCCAAAGAGCGAGCCCGTTAAACGAAGAAAAGAGGAGAAGAGAAAGAAACAGAAAGAAGGGAGTGAGAAGAGGTGGAAGACGCGATGGAAAGGAAAGAGAGGGAGAGGGAGAGAGAAGGAAGGAAGGAAAGGAGGGCGAGAGGGAGGGAGAAGGAAGAAATGGAGGGAGAGAGAGAAGAAAGGAAGGAAAGAGGGAAAGAGAAAGGAAAAAGAAAGAAGGGAAGGAGAAGAGGGGAAAGAAAGGCGGGAAAGGAAAGAGAGGGAGAGAAAAAGGGGGGGGGGAGAAAGAAAAGGAGGGCGAGAGAGAGGGAGAAGGAAGAAAGGGGGGGAAGGTACTAGCGCCCGTTATTTTAACGGGCTTAAAATTACTAGTAGTACATAAAATGCCAGATACAAGTCTTTAACACTGCTATTGTTTTCATAGTTTTCTTAGGAAGGAGGAGATATTTTTAACAGAATATTAAGACTCTTCAGGATTCTGACAAGTAAATTAACATTCGAACTATTTTATTAATCAGTCATTTTCTTCCAAAGCAGAAGCAATGAAAATAGCATACATTCATTTATCTGACCAAACACAACATATCTAATGTCTTTTTTGAAAAGGTACCTACACAGATTCTCATTCTACTTCTGATCTTTTTGAAGAAAAAAGATACCGGTGCCCTTCATTGATTTACTTGGGTATTTGTTTTGTTAGCATCTGGTTTTCTCCCAGAGACTCTATGGGATGTAATCTAAATTAAACATAGAAAAGGTCAAAAACTTGTTTTCAAACTTTTCTTGAGTACAATTAGCTTAATATTTTAACAGCTGGCAGCTGCAGTAATTACTTTTAGATTATACATGGAAATCTGTTGAAATATAATTACTCTGATCTATGAACCAGGTAATTAAGGTAAAAACTCCCACATTTTCTTAGACCTCATTAACTTATTTCCTTTGAAAATTGCTAGATAATGACAGTACATTAGAGTTTATTCATAAAATGACACTGAGTAATTGGAACTCTTGTCCTCGGACATTAAAGAACAGAACAGCACTTCAGTGTTCAGTGTCCTGATACACTGGAGTACCAACACAGATATCAGCAAATTGTGTGCCTATTTTGAGGGGAAGCAGAAATATAAAACCAGCGATTTGGTATGAAAGAACACAGTGTTTCTTGTTCCCTTTCTCAGCTTGTTCATAGGGGGCACCCAAACTATTTACATAATTAATGCCAAGGGTTAGAGTATCTTGACATCTGCCAGTTCCCTCTGAAGTCAACAAGAGGTCACAGCGTGAAGCAGATGGCACAATTCTCAGGGCATCAAGGAGCAGTGGCTTCACAAGGTCAACGGCTGTTTCCTTTCATTTGATGACACTTGCTTTCCACTGACTGAAGGCATGGCTAGTTGTGTTACAAGAAAGGTAGAGCTGCTGCACCATGTCTTTTCTTCCACTGATCTTGGTAATACATAGCTTAACATCTCCTTTAGGGATAAAAAGATGAGGAAGCCGTGGCTGACGTGATGTCCTTTGAATTTCAGTGGGACTTTCGTTGTCATGCCAGTCGTCGCTGTCTGAAGGATAGCTAAAGCAAAAGACAGAGGGTAGGCCTAATTTAGTTTAGATTTCATTGGTAGACTAAGGACAAAACTATGGTAGAACTCTGTGATTGGAAATCCCAACAAAAATTTTTTTATTGTGAAATCAGCCACAGGGTGTCCAAATTTGGATTGGGAGGGACCATGATGCAGACATAGGAGGTGACTCTTTTACCCACATATGTCTTCAATCTAAATGTTGGTCCAAAGATTCTATTTGCTGTAGAGGGGGGGACATACAAATTGTGCCGATGCAGTTTCCCCTTCATGCAGCTTGGGGGGATTTAAACAGGGCCGGAGCCACCATTGGGCGAGTGGGTGCAAAGAACCCAGGCCGCTGCCAATCAGGGCCACACCTCACGGCCTTGACACCCACCCACCCCGCATCTGACATCAGATGCGGGGGTGCTGGTTTAGCTCCCAAGCGGGAACAGCACAACCCCCATTCGGGAGTTCAATGGGCAGCGTTGCGTTCGTGGAGCGGCCAGGAGCAGCTCTTCTGGAGCCACTCCAGGCTGGTGTTGCATTCGCAGTGCAGCCAGGAGTGGGTCTTTCTTGTCTTTGAGGCAGGGAAGAGCCACTCCTGGCTGCACTGTGAATGCAGAGCCAGCCCCAATCTAGCTCCCGAATGGGGCCGTGCGGCCCCTTCAGGAGTTAAATGGCTGGCGCTGTGTTCACGGTGCGGCCAGGAGTGGCTCTTCCCTGCCTCAAAGACAAGGAAGACCCACTCCTGGCTGCACTGCGAATGCAGCACCAGCCTGACTCCAACTCCCAAATGGAGCTGGGCGGCTCCATTCGGGAGCCAGACCACACACCCTGCGTCTGACACAGGGACGTGGCTAGCCCCCATGTCTGACGTCAGATGCAGGGGGCAGGGTGAGCAGGGCCTCTGCCAAGGCTGAGCACAGGCTGCTGGCAGTCTGGCTCTGCCAGTGGATTTAAATCAGGGAATTGGCATGGGGTCAAATGGTTCAACACCCTCTCCTGCCATGTTGCCACTCCAATCTAAATTGGCACCCCCATGACTGCTTTTACAAGAAGAAAATGACATATGGTGTTCCAGTGACTGAGCCCCAGTATAACATGATGTTCAACCCTAAGGGTAGAACTAGACGTCCTAGGATATGCATGGCTGATACTGAAACAGCAACCCCATATCTCTTCCTCCACCCTCTCCCAGTAATGTATAGAGATGTCATTACACTCAGAGTTTCCCCCTGCACAGGTAGAGGGGGAAAGTAAAACAAGGATAGAACATTGCCTTCATATTATGCATTTGATTTTAACTACATGCTGCTGAGGAAGAGAGAAAAGGAATCACAGCTCTGCTATTTTTTTACAGCCACCACACTGTATGTTCTATCAATTACATCTATCTTACAAGGCAATGATAAAAATGATGTATGACAGAAGGCCATAAACTGGGTGAAATAATTGGTGGGAATGATTTCTATTTCCTTAGGAATGCACATTTTGAGAACCAACAGCTGCAAGTTGAGAGAAAATACTTAGTTATATGACCCATTTATTAGCCTATTCATCATGACAATGGAGTAATTTCAAATGGAGTCTCACGTACCACCTATTACTGCGGATTTAGAAGTGTGTTCCGAAACATAAGTCATCAAGTGAATGAACCATATGGAACCAGTCTACCTAAGCTCACTAAAGCAGACTTATATTGTCTAGAACTCTTTTTGTATATAGGTGGTAGAAGAATTTTTTTTAAATGGCTGAAGTTGCAGTTAAATTTCTGGGTCACCCATTCCAAGAAAGTCCTGACTGATCAATTTTCAGGCTTTAAAAAAGAAAAGCTTTTCACTATGGACAGTCAGACCACACTTTTGGTTTAATATAATATTTTTCAATTATATATTACTTTAGAAAGGCAAATGGAATTCTCATGTATATATATACAGGCAGGGATAGTATACTTATGCCAGAGAAGAGGAAAAGAAATAAGACTTCTTTGAAGGACGGAGCCACCATTGGGTGAACGGGTTCAAAGAACCTAGGCCGCTGCCCTCAGGGGTCACACATCCCATGTCTGACATCAGACGTGTTATAACAGGGGTGTTATTTCTCTTCCAAACGGGGCTGCGTAGCCCCATTTGGGTCCAGAATTGGCCTGTGCTGCATTGGCAGCATGCCAGAGTGACTCTCTTTGCCTTTGAAAGGCAGGGACAACCACTCCTGGCCTCACTGCCAACACAGTGGGGCTGATCTCCCTCCCAAATGGGGCCACTCGGCCCCATGTCATGGGCTCACTTGATGGAAGATGCTGGCCAGAGATATATGATACAATAGCCAGTAGCTCAGGTTTCAGTGTTATTGCTAAGTAGACATTTTTAAAATGAATGCAGGGACAGTTCACACACAATCATGTACATGTGTACAGACCTCTGAATGCAGGAGCAGCATAAGTGTCTGAATAGGGCTTCTGTAAGGGCACCAGTGACTCATTCTCTGTGGATGCTCACCTTGTGGATGCTCACATTTTAACAGTCTCACCAGGGATACAGAAGTAAGGAGTGAGAAGCCCAAATTCCACAGTCACAATCTCTCTGATAGAGGCTCAAGCCGATTTGATGTGTTGTTTCCTGCAGTTGTTCAAGGCACAGGCTGCCTGATTTATAGTCAGCAGCCATGTGCACTTAATCAACACTCCACCCCCCACAAGCTGCCATAGATTCAATCCAGCTTCTGCTGCCTCCTCACGAGTTGATTACTCCTCCACAATTCCCTTACCTGTTGCGGATGTTTTTCCTGTCTGCGTCCTCGAGGAGATAGTGATCGTTCAAACTCTGGCTCAGATCCTGACACTTCTCTCCAAAGGTCACCCAGCCCTGCTTTCCTCTCCTGCGCCAAACACTCACCCTGGCCTGTCTCAGTTATCTCCCCATTCACATCACCAGCCCGCTCCTCCTCAGGTGCCTCCCCACCTTCTAGTAAGTTGACTGCCCCCCCCACTCCTCTCCAGTGTCCTCGAGTGGGGGCATGACACCCCGTTTGGGAGGGAGACCATGCCCCTGGCATCTGACATCACATGTGGGTGTGTGGCTAGCCTACCTCTGCATCTGGCATCAGACATGGGGGGAAGGGCCAGGGGGTCATGGTGGAGGCCGAATGCCGGCCGCTGCCAGTCTACTTCCACCACTGACTTCTTCTCATGGTAAGAGTCTAGAAGCTTTTTTTCTTGTCAGACCATTGGTCCATCAGGCCATGACTGCTCTGTCCTCCTGTCTCTCTGTGGCAGGCAGAATTGAAGGAAGGAACATTTGATTTTGTGTTTTTTTTCAGCACTGAGTAACTAAGTATAATATGCTTGCTGTTCTATCACTTGCTGCTATAACTATCCGGTTTTCCTGGATCTTAGATTGACCAAGGCAGAACTTGGGTGCCTGCCTGCCTTGAGTTGTGATTTGGTCTGTTTGTGACATGGTGTTGTGGGGGAAAATGGACTGTGGCAGCTCTCTGTGTAATATTTTTTGGTGGCTGCTAGGATGAGCACCATGTCTGGCCTTGAGACTAACTTGTGCTTCCCTCTCTGCTCTGCTCTGCAGTCTGCATTCTGCATTGCAAGGTGTACTCAGTCACAATGTGGCTGAAGAATACATTGTTCTAGTTGAGCTTATGGCTATGCTTGCCCGCTGCTAAGGCTGCTTCTGTGGCAGCTGTTGCACTGCTGAAGTAAGGAGTTTTAATTGTGTGCAAGAGAGCAACTTGTGCCAATAATGTTACGGCAGTGCAGGCACTGTGGCTGGCACTAGAGTCTGTATCAGTGATTATTTTTTGTCATCTTTAGACTGTGTGTTTGGTGAAATATGTTGTTCAGTGTTGGGAAAGACTGTGTGTGCTTTTGTTCTGCAGTGTAGTTTTTCAAGGAAGGGTTGCAAAATGTGTACACTCTGTTTGTTTTGCTCATAGGGAACAATGGAGAACTCGAATCACTCATATAACATGATGGGTGATACCTATCACCAACCGACAAGATAAATAGGCAAGTGGGCAATTTTAAAATTTTTAAAAAACCTAAACCCCCATGGGATCCTATGGATATTTAGGGTGAAAGTGTTTTTTTTAATTGTCTGCTTGCCTGTCTCTTTTGTGTGTTGGGTGGTAAGTAAAACCCACCAAACCCACCTTGGTGTCTCTAGGACCTACGCATGGGGGACAATAGGGTGATTCAAGCTTCCCATTTTTCCCTATGTGGGAATCATGATGTTTTTTAAAAAATTGATTCGATTCATCACACCGGATGGCATTGGCAGGCTGTTTTGAGAAATCCATTTGAGTTTTTGCTATTTGATTTGAGGTTGTATTGAACAGCAAAAAATGATTCGTGCACATCTCTAGTGTGTGATGGAAGAGATGGAAAAATAGACTAGATGATACTGCCCATAAACTAATATAACACATCAGGTACAGGGGAGACGTGCACACACTAGCCCTGCATGTGGTAGGTGATGTGGAGAGGCTGAAATCAGAGCTGCAAGATTCTGGACATTTTGAGCATATTATGCCAGTGCTTCGTCAGCTGCACTGGCACCCAGTCCGTTGCCGGGTCCAATTAAAAATGTTGGTTTTAAAGCCCTAAATGGCTTAGTACCGGGTTACCTGAGAAAGCGCCTTGCCCCATATATTCCAATCCAGACCTTAAGATCTTCAGAGACCCTTCTCCAGATGCCCCTGCCAAACAAGGTGAGCCAGGTGGCTCTTTTTGTGGTTGCACTGCGTTTATGAAATAGCCTCTCCCGTGAGGTTCGTATGGCTTCATCACTTTGTTCTTTTAGATGCCAGGTAAACATATTTTTGTTCACCCAGGCTTTTTAAATTCTGGTTTTTCAGATCTGATCTGATTTAATTTTTAACTACTTTTAAAATGGGTTTTTAAACTGCTTTGTATTGTATGTTTATATTTTTCCTTTTTTGTCTGTTATGATTTAATGTGTTTTAATTGTATGTTTTAATCCTGTGTTGTCAGCTGCCCAGAGAACAATTTGTTAGGGGGTGGCTAACAAATAAAGTTTATTATTATTATTTTATTATTATTATCATCCTAACTAGCTCCAAATACACTGCACACAGATAGTGCAATGTGTACAATGCAATGTGTGAATTGCTTTCCAGTTTGGGATTTGCACAAAGAAAGGAGTAGAACGAACCATGAATAGACACAGGAACAACAGTTTAATTTGAGATGGAAATTACCTGGGCTTATATCTGGAACCAACTAAAAAAAACTTCTTTTAAAGCTAGAAACCTTTCGATGCAATTTTAATCTAAAATTAAAACTTTTCAACTCAAAGGTTGCTCTAATAGCCCCATTCAGACAGAATACAAGAACAGCCCCGCTAAATCAGGCCCAAGACCCATCTAGTCCAGCGGCCTGTTACTGTCAGAGTCCCACCAAATGCTGTTACTACCCCGCAATTGGTATTCAGAGGCATCCTACCTCTGAGGCTGGAGGTGGCCTGTAGCACTCAGACTAATAGCCATTGATAGACCTCTCCTCTGTGAAGTTATCCAATCCCTCTTAAAGCCATCCAGGTTGTTGGCTGTTACCACATATTGTGGCAGAGAATTCCACAAGATGATTATGCATTGTGTGAAAAGGTACTTCCTTTTGTCGGTCCTAAATTTCCTGGCATGGGATGACCCCTGGTTCTAGTTTTGTGTGTGTGTGTGAACGAGAGTGAGAGAGAGAGAGAGAGAGAGAGAGAGAGAGAGAGAGAGAGAGAGAGAGAGATTTCTCTCTATCTACTTTCTCCACTCCATGCATGATTTTATAGACCTCTATGATGTCTCCCTGTAGTCATCTTTTTTCTAAACTTAAAAGCCCCTGGTGTTGTAGCCTTGCCTCATAAGGAAGGTGCTCTAGGCCTCTGATCATCTTGGTTGCCACTTCTGCACCTTATCCAGTTCTACAATAGCAATAGCAATAGCAATAGCAATAGCACTTACATTTATATACCCCTCTATAGCTGGAAGCTCTCTAAGCGGTTTACAATGATTTAGCATATTGCCCCCAACATTCTGGGTACTCCTTTTACCGACCTCGGAAGGATGGAAGGCTGAGTCAACCTTGAGCCCCTGGTCAGGATCGAACTTGTAACCTTCTGGTTACAGGGCGGCAGTTTTACCACTGCGCCACCAGGGGCTCCTTCTTCATGTGTGGTGACTGGAATTGTACGCAGTACTCCAGGTGTGGCTGCACCATAGTTTTGTATAAGGGCATTATAATATTGATTGATTGATTAAGTGCCATCAAGTCAGTGTTGACTCTTAGCGACCACATAGATTCTCTCCACTATGATCTGTCTTCAACTTGGCCTTTAAGGTCACCCAGTGGTGCATTCATTGCTGTCGTAATCGAGTCCATCCACCTTGCTGCTGGTTGTCCTCTTCTCTTTCCTTCAAATTTTCCCAGCATTATGGACTTCTCAAGGGAGCTGGGTTTTCACATAATGTGTCTAAAGTATGATAGTTTGAACCTCGTCATTTGTGCCTTGAGTGAAAATTCTGCATTGATTTGTTCTATGACCCATTTGTTTGTTTTCCTGGCTGTCCATGGCATCTTCAAAAGTCTTCTCCAACACCAAAGTTCAAAAGCGTCAATACTTTTTCTATCTTCCTTCTTCAAAGTCCAGCTTTCGGATCCATAGAGTGTCACAGGGAAAACCATTGTCTGAACAATTCTAATCTTTGAAGGTAGAGACACATCACGGCATCTAAATATCCTTTCCAAGGCCTTCATTGCAACCCTACCAAGTGCTAGTCTGTGGCATATTTCTTGACCACTGGATCCTTTACTATTGATGGTCAATCCACCACTTCAGCGTCTTCATTATCAATTCTGAGGCTGGTTGCTGTACCCGTTGTCATTAGCTTAGTCTTCTTTACATTTAGTCATAGTCCCATTTTTTCACTGTGCTTCTTGACTTTCATTACTAGAGCTTGCAGATCATCTGCATTCTCAGCTATCAGGGTGGTGTCGTCAGCGTAGCGCAGGTTATTAATGTTTCTTCCTCCAACTTTAAAACCATGCTCATCTTCTTCCAATCCAGCTTCTCTCAATATATGTTCAGTATATAACTTGAATAAATAAGGAGAAAGTATACAGCCTTGTCTTACTCGTTTGCCGATCTGGAACCAGTCTGTTTCACCATGTTCTGACTGGACTGTGGCTTCCTGTCCTGTGTACAGGTTTCTCATGAGAACAATGAGATGTTTTGGGATGTCAATTTTCCTAAAGACATTCCACAACTTGAGATAGTCAACACAACTGAAGGCTTTTCTGTAGTCAATAAAGCACATATTGACTTCTTTCTGGTATTCTTTGGCTTTCTCAATTATCCAGCGTGCCTCAGCAATGATGCCTCTTGTTCCTCAGCCTTTTCTGAAACCAGCTTGAACATCTGGCATTTCCCTTTCCATGTAGGGCTCTAATCTGAATTGGATAGTCCTGAGCATTATTTTGCTAGCATGTGAAATTAAGGATATTGTGCTATGGTGTGCACAATCTGTTCAGTCTCCTTTCTTTGGTATGGCTATGTAGACTGACCTCTTCCAATCTGTTGGCCACTGTGTCATTCTCCAAATTTGCTGGCATAGTTTGGTTGGAGCCTTGACTGATTCTTTTTCTGTCGCCTGCCATATTTCTGTAGCTATTTCATCAATTCCTGTAGCCTTTCGACTTGGCAAAGACCGGAGTGCTGATCTTACCGTACTAGAGGTCCTTGCAAATAGGGAATATCTTCTGGAGTATCTTGGATGTTGATGTCCCTGCTGTACAGATTTTCAGTATACTTCTTCCATCTCTGTTTGCTCTTCTCTGAGTCAGTTACTATCTGTCCTTTGGCATCCCTTAACATACCACTTTGAGGTTGGAACCTCCCTCTGAGTTCAGAGATCTTTTGGAAAACTTGCCTTGTTTTTCCGTGTCTTTTTCTATCCTCAAGGTCTTTACAGGTGTCATTGTAATACTACTCAGAACTTCAAAGTGGTTCCTCATGTTCTCCTTGAAAATGGTGGGTACATTGTAAAGATCATATCGTGGAAACTGGATAGCTTTGTTTTTTTTGCTTTAGCTTGACTTGAAACTTGCACATGAGCAGTTCGTGATCTGTTCCACAATCGGCCCAAAGCCACATCTTTGCTGTTATAATGGAGCTCTTCCACCTCCTTGCACCAATAATGTAATCAATTTGATTTCTGTGTACTCCCATCTGGTGAAGTCCATGTGTATTGGCTTTGGTTGTTTGAAAAATGTGTTAGCAATGAAGAGATCATTGGCTTGGCAAAAACTAATAAGTCCTTCTCCTGCTTCATATCTTTTTCCTAGGCCATATAGTCCAACTGTGTTTTCCTCTTTACCATTTCGAACTTTGGCATTCCAGTCTCCAACGACCAGCATCACATCTTGCTTGCATGTTCTGTCAATTCCAGACTGAACTTGAGCATAAAACTCATCAACTTCCTCTTCTTCTGCATCAGTTGTTGGGGCATAGACTTGAAGAACTGTCATGTTAAAGGGTTGTCCACGAAATCTAATTGATATTAGTCGGTCACTGACCGCATTGTACCCAACTACTGTCATTGCTATATCCTTCCTGACTATGAAAGCAACACCGTTCTTTCTTTGTTTCTCATGTCCTGAGTAGTAAACGGTATGATATTCTGACTGAATGTGTCCTATTCCAGTCCACTTTAATTCACTGATGCCCAAGATGCCAATCTGTAGTCGATTCATTTCATCTTTCATTGTGTCGAGCTTTCCCATATTCATGCTTCTTACATTTCATGTTCCCATTGTAATTCTGTCTTTGCAGCTTCATATTTTCTTTTCCCTCACGGCAACTTCAGCGACTAGACGTCCAAAAGACTTTAATCTAACTGCGTCACAAACACCATCAGTACTCTGAGATCCTCAGCTCTTCCTCAGTAGCACGTTGAGTATCATCCGACCTGAGGGGCCCATCATCTGGCACGATATTGACAATCATTCTATTTTGTCTATCCATGTGGTTTTCTTGGTAAAATACAGGAGTGGTTTACCATTGCCTCCTCCCTCACAGTATGAAATGATGCCTTTGTTGTTGTCACCGAAGTGATTGTCCACCTTCCTATATCTCTGCTGACCAATATAGGTGCCTGCATGGAATATAGGTGCCTGCATGTTAAAGCCAATATAGCTTTAGCTGGGCATCTGGGATGACCTTCACACTGGGTACTGGGAGTATAACTCTCGGCATACTACACTTAACTCGGCGGGGGGGGGGGATTATAATATTAGCAGTTTTATTTTCAATCCTAATTATCCCTGGCATGGAATTGGCCCTTTTCACAGCTGCCGCACATTGAGTCAACATTTTCAACGAGCTGTCCCTCATGGCCCAAAGACATTTTGTACAACACTTATACGATGAGTGTACAGATCTCTACTTAGGTATAATGATTCTCACGTTATGCTGAATGCAGGTACAGCAATATACTTCCTAACTCTATCATTCATTTGAAGGGCCAGTACCCAGGCTCACTTTAAAAATGAACCCTGATACAATCATTCACACAAAAATATGTACAAGTGTACCAATATCTGTATAGTCGTACAACATAATAAGGTTGTGCACACTGCCCTAGCCTGGGTTGGGCTGCTCTTGTGAATAACCTCAATGTCTGAATGAGGCTAATGAATCTAGCATCTTTTGCCTGTCAGCAGGCTCAACTAGATGTGATGCAGGAGATCTGTGATCAGGAATTCCTATTTTCCTTCTTTTTAAATTTTACTTTAAAGCAGCTGTGTGGGCTGCTAATTTGATCAAGGATGGTGCTGGAGTAACACATTGTTAATCCTTTCCACACTGCTTCACTCACTGATCAAAATTCCTTTCACTAATAGCCCTGCTGGTAGTGGGGGCCAGGCAGGATGCTGCCAGGATTTTCTTCCCCAAGAGAATAGTAGCCACCTTATGGGATTATTTAGATTGGAGAAACAGCACAGGATATAAAGATGAAACACCTGCTTCCCCACTGTTACTTTCTCAATCAAATTATCATCCCTATGCATCTGCTCTGTAGTTTAAAAAGAACATGGAATATTTATTTAAACTATTTCTACCCCTCTTCAATTAAACCAAAATGATTTGCAAATTAAGACAATGAGGTGAGTCTCGCAATCAGTGAGACTCGCCTCTAGGGGGTTTGTGGGGAGAGTGGGCTTAGATGATCACCTGAGCAGCCCTGGGCAGCCGGATCGGCTGCCCACACAACTGCTGGCTCTGTCACGGAGCTGGCAGGGGCTGTGGGGATTGGGGGCTGTGTGGCCCCCGGAAGTTCCAGGATGCCCCACGGGAGCACACGGGGCATCCTGGAGAGACCCTCAAGCCTGGGTCTCCTCATGTGTTGCTGTGGTGCAGAGCCGCACCGCAGCAACACACGACCAAAAACCCCGCGTTAGCGGAGCGCTCTCTCCGCTAACCTGGGCTAAGGGGAGGGGGAATTTGCAGGGTTTGCTCCCAGGAGCTTCATGGCTCCCATTGCAGCACACGGCCACCAAAAAGCGGGCTAGGCTCTCTTAGCCCGCTTTTTGGCGGTTGTGAGAATTGTCTCAAAACAAACCTATTAAAACAAGAGTAAAATATACTGAAGGTAAATAATGGAAATTGTACCAATCTCTTGAATATTCTGAAGTTCCAAGACAGAACCTCTTTCTAATCTGTTTTTGGGTGGATGGAGCCCATTTCAGGTTTACCCTCATCATTGTTTGCGAGCAGGAAACCAAATGATTGTTCATTGCAGATAGTACAGAGTCTGCACTATCTATCTATCTATCTATCTATCTATCTATCACAGATAAAGAGGCAAGGCAAAGCAACTGCCTCAGATAGCATATTGGTACAGGTAGCAGACTGGCCACCTCACCCAGCCCCAGGCCTGCCACCCTAGTCTAACCAATTCCAGTGGCCAGCATATCCACACTCCAGCTGTCACCGACTCCATCTTTATCCTGTTTCTCCCTCCTTCATCCCATTCACATCCCTTTTGAAAGGCAGAGAGCAGGAGAAATAGAGCAGCAGGAAGGGATTTGAATCACTTCCTGCTACTTCAACTCCCACCCACCCCTTCCCTGCTATTTCAAAGGGCAGCGTGAAATGTGACTGGGATGGAGGAAGAAGCAAGATGAAGGTGATAATGGTGACCACTGTTATTGCTCAAGGAGAATGTAGAGGATTGGTGTCAGGGTGATATCAGCAGGCATGAGGAAGATTGGCAGCACATGACGTGCTCCCTGTACTCTGAGGATAAGTAGGAAAATGAGAAGCATTAGTAGGAGGGAGGGTTGCAGACAGGGCTTGGTCCAGGCACAGTGACTTTTCAGGCTCTATGTACTGCCCGCCACCTGCCTGGAAAAAATTGCAAATCCATCTATATATTTATTTCTCCTGGGTGTGCCATCGGAATGCGTCCTGGCAGCCCAGCTGACTGGCTAGGCTGCGGAGGCGCCTGATTGGCTGGCGCACCCAGGAGGAGAGAGGAGAATTGGCCAGTGGTGAGCCAGGGCCTCTGGCGGCCCGGCCGCGGTGAAGCGGCGGCGGGCCCAGCTGAGGGCTGAGGCGGTGAGGCAGCAGCGGGCCCAGCCCGGCCAAGGCGGTGAATAGGCGGCAGTGGGCCCCGATACTGGGGCAGAAGGTGGGGGTGGGGGAGAGGTGGCCAGCCTCCTTGGGTGGCTGCAAAGACTGGCAAGCGGCGGCGGCGAGCCCGGCAGGCCGTGGAGGCGGCACTTGGTGTGGCAGGCCTGGCCGCAAAGGCAGAACTGGGCCAGGCCGTGGAGTCAGCTCTCGGCCAGGTGGCGCCGGGACTGGCTGCCGAGGCCATGAGCCTGTGGGAGGCTGGGGTGGGAGGGAACCGGGTGGCGGGACTTTCCTGTTCGCCACCCAGGAGGAGAAGCGGTGCCGGCGGCCCGGTAAGTAGAGCTTTAAAAAATGCAGGGGGAGGAGAGAGTGGGGAGGGGGGAGGGGGGCAAGAGGGAATGGGGCAGGGGGAGGGGGAGGGCAGGAGGGAGGGGGAGGGGAGGGCAAGAGTGAGTGGGGGAGGGGGAGAGGGCAAGAGGGAGTGGGGCAGGGGGAGGGCAAGGGCAGGGGGAGGGGAGGGGAGGGCAAGAGAGCGTGGGGGAGAGGGGGCAGGAAAGGGGAGCAGGGGAGGGGAGGGATGGGAGGGTGAGAGGGAGGGGGAGGGGGAGAGAGGGGGGAGGGGGCAAGAGAGAGTGGGGTGGGAGGGAGGGGAGGGGGCAAAAGAGTGGGGCGGGAAGGAGGGGAAGAGGGGCAAGAGTGTGGGGCAGGATGGAGAAGGGAACAGCCAGCCCCAAAGAGCGCACAGATGCTCTGTGCGCGTTGGCTAGTTGATACAGAAAATGGCATTCCTGTCATACTAAGAAGTATCATGTCAAGATGCTTTTAGTCAGGAAGCTCCCTCTCACTGCTCATTTCCCCCCTTCGCAAGAGTGGGTGGTATGCTCAAGAAGAGGTGGAACTGGGAAGGGAGGGGAGGGGCAAAGAGCAAGCATCATTTTGAGACCAGTTCAGATTGGCATGGGTCTGGACAGACCTGGAACTGGTTGCATTTCAAGCTGCCCTCAGTCTTGGCAGCCCACCACCTCCTTAAAGCCTCACTCAGTGGAAGAAGCTCAGTTCTCTGTCTGAACACAAGCTGTCAGCACCACCCTCCCTCACCCTCCTCCCTGCTGCTCAACCCACCCTGCCTTTTCAAAAGGCAGCATGGAACAGCAGGAAGAGTTTTTGAATCATCCCACTTCTTGGCCTCTCTGTGGCAGGCTGGGACAAGGAGCCGGACTGGTGTTGGCTGCCACCACCAATGCCAGCAGGAAAGAGAGATAGGGAGCACTGAGTGCAGGTGGGTAGAGAGGCGCAACTAGATATTCTTAATAGTTTTAACGTGGTTTCAAGTTTTAAATTGTTGTAATGTTTTATCCTTTTTACTTGTTTTTATTGTTTTGTTGTCAACCGCCCAGAGACATGCATTTTGGGTGGTATGCAAATATGTCAAACACATGCACACATACATACATACATACATACATACATACATACAATTTTGTACCCTGGACCTAATTTGCTCATGGTGGCCCTCCCTGCAAAATAAGCTCTGTGTGTGTGTGTGTGTGTACGTACATACATATACATACACATACATACACCACAAACCCACAGATCTGGGCCAGAGTGGGTTTTTTTTGTTTTTGGTTTTTTTGCAGGGGGACAAAACACACACTAACTGGGACACAATATGTATCCCTTGCTCCATGGCTTAGACACAAAATCAGCTTGGACATATAGTGCATTCCTGAGGAAAATAAATTCTGCCATCTTGGGTTACATGTTTGCCCAATTGCAGAAATCTAAGCCCAGCTATTCTGGAAATGTAAAGGGTTGGGCAAAAGAGGGTGGGGGCATGTTGCAGTTTTTTTATGAAGGCAGAAGGCAAATTCCTTTACATGAGGGTGGAGTGATGGTCTAAAGGGGGGCCTCAGTTCCAGATGTTTTTGTAATTTTGTACCTTGAAACAAGCCACATATAGGAGGGGTGTGTGTGTGTGTGTGTGTGTGTGTGTGTGTGTGTGTGTTGAAGATTTTTAAATTCAAAAATAGTTAAAAATCAATTGCTTGATCAATCTGACTCAAGATCAATACACAGTGTACTGCTAACCTGCCCTACATCATTGCCCAATTTCAAAACTCTAGGCCAAGACATTCTAGAAATATAAAAGGGGGATGAAAGGGGGTGATGGTTACCCTGTTTTATGAAAGCAATGGGCAGATTCCTCTACATGGGGTTGTTTTATTCATTCATTCATTCATTCATTCATTCATTCAATTTCTATACTGCCCTTCCAAAACTCGCCCAGGGCGGTCCACAAACAAAACAAAGACAGTCAAAATCAACCAACAATCAAAAATACAAAACACCATAAAACAGCCAAACAACAAAACGGTTTAAAAACCCTAAAAACCAGGTACATTAAAAAAAAAAAACCCTACAACAATCTAAAAACCCTGGAAGGCCAGGCCAAGCAAATAGTTCTTAAGGACTCTCCTAAAAAACAATAACGAGTTCAAATTACGGATTTCTGCAGGGAGCGCATTCCACAGTCCAGGAGCAGCTACAGAGAAGGCACGCCTCTGAGTCGCCACCAGATGTACTGGAGACGGACCTCCTCAGATGACCTTAACATGTGGTGGGGATCATGCAGAAGAAGGCACTCTGTAAGGTAACCTGGGCCTAAGCTGTTTAGGGCTTTAAAAGTAATAACCAGCACTTTGTATTTTGCCTGGAAACATATCAGCAGCCAGTGCAGCTGTTTAAAAACAGGCATAATATGGTCTCTCTGAGTTGCCCCGGAGACCAGTCTGGCTGCCGTGTTTTGAACTAACTGAAGTTTTCCGAACTACGTACAAAGGCAGCCCCATGTAGAGTGCATTGCAGTAGTCAAGCCAGGAGGTTAACAGCTGATGCACCACTGTTTTGAGGTCATCCTCTTCAAGGAATGGATGCAGTTGTCGAATCAGCAAAAGTTGATAGAAAGCACTCCTGGTCATAGCCTCCACCTGAGACACCAGGGTGAGGCCTGGGTCCAGTAGTACTCCCAAGCTGCGTACCTGCTCCTTCAGGGGATTATAACCCCATCCAGCACAGGGAGATCTAACTCACCCCTCAGATTCTGAGCCACTACAATGAGCACCTCCGTCTTGCTTGGATTCAGCTTCAATTTGTTATCCCTCATCCAGCCCATTACTGCCTGTAGGCAGGCATTTAGAGAATGAAGACCATTTCCTGATGAAACAGATGAAAAGGAGAAGTAGATTTGGGTGTCATCAGCATACTGATAACACCCAGCACCAAAACTCCTGATGAAATCCAGCGGTTTCATCTAGATATTGAAAAGCATTGGTGACAGAATGGAGCCCTGAGGGACTCCATATAACAGCTCTCGTTTTGAAGAGCAACTGTCACCAAGCTCCACCATATGGAATTTACCCGAGAGATAGGAGTGGAACCACTGCAAAGCAGTGCCTCTAATTCCCAACTCCCCCAGGCGACCCAGAAGGATACCATGGTCGATGGTATTGAACGCTGCTGAGGGATCCAAGAGGATCAACAGTGTCACACTCCCCCTGTCGATTCCCCGGTAAAAGTCATCCATCAGGCCGACCAAGGCTGTCTCAACCCCATAGCTCGTTCTAAAGCCAGTTTGAAATGAGTCTAGATAATCAGTTTCCTCCAAAACCACCTAGAGCTTGTCAGCCATGAGGGTTAGAATGATGGTCAGGGCAGTGAAGGGGAGGCTTCAGTTCCAGGTTTTTGTAGTTTTCTTCCATGAAATAAGCCACTTATAGGACATATTTGAAGTTGAGCTGGTCTTGTGGTAGCAAGCATGACTTATCCCCTTAGCTAAGCAGGGTCCACTCTGTTTGCATATGAATGGGAGACTAGAAGTAAGAGCACTGTAAGATATTCCCCTCAGGGGATGAAGCTGCTCTGGGAAGAGCAGAAGGTTCCAAGTTCCCTCTCTGACATCTTCAAGATAGGGCTGAGAGAGACTCCTGCCTGCAACCTTGGAGAATCTGCCACCAGTCTGTGTAGACAATACTGAGCTAGATGGACCTATGGTCTGATTCAGTATATGGCAGCTTCCTATGTAAGTTAAAAAAAAAATTAAAAAAGCATTAAAAATCAATGGATTTACTAAACTGCTTCAAAATCAATGCACAGTGTCCTGTTAACCCGTCCTACACCTGTGCCAATTCTAGAGCTCTAGGCCAAGCCATTCCAGAAAAAGTACCCTCTTTTCCCTTGGGAAACAACATGGCACCCTCTAGGAGAGTGGGCACACGGACCTGAGCCCCCAGGTCTGTGCCTAACAGCACTCTAGGGTGGAAAGCTTAGAAGTCTGAGGAATCAACAGGGACATTGCAAGGTCTCTGTGTGGTGCATTCCATGTGCCAAGGAGGGGCTAGGAAGGGAGTGCTGTGGGAGACAGGGTCCGATGGGAGAGGTCAGGGGGCAGGAGATTGGTGTATGGTAAGTTTTGTGCACCACAGGGTTATAGAGGGGATGGGAAGCAGCAGCAGGGGAGATTGGCAGGGACATTAGGGGATTGTGTGTGGTCTGCTCTGTTCACCACAGGAGTAGGGAGGGACACTAGGGGTGGAGGAAACTGGTGTGTGGTTCACTATATGGCTGAGGGTAGAGGGGACTGGGGAAGTTTGGTCCAGGCCTGCAGTTGCTAACCATGCTATTTAGTTTTGTAAGATAATCAAGTTTCATATTTTCTGGCTTGGAAATATGAAGCTTGGCAGCTCATAAAGCTCAAGAAGGAGGTGGAAATTATGTCCCAGGAGCCCTTCCCATTTTGCTATTCCAGCACAGCTGAGAGTAGTACTGAGAAAACTAAATTTGCCAGCACTTCTGGTGCCTGGCTTATAGCTGTAGCAGCATGCCAGGTGTCAGAGAGGGCAGGGAGAAACATCCTGTTCTGCCTTTATCCCTTCACTGCTGCCATGATCAGAGCAGCATGGAAAAGAGGGAGAAGTAAGTAAGTGGGTGGAAGGGAAGCACAGGAGTTTGGAATCTCACTCTGTGGGTTGGCTCCAGCTGCCAAGCAAATGAAAGGGGATTAGCCTCACATCTTTCCCTATATTTGGGAATGTCTAAGTAGACTCTGGAGTTAACTTTTAGGTTAGCCTCCTCAAGGTCTTTCTGTCCTGAGTCTGACCCTTTACTTCCCCTCCTCTGCAATTGCCTTGAACAAGCTAATGATAATCACTTCAGCAGAACAGTCAGATAATGCACTGTGAATGCAACTCCCTTCCCATCACGAAAGAGCTGAGTGGGCAATAGGAACTCAGAGGTGCTCTCATTAAAATTACTGATTGGTTTACCAGGTCCTTCCGTCGTGAGAGATAGGGATGTGCACAGAACTGGCGAGGGGTGGCTTGAAGGTGGGGGAGATACCTTTAAGGGTGGGGGAAGGGTGCTCTTACCCCTCTCACCGTGTTTCCCTCACCAGCGCTACATTTCAAAAGGGTCCGGCGGGGCGGCGGCATACCTCTCTGCCTCCCTGTTGCCCTGTTGGACCCGAAGTAACAGGAAGTACCCAACATGCGTGCACATGTCGGGCATGCGTGTGTGCTCGCACTCACTTGCTTGCATATCAGGGATGCACATGTAGTTCGCGTGCACATGCATCGGGTACTTCCTGTCTGACGAGGCAACAGGGTGGGTGGGAGGTATGCTGCCACCCCGCCGGATCCTTTTGAAGTGTAGCACCAGTGGGAAAAGCACGGCGAGAGGGGTAAGAGCACCCTCCACCACCCTTAAAGGTATCCCCCAGGCTTCGAACTGGTCAAACCTGTGGTCGTTCAAACCTGTTCTGAGGCCCATAAAAGGGCCTCTGAACAAGTTTGTGCACATCCCTATTGAGAGATACAGTGCTTGCACGTTTATTCAGTCCATTTATATACAGGTTGCTCTTGACCCATTCAAATTTATATACCGCCTTTCATTAAAACAATCCCAAGGTGGTTTACAGCAAAAATTTAAACACAAGATGGTAAAAAAGACACAATTAAAATATTAAGTGAAAAATATTAAACAAATCTGATTAAAAATTTAAAACAAAAGCATAAAAGCAATACAGAGTATAAAGAGCAGCAGCAGCAGAGAATCAAATAAATGCCTGGGCAAAAAGCCAAGATCTTACACTCTTTCTAAAAGCTGTGACGGAGACCGAGGAGCAAATCGCCACCGGGAGAGCATTCCAGAGTCTGGGGGCAGCAACAGAGTCCAAGTGCATGACAGCCGGGCCTCCCTCATTGTCGGCACCCGGAGCAGAGCCCCCCAGATGACCTCGTCAAGCGGGCAATAACCCTTGGGAGCAGGTGGTCCCTCAGGTATCTAGGGCCCAAACCGTTAAGGGCTTTAGAGGTTACCCCTGCTGCCTTACCCCTGAACTGCTTTTGGTTCTACATCACCTGGTTCCATCCCTGAAGAAAGAGTTCCTTCGGTTGTGCCTAAGCCACAAGGTCTAATCGCTACTAAAGTAAGGACGAGGTTGTATGATAATCATGGCACCCCTCTCTGGGCTCTCCTTTTTCCTTTTCGCTTCTTGAGTCCAAAAACCTGTTTCTCTCAAGCCTCCCTTCTCTAGGCAGCCTGGAAGTTATTTTAATTCGAACACTACACTAAATTACCTCTTTGCAGTTATCTGGTTGATCTTGTAACATATTTTTGATAGTAATATCGTTTTAATCAGTGTTCTTATTCCACTGCACCCTTGAACCCCAAATAAAACCTTTCTTTGTTTTGAACTTCAACCTCTCTGTCAGTTCATTTCCCCATAACCAAAGCTTTGCACAAAAACTATTCTGACATGGCACTGCTGCATGCTAATTCCCCACAAAGCCCAAATGCATTTAGGGGTGTTCATCAATGACCCTGGAGCAGTTCCATTAGCAGCTGTCCTTCAGTAAAGAAGTGGGAGCTGGCTGTGCAGGCTGCCCTTCAGTAAAGAATCAACTCCAGCTCCAGGAGAAGCAGCCGCGGTGCCAAATTCGGATGTACTGCAGGCTACCTGGAACCTCAGGTTGTAGTGACAAAACTCACTACAACCCAAGTGTTCAGATTGCCAACAGGAACTGGGTGGTATCTCGTTCGGCAAGCAAAATCCTCTAAGGTGCAAGGCTGCAGACATTTTGGATAAACCAGAAGGGGACAGAGTAGATGGACAGCTGGTCAAAAAGGTCTAATGACAGTGAAGGACATGGCACACACCAATGCCACGTAAGAGAGTTGGTGTATAGGTATTTATACCCCAATGTCAGAAGCCTCCAAGCTGGATGGGCAAGCTGGAGTGCTTGGCTGCTAATCTAAACATAGATATAATAGGCATAATGGAAACCTGGTGGAATGGTGAGAACCACTGGGACTGTTATTCCTGGGTACAGATTTTACAGAAAGGACAGGGAGGGGTGGATTGGGGTGGAGTAGCACTATATATTAAAGAATGGATAGAATCCCGCCAGCTGGAAAACCTAGGACGACCAAAGTACTCCACAGAATCATTATGGGCAACAATACAAAGACTGAAAGGAAATGTGTTACTAGGGATGTGTGAACAGCCTCCGGATCAAAACACTGAGAGTGACCTGGAGTTGGTAAAGCAAAACAGAGAAGCATCAAAGAGAGACAGAGCTGTGATAATGAGTGACTTCAATTGCCTTCACATAGGCTGTAGGGATGCGTGAACTGATTCAATTCCGAACCTGTTCGACATTGAACCAGTTATGTTCGATGGCTTGATGTTGCACTGAACCCAAACCCCACCCCCGTTTGGTTTGATATTTAACCTAACTCCCCAGCCTGTTTGGGGGGGGTTAGAGAGAAAAAAAATTTAAAAGAAAAGAAAAACTCACCAACACCACTCCAGAGGGCTTCTCCAAGGCAGTGGGGGGTTATCTATGGAGGTTCCTCCCCAACCTTCATTAATGGCCAAATTGCCCTGTTTGGATGGTCTTCGGCCCATTCTGAGCCTGCCCTCCATGGTGGTGGCCATTTTGGAGGCCACCATGCATGCCCAATGGGCTTCTGCATGGCCGGCCCATTGGGCATGAATGGCGGCCTCCAAAATGGCAACTGCCATGGAGGGCAGGCCTGGAACGGGCCAAAGACCATCCAATCCAGGCGTTAACGGTGGGAGCCAGTAGTGGGAGAGGGACCTCTGGAGACACCCCCCCAGCCTTGCAGAAGCCCCCCAGAGCAGCAATAGAGAGTTGTTTTTCTTAGAATGATTTTTAAAATAGTGAACCCCCCGAATCCAAACCGAATCAGGGGAGGGGGTTCAGGGTGCCCCAAACTGAAAATACCCGGTCCAGTTTGAGTCCAGTGCACACCCCTAATTGGCTGGGCAAATTCATGTGCAAGTTCATGTGCAACAGAGAGGCCAAATTTCTAGATGGTAAATGGTTGTGCTTTAACAGTTGGTTACGGAACCAACCAGAGAGAGAAGGCGACCTTGGATTTAGTCCTGAGTTCTGGCCAGGACCTTATGTGAGACATCAGAGTTCTCAAATCATTGGGGAATAGTGACCATAGTGTGATCCAATCCAGCTTTTTTGTGAGTGAAGCACTGCCAAGGAAGTCCAACGCAGATGCATTGGACCTCAGAAGAGGAAATTGCTCAAAAATGAGGGGACTGGTAAAAAGGAATCTGAAAGAGAAAGTCAGGAGGGTCAAATCATTCCAGAAAGCATGGAACTTATTCAAAACCACAATAATAGAAGCTCAGTTGGAATGTATACCAAAAAGGCAGAAATGTACGAAAAGTTTAGGAGGATGCCAGCATGGCTAACAAGTAGAGTCAGGGAAGCTGTAAAAGGGAAGAAGGCCTCCTTCAGAAAATGGAAATCCTGCCCAAATAAAGAGAACAGAAAGGAACATAAACTCTGGCAAAAAAAATAAAAAATACAAGGAGGCAATAAGGGATGCAAAAAGAGAGTTTGAGAAGGATATAGCTAGAAGCGTTAAGGGGGGAAACAAAAACTTTTAAAAAAATATATCAGAAGCAGAAAGTGTGCCAGGGAGGTGGTTGCACCCTTGGATGATGAGGGCATGAAATGGATTATTAAGGAAGATAAGGAGATTGTATAGAAACTGAATGAGTTCTTTGCACCTGTCTTCACGGCAGAAGATATTGACTATATACCCTCAGGAACTGAGCGTCTCAGGCTTGGTTGGAGGCTGAAGAAACTGGGCCAGTTTGAGGTGACAAGAGGGGATGTTCTAAACTATATTGAAAAACTAAAAAATAACAAATCATCAGGGCCAGATGGCATCCACCCAAGAGTTCTGAAGGAACTTAAATGTGAAATTACTGACCTCCTAGCAAAAATATATAACTTGTCCTTACAATTAGCCTCTGTTCCAGAGGACTGGAAAGTAGCTAATGTAACTCTGATTTTCAAAAAAAAGGATCCAGGGCGATCCAGGAAATTACAGGCTGGTTAGCTTAACTTCTGTGCCAGATAAATTGATGGAAAGCATATTTAAGGACAAAAACATATAGAAGAACAGGCCTTGCTGAAAGAGAACCAGCATGGCTTCTGCAAGGGCAAGTCTTGCCTCACTAACCTTTTCGAGTAGTTTGGGAGAAGAACTTAATTCATGTGGATGAAGGTCATCCAGTTGACATAGTATACTTGGACTTCCAAAAAGCTTTTGACAGAGTCCCCCACCAAAGGCTCTTAAGTAAACTTAGCAGTCATGGGATGAGGAGACAGGTTCAGTTGTGGATTGGTATGTGTCTGAAGGACAGGAAACAGAAGGCAGGAATGAATGGGCAGTTTTCACAATGGAGGAAAGTAAGAGGTGGGGTCCCCCAGGGATCTGTACTGGGACCAGTGCTCTTTAACTTATTCATAAATCATCTAGTACGGGGTGGGGAACCTTGGCCCTCCAGCTGTTGTTGAACTACAACTCCCTTCATCCCCAGTGGCTGGGGATGGTGGGAGTTGTAGTTCAAAAACAGCTGGAGAGCCAAGGTTCCCCACCCCTGAACTAGAAGTTAGGATAACCAGTAAAGTGGCCAGATTTGCAGATGACACTAAACTATTTAGGGTAGTAAAATCCAAAGGAGATTGTGAGGAGCTCCAAAAGGATATCTCTAAACTGGGTAAGTGGGCAACAAAATGGAAAATGCAGTTCAATAATCTTGGGGTCATGGTGGACAGCTTGTTGAAAGTGTCGACTCAGTGCACAGCAGCTATGAAAAAGGCAAATTCCATGCTAGGGATAATTAGGAAGGGCACTGAAAATAAAAATACTAATATTATGAAGACCTTATAGAAACTATGGTGCAGCCACATTTGGAGCACTGCGTGCAGTTCTGGTCACTATATCTTAAGAATGAGATTGCAGAACTTGAAAAGATGCAGAAGCGGACAACCAAGATGATCAGTGGCCTGGAGCACCTTCCTTATGAGGCAAGGCTACAGCATCTGAGAGTTTTTAGTTTGGAAAAGAGGTGACTACAGGTGGGACATGATCGAGGTCTATAAAATCATGCATGGCATAGAGAGAGCTGACAGAGAGAAAAATTTATCCCTCTCTCACAACACTAGAACCAGGAATCATCTCATGAAACTGAAGGCTGGGAAATTTAGGACCAACAAAAGGAAGTACTTGTTCACACAGCACATAATTAATTTATGGAATTCTCTGCCACAGGATGTGGTGATTGCCACTAGCTTGGATGGCTTTAAAGGGGGCTTAGACAGAGTACAGGTCTATCAGTGTCTAGCAGTCTGGTGGCTATACAGCCTTAGCGGCAAGATGCCTCTAAATACCAGTTGCAGGGGAGCAACTGCAGGAGAGAGGGCACGCCCTCATGTCTTTCCTGTGGGCTTCTCAGAGGCAGCTGGTGGGCCACTGTGAGAAACAGGATGCTGGACTAAATAGGCCTTCAGCCTGATCCAGCAGGGCTGTTTTTATGTCCTTTTTGGTATTCCAAATCTGAACCCTCAGTTTTGTTGCCGTGTGTAACCCGGGTTACCCGCATTTGAATGTAATGTCCACGGAACTGCAGGCCAATTAAACTACAGTTCCATGTTACATTTGAATGCAGCTATTAAAAGGAGAGAAAAGGCAACAGTAGAGGATGCTTTTCAATAATCCCTGTTAAAGTTGTTCTGTAATGTACCACGAGATGGTGCTCTATAACACTGAATATCTATTTGGTTTGAGCTGTGGATAAGCTCCTGTTATCAAATGAAAGTACAATGTCTATTAGTTTGCTTAAAATATCTATTTTTATCTAGAATACTTCAATGCAATTAATATTATTGACATATTTTTTCTTTCTTTCATGTAACATTTACTTTCTCTTTTATTTATTTGTATGATTACTCTGGGAATTCTGTCAGGTAAGCATTTGTTCCTTAGGAGAAAAGTTATCCTGTTTTATGAGAGTAAGGGAGTATACAGACGTGATCCGAGCAGCAGGGCCGCTATGGAAGCGCATTGCTCTGTTCTGTTCAAACAGTGTTCCTTGACCTCGGGTGGGGAGCAGTTTTGCAATTCTGCAGAATCCAGCTGTTTGCATCTCAATTTGACTGGCACTTGCATGTCACAAACTTACCTCTCCACAGCCCCAGAACAGTTTTGCAATTTCCTTTAGACTGAGTGGTGTGTGTGTGTGTTTTTTTTAAAGGAAGGTAATAAATAAACGTGAAGCAGATACTTGATTCTTTTACTACATAGGGCTGAGAGAGACTCTTGCCTGTATCCTTGGAGAAGCTGCTGCCAGTCTGTGTAGACAATACTGAGCTACATAGATCAATATTTGACTCAGTATATGGTAGCTTCCTATGCTCCTATTTAAATGCATAGTTACATTTAATTCAAAAATAAAAAGGCAGATAATGAGCCTAAAGCATAGGACACAGTAGTGGCCTATAGGAATATAAGTGCCTTATACTGAGTCAGACTATTAGTCTGTCTAGCTCAATTTTGCCTACATGGACAAGCAGCAGTTCTCCTGGGTTTCTGACAGTACAGACCGATATGACAACTAGAAATGTTCCCACTCAGACCAGGCCTAATTCAATTCAATTTTAATTGCTAAACTAAGGGTAGTACTTGGTATAATGGGAGGCACGTGGCTTCTGCTGAAAACAGTAACCCTACATCCGTTCTCCCCACCCCCTCCTAGTAATGTGTAGTCAACGTAACATGACAAATTGTTTCCACAGTGAGAGATTCCTTGCCCTCACAAGCAGCAGGCAATGAACTCAAACAGATTATAGGAAAGCTAGTCATGGCTGTAGCAAGGTTGGAGTGGATTGGTGCCTTCTTCTTTGGAGAGGTTTTGCTTAACTGGTTGGGGGCCTCCTCCTTCAGGGGCCCAAGGGCATTTGTCTGCTCTCTTGTTCAGTTACAGCTATGCCCCTACATTCAGCGTTATTACATATGTACTTTGTTTTAACAAAACAATTCCATACAGGGGAGGAAGTGCAGGGCTACTGTTTTCAGTGGCAGCCACATGTCTATCATCACAACTCACCCTGTCCTACAAGGCATGGATAAGTACGTCAGGCCTCACAGTGGACATCTCAAGTTAGAGAACTGGAAGGGTCCAACTTCTGTTTCATCAGAAATGCCAATTTTGAGAACTTGTTGAAATTGCCATTGAGATTGCCATTGATTGAACATTAGAGTGAACACCTAGTTCTACAGGCCATTTATTTGCCTGTTTATCTCAACAATGGAATCACTTCAGCTGGAGTTGCAGTAGCTGTGAACCACTAAGGATTTAGTGTGGTGTTTTAATGAAAGTCTTTGCATGGCAAAAGGTAATGAACCAATCCAAGGATAGCAGATTTTTAAACCTGATTAACTTGTTTTGTTTGTAAGTAGGTAATAAGAGAAATTAAAACTGGTTTGTCTGCTCTCTCTGTAGCAATGGTTGTTGCTACATTTAAGTTCTTAAAAAAAGTCGGAGTCCTGACTGATAAATCCCATGCCCTGTGGAAGAAGAGATAATATTTTTCAGTACAGAGAAGACAAGGCTTCTGTTTCTCTTTTTTTAATATCCATGTTTATTACTTATAACAGATTATACATGCTTATTTTATTATACTTCAAAAAGTGTGTGTGTGTGTGTGTGTGTGTGTGTGTGTGTGTGTGTGTGATAAAGAGGGGGAAACAGGATCAATCAGGCTGATACATAGACATATATTGATCCCAAACAGATAAACCTAAAGAAGTGGAATACATTGAAGAGATAGGTTTTTCCAGCAATGTTGAACCAAATTGAATTAAGTGCATTATACCAAAAGTTGATACATGATTGGGGAAGCAGTTAAAATAACCAGGCTAGTGCAGAACTGTGTTTTGTCCAGGGACTTTGTACTCTCAGAACACACTTTCAATAAGTTGGCGGCCAATTTTTCTTCCTTCTTCAGTAGACATGGCTTTGTTCCACAAGAGCAACAAAATATTTCCTGCAAAAGAAACATTACACACAATAAATCAGAAATCTGATTCTGCTGCAGAATATTATTCTCTCTGAAAAACAATAAAATTGGGAGTAATCAAGACCATTTTGGATGTTGAGTAACATATAGAAATGAATGGAAAAAATTGTTTCAGATGAAATGTAGTTCTAACATGAGTAGGGGGAAGATTGTATGATACTGCATACTGTATACTAAAACAACACACTGCTTGAATTCAGACATATCAGGAAACCAGAGGTCCCTTCACCTTCGGTTTCCTTGGACATGTGTCCGGATTTGGGAAACCAGAGTTGAAGGCAAGAAGGGACCTGTGGTTTGCCTCCCTGAATTTTATTCTGAACCTTCAGTTCAGAGTGGAGTTTGGGTGCCTCCAGCTCCGGTTCTGTGGCACTGGTGTTATATCCGGACGCTGGCCCTGCACTTTCGGCCCCATGGAGCCGGAGTTGAAGGAGAAAGCTCCTCCCTCACTCTGGCTGAATCGGCTGTGCTGGTTGTCCTTCTGTCAGGAAGTAAGCCTGCACAGCCAGCCCTCCCACCTCTCTGCAGTCTCACAGACTGCAGAGAGGCAGCTCTCCCCAATATCCAAAAGCAGACGGGAGAGTGGGGATGCAGTTCCACATTATGTCTGAAGGGGTCCACTGTGGTGTGAGTGCTTGAATGAGTATGGGTGTGTCTGGAGCTTGAATCAGCTAGGTAGATGCTTGCTACAAGTTATGATTCTTCATGTTCCAAATCTTGGACTCACAGGGAGAGAGGAAAGAGGGAGAAGTGTAAGATGAAGGCAGGCAGGCAGGCTTAATTTATGATGGAACTCCCCAGAACTCAGGGTTACAACTATTATGCAAATAAACTAATTATTCTAAATCGAACTAATGGAGCCGCATTTCTGCTTCTTTTAACATGTTACTTACATTGAAAATGTTTTTATATTAAAAAAATTATATTGTATTTCATAATGCAATTTTTTTAAATTAAAATATTTGAAATGGAGACTCTAAATTTTTAATATATAATAATAATAAATTATTATTTTAAAAGATGGCATGGTACTGACTTGCTTATTTGCTAAAACTTAAATTAAAAAGAAGTCTATTTACTGGTGAGAAGGATAGTAGAAGGAAGAGCTGCCACCACATCAGCAGTGGCAGCAGCTCTTTTTGTTCCCATCCTCCTTTGCTCTCAGCAAATGGAGGCAGGATGGAGTAATGGCTCAGTCCTCTGCCTTCTGCGATAGGGGGAGGAACTGCCATCACCACTGAAGATTCCACACACACCTTCACTGTCCAAGGAGGAGCCTGGAGAGAGTTTTCACTGCCTGTTGCTTGTAGGTTTGGGGGGAAAATGTGCTATCAGGGTGTGTGTGAGCTCCCAACACACTATGGGAGGCCCTGTGCAGGGTTTTGCCCCATAGTCCTCAGTAACTTAGAGACAGCACTGATAAACATATATATGGCTGTCTGCAGTGGAAAGCACAAATTGTTATCCTATCTGTAGCAGAAAGCACAAACTGACAGTGGGACTGGATGTAGAAGTTTAAATGCAGGATGGCCTGAAGAGAAATCAAAGCCAGAAGCAGGTATTTTTCTGCATTTCTATATTTATTTGCAATTGTTAAGTTTCATTGGACTATGAGGAGCTATTGAACAATTGCCACTGAAGACGACCTGAAGAGGGTAGAAATGTATTTGGCTACTCTGAAAAGTTCCTTGGACTATCCATTTATGAGATTTTGGTTATTCAGGAAAATCCCTTGGATTATTCACTTGTGAGATCTGGACTTCATGGCACTTCAGAGAAGACCCTTTAGACCACTGCTTCACAGGTCCAGAGTTTTAAGGGTCATTTTTGGGAGCCCCCAATATATTCATATTAGGGTCATTTTTGGGAGCCCTCAATATATTCATTTATGTAACACATTTTTATACCACCCCATATGCAAGTCCCTGGACAGTTCACATTCTAAAAACACAACAATTAAAACATTAACACAATTTAAACAGTTTAAAACAGACAAACTCTAAAACCTAAAACTTTTAAACTATAAACTAAAAGCCTGATTAAACAGGTATGTCTTCAGGTCCTTCTTAAAAACATTCAGTGAAGGGGAGGCTCTAATTTCATTAGGAAGCTTGTTCCAAAGTGCTGGGGCAACCCTAGAAAAGGCCTGGTTTTGAGTCCAAAACCAAGATGGTGGTAACCACAACCAGACCTCCCCAGGTTATCTTAATAGGCAGTGGGACTGACACTATTCAAATGACACTATTAGTTGGGACTGGTTTTAACAAGATTGATTCATTCCAATATATATGCATTGATTCAGGGAGTGAAAGGGATTATTAAGGAGGATATGGAGGTTGCAGAGAAACTGAATGAGTTCTTTGCGTCTGTCTTCACGGCAGAGGATACTGAGCATATACCTGTTCCTGAACCAGGCTTTTTAGGGATGGAGGCTAGAGAGCTGAGTCTGATAGAAGTGACAAGGGATGATGTTCTAAACTGTCTGGAAAAACTGAAAGCTAACAAATCACCAGGGCCGGATGGCATCCATCCAAGAGTCCTCAAAGAACTCAAATGTGAAATTGCCGACCTCCTTGCGAAAATATTTAACTTATCCCTGAAATCGGGCTCTGTACCAGAGGACTGGAGAGTAGCAAATGTAACACCGATTTTCAAAAAGGGATCCAGGGGCGACCCGGGAAATTACAGGCCGGTTAGCCTAACGTCCGTTCCAGGCAAATTGATGGAAAGCATCCTCAAGGATAAAATTGTAAAGCACCTAGAAGAACAGGCCCTGCTGGGAGTGAGCCAGCATGGCTTCCGCAAAGGTAAATCTTGCCTCACCAACCTTTTGGAGTTCTTTGAGAGTGTCAACAAGTATGTGGATCAAGGTGATCCAGTTGACATAGTCTACCTGGACTTCCAAAAAGCTTTTGACAAAGTTCCTCATCAAAGACTCTTGAGGAAACTTAGCTGTCATGGGATAAAGGGACAAGTACATGTGTGGATTGCTAACTGGTTGAAAGACTGGAAACAGAGGGTAAGTATAAATGGAGAGTTTTCACAATGGAGGGAAGTAAGAAGTGGGGTCCCCCAGGGATCTGTACTGGGACCGGTGCTTTTTAATTTATTCATAAATGATCTAGAAGCAGGGGTAAGCAGCGATGTGGCCAAATTTGCAGATGATACCAAACTCTTCCGGGTAGTGAAATCCAAAATGGATTGTGAGCAGCTCCAAAAGGATCTCTCCAAACTGGGGGAGTGGGCGACAAAATGGCAAATGCGGTTCAATGTTAGCAAGCGTAAAGTGATGCACATTGGGATGAAAAACCCCAACTTCAAGTATATGCTGATGGGATCTGAGCTGTCGGTGACGGACCAGGAAAGGGATCTTGGGGTTGTGGTTGACAGCTCGTTGAAAGTGTCTATTCAATGTGCAGCAGCTGTGAAAAAGGCAAATTCCATGCTAGGGATCATTAGGAAGGGGATTGAAAATAAAACGGCTAACATTATAATGCCCTTATACAAAACTATGGTGCGACCACACTTGGAGTACTGCGTACAATTCTGGTCACCACATCTTAAAAAGGACATTGTTGAACTGGAGAAGGTACAGAAGAGGGCAACCAAGATGATCAGGGGCCAAGAGCACCTTTCTTACGAGGCAAGACTACAACACCTGGGGCTTTTTAGTTTAGAAAAAAGACGACTGCGGGGAGACATGATAGAGGTCTATAAAATCATGCATGGCGTGGAGAAAGTGGAGAGAGAGAGATTCTTTTCCCTCTCACACAACACTAGAACCAGGGGTCACTCCATGAAATTGATTGCCAGGAGGTCTAGGACCAACAAACGGAAGTACTTTTTCACACAACGCTTGATCCACTTGTGGAACTCTCTGCCACAGGATGTGGTGACGGCCAACAACCTGGATGGCTTTAAGAGGGGTTTGGATGACTTCATGGAGGAGAGGTCTATCAATGGCTACTAGTCAGAGGGCTGTGGGCCACCTCCAGCCTCAAGGGTGTGCCTCTGAGTACCAGTTGCAGGGGAGTAATGGCAGGAGAGAGGGCACGCCCTCAACTCCTGCCTGTGGCTTCCAGTGGCATCTGGTGGGCCACTGTGCAAAACAGGATGCTGAACTAGATGGGCCTTGGGCCTGATCCAGCAGGGCTGTTCTTATGTTCTTATGTTCTTATTGTGGCTTTTGGATTAAGTTGTATGAAAATAGTCTTATCATTTTTAGCCATTTATATTATTGTATTAAATCTGGTGTATATATGTTTTATCATCTTTATGTTTTATATGGAGGAAGATCATCCACAGTTTCTTTCATAGTACTGAAAAAGATGTTAGCATTTTCTAGGTGGATGGTATTTTATGTGAGTTCTTTTGGAGGTGTTTGTTGATTGGGCTGAACCCCATTTGGTCTTTTCAGTTATCAACTGTGGCATTTTAAAACACAGAAAAAGACTGACAGTGGGCCAGATTGGACAATACCTTCCCAAGCACACCCATCAGATGCTCTTCCATGGTTGTACAGATGCCCTCCCTGGCATATTCCTTTATCCATGGTGTGTGTGTGTGTGGGGGGGTGTCTGTTAATTTGAAAGGCTGCTCTACACAGACTCCAATTACTTTTTTAGTATTTGGAGCATGTGTAGAAAGACCATTTGGATGAACATCTGGCCCACACAAGAAAAGGATATGCTGGGATGCCTTTGGGATGTCTGTGGAGGACCTCCGAATGGGCGTGCTCTTGGTGCATCCCCTTCCTAATTCAAGGGTGGGGATAGTATTGTCTGAACCAGCAGAGGCAGCTTGTCTGACATATCTAGAAATAGGAATGGCTTACAAAAGAAACAGTATTCAATTTGTTGGCATATATATCTGACATTTACATTGTGAAGGAAACTAGAAATCAGTGATATTTAAGAGAGCGTCTTCTCCACTATGAGCCCCACCGCCCACTGAGGTCATTTGAGGAGGTCCGTTTCCAGTTACCGCCAACCCGTCTGGTGGATACACAGAGACGGGCCTTCTCAGTTGCTGCCCCGAGATTGTGGAATGTGCTCCCTGCTGAGATACGATCCTCCCCATCTCTGGCAATTTTTTAAAAACATCTGAAAACCCATCTTTTCACCCAAGCTTTCTCAGCTTTTTAAAATTTGTCAGTTTTAATTTTGTAGTTGATTTTAAACTGTTGAATTGTTTTAACATTTTATATGTGTTTTAATTGTTTTATGTTAACCACCCAGAGACAAAAGTTTGGGCAGTATATAAATTTGATTGATAAATAAATAAATAAAAGATTCCTGATGTTATAACTGTATGTACCCTGGATGAATATTATGCTGCAAATATAGGATATGTGGCTGGTTGATATTCATACCTGTCAGCTCATTTGTCTTCCGAAGAGCACCAAGCAGAAACAACACTTTGTTTTGTGTAGGCGTGAAGTCTTCAATGAATGGGGCTTTATCTCCTACAAAGAGCATCCTTGGTGATAATCCAGTTTGGAAATGGTTTATTGTGTTCTGGTCCGTAGAAAAATGTGCGGCTGCAAGGAAGTCCACAGCAGTGCTCCAGTCTTTTCCAAAACTGCTTTCAGGGCGACTGAGGTATGGTAGCCTGAAATGTGAAAGAAAGAAAGAGAGGGAGAGCAGCCTTCAACTCAATCTGATTCAGTGTTCACTCTCCCACTAAGTGGTTTCTGGCCTAATGTGAGGGCAGGTGCACAAAGAGAGCAGCTCCACAGAGAGACCTTTCATTGCCCCTCATGGCAACTGCATCATTCCCGGTCAACACTTAAGAATGATTTATATGAGGACTATAGGAAGCTGCCTTATCCTGAGTCAGGCCATTGGTCCATCGAGCTCAGTATTGTCTACACTGACTTAGCAGTGGCTCTCCAAGGTTTCAGGCAGGAGTCTTTCCAAGCCCTATCTGGAGATGCCAGGGATTGAACCTGGGACCTTCTGCATGCAAAGCAGATGCTCTGCCATTGAGCTGTGACCCCATCCTATGGTTGAGAGTGGTTTGTGTGTGCACAGTAGGCAAATTTATGCAGGCCTGATTCAACACACACACCCCAGCACCAGAGGGGACTTGATGAGCCACCCTCGCCCCAGTCCCATTCTCTCACTCACCCCTCCTTCCACAGAGTGTGGAGTGCACTGTACACTGATCTTTCCTCAACTCATTCCCACCCATTTACCCAACCTCCGTGCCATTCCGCTATCTTTCCTGCCCACCATTTTATCCTCCTCTTTGCTTTCCCTTTGCAAGAGGTGCTGGCGGCAGCTACTGGAAGAGTCTCACTGTGGTTTTGCAAGGGATGCTAAGTCAGGGAGAAACAGAAACCGCTTTCCCAAACTGGCAGGGGAGTCCAACAAGCAGAATGAGGATGCCTTGTTGGCAGAGCTTGGCTGGCAGTTCCCTGGGGCGGGGGCAGGATCAGGAGCAAGTAACTCTTAGCCCTGTGCACCTATCTTTCTCACCTCCAATGTCTGTCCCTTTCACCCCCTTGATGTCCCCACAAGATCCACCAGCATTTTCCATGCTGATTCCTTCTTTTCCTGTTTGCCTCCCTCACTGGTGATGGTGCTTGCAGTGGCATTACCCACCATCACTACTCCTGCACTGGACTGCCCCACTGCCTTTTCAAAAGGCAGAGGGTGGCAGCAAATGACTTAAAGATACTCTGGGCAGCTCTATTTTCTCACTCTCTGCCCTTTGAAAAGGCAGGACCATAGCGTGAGAAGTGAGCAGGAGGGAGGGATGAAGGTGAGGATGAGGTTGGAAGCAATGGGCAGCATCTGGGGTGTGTGCTGGCACCATGTGAGGTTTGGGGATGAGCCAGGAGAGATGGACAGAGGCATCCGGTGGGCAATGTTGGCCAATTCGCTGCCTGAGCTAGTCTCCTGCTTGATATGCCTGCCTTACCCAACCTCATCAGTGGGCCAGCCCTGAACTGGGCCACTGAAGTGTGGGGTCTAGAGTAATTTTATCTTACCGGTTTTGAAACTTTGGAAGGGCATAAGCAAGGGTGAGGACATGAGCGTGCCACATGTGCTTCAGTGCTTCATCTTTTGAGAAGGGCTGTGCTGCAGATCTTTCAGGCTCCATGGTAGTAGATAAGAGATACTAAAAGGTGATATGATTACTACTACTATGAATATTTATATACCGCTTTTCAACAACAGTCCCCAAAGTGGTTTACATAGAGAAATAAAAATAAAAATGGCTTCCTGTCCCTAAAGGGCTCACATTCTAAAAAGAAACATAAAGCAGACACCAGCAACAGCCACTGGAGGGATGCTGTGCTGGGGTTGGATAGGGCCAGTTGCTCCCCCTGCTAAATAAAGAGAATCACCTCTTTGAAAAGGTGCCTCTTTGTTCAGTTAGCAGGGGGATATATATTATACACAACAGCCTTGTTCTGAATGTTCAGTACAGTATATCTGACCCTTTTCTAGGGTCTGCAGACTGGAGAGAGATACCAAGGGGATGGTCCTTAATGAGGAGCTCCAGGGGTCCATGCCACAAAGGTGACCACCTGTGTATCACAAGACAGGGGACACAAGAAGGATGGGAGGCTGCTGGGGATGGCCTCTCAGTCTAGGATTTCAAAGCACCTGGCTGCTAGGCAGGCACCAGGTTACAAGCAGGGCTAGTGCTCACCATCTCTGTGCCTCTTAGCCAGTCAGGAGAGCACGGAGGGTGGGGGTTCCAGGGCAGTCAGGCCACCCTCCCAGCCTCAGTGATTCTGCTCAGGGAACCAGGGGTTTCTGCAGAACTGTCTGCAGGCAAGCCTATTCTTAGGTTTGCCTTAGTCCTGTGATTTTGCACAATGATTTCTTAATGATTCCATTCAGGGGTGAGGCTTATCTTCTGGCAACACTTGAGCTTCAAGAGGGGAAAGGGTTGGATGCAACATATATCAGACACTCAAAAGGGGCAGAGTAGCTGGTCTGGAATCGCAACAGCAACCCTAGGGGCTCTTTATCAATTTTTGTATTAGGGTTGTTGCATTTTAAAGTTCAAGGGCTGCAAAGGTGGGGACATAGGGACATAGGGGGCTGTCATATACTGAGTCAGACCATAGGTCCATCTAGCTCAGTATTTTCTACGCAGACTAGCAGTGGCTTCTCCAAGGTTGCAGGCAGGAATCTCTTTCAGCCCTATCTTGGAGATGCCCGGGAAGGAACTTGGAACCTAGATGCTCTTCACAGAGAGGCTCTATCCCCTAAGGGGAATATCTTACAGGGCTCACATGTCTAGTCTCCCTTTTGTATGCAAACAGAGTGGACCCTGCTTAGCTAAGGGGACAAGTCATGCTTGCTACCACAAGACCAGCTCTCTTGTGGTAACCTGTGTTCAGGGTTGTCTGGAACTTGGAATCCAACAGTTTCTAGATAGCAACAGCTGGGAAGAGAGGGGTTTCCTGAAGTGGTTCAGGCAAAATACATTTTTAGAAGAAGTTTAGAAGTTCTGCTGAGTGGTCAAGGATTGCTGCTTGGTGAAGGACTGATGGAGAGAGATGGAGATGGAGATAGAGTCTCCTCCATTCAGATGGAGGAGACTAGTTTATGACATCTAAGTGGCTGAAAGTTGCTCTGTTTGTATTTAGGGTATGGCTGGCTAGGCTGCTGAGATCCAGCACAGTCTTTTGGGACTCATGCCACAGGAGAGACCAGCCACTTCTATAAAGGACCCTCTAATCCTATCCAAATCCAGAAGGATACTAGAGTTGGTGGTGGTATGAAAGTTGCTGAAAGGTTCAAGGGTCGCTCATCTACTGTCAACTCCATGGCCAAGGTCATTCATAGGCAACCAAGGCAGTTTCAGTATTGAAATCAGTTGTAAATCAGATTGGAAAGGATTTAAATAGTGTTTCATCCAACAAAACTTTTACTTTCTTTAATCATTTTTTTAAAAATGGCTTCTAACAGAGAAGGTGAACGGGGTGCATTAATGAAGGGAGGAAATACAAACCAATTTTTTTTAGTAGATGAAAAACTGATAGTTTTACTTGAATGTGTTCCTCAGATGAGAAAGTACTCTTCTCTGATTAAAGGGGAAATTAGTCTGATATTCATCTAGTAGAAGAACAACAACGGTACCTTGAAAAAGTCCCTCCAAGAAGCCATAACTGCTGGTGCCTGGGTATTGCATTCAACCACACTGTGACAGAAATCAGCACTTTGTTCCTCTGGTGGTAACACTTCTACTTCATATGGCAACTCTCCATATAAGCCAGTTTCAAGTGCGCCCAGAAAGGGAATAATTGCTAGGTAGTAATTCATGCCTGAAGTAGTGAACAGTAGTAAAACTGGTGTAGTTAATGTGGCTGGGTGTGTGGAAAAACATTCACATAGCCGCCCAGAGATGTAAGTTTGGGTGGGGTATAAATTTAAATAATAATAATAATAATAATAATAATAATAATAATAATAATAATAATAAAGATCAGCTGTTGTAAGAAGATTGCACAGACTGACTACAAACAAAGGCATGACAAGGTAGCAGGGATGATACACTGGAACATCTGCAAAAATTAAAAGCTACCCGTAGCCAAGAATTGGTGGGACCATAAAACTGAAAAAGTTGAAGAAAATGAAGATGTAAAAATATTATGGGACTTTCGACTACAAACAGACAAACATCTGCCACACAATACACCAGATATCACTGTAGTCAAGAAGAAAGAAAAACAAGTCAAAATAATTGACATAGCAATACCAGGGGATAGCAGAATAGAAGAAAAAGAAACAGAAAAAATCACCAAATACAAAGATCTACAAATTGAAATTGAAAGGCTGTGGCAGAAGAAGACCAAAATAATCCCAGTGGTCATTGGCGCCCTGGGTGCAGTTCCAAAAGACCTTGAAGAGCACCTCAACACCATAGGGGCCACAGAAATCACCATCAGCCAATTACAAAAAGCAGCTTTACTGGGAACAGCCTATATTCTGCGACGATATCTATAACCATTGACAATAAAATTCTTGCATCCCAGGTACTTGGGAAGGACTCGATGTCTGGATAAAACAAACCAGTCAATAACACCTGTCTGACTGTGTAAACAAGAAATAATAATAAAATAATAACCAGAAGTTCTGAACAATGAAACTGTTTAACTGGAATCTGCTTCTCCTCATATACCAATTTAATGTGTTAATTGACCTTACTCTCAAATATATGAACACAGGTCTTAAATTATTCAATCTATATATTTAATTCTCTAAGGCATACCCATGGGTAATCCCATGTGTGGCAGCTCTCGTGAGGGTTCGGAGAGCTGCCGGACAGCCATGGATGCAGGTGAGAGGGAAGAAATGGCAGCTGAGGCAGTGGACAGTGAAAAAAATGGCAGGTGGCCAGCCGGCCATAAATCAGTGGAGCGGGGGAGTGGGAGAGAATCAGCGGTCGGCCAGCTGGAAAGCGGGCAGAGGGGAAGAAGAAGTGGGCTGACTGGCCAGCCCGCCAGCCTAAAAGTGATGGGAATGGAGAAGCAGATGGGGGGAAGAAGAAGTGGGCCGACCAGCCCACCAGCCTAAAAGGGGGGGCATGGAGAGTGGGCGGCGGGGGGGAGAAGAAGCAGGCCAGCTGGCCTGCCAGCCTAAAAGCAGTGGGGTGGGGGCGGAGAAGCGGGCAGGGGAGAGAAGAAGAGGGCTGGCCAGCCAAAAAGCTGCAGGGTTGAGTGGGTGGGGGGAGAAGAAGGTGGCAGCGGGTGGGTAGGCTGGCCAGAGATGCAGATGCTCTGCGCCCGGCCCAGCTAGTACTAAGTATTTCACTTAGTATTTCACTTAGACTGAGCATACAGCCTCAGAATGAAGGAGATAGCACAGAGATACATTAAAAGCATTACCCAATTAATAAGTAGGCTAGGTACCAGCCTGTGCAGTCAGATATATCCAATAGCAATATCAGGTCTAATACTGGCAATATCAGTCGTATCCTATACCATAAAAGCCTTAAGCGTGCAGCCGTGCTGCCCGTGTCTTTTTGGGCCATTCTGGGCATGCGCCGAGCGCCCAGATCGGCCCAAAAAGACACAGCCGCCCAGAAACGGGCGGCCATGTTGAGGAAGAAGAAACGGCCGCAGGAGCAGAAGCGGGGACCGGGGAGGGCAGAAGGAGGAGCAGAGGCGGCAGCGGCAGAGAGGGGAAAACCCCGGAAGCCAGAGAAGCGGCGGGGGCAGGACCGGGCGTGCCAGGAGAACGGACCGGGAGACCCACACCTGCCTGGGAGTAAATATATCCATTGAACCCAGCCACACAACAGACAAAAGGAGCCTGAAGTGAAGGGGCGAGGTTTACCCTTTATTTGCTGCAGCCTTCCCCCCCCCCCGACCGTTCCTCGGCCCGCCATGCCCCAGTTCTTCTGGCCAGTGTAGCCGGGCGGACGCGCCGTGCCCCTGAAGCTGAGACGCCGTGCCGTGCTCGCTTTTCCCGCTCCCACTCCCTGACTCACTAGCACACCACGCTCTTTGTTCAGGATCGGAGGTGGCCAGCTGACGGAGAAACAGCCGCAGGAGCAGAAGCGGGGACCAGGGAAGGCAGAAGGAGGAGCAGAAGTGAGAACCAGCACATAATGGCGGCAGCAGCCCGAAAACCAAACAAGAAAAGTTAAATGAAACACTAAAGAGAGACTAATCCTCAGGGAGGGGAAGGGTGAGAACTGACCGGCAGCAGCTTCTCCCGCCTTCCCTCCTCTTGACTGGCTGATGAAATGCTCGGGCTCAGCCCAGCCCCGCTTCAGCCTGATTGACAGTCTGGGCAGCGAGAGAGATCATGGCAGATGCTCAGCGCCGGCATCACTCTCATTGCTGAGCCTGTCAGTCAGGCTGAGGGCAGGACGGGCTGAGCCTCAGCTATACCTACTCAGGCAGTCACGGCGAAGTGAGGGCTGGCCAGGCACTTTCTGTGGAGCCATGGCCACCAATGTGGGAGGTTTGCTTAGTTTGCCCGATTTCAGGACAAATCCAGAGAAATCACCCACCCTTTGGTCTGATTCTAGGCAGTTCACGGGTTCATATATTGCAGCAGTGCCACTGTCTTAGGCTAAACAGTCATCACAGTGAAGTCCTCTTGAACAGAGTAGAAGCATGCACTTTATAAGAACTGGAGTTTTCTGGACTTCAGCAGGGCGTACTGGATACAAGAACTAGCTCATCATAGACTAAGAGAGAAAAGAAAGAGAAAGAAAGGAAAAGGACAAAAGAAACAAGGAGGGAGGGAGGGAAACCAGAAAAGAGAGAAGGAAGGAAGGAAGAAGAAAGAAAAAGGAGAAAGGAGTGAGGGAGAAGGACAAAAGAGAGAGAGAGAGGGAGGGAGGAGCAGCCAGCCCCAAAGAACAAGCCCGTTAAAGAAAGAAAAGAAGAAAAAAGAAAGAATCCAGAAAGATGGGAGTGAGAAGAGGTGGAAGAAAGGAAGAAAAGGAGAGAGAGGGAGAGGGAGAGAGAGAGAGAAGAAAGGAAGGGAAGGAAACAGAGGAAGAGAGAGAGAAAAGGAAGGAGTGAAAGAGAGAGAGATAAAAAGAAAAAAGGAAAGAAGGGCGAAAGAGAGAGGGAGAAGGAATAAAGGAAACAAAAACAACAAAAAAAGGTACTAGCGCCCGTTATTTTAACGGGCTTAAAAATACTAGTCAGAAATAATTCCGGTCCAATATAGGGAAGCCTATATCAGATTGGAATGGCTCTCAGAATATCAGTACAAATATCAGAAAATTGGAATAGAAAGTGGTGGCAGAAATACAGAAAGGTGTCTGCAGCTCCTTTCTGCAGTTCTAGCAATTCTTTCCTCCTCCCCCCCTTGCATTATCTCTGGGCTTTTTTCTTTTTCTTTTGGTTTGACAAGGTGCCCTTGCACACTCTTGCTATTGCAAAAGGAAGAAAACAAAAACAAGAAAGAAACTAGAGAACTGGCTTGAGGTCAAGCCAGCTCGCCATCAAACTGGTCCGGCTTGAGGACCAGTGCAATGGTGAACTGGTTGGTGGTGGTGGTGGTTGTTAGGGTTTTTTTTAAAAAAAGAATGATTCACCAGTGGGTCTGGCAGCCTCAGGGGGTGCTGGCATGGCTGCCTGGGGGTGTGTGTCTCTGAAGTCTCCCCCTGCCCCCACAAACCTACCTATGGTTCTTTAAGGGCCATTTTTATCAATTTTGGGGGCATTCAGGCCCTTTCCCAGGTGGCAGGGGCCACTTTGGAGGCTTCTGTGCATGCGCTCTTGCCATTTGCATGGCTTGGGTTATGACCTGGCCACGCAAATGGCCAGGGTGAATGCACGGCGGCCTCCAAAATGGCCACCAACACCAGGGAAAGGGTTGAAATGCCCCCCAAATGGACCAAAACAGTTCCTAGATGACTGGGTGGAGGCCAGTGGGGGGAGACTGCAGAGACCCCCCCTGTGGCTGAGCCAACACCCCCTGAGGCCACTGGACCACTGGTGAGTCATTCTAAATTAAAAAATATATAACATTAAAACCCCTGAACCAGTTCAAATTTGAGCCAAGCCAGGGGGCATTCTTTAGTGGCACAAAACCGAACATACCTGGTTCTCTTTGAATCCAGTTTGGACCCAAACCTAGACAGGCAAACTGGCTTTGCGCACACACCTATCAGAAACCCTTTTGAAGTAACACAGTTGCCTATAGGTATGTGCACAGAATGGAATTTGTGTTCCATTGGAACAACCAGCTTGACTGTTTGTTCCAACAGAACAAGCCCAAGTTTTGAGTGTTGCGAGCAGGGGGTGGGGTGCAGCAAGAGGCGGTGGGAGGTACATTTAAAAATCATTATCTTGGTACTGCTCACATCTGCAAGCCCTTGCCCAGCATCTGTTTGCCAGCAAATGGCTGCTGTGCATGTGCTGAGGCCAGAAGAGCACTGTAAATGGGGCAGCCTCAGTGCAAGACGCTGAGCGGGCCAACACTGCTTATGGGGGCTGGCAGGTGCAAGTAGTAACCAGGTAATGATTACCAGGCTTGCTGTCCATCCTAGGAACGCTTCAAACACTCAAAATGTTCTGACACAGAACAGGGTCATTCCATTCCAAGCTCGAAACAGACCCTTCATTTGAAATGACGATGCTCAAAATGGCATGTTTTTAGTTGGAGCATTCCAAGCTCGGAACATTCTACACATCCCTAGTTGCCTAAGAGCAGCTCCTCAAACTAAAAAACACAGCCATCTATACGAAAAATAGGGGGGGGAATTAAGTTGATGATGTACTCCTTACTGATGATGTACTCCTTACTGTAACACAGATGGAAGACTCTCTTGATGCACTGTTGACACAGATACATCAGTACAGTTTGGTCTCTGGTTACAAGATTAATAGGGGAAAAACACAGATTCTGACCTGGAACCTTACGGAGGAGGAAATGGAATATTTCTCTAATGTTTTAGGAGTACAAATAAAGAAGAAGCCAGTAAAATATCTGGGGATAAATCTTACTAAGAATAACAAAGATCTGCTTAAAAATAACTATTGGCAAATTTGGAAATCTATTGTGGCTGATCTGGATAGATGGAAAAAGCTGACCCTTTCTTGGCTTGGGAGGATCTCTGTGATAAAAATGAATATACTGCCTAGGATGAATTTTCTTTTTCGAATGATTCCTATAAAGATTGAAGATAAGATATTGAATAAATGGCAGAGTCAGCCCAATTCATTTATCTGGAATTATTAAAAAAACCCATAATACGATTTAAGGTTATGCAAGATGTAAAGGAAAGAGGTGAACTAGGCATTCCCAATTTGAAACTCTACTATCATGCCAGCTGTTTGACTTGTATTTCAGATTGGATTATATCTCCCTGTTGTGGTCTCACTGGAATGGAGAGTTCTGGTCTTTCTAGAGGATTGCATAATTACTTGTGGATTTCAGGCTCAAGAAAAGATCTGGAGATACAACATCATGCCATTAGGCAAAGTCTTTTATACGTCTGGGACAAATATAAAAAAATAATAAGACCGAGGCTATCACATTTGACTTCAATCTTGAATGTTTATTTCTATGAAGAGGAATCCTCATACAAGTATAAATTTTGGAGAGAGAATTTATATACTTTGCATAGTTTAACCCAAAGCTTAGTCCAAAGTAAATCTTTAGAACAACCACCTCATTATTCATCTTGGTTTCAACATGACATATCAGTTCTATAGTACGGAAGGAGTTGCAGATACAGGGTGGAAAGCTCAGAGAACTAACTGATTATGAAGATTTCATTACTCGAAATTTGTTAGGCAGAATATACAAATAGTTATTGAGATACAATACAGAGACCGAGCAGATTAAAGAATGCATGATAAAATGGATGCAGAATTTTAACAGGTCGATTGATATTTCTGATTGGGAATATCAGTGGAAGAAGAACATCAAATTTACCCTGAGCAATAATTTAAGAGAAAACTGGTATAAGATGTTTTTTAGATGGTACATAACTCCCTTGACAATTAACAAAATAGATGACTCTTTTTCGAAGAATTGTTGGAAATGTAACCAACATCCTGGATCATTGTGGTGGAGCTGTGACAAAGCTCAATTGTTCTGGAAGCAAATTCATAAGAAAATCGAACAAATCTTAGAGGTTAAATTTCCTTTTCTTCCAGAAATATTTCTTCTAAATATGACAAAACTTTATATTTCCTCTAAACTTAATGAGCTATCTCTATATATGATTACCTCAGCTAAGATTATATTTGCCACAAATTGGCATGTACCTGAGATTCCCCCTTTAAAGGATTGGTTTTTGAAATTATGGGATTATGCATCAATTCTGAAAGTCTCAGCTTCCAAGAAGGGTCTGTCTTCTGAGTCATTTATGTCTGTTTGGGAGCCTTTTATAAATTACAACATTCAACAAGGTCTTCACTTGTTCCCAATGTCGGTTTTGATCTATGATCCTTTTTGTACATAAGGTAAACAGTGCGGAAAAGGGTGTGTAGCTATCCAGTGTTTGATATTCTTCATTTTTCTTAGAAGACTATTGTTTGAATATACGTATACTTATATTATATTATTTTTGAAAGCTTTTTTATTACAAATATTCAGGATTTCTTTTTTTCCTTTCTTTTTCTCTTGTTAACTTGGCATTTTTAATAGAAATGGTTCTTTCTCATTTTTATCTGTAATTATGAAACGTAAAGTTGCTTCTTTATTCAGTTACCTAATTATGCGTGGTGAAAAGTGAGGGAAAAGGTTGCTGTTTTTCTGTTGTTGTTTTTTCTCTTCCCAATTTGTATTGCTCGATATTTTTGAACACTTTTGCTGTATCTTTCCTCTATCGACTCCTTAATTTGAAAAATTAGAAATTTTATATAGAAAGAAAGGAAAAAATTAAGTTGAAATCAGACTAAGAGAATTGTGGCAAAAAATAACTTCTCATAGAAAATCACGGTGATATTCAGATTCGATGTTAGTTTTTTGTCACAATGTTAGTGTCATATTGGCCTTTAAAAAATAATTTAAAATTATTTATTTATAAATAAATAAATAAAATCAAGTCATTAACTGATTTACTTGAAATTAAATGTACAGAGTCCTGCCATCCTCCATGACCTGTTAGGGATGTGTCCAAAGCGTGCGTCGGAGCGGTTCGGAGCAAGGTCTGAGCACAGTTTGGAAATGGTGTGGAGGAACTTTAAAAAAAGAGGAGAGCATGTGCTCTCCACTGCCCCATGCAGCTTCATTCTTGGGCAGCGCTTGGCACCAAGTACCCCCATGCAGCACCATGTTGCTGACTATACAAATGGTGCCTGCACATGTGTGGACTCCATGTATGTGCTGATGCCACACGGGGGTATTTGGGCAAAACGCCACCCCAGGAGGAACTGCAAGGGGCGGTGGAGGGCTCTCTTCCTTCTAATAGCTCCACAGTGCCACTTCCAAACTGTGCTCGAACCGTGCTTCAGACTGTGGTTCAGGCACATCCCTACTACCTGGGAGTCGATTTTCAGAGTTCTCTGCCCAGCCATTTCTGAATTCTGATTTTTAAAAATCTTTTCCCCATAGGTGGCTGTGTTGCTTGGCTTGAGAAGCCACTCTTACACATATGTGCTATTTCAAAAGGATCTCAGACTTGTTTCTTACTTTTGAAATAGTAGGGGTGCACAAGAGCAAAAAGAGAGGAAAGCTTAGAGACCAGTTATTGCAAATAAGAAGAAATTTTAAAATCAGAATTCTAATGGTATTTCTAATATCTAATGCAAAAATTTTAAATTCAGATTTCTAATGATAATGATATTTTTAATTGTCCCCATGCCCAATTATGATAATCATAAAATCAGATCAGAACCAATCTGATCTATTTTCCAGCATGCAGAGGTGTTGTACCTGGGCAGGTCAGGTGTGGCAGGAATCACACCATGGGAGCAGAAGGTCAGAGTCAAACTGGCAAGGGGTCAAAAGCCAGAAATCAGTCCGCAAGGCAAAGTCAATCAAGCAGGAGATCAGGAGCCAAAAATCAGTCAATTAGGACAGGCAGGGTCAAGGTCCAAAAACAAGCAAGGGATCAGAAGCCAGGGAATCCAATCAGAGGAGCAGAAACAAGGTAGCACACATTCACAACAAAACTGCTGCAGCAAGCAGTGGTGCGAAACGGAAGTCTTAAAGGCAGAGCCAATATTGCAGCCCCGCCCAAACCTGCAATGTCTTAATGGGCTGCATCCTATTTCTTAAGCGCTGGCTGCGGTGTAGCAGGGTGGCTGCTGGTGGGGATCGGAGTGCTTCTGGTTCATCCTCTGACTCAGATGTCACAGGCAAGGGTATGTTGTTTCTGAATAAACTCTTAGTTCAATCTATATAAGATTACTTTGTGTTTGTGAGAGAAGCAGCTATAAAATAGTATCCTGGAAATCTTAACAGATAAAACATTTTCACTTGCTTTGTAAATTATATCATATTTCTGGAACAAGGACATATACTTACTAGCCCACCAACTGTGTGTAGATATGCACAGTCTGTCTCCGTTTTCATGGCCACAGGTTGTGATGTTCAGTGGATCTGCTAGTCTGCCTGCAAGAATAGAGTATTGCATGTATTTCTGTATTTAAATTGGGAAGGCTTTTTACACTTAAGACAGGATTTTGCTAAGAGAAGCATAACTACTATTTGCCTATGAAGTGACAGATGAGTTGAGGAGAAACACAGGTGTTTCAAAACAGTTATTTTTGCAGTAATGTTGCCTGTAGCAAGTACAGAATAAGTGGCTTGTTCATAGCACCAGAAGAAGGTTCATAGCACCAGAAGAACCCTCCCAAGGTAGCTTTCCTTTCAACTGTTATTGTTGGCCCATTGCTGAATCATACATTGGAAATTAGAATAAGGCTGCAATCCTGAGCATGCTTACTCGAAAGCCAGCTTCATCAAAATCAATAGGACTTACCTGAAAAATACGTGTAGAGTGGGAATGTCCATGTGAAATATATAGTTATTTCTCTTTCAGAAATCTAATGTGTTGGGCAAATCTCATTTGCTTTGAAATGCATGTATCCCCTTCTGCCCCCTCCCCAATATTTCATTCTGGTGCTGCTTTTCAATTTTGTGTTAGCAAGCAAACATCTGCAAGCCTGCTTAGACTTTCGAACTCCTTAGAGCTGGTGTGCCAAACTATTTCCCAAGTTCATCTCCAGTGTTATGTGCTTAATGTAGTCACATATCATACTCTTGATTCTGAGCATAGATATCACTCAAAGCAATTATATATATCTGAGAGATTACAAGTACAGACTTGGAGACTGACCATGACTGAGTGTTATGCTATGGAAAGACAGATTACATCATTTATTCAGGTGGTACAAGTGCTCTGAGGAAATGAGTGAACAAACATTGTAGTTCCAAAGCTAACAACCCCTCACTTAGGGCACCTAACAAACAGCTGCTCCAGCAGAATAATTAATTTAGCAATGTCTTATAGATTCCCATTTTTTTCTCTGTAATTCCAGCAATGGATAGCAATTTTGTTCCTTTGTATAACAGGGTAATCTTTTAAATATCAAGTACAAGATGCCACACAATGGCATAACTGGAGCCTTCAGACTTCTAAGCTCATGTTGCTGCATGTGCTGGATTGAGAACAGCTCTAGCTGAGTAAACCATCAGAGAGACATAGTGGCTGCATTCACACATAATGCGAGACTGCAGTTAAACAGAACAGAGGTTGGAACTCAGTTATGTCTGAATGTATGCAACTGAGGTGTTGTAGCAAAAGTGACCTGTGTTTTGCCTCACCAAACTCCAGTTTGAACCTTTAGTTTGTAGTGAGTTTTGCTGCTGGTTTTCTGGGGCACCATTATGTCCGAATGTAGCCTTCAGACTTCTAAGCTCATGGGGGTGGTTGGCACCCTCTTTGCACTAGACCACCACTCACTCTGGGCCAGCCCAGCACCCCACAAGTGGCTTTAAGGTTTTTCTCCATAGGGAAGAATGGAGGTTTCAGCAGCCCCATTACTGCACTTGGGGGGTGCAGAGCAAGGGTGCCAACCAGCTCCATGGGTTGCTAACCCATGGGGTACTGGGTTTTGTTGTTTCTGAAGTGTTCTGAGTGTAGATTCTTTGGTAGCATATAAGATTTTCAATGACAAACCATGAATCCACTCTCATCTGCTAACCTTAAAGACACATACACTTCAAAAATCACTTAAAAACCAGCCCTTTTCCCAATTCCTGATATAATTCTGATAGCTACCTGGCCCCCCTTGGGCACTACCACCCACCACACTCTGCTCTTGGACACCCCTTTCCCCCCGACGTGAAGCTAAACATTTGCTGACACCTCCATGCTTCTTACAGTCACATAAACTTCAAAAATCAAACTACCACCCACCACACTCCACTCTAGGACACCCCTTTCTCCCCGACGTGAAGCTATACATTTGCTGCAATCCTCATTATTCTCTATGAGGAATTCCAAAATAATTTTAAAATTCACCAATAATCAGAGGAGTGTCCGATTGCCTTGGAACTTTGTGGATAGTAGGCACCCCTGGTTGTCTACCACCCACCCCACTTTTGTGCCCCTAGGTGCTCCATAATAGGGGATATGGGCTGGTTCTGATCCCATTATACCCTATGAGAAAAATAATTAAAAATATTTCAAATATTCTTAAAAAATCATAGGGGTGTCCAATCGCTTCGGGGTTTGCATGGTTGTTGGCACCCATGGGTGCTCCACAATAAGGAATAATGGGCTGGTTCGAGTCCCATTATACCCTATGAGAAAAAATAAAAATAATTTTCAAAAATTCATAAAAAATCGTATGAGTGTCCGATTGCTTTGGGATTGGGATGACAGGTACCCCTGGGTGTCAGCTACCATCCTTCCAATTTTTGGATGTCTGAACCAGTTCAAAACAGTTCAAATTTGAACCAAACCAGGGGGAGGTTCGAGCAAAACCAAAACCGAACCACACCCTCTTGGTTCGAACCTGGTTCGAATTCGAACTGAACCGGGCAAACCAGTTTTGTGCACATCCCTACTTGGAGGCTGTCATCCCCTTCTACACATGTACCACTCATAATTCACAATATAATTTTGGTACTGCTTTGAAGTTTTTTCTCATACAACTACAGATTCAGATCAGGACTATTTGCCTTCCCATGAATCCCCATTTGAACAAGGTAACAAGAATGTGGGAGATACAGAGGCAGGGTTAGGAAATTGGTGGTGGTTGTGGTTGATGTGTGCTTAAACCTTCATATGGTTTAACAAAACTCTGGCACCAAATTGCATCATATGCCTTCTGAGTCTTGCCTACATACCATACCATTTCTCACACCATTAGCCCGTAGTCACACTTGTTTCCAGTCTCGGAAACTTATAGGGAGAAAAGAAAAACAGTTTCAGCATTATGGGGTCTTTCCAAAGAGACGTAAGCAGACATTGGATAAGTTAAGTATCGCCTCTCATTTGTCTATACTTCTTTAATCATGTTTCACTCCCTCCATATTTTTGTTACAAAATGTGGCAAACACAAGTTGGAAATATTATTTTGTCTTGTAATAAACTGGCATACTGTAATTACCTGAATCTAAGACTAGATTTCCCCCAGGTTATTTGATATTACAAAGTGGGGGGTTGTTTTAGATTCAGAGTGGTTTTAGATTCCTTTTGGGTAAATACAGATATAACAATGTATTTAACCTTTATTTTAAGGGGGTCATTTTAAATTTAGAGTTGCCTTCTATTTGGGTAAATATGGTATATTTTTAAACCTGACATTTCAAAGCATTCCTTCTGCCACTATAATAAACAATAATTGCTTTCCTAGTATATCAGAGTGTAATATGGAAAGAGCATACCTGTACTGTATTGCCAACCATGCTGTAAGGGTAGCCCCCACAGGATGTTGCCAGCATTGTTTGGTGCAAGTGTAGCGAAATATTCAGCTGAAGAGTCAAGCAAAATCTTATATGCTCCCAGTCTCTCCCTGTAGTTCCAGGCATTGATGATAATTTTGTTGTCCTTTATTGGGTAATCCTCCAAGTTCCCTGGTGCAGAATGCCACAATGGAGGGAAAGTGTCCTGGTAGTCACCAGGTTTTTCTGGAGGTGGTGGATTGAGGGTGGTAGTGACAAGGAGGAAGGGAATGAGATGGCAAAGACTTTGGAAGAGATAACCCATTGTTGCATAGGAGCACCCTGTGGTTGTGGCTCATAGAGCATGGACAGTGCCTTTTATTGGTAAGGGCCAATTAGAATATGACAGCTCCTCCTATGTAAATCAAGTCTCTCTTTCCTCCACTAGGCTGACATGGCTACTCCAAAACAGAGGAGTTTTCATCATTCTGCTACCAAAGAAATGTCTTTGTCCAGTACTGTGCAGCAAATTGATGGCCTTCAGATAAAGTTGAGAGCCAGTTTAGGCATGATTAGTCAACTGATAAGTGCAAACAATTTGCAATGGGCTGAAAAATACAAACAATATCCATTTACATGAATATCCATGAATGAATATCACATGAAAGGATATCTGTTAAATTACACATTAGAGTCTATTAAAGAATATACTCCCAGATTGCAACAGCTTTTGGTGGGGGGGGGGGGCATGAAAAGGGCACCTGGTGAATGCTGCTGCATTTTTCCATTCAGTACTCATCTGGCATTACACCATTCATGTGAAGAGACTTGTCACATAACAGTTGTTTGCTTTTATGAGTTTCCTCTCATGCCTGAACCTGCTATGTTAGCTGCATGCTTCAAGTAAGTGTGTGTGTGTGTGTGTGTGTGTGTGTGTGTGTGTGTGTGTACAAATATAAATATGTAATTCACTAAGTTCTATCATGTCAGAGTACAGGTGCCCCATAGTATATATTTCCCAAAACAAATATTTGGTTTACTCACTGTAAGATGCTCAGAGATATATAATGTGCCATTAACTGTTTAATGAATGTTCTCAAATGAACCACAAATTCAAACAAATAATATCTGTAAAGGATAAGCAGATTCAAGGGTGGAATTGCAGACAGACTGAGTGGTCTTGTTTGTCATTGTTTATTGCTTTTGATGTTCTTGTAACAAAACTCTGGCACCAAATCGCATCAGCATTCTGATAGCAGAGTTGTGTAGGCAACATGGACATGTCCCTGCTCCCTAGGAACTTAAAATCTAAAACAGCCAATGCTGAAACAAGGGAGGGAGAGAGGCAAAAAGAATGTAGGTAGGTAAGAAAGTGGGCAAATGTTATAGGTTTTGAAGCTTGGTTATGGCCCTGCCCAAGACCATGTGGGAAATGGGGGCTTGCTAGGTACTCAAACGATCTAGGGTTTGGACCCATAACTCCCCCTCCCGTTTTGATAATTAAACATAATTGTGTCCCCCTCCATGATTGTTTCCTCTCAAGAGAGAAACTGGAGAAGGAAAGTACTGTATTGGGGGCTATAACATCTGTTTTGTAATTGTCCCCAGCATACACCTTTTAGAGAGAAGACAGAGACAATAAGCAATTGTTGCTGCGGAAGCAGTAGCAGCAGAGGTGACCATTTACCCACCTTTTTCAAGAAGGAGGTGGCTGATAAGATTTGGTCTCTGAGCCCTTTACTGGGAGCTTGAGATCTATGGACCACCCCCTAAGGACACCCCTGATGCTGGGCCATATCATATGATTTGCATCAGGGGCGTAACAAGGTTGGAGTGGGCCCAGAGACAAGATTTTAAAATGGGGCCCCCCTCACTGAAGCTCAGCTCATGAAGTAAAGAAATCTTAAGTTATTGTGGACGATGCAAGTCATATAATGGTATTAGAGAAAGACATGCTGTTCTGGTAGCTCCAGGTCTTAACACTCACATCAGTTTCGGAGGATGACTACAACTGAAGGAAGCCTGGGCGGGTGTGCGGCTGGGGGAGTCAGTCATGTGACTTGCCTCTGGGGGCCCCCCAAGGCAGTGGGCCCCCAGACAACTGTCTCCCCTTGCCCTATTATAGTTACGCCCCTGATTTGCATACAGAAGGTCCTGGGAAAGACCCCTGTCTGAAATCCTGGAGAGTCATTACCAACCAGTGTAGATAATACTTACCCAGATGGACCAATGTCTGCTCATACAAGTTGAAGGAAGAGAGAAAGGCAATATTACAAGCATGTTCAGAGAGGCAATTTATAGGAGGAGTTTAAAACTGAAGCATAAGATGAAAGAGGAGGGGAAATTAAAATAAACAACAGCTATCAGCCATCAGGGTCAGAAGCAGTGCCTCAGATGCTTGTGAATACAGAAGGAGAATAAATTATATAAATGTTTTAAAATCTATTTCACTCATCTACTGAGACATGGCTGTTACTACAGCAGAGGAGATAAGAGATTTGTTGGGTCCTCTAAGTCTGTTTGCCCACTTGGCCCAAAGGAAAAACAAGCAGACACATCCAAGATGCAAATACAAACATAGGAGTTCTTCACACAACTGGGCAGGCAAGAGAGCAGGTGGGTTGGAGGAAGGCTTCACTTTCCCCCCAGATAAGTGAATGATCTCTGCTGGGAGTGCTGACCGTCTGCCCACACAACCTGATACCTGGAGGCCGGGATGACGAGCACAGTTCATTGGAGGATTCCCCCAGGAGATGGTTGCTCTAGGCAGTTTTCTCTGTGTCTCCGCGAGCCGGACGCAGCCTGAAGACACACCCAATAAGGAAGCCTGGGTTAAGGGAGGACTCACTTCCGGACTCACCCCCTTAACCCTGACTAAAAGCTGGGCTAAAAAGCCAGGCTAGTGGTGCTGCCAGACCAGGATCAGGCCTGATCCTGGCAGTTCTCACCCGCAGCCTAATTCAGTCTGGAACAATGGTGCGTGACTTAGAGGGACTTGCTTACAAAGCATCCTTGCACTAGTGCTAAACATGTGTGTGCTAGTGCAGCATTAGTCTGGCTGTCAGCCACTATGTATTTTAGAACCTTGCTTCCATTGGATCTCTCTCTACTAGTGACTGTTAATATTCCACCGTGAAGTAAAAGCTAAAAATAATTGTTGAGATGTTCAGTATATCCCCATGACAGCTTGTACGGTATATGGGCATGTTTGGATTATACATTCTTGGTCCATGTGATTAAAGGGGGGACACACCCAAATTGTGCCCATTGTGACATAGGGGCATAGGAAACTGCCATATACTGAGTCAGACCATCCATAGGTCCATCTAGCTCAGTATTGTCTACATAGACTGGCAGCAGCTTCTCGAAGGTTGCAGGCAGGAATCTCTCTCAGCCCTATATTGGAGGTGCCAGGGAAGGAACTTGGAACCACACACGGGCCATGAACGCGCCTCCCGGGGGGGGGGGCAGATTCTTTAAGTGTTAACGGAGCCGGTGCTCTGTGCCGCTCAGCAGCCCCTGCAGCGGGGAATCGCCTCCGCCACTCACCCTGCAGCCAGGTGAGTGGCGGAGGCGATTCCCCGCTGTGGGGGCTGCTGGGTGGCACGGAGCACCGGCTCAGTTTACATTTAAAGAATCTACCCCCCACCCCCCACGAGGCACATTGACAGCCCACGCCTGCTTGGAACCTAGATGCTCTTCCCAGAGTGGCCCCATTCCCTAAGGGGAAAATCTTACAGTGCTCACACATCAAGTCTCCCATTCATATGCAACCAGGGTGGACCCTGTTTTGCAAAATGCCACTGGGAGGGGGTATGGATTGGAAGGGGCCTTCTTAACCCTTTCCTTTCCAGTTTTGTTTTTGTTTTTTGCTAAGAAATACTGCTTTCTCCTCCATGGAGAAGAACATATAACTTGGAACGATCCGCTTTGTAGAAAAACAATGACACAAACCAGGGTTACTCAGCATTCTGTTAAGTAGACTAAAAAACAACAACACAACACCTGTTTATGTGTTGTTACACATATTTTATATTTATATACAGAGCTGGTTCAGATGTCACACAGAACCTTGGTTAAAGCTCAGCTCCATGTTATATTCCTGAGTGTTGGAAGCACACGCTCCACCCCAATCCCCATGTGAGCTTCTACTTCTTTATCTAGGTTAAAATGAGCCTAGATTGGTTGTGTCATCTTAACCAACCACTCTCAGCGTATTCTAACTTATTTGCTTCAAATAATTTGAGATCTGTACACAAAGTTTGAAGTGAATAACAGATATGAGTTTATCTGAAACAAATTTGTTAGAATAAGCTGAGATCAGTCATTTTGGATGAGACAACCAATCCTGGCTTATTTTAATCTATATAGGAAGTAGACACAGAGCCGGGTCTCACGATCTCCCTTCCGGGGGTCTCCTCATGAGTAGGCATGGCACTGCAGCTACTCAAGATTTTCAAAAACAAGTTTGCGGAGCGTTCGCTCCGCAAACCTAGTTTTAGGGCAGGGGTATTTAGGCGGGTTACCTGCCTAGGAACCACCGGGCTCGCAGCCGAGCCCGGTGGTCCACACGATGGGGCGAAATCGGGCTAGCCTCCACTAGCCCAATTTTGCCCGATCGTGTGAATAGCCTCACACTCTTGCAAGGATGGGAGAGGGAAGCACATGCTCCTGAGGCTCAGGGACAGCACACAATATTAAGTGTGGTCCTGTATGACATCTGAATCAGAATCAAATGTTCCTGTTTAATAGGCATAGTCCCTACTTTTTCTGTTTTGTATACTGAAAGGTGATGGAGATGCCTTTAAAAAAATTATCACTCATTACTCTGGTAGCAGGGATCACTGGTGACATATAACTTGTATATCATCATCATCATCATCATCATGGTAATATGTACACCATCATAATCATCACAACAGTGGATCATCACAATATTACGTCATCATCATCATCATGGTACAATAATAACAACTAGCCAACCCTGCACAGAGCATCTGTGCGGCGCTTTGGGGCCAGCTGTTTTCCCCTCCCTCTTCCTCCTGCCCTGGTCTCTCCTCTTTTCCCCTTCCCTCCGTCCCCGCGCTCTCCAGCCCTCCTCCCCTCCCATTCCTCTCCCTACACAGAGCCATGGCGGGTGGCCAAGATGGGCCCCACCGCTGCCGTTTTTCCTCTCCCCCGTCCGCCTGCCGCCGCTGTGGCTTTTCTCTCCCCGTGCCCGCTGCCCACCGCTGTGGCTTTTCTCTCCCTGCGCCCGCTGCCGCCTTTCTCTCTCCCCGCCCGCTGCCACCATTCTCTCTCCCCACCCACAGCCAGCCACCGCCTTTCTCTCCCCCCACTCCGCCCGCTGGCCCACCAGCCGGCCGGCCACCACCGGCACTTTCTTCCCCCTCTCCTCCTCAGTCCCCACTTCAGAACTCTCACAGCGTGTCACAAGAGTTCTGCCGCCAAATCTTGGGCACACATGTCCCAAGAGAATTAAATATATAGATATTACACACCATAAGTGCTGGCTACCTTTTTTCATCAGAGATTAAACAAACAAACAAACAAACAAACAAACAAACAAATAAATAAATAAATAAATAAATAAATGCCTCTTTAATAGTTGCCAAAAATGCAGGTCCATTTGTTTGTTTGAAAAATATTCATTGAGTCATTAGTGTTCAAAGTTTCCACAATAACAATTTGAAATCAGCTAAGGGCCAGTTCAGGTGATACTTTTAAATGTGTCATTAGTATATCTGTGGGGTTTTTTATATCCACTTGGAAAACAGATTCAGATGAACAGACCATTATGGGGAGAGTGAATCCTTTCAGTCTACATGTTTAGAATCCTACTGTACTTTCCTTTCACAGATGCAAGCCCATCCCCCATCCCTCTATGGATCCTGTCCTGGGTTTCCTTTGTTGTATTTCCTGCTTCAAGAACCTTCCCATAGATTTAAGTACCATCGGTCTTCCCATATCGATATAGTCATGCACAGTAATCAGCTGCTGAGATGCAATTCTGTTCCAAGGAAGAGGAGAATTTTGTCTTCTCCCGAGATGAGCTTAGCTGCCTGCTAGTTTGAAGTACACAAATTAAATGGGCATGTTTGGAGATCTCGGGGTGTACCCCCCTGCCCGTAGCCTTCTTTTCTCCACTTTCCAGCACCCCACTTGGAGCCTCTTCACATTACACTCCTCTCCTTTCTAGGATCTGACCTAGCTATGTGTTGGGAGTGAAGGAACAAAATGGAGAGGCTGCATGAAGACAGATCCAAATGTGTGGGGGCGCCAGACCACCAGGCAGGTCCCTTGGGGCATGAGGGTCACCCTGCTCCCTTTTTTCCTCTTCCCCAACTTCCAACACCCCACTTACAACCTCCATAAACATCATTTTCTCCCTCCTAGGAACTGACAGAGTGTTTTGCCCAGGAAGATCCTAGTCAGGTTGCGGGGGGGTGGGATTGAAACAGGGAGGCTGGACAAGGAGAAATCACAAGGTGGGGGTGGTGAGACCACCAGGTAGGTCTCTTAAGGGGATCTGCCTGGTCCCTTGCCTTTTCTTCCCCACCTTCCAGTGCCCCACTTGTGGCTTCCTCAATCATTTCCCCACATCTCTCCCTCCTAGGATCTAACCTAGCAATTTGTTCAGAAATATCCTAGTCAGATGGGTGTTTGGGTGGGTATGTGAAGGAGTGAAACAGAGAGGCTGCAAGAGGAGAGATCCCAAAAAAGGGCTTCACTGGAAAAGAATGAAAATTTCACTTAGGCAAATCTCCAGCAGGTGTTGAACTACAATAATTAAATTGTGACTGGGGATGATGGGAGTTGTAGTTCAACAACAGCTGGAGAGCCAAAGTTGCCTACCTGCCGTAGACCCACTATAAGAAACAAAAACAAAATAACTGTAGGATAACTTTCTGAGAACTGAAAAACAAAGAAAGATGCTGTAATCCTGAAAGAAGGCTTATTTGAACAATATTAGGTCACAGCTGGCCGCGGGTACATAGCATTGCATTATTATGCTTACATAGGAACATAGGAAGCTCCCATATACGGAGTCAGACCATTGGTCTATCTAGCTCAATATTGTCTTCACAGACTGGCAGCGGCTTGTCCAAGGTTGCAGGTAGAAATCTCTCTCAGTCCTATCTTAGAGAAGCCAGGGAGGGAACGTGAAACCTTCTGCTCTTCCCAGAGTGGCCCCATCCCCTGAGGGGAATATCTTACAGTGCTCACACTTCTAGTCTCCCATCATATGCAACCAAGGTGCACCCTGCTTAGCTAAGGGGACAAGTCATGCTTGCTAACACAAGACCAGCTCTACTCTCCAGGCTTCTAAGTTATTATTAATTTCTTGTTTACACAGTCAGACAGGTGTTATTGACTGGTTTGTTTTATCCAGATATTGAGTCCTTCCCAAGGACCTGGGATGGCTGGATTTTATTATCAATGTACCAAGGGCGCCAATTACCACTGGGATTATTTTGGTCTTCTTCTGCCACAGCCTTTCCATTTCAATTTGTAGATCTTTGTATTTGGTGATTTTTTCTATTTCTTTTTCTTCTATTCTGCTATCCCCTGGTACAGCTATGCCGATTATTTTAACTTGTTTTTCTTTCTTCTCGACTACAGTTATATCTGGTGTATTGTGTGGCAGATGTTTGTCTGTTTGTATAAGGAAGTCCCATAATATTTTTACATCTTCATTTTCTTCAACTTTTTCAGTTTTATGGTCCCACCAATTCTTGGCTACAGGTAGCTTGTATTTTTTGCAGATGTTCCAGTATATCATCCCTGCTACCTTGTCATGCCTTTGTTTGTAGTCAGTCTGTGCGATCTTTTTACAGCAGCTGATTAGGTGGTCCACGGTTTCATCTGCTTCTTTACAAAGGCAGCACTTGCTGTTTGTTGTTGATTTTTCAACTTTTGCTCTTATTGCATTTGTTCTTAGTGCCTGTTCTTGTGCAGCCAGTATTAAACCATCTGTTTCTTTCTTCAAGTTGCCATTCTTAAGCCATTGCCAGGTCTTGGTGATATCTGATTTTCCAATTATATTGTGCAAATATTGATCATGCAGCGGCTTATTTTTCCATTTTTCTGCTCAGTTATTGACTTGTTCTTTCTTGTAGGCCTGCTTTGTTTCATTGGTGTTGAATAGTTTTGCGTTCTTGACCATTTGAAGTGCATCTTCTTCACTGTCCTTTATATATTCTTCAAGGCCTCTTTTCTCCTCCTCTACTGTTTGATGGACTTGCAGCATTCCTCTTCCACCTGAGCTGCGAGGGAGATATAGCCTATTGACATCACTGCGGGGGTGCAGAGCATGATTGATGGTCATTATTTTCCTGGTCTTACGATCTAGCGTCTCTAGCTCTGCCTGGGTCCAGTCTATTATTCCTGTAGTGTATCTGATAACAGGTATAGCCCAGGTGTTTATGACTTGTATGGTGTTCCCGCCATTGAGTTTGGACTTTAGGATTTTTCTAACTCTCCTGATGTATTAACTTCCAATTTTTATTTTCACTTCAATGTGTGCAGTGTTATAAGCCTGGAGAATGCCCAGGTATTTGTAATGTTCTTTCTCTTCCAGGTTCTTGACGTTGCTTCCATTGGGCAGTTCTATTCCTTCTGTTTTTGTTATTTTTCCTCTGTTCATTATTAATGCAGCACACTTGTCTAGTCCAAACTCGACTGCTATATTGCTACTGAATATATGGACAGTGATTTGATTTCTGACTGGGACTTTCCATACAACTTCAGATCGTCCATGTACAGCAGATGGTTTATTTTACTTGATGTTTTAGATGTTTGGTATCCGAGGCCTGTTTTGTTTAGTATTTGTGAAAGTGGAGTCATGGCGATTACAAACAACAGAGGGGATAGTGAGTCCCCTTGGAAAATACCTCTTCTAATGCTAATCTGTCCAAGTGTCTCACCATTGATTGTTAACTGTGTGCTTCATATGCTCATTGCTTTTTAAATAAATATCTGAATGTTTTTGCTGACAACAGTTGTTTCTAAACATTTTAGTATCCATGTGTGAGGCAATGAGTCGAAGGATCTCTTGTAATCAATCCATGCAACACTTAGATTTGTTTTTCTTCTCTTGCAATTTTCTAAAATCATTTTGTCAACCAGCAGCTGGTCTTTTGTGCCTCTGGTGTTCGAGCAATTTCCTTTCTATTCAACTGGAAGCTGTTTGTTAGTTAATAAGTGTTGCATGACTTCATCTGCTATTATTCCAGTTAATAATTTGAACATGGTTGGCAGGCAGGTATCGGTCTATAATTACTTGGAACTGCACCTTTTGCTGGGTCTTTCATTATGAGATGAGTTTTCCCAATTGTTAGCCATTGTTCAATATCACCTCCTTGCAAAATGTGATTGAACTGTTTTGATAGTTGTTTATGAAGGCTTGTTAGGTGTTTAAGCCAAAAGCCATGCAGTTCATCATTGCCTGGTGCAGTCCAATTTTTAATTGTCTTTGCTCTTTCACTTATTAATTCTGGTGTTGTTATTATTAGATCTTGCATTTGTTGGTTACATTTTTCAACCTATTTTACCCAGCCTGCTTTTTTATTATAATCTATTGGATTGTCCCATAATTTCCCCCAGAACTGCACTGTTTCTTCTTTATTTGGCGTTTCTATGCTTCTTGCAGTTTCTCCTTCTACGCTTTGGTAAAAATGTCTCTGATTCGACTGGAATTGGAGATTCTGCCTGTGTTGTGTAATTCTGGCTTCGTATCTGCTAATCTTCTTTGACACTGCTGTTATTTGCTGCTTTATTATTTCCAGGACTTCTCTAATTTTCCTTGAATCTAGGTGGTATTTTTGGATCAGATACTGTTTGGTGTTTTCATTCTTCAGCTTCTTGCCTTTCATATCTTTCAATTTACTTGCATCTGATCTAAGCCTGGAGATTTTATTTTCTAATCTAATCTTCCATTTAGGTGATGTACTACTTTCTTTTCTTACAGGTCCACTGATCTTATATCTGAGCTCCTGTGTTGTTGTTGTTGCTGTACTGTACATCAGTTGGTTCGTTTCTTGCAAATTATTGGTTGTTATTTCTGCAAGTGCAGCATTGACATCTTTTAATGCCTAAGCAAGTTGTTTGTTGGCAACTGTTTTTAGAGCTGGAAGTCAAACTCTGGTGGTTGTTTGGTTCATGTGCTCAGTTATTTTTTGCTTGAGTTCTTGTTGCTTTTCTGTTAAACAGCCTTTGGGTTTTTGAGGTGAAGGCAAAGGGGAGGCTGCCTGGTTTTGATTTTGGAACAGTTCAGCAACGGTGGCATCCTCTATTTCCAACACCTCCTCCACCTGTGCCTGAGCAACTTCTTCAGTTTGTGGTAATTCTTCTTCCATATCTTGAGCCTGTGTTGCTCTTTGCAGTTATTCCAGCTCAACTCCTGTGAATACTTTATTTCTTATTATGAATCTTCTCTGGTCTGCTAGCCTTTGTTCTGTTATTTCTGTATCTGGATGCCTCTCTTTCCAAATTTGGTACATTCTTTTTAAATAACCTCTTCTCGTTGGACTAGACTTGTGATAGCAGATCATTATTTCCTTGTTGGCGTTTTTCGTATATTTTTTCTGGTTAAGTGATGTTTCTTCCAGTAACCTTGCAGTCTCCAGCCCTGGTTGCTCAACTGAAGATCCTGCGTCCTGTAGCCCACTTGCCACCAGATGTCCAGGGACTTCAGCACCTGGCGTGGTCCTTGTTGACCCGGGCGACGACCGATCTGGTATAGATTTATTTAAGTTACATCTCACCATATTGTTGATGGGAGAGACACTCTTCATCTGGCTCCTCAGGTTAAGTTATTATTATTAAGTTATTAAGAATCCTCTGGTTCGAAGTTGTTGTTGTTGTTGTTGTTGTTGTTGTTGTTAATAATAATAATAATAATAATAATAATAATTCTTCAATTTCTATACCGCCCTTCCAAAAATGGCTCAGGGTGATTTACACAGAGAAATAACAAATAAATAAGATGGGCCCCTGCCCCCAAGGGCTCACAGTCTAAAAAGAAACATGATAGACACCAGCAGCAGTCACTGGAGGTACTGTGCTGGGGGTGGATAACTAAGTTAGGGCTGTACAACTTCAGCCCTCCAGCTGTAGTTGGACTACAACTCCATCATCCCCAGCCATAATGGCCAATAGTCAGGGATGAGGGGAGTTGTAGTCCAACATCTGAATAAAGGCCACAGTTGCGCAACCCTGTTCAAAGCCATTATGGAGGACCTAAGTGAGTCACCGCCTAGAAGTCCCATCTGGCTCTGAGTGTGCAATAACGTCACAATAAGGACAGCAGAAGATCCTATCAGAAACTGCTTTTGTGGTCAGGTGTAGATTAATTGAAATCACTGACATACTTCTGGAATGTTTTGACAGGAAATAGTGTTAAGATCAGTAACCTTCTTTAAATGTCACTAGCAACAAACAAAATAATTGCTCTCACCATGGGATACCTTTACATGCTTTAGTAGCATGCATTTTGATACTGACAAATTGGCAATGTAACTCTTCCATCACTTCCTGCTTTGCTTTGTTTATTTTGGTTCAGGCCAGTCATATAATGAACCTGCTTGATACATGGCACGGCTCCTGAAACAATGAATAATCATTGCAAAGAGAGATTTTCAGGGGAAATACATACAGGTGAAACTCAGAAAATTAGAATATCGTGCAAAAGTCCATTAATTTCAGTAATGCAAATTAAAAGGTCAAACTGATATATGAGACAGACGCATTACATGCAAAGCGAGATAAGTCAAGCCTTAATTTGTTATAATTGTGATGATCATGGCGTACAGCTCATGAAAACCCCAAATCCACAATCTCAGAAAATTAGAATATTACATGGAACCAAGAAGACAAAGATTGTAGAATAGAACAATATCAGACCTCTGAAAAGTATACAGTGTACTGTGCTTGATTGGCCAGCAAACTCGCCTGACCTGACCTCATAGAGAATCTATGGGGCATTGCCAAGAGAAGGATGAGAGACATGAGACCAAACAATGCAGAAGAGCTGAAGGCCGCTAATGAAGCATCCTGGTCTTCCACAACACCTCATCAGTGCCACAGGCTGATAGCATCCATGCCATGCTGCATTGAGGCAGTAATTGCTGCAAAAGGGGCCCAAACCAAGTACTGAATACATATGCATGCTTATACTTTTCAGAGGTCCGATATTGTTCTATTCTTCAAACCTTGTCTTCTTGGTTCCATGTAATATTCTAATTTTCTGGGATTGTGGATTTGGGGTTTTCATGAGCTGTACGCCATGATCATCACAATTATAACAAATTAAGGCTTGACTTATCTCGCTTTGCATGTAATACGTCTGTCTCATATATCAGTTTCACCTTTTAATTTGCATTACTGAAATTAATGGACTTTTGCACGATATTCTAATTTCCCAAGTTTCACCTGTAGGTGAACTCCCAGAGTCACAATTAAGGTAAGAATACCTTATTTGAAACTGAGAAAGATAGGGGGGGAAATCTACCCCAAAAAAGTATTCTTGATCCTTTGGTGAAAATAAGCAGAATATCTCACCCCCACGCCCCCCAACATAAAATACCCTCCCAGCCTGTAGAGAGATTCAAAGCTTTTAAGGGGAATAGATATTGTAAAGGTGTTCGCTCCCCCTGCTGTCAGCTTTGTGCAAGAACACCGAGGGGGAATTTTTGTTTGTTTTGTTTGTTTTAAGGCTGGTTAAAAAGGCTGAAAGGCAGAGATCAACACAAAATTAACTAAAATTAAACTGGAATTAACATTAATAGAGGAAGAAGCTGAGAAAAAAACATATAAAAAGCAAGCATGAAATTAAATTAAATGGGCAGGTAGCTTTGCACAAGATCACTGAAAATTTCTTTTATGTCTGGTTACACAGGCTGAGAATCTCATTACACTGTAATGAGATATACACTAGTAAAAGGGCTTACAGTTTGCAAGCATTCCTCCAAATATCAACCTGTAGTAAAGTGCTTTACTACACTTAGGGTAGGGGGGAGTTCATAGGAGAGAGGGATTTACAGCGACTTCATTAGGGCAACAGCAAGGTGCCGTTCATACAGCAAGCAGCAATGTTCAGCTTTTTTCTTGAAAAATTGCTGTTAATATGTAATATATGTATCTTTTAAAAGTTGCACTTTGGGGGAGTGTTGAAAATGGCTTTGTTGGATACTCTGGCATTTCTGTGGAGCTGTGTGGAGAGACCTTTTGATTAGGGATGTGCAAATTGATTTGGGTACAAATCAATTTGTACCTGAATCTAGCTGATTCGGGTGATTCGGAGACAAAACCACCCCTGTGGTCCATTGGCTAGATTCGGGTACAAATTGAATAGTGCCTGATTCGATTTGAAATGATTCAAGTTTCGGATCCCTCCTATTAATTCCCCCAGATTCCCAGCTTTCGGGTTTTTTTTTTAAAGGTAAACTCTAGCCCTTATAGAAGTGGAGTTATGGAGCAAAAAGTGTGGTCACTATTTTTCAAGTGTTTGGATTCTTTGGTGTATAATAACTTTCACTCAATGAATCATTATGAGGATTCATTACACACCTTCATTTCTTCTATTCATTTTGATTGTCTTTTCAACAGTGCCAACTGTCAACTGCCATGTGCCAACTACACCCCACTCCCACCCGCAAGGCAGTGGGGTACCACTCAGTTTGAGTTAAGTGCGTAATGGGTAGAGGCTACCACCCAAATTGCAGAGGAATTGGGCAAAGAGCTGATTTTTGGTGAATTGTTGAAGTTTTAGTGTCTTTGAGGCAGATCTGGGGCATAAAGTGGGATCTGGGGTGGAAGAGTGGGGTGTGGTGGTATGAGTGGATTCATGGTTTGTATTGAAAATCTCATTTGCTACCAGAGAATCTACACCCAGAACACCTCAGAAACAACAGAACATTATACCCCATGGGTTAGAAACCCATGGGGGTGGCTGGCACCCTCTGTTCACTACACCGCCACTCACTCTGAGCCACCCCAGTGCCCCCCAAGTGCAGTTATGGGGCTGCTGAAACCTACATGATTCCCTATGGAGAAAAACCTTCAACAAATTACCAAAAATCAGCCCTCTGCCAAAATCCTTTGAAAAAATTCTGGTAGCTTCCTTGCCCCCCTTGGGCATTACCACCCAGCCCACATTGCTCTAGGACACTCCTTTCCGACCGACGTGAAGTGATACACCTCCATTATACCTTATGGGGGAAACCTTAAAGACACGTAAACTTCAACAATTCACCAAAAATCAGCCCTTTGCCCAATTCCTCTGCAATTTGAGTGATAGCTTCCACCCATTAGGCACTACCACCCCACCCCACTCTTTTGGCCCTGGGACCCATTTTTTGATCAAAATCGATTCAGATACAGATTAATTGGGATCCGAATCGAACCTGGGGTGATTCGGAGGGGTCAGATTCGGACCCAAAAACAAATCAGGGGTGTTTTGATTTGGATCCTAATCAAAATGCTGAAAATCTGAATTGCACACCTCTACTATTGATAATGTGAATGAACCCTGAGATGGAGGTGTGGCATTGGGGAGTGTCTAGTCAAACTCAAGCATCATAAGAACATAAGAACCTGCTGGATCAGGCTAAAGGCCTATCTAGTCCAGCATTCTGTTCCAAACAGTGGCCCACCAGATGCCTCTGGGAAGCATCTGCCAGTGCCATAATTAAATCACTGTAAATCCCTTCCCCTACCCTAAGGAGTAAGTGCTGTTTGGAAAAGTAGCAGAAATCTGGGGTAATTGGCTGGAAACTGTGAAGATCCTTTCCTATAAAAGGATTTCCCCCAGCTTAGCTCTATAGCTGCTTGAGTCACACTCACGCACTGATCTGAAACTCCCAGACAAGGGCGTAACTATAATAGGGCAAGGGGAGAAGTTGTCTGGGGGCCCAATGCCTTGGGGCCCCCCCAGGCAAGTCACATGACTGACTCCCCCAGTCACGCACCTGCCCGGGCTTCCTTCAGTTGTATTCATCCTCCAAAAGTGTTAAGACCTGGAGCTACCAGAACCGCATGTCTTTCTCTAGTACCATTAAATAACTGGCATCATCCACAATTTACAAAACATCTATCTATCTATCTATCTATCTATCTATCTATCTATCTATCTATCTATCTATAAATTTTAATATGCTTTTTGTTACCACTATTCAGCCTCATTTAAGATTTCGTTACTTCATGAACTGAGCTTCAGTGAGAGTGGGGCCCATTTTAAAATCTTATCTCTGGGCTCACTCCAACCTTGCTACGCCCCTGCTCCCAGACCAAACCACAAAAGAGAGAAACATGCCATTTTTGCAGGTATGGAAAGTTCTGGACCTCACCCAGACTCCCTCCAAAATCCCAAACCCCAGAAAAAGTCATTACCTTCTCAATTAGGAAAAACTCTTCCTTTGGAAAGCATGGAGACTGATGCCTCATAGACTGGAAAAAACAAGAGTCACAGAGGGAGAGAAGAGATTGATATTTGGAGGAATGCTTGCAGACTGCAAGCCCTTGTGTGTGTGTGTGTGCGCGCGCGCACCCGCCATCTTCTGCTCCCGTTTTATATTTCTGGGATGACTGGGCATAGGGCTTTGAAATTGGGCTCAGATGTAGGACAGGATGGAATTCTGCTTTTTATTTCAAGGAAATTGGTTTCATGTCAAGGAAATGTAAATGAATTTTTGAAAACTTTTAAAGGAGTCTAAAAATTGCTAAATTTTGTTTGTTTCATGGCAGAAAATTACAAAAACTTCTGGAACTGAAGCCCTTCCTCCTTGGACCATCATTCTACCGCTATGGGGAGGAATCTGCCCTCTGCCTTCCTGAAAAAGGGGATCACCATCCCAATTTTCTGCACCCCTTTTATATTTCTGGAATGATTGAGTATAGAGTACTTGGGCAATGCTTGGGAATAGGAACACATATAAGACAGGATGACAAGAGTCTGCATATTGAATCTGAAGTGAATCCATAAATCCTTTTATTTTTATTTTTTTCTTATGCAGAAACAGTTGGCAGAAAGTCATGGTACAAGCAGTCTTGTCAAACAGTACTCACTTCCTATTCTACCCATAGAGGTAAAAGGGGAATGGGGGGGAAATCATAAATCAGGAATGGCTGGCAGAGGGTTCTGAAATTTTGTACACACATAGTTCAGGATGTCAGGGGTCTCTGTACTGAATGTTAAGTAAATTGGTCAGTCCATTGATTTTTAATTCCCCACCCCCACCCCTTAGGTTTTATGAGATGTTCTTGTGCAAGAGCAGAATTTGCCAAGTCAGGAAGGTGTTCTTGAACAAGAACAACTCATCAAACCTAAAAAAAAACCCAACAACATTAAAAATCAACAAACTAAGCAATTTATAGTTTTGCAGCTGTAAGTGTGGTGCTGGAAGGTGGGGCACATAAAATAATGATCCAGCTCCCTGCTCCCACGTTAGGATCTCTCATCTTGCAGCCTTACTGTGTGAATCCTTCACCCCAAACCTGACTGGGATATTCCTGGGTAGAATACTCTGGCAGATTCTAGCAGGGAGAGATGTGGGGAGGGGATGACTGAGGAGGCTATACGTGGGGTACTGAATGGTAGGGGAAAGAAGACAATGGACCGGGGTGATCCCCATACCTTAAGGCTTTTCCTTGGTGGGTAAAACTGCCCTCCTTTTTTTCCTGTCACAGAAAAAAAAAAATCACATTTGGAACTCAAATACACATATGCACACACAGGCGCACAAACACAATTTTTCACATTGATACTAGAAAGTGGGTGAAACTTGTAAGCAGCACATTTGTAAGTAACATGGTTCCCACCTATGTCAGTTAATGTGGCAGAGATTAAAAGAACTTTTTCACAACTCTCCACCCTCAGGCAGGAAGAAAACAAATTATTCCAAAAGTCCCACCTCCAATCCTGGATGATTCTATCCTGAGCTCTGTTCTGTTTACAATCCTAACTCTATGGTTTGATTGATTGATTGATTAAGTGCCTTCAAGTTGGTGTCGACTCTAAGCAACCACATAGAGTCTCTCCACGATTATCTGTCTTCAACTTGGCCTTTAAGGTCTCTCAGTGGTGCATTCATTGCTGTCATAATTGAGTCCATCCACCTTGGTTAGGGAACGTTAATCAACTCTATGGTGGAAAACAACTCCTCACAGGGGCCTTCTGTCCCTGTGGGGAATTGCTTTTCTCTCTCCTCTCTGCAATATCCAGGACGAACCCCCTCAAAACCACCTTCAGAGTCAAGTGAGATAAATCTGTCTTGGCTCTGAGGGTACTTTAGAAGCACTGCATCCTGGAAATAGCGGGGAGGGGAAGACAGACAACTGCCCACAGGGACCCTGTGACCCTACAGCCCCTGTTAGGGTTGCCCTTGCCTGCCCACCCCTCCCACATTTCCTGAGCACAAGAGGTAGATGACAAGCCAATGCCTTCAGTGGGGCTTGATCTTTAAATCTCAAGAACTGATGAAAGGCAAGCAGCTTGCCAACTAGCTCTGGGTGCAAAGAGGACATTGCATTTGTGTTTTCACTCTCTTGCCTCTGAGCAGGGAGTAGAGAGAGGGCATTGGCAGTGGGAAGGCATGTCAGAACTCCAACAGAATTCTGTAGTGATAGGAGGAGATTTAGTTGGAATCTCAACTATCAGAGATCCTGCCTGTCATTGTGGAACTCATTCTGATAATGTCTGGCAGAGAGTACTTCAAGTCTAAAATGTCACTTGGCCCCAACAAAATAACCAACTCTATCAGTTTGTGCATCAAAAAGAGAACCTTATCCTAGTCACTGAGCTGCCAATATTCTTTTTTTCCTATCAGAACTCCTTTGTCTTTAAAAACTGTGTGACTAGCAAAAATTCAGCAGGGCCAACATGGAAACGTATAGATCTGCTAAATTTCTGGTTGTCACACAACACCTTTCCTTCTCTTGCCACTTGATGGTGCTACAGAACTGATGTTTTTCAACTTTCAGATGGCAAGCAAGAACAATTGAATTGAATTTTGAGACACCTGTTTTTAAAGCAAATCCAAAGAACAGCTACATTCTTTTAACACAACAGAGATTCAAAAAATCCCCAGGGCTTTCTCCTCCAAAGGAAGCTCTCTCCCCCAGACCACATTTTACTTGGGGGGAAAGGATAATGAATAATTATTTTCAGATTTGGTTAGATGATAGATGGCCCTAAAAGCCGATACCATTTTTCTAGAATGAGATGTTTGTAACCTTGTTGGTAAATACATACATGCATATGTAAATATGTAAATCAATAAGTACATTATTTATTTTTACATATGAACTATGTGCATAGTGAATGAAGTATGTACATAAGCATGCATATATGTACACAGTGAATTCTTACCTGATTATAATAAGCATTGGAACAGCTAAGAGTCTAAGTTATATAGTTTTGGTTATCTAACTTTACTGGGGATGCTTGCATTGATAGCATTTCAGATAACTAGGTCTTGTCCAGAAAAATGTCTTTGGCCTTTCTTCCATATGAAGTCTTGAGGTATATTGGTAGAAACTTTCTGATTAAATTAATCCCTGTCCCTCTACCCAAAAGCTGTTCCTGAAACTTGGTGATCCTCCAGAGTTTTAGAATGTGAGCTCTTTGGGGACAGGAGATCATCTTATTTATGTATTATTTATTTTTCTATGTAAACCACCTTGAGAACCTTGGTTGAAGAGTGGTGTGTGTGTGTATATATATATATATATATATATATATATATATATATATATATATATATCTATCTCCATAGTAGTAACATGTGATGTGGCATGAGGGGGCAAAGCTGAAGCAAGAGTAGTTGAAAATTAAAAGATATCCCCCCCGCACACACATATACCCATCTTTGTTTGAGCAGAAGTGCCATCTGCTCATGCAAGGAATTTTCTAGATCCCATCCAATGATTTTACTATTGCCCTGAAAAGATGTGAAGAAAGAACCTGCTTGATATCCAGATGCATAAACAGAACAAAATTGTCACTGTTAATTACACTGCTTAATCCAAGATGGAATGTATTTCATTACTGAGTTAGTGTGAACATGACAATACAAAAGCAACAGTGGTGTGAGGGAAATTACTATTCTAACATTGCTAACTTCACATAAAATGACATAAATTGTATACAATTGCAAATGCCTCCTATTCTCATCATGTTTGTTACTTTTATTCCATTGTTATTTGCTGTTGTCCGCTCATGTTCTTTTTGAAAAATACTATTTATTTTGTATTAATCAGAGACGCACTTCCTAGTGGGATGCTTTTCTGTTGCCCTGGATCTTCATTACAGCTATGCCTTGGCCTCATTCCTTTTGCCTTCTCAGTGTGATGATCCAGAATCCAGAATCATTTAACTTGTGCAGAAGGGAATTTTAGCAGCTGCGCCTTGCCTAGCAGCACTTTCAAAAAGATGTCATCCATGCATTTCTTCAAAGTATAGGAAGAACTCTGTCTTCCTTTGCTTTGAGCGACCCTACTTCTGAGTGTACAAAGCCTTGCTCTTGTGAGCATTTCAGATGTATGAATACTGTCAGTCTCCATAAATAAGAAATCTACAATAAAACAATTGAATAATTGAGCACAGACCTTATGATATTCCCCAAGAAATGGAAAGTGGATTAAGACTGCATTCACACACATCCACTGTGGTATGGGAGCATCTTCCCTATGCCCTGAAGTATGGGTATGAATACTAGATTTGAGTGGATACAGCTAATCAGAAATGTCTCCCAACCAGTTGTTCTTGCAGTTCTGTCTTGCAGCAGAGAAACAATTGAGAAGAATTATGCAAGAAGGGAGAGGAGAGCTGGTCTTGTGGTAGCAGGCCTGACTTGTCCGCTTAGTGAAGTAGGGTCCACCCTCGCTGCATATGAAAGGGAGACCAGAAGTGTAAGCACTTTAAGATATTCCCCTCAGGGGGTGGAGCTGCTCTGGGAAGAGCAGAAAGTTTCAAGTTCCCTCCCTGGCTTCTCCAAGATAGAGCTGAGAGAGATTCCTGCCTGGAACCTTGGAGAAGCTGCTGCTAGTCTGTGAAGACAATACTGAACTAAATAGACCAATGGTCTGACTCAGTATATGGCAGCTTCCTATGTTCCTATGTTGTGTTATGTTAGATGGTTCTGATATTTATGTATACATCCAGAGGTGGCTCATTGACCTGCCTCACTCCAGGTGATTGCCTCACTCCACCATCACTCCCCTTCCTCTGTGAGCCCAGTACTAACACAGCCCCACTCTCTCTTCCATGGTCAGAAATCAATACTGATCCCGCTGCTTTTCATCATGGAAGAGCCACCCCTGCACATGCCACAGGAAGGTGGGACAACACATGACAGCCACTCCCTTATATGGTTGAGTGTGTGGATAGAGCCTCAGACAATGAAGCGAGTCTCACAATCAGCCGAAATGAGGTCTGCGGGGAAAGCCCTCTTTGTAGGATTCCTGGAGGCATCTGACTGGTCACTGTGGGAAGCAGGATGCTGGACTAGGTGAATCAGATGAAACCAGTTTCTTATGACCTCCCAAAACTATTATTCCCAGCAAGCCACAGGCTTAGCCTGCTCTCCCCACAGACGATCGCACGCGGAGCCCTGGGTGGCCGGATCAGCCGCCCACACAATTGCCGGCTCCGTCATGGAGCCAATGGGGGCTGTGGGGATTGGGGGGCCCCCATCTCGAGCACACAGGGCATGCTGGAGAGATCCCCGAGTCTCTCGAGAGACCTGCTTGCAGCCTCCTGGCTGGGGTTCTCCTTGTGTGTTGCCGCAGCACGGAGCCTCCACCCTAGTTGCATATGAAAGGAGACTACATGTGTGAGCACTGTAAAATGGAACCACTCAGGGAAGAGCAGAAGGTTCCAAGTTCCCAGAGATGAGCAAAATACTTCTAAAAAGTATTTTAGATACAAAATACCAAATATTTGAGCAAATGTACTTTAGATACAAAATACTTGGTAAACAACAAATAAAAATACAAAATAGTATTTCAAAACACTGTGCCTGAAAAAAGGAAACAATTTTGAGACGTTCATTACTTATCCAAACTTTTATTGCTTAAAGGAAATGGAAACAGGTTTTTTTCCAAAGATTAAATTGTGACTTCTTGGACAGTGAATCATCCCAGCAAATGAAAATATCTGAGCTATGGGACCACTTGATGTTAAACTTGTATACACTCAATCAGATCACTTTTTCCAAAACAACATAACATCCTGTTTCTTTTTGCTGTTTGCTATGTTTCTCTATTCTCACCACCCTCCATAGATGTCTGCAGACTTTTTCCTGGGGTGGTCAAAACACAACAGGTGTATCCAATATTAATCCTGCTTAGAGCAGACCCACTGAAATTATTTAAAGTCAGTCACGACAAGGGCTGCAATCCTATAGCTGTGGCATAGTCAAATGAGCAGCAAATTGTATTTATAGTGAAAATCATATGGTCAAACCATATGGAGAGGAGAACAATTCCTTTTATCTCAATTAATCCATACCCCCCTTTCCTCTCTCTCTCTCTATGGTAGCTCTTGAAGCTCTGAGAGTGTGTGTGTGTGTGTGTGTGTGTGTGTGTGTGTGTGTGTGTGTGTGAGAGAGAGAGAGAGAGAGAGAGAGAGAGAGAGAGAGAGAGAGAGAGAGAGAGAGAGTGTTACAGGATTGAGTTAGAAGGATTCCCCTAAACCCAAGTTGTTTCTTAGTAAGAATATTGAGGGTGGTGAGAATGGAGAAAGAAAGCTTCTGGTCTATATACAAATAGCAACAACAAATATTTATATACCACTTTTCAACAATAAAGGATTTATTTGTATATCATCCTACAAATCAGAAAATAAAGGTTCTAACTGCCTCATAAACCAATGTGGTGTAATGATTAGGTTGTTGGATGAGGTCTGGGAGACCCAGGTTGAAGCCCTCACTCAGTCAAATCACTGGGTGATCTTGGCTACTCACAAGTCTAGCCTACTTCAAAGGATTGTTGTGAGGATAAAATGGGGAAAACAAACTTGGGATACTGTACATGGTTTCATCTGCTCCTGTGAGGCAGTCAGTCAGCCAGTCAGTCAATCTCTCTCTCTCTCTGACCAACTTTGCAGAGGGGAAAGATGACTTTTAGAAATTTAGAAGCTTTTAATCCAGTCTAAGCAAGCATGTCCCACAGTGATACTGAGTTCTCATGACCAGCCCAGCCTGAGTTAGGATGGCTGGGTGAAGTGTTGGGATTCTTGCAGATCCCGACACTCTCGTGCAGCCTGACCCCCTTACTAAACCTGGCTGTTGAGTATCGTGCATTGCAGCACAAGGAGACACACAGATGGGGGGATTCCCCAATGCACTGTGCACAGTGCATTGTGAGATACATGGTGGCCAGAACAATGTGTTCCAGTCACATATTACTCTGGGCTTTCCCATGTAGTGCTGCTCATCTGGGCACGTGGGAGATGTGCCAAAGACCCAGGGCTTGATTGTCTGGGGTTAGGGCAGCCTTCCCCCACCACCCTCCCTTAAAAGTAGCCTTCCCCCAACACCCTCCGCTCCCGCTCTCAACGATCATGAAAATCGCCTCAATGTGTTCCTCTCTCATTACATACAGCCAGATAACCTGGAAAGACAGCTAAGCACTCTACATGCCCTCTAGCAATCTGAACACAAAGTTCTCTAAAGGTAAAGTAAACTTCAGATAGAGACTATGCTGATGCTTTGTTTCACAGAGAGGAAAGAAATTGACATTTGCTACCATTAGTCAGCCACAGACAGGGAGATATTTGTAAACTACTTTACAAAACAATCTACCTAAGCGTTAGGTAAGTTTCAAATTTACAGAGACTGGACCAGAACTTGAGCCTCTTCAGATGAGCTCAGGTTTCTAGTTGCAGCTAGGGATGTGCGAACAGGTTCGATGTCCGGTGTTGAACTAACCCCACCCCCGGGTTCAGTTCGGCACTGGACCGAACCCAACCCCCCGGCCAGGCCTTCCAGGGGGTGTGTGGGTTGCGATCTTTTCCTTTAAAAAAACAAGAATTGTACTTACCCCCTCTGAGGGGCTTCTCTGAAGCCGTGTGCCCAATGGGCCTCTGTGTAGCCTGCAAACCGGCCATGCAAAAGCCCATTGGGCATGCACGACAGCCTCAAAATGGCTGCTGCCATGGGGGTGAGGTCCAGAACGGGCTGAAGACGGCCTGAACAGGGCAATTTGAAACATAATTGAGGGCAGCAGGGAGGAACCTCTGGAGACACCCCCCCATGGCCTGCAGTCTTGGAAAAGCCCCCCAGAGGGGTAAGTACAAAATAAAAAATAAAAATAAAAATAATTTGGAAAAAGATTGCGAACCCCCCTGGACCAAACCAAAACAGGGGGGGGTCGGGGGGTGCTGAACTGAATTGGGCCATCGGTTTTGTGCACAGCCCTAGTTGTAGCTAGAGGGTCAGAGAAACTTTAAAGCAAGCAAGCTGTGAGGTAGGGAGTTCTCTTGCATCCAAAATCCTGGGTGGGGAGGAGCTGCTCTCTTTTGTCTCCCCATGGACACCCATGCCACCCTCACGCCCATTTCCCATTTTACTCACAGGGACAGTCTCTCTCTTTCCCCCCTTTGATTTTCAAACTTGGCTTGCTGGCCAGTCAGCAGCATTCAAACTTCAGGGGGCAGAGAGGTAGGAACAGAGCAGACACATGAGGATGCTTGGAAGCCAATGGGCTGCCTGCTTGCAATAAAAAAGGCAGCTCCTGAAGCAAGAAAGCAAAGCAATGATTGGCTGAGAAGTATTTTGGTTTTGGCAATGTATTTTAACAATACAAAATACCTGAGCAAATATATTTTAGATACAAAATACAAAAGTATCAAAAATACATATATTAAATACTTGTAGTTTAGATACTGCCCAGCTCTGCAAGTTCCCTCCCAAGCATCTCCAAGGTAAGGCTGAGAAAGACTCCTGCCTGCAACCTTGGAGAAGCTGCTGCCAGTCTGTGTAGACCATACTGAGCTAGATGGACCAATGGTCTGACTCAGTATATGGCAGTTTCCTATGTTTCTAATATGGGGATGTTGTGAGGTGTCAAATGTGGGGGACTCCAAGTGTAAACTACGCCACTCAGAAATGTTTGCCCCATAACAGTGTGTATAGAGCAGGCCTGCTCAGGTTTGGCCCTCCTGCAGACGTTGGCCTACAACTCCCATAATCCCTGACTATTGGCCACTGTGGCAGGGGATTATGGGATTCATAGTCCAAAAATAGCTGGAGGGCCGTAGTTGAGCAGGCCTGGTATAGAGCCTGCACAGAATAATCCAGATGTTCAGAAAACTGAACCAAAAGTCACCCATAGAACCTAACCTCTTTACTGAGGCTCTACACATGATTAGTGTATAGAGCTGGGAGGGGTTTGGAGAGTTGAGTGGGTCAAGCTTTCTCTCCCCGCTCACCCGGGGCAGCTGGATCGGCCAACCACATGACTACCAGCTCCATCATGCCCTCGGAAGTCCTAGGATGCCCCACATGAGTGAGTGAGTGAGTGAGTGAGTTGTTTATTTACAATCTTAGATCAAACAGCAATAGAAACAGAATATACTCAGTAAAAAGAGAAAAGCGGAAACAAAAACTAAAATGTTATCACATACAGGTGAAACTCGGAAAATTAGAATATCGTGCAAAAGTCCATTAATTTCAGTAATGCAAATTAAAAAGTGAAACTGATATATGAGACAGACGCATTACATGCAAAGTGAGATAAGTCAAGCCTTAATTTGTTATAATTGTGATGATCATGGTGTACAAGTCATGAAAACCCCAAATCCACAATCTCAGAAAATTAGAATATTACATGGAACCAGTAAGACAAGAATTGAAGAATAGAACAATATCGGACCTCTGAAAAGTATAAGCATGCATATGTATTCAGTACTTGGTTTGGGCCCCTTTTGCAGCAATTACTGCCTCAATGAGGCGTGGCATGGATGCTATCAGCCTGTGGCACTGATGAGGTATTATGGAAGACCAGGATGCTTCATTAGCGGCCTTCAGCAATTCTGCATTGTTTGGTCTCATGTCTCTCATCCTTCTCTTGGCAATGCCCCATAGATTCTCTATGGGGTCAGGTCAGGCGGGTTTGCTGGCCAGTCAAGCACAGTACACTGTATACTTTTCAGAGGTCTGATATTGTTCTATTCTTCAATCCTTGTCTTATTGGTTCCATGCAATAATCTAATTTTCTGAGATTGTGGATTTGGGGTTTTCATGAGCTGTACGCCATGATCATCACAATTATAACAAATTAAGGCTTGACTTATCTCGCTTTGCATGTAATGCGTCTGTCTCGTATATCAGTTTCACCTTTTAATTTGCATTACTGAAATTAATGGACTTTTACACGATATTCTAAATTTCCGAGTTTCACCTGTACATAAAATCAAGAACTTTTGGCAGTAGCTGATTGCTGTGCTCTAGCCTCTCTTAATTTGGTCAAAATATAACAGAATCTGGCAACCACCAAGGATATTGTTGGATATTTATCCTCTCTAATAAAACGCTTGGTGTCCGTCCGTGGACAGACACCAAGCGTGCGTTCGTGCCTCGCCTGTTCTGGGCATGCGCGGAGCGCATGCCCAGAACAGAGCAAGGGAGGCACGAACAACAGGACCCGGCGGCCATCTTGGGCGGCCAGAAGCGGCCGCCCCGAAGATGCTGGGTAAGCGGCGGCGGGGGACACTGGCCGAGGCAGCGGTGAAGCCGCCGCCTCGGCCAGAGGACGCGGCGCGGCCGAGGCGGCAGCGGAGCCATGGCCGCGGCCTGGCCGTGCCGCCGAAGCCGGGTGGGGGGAGGAGGCGGCAGGGGAAGCCGGGCGGCTGGGAGTCCTTGGGGCCCTTGCCCGGCCGGGCAGACCGGCCGGGAATGTGAGGCGGGGGCGGACTGGACCGGACCAGCAGCGGCGCCCCCAGAGTTTGCCCAGCCGCTGATTGAGGGGGGAAGAGGCGGCGGGGGAAGCTGGCCAAGGTGGTGGAGAGCCAGAGCCAGGAGGAAGGGCGAATTTGGGCCCCTTCCCTTCCTAGCGCCCGTTATTCAACGGGCTAAAATTTAGTTGTCTTCTAATAAACATGTAAGAATCGTCTCCTCCGAGTGGTTTTTGAGACCTTTCAGGTACTGGGAAAAAATTAAATCTCTTTCAGCGATATAAAGTGGGCAATGTAACAGTGAATGCTTCAATGTTTCGGGAACAAATCCACAAGGGCATAGTCTCTCATCATAGGGTTTTCTCTCAAATTTCCCTGATAACATCGCTGAAGGTAGGGCATTCAAACAAACTCTTGTAAACGCCCAGCAAAGTTTTGTGAATAGATTGTGTAAAAATAAGAGGCTATGGCCCAATCTTTCTTAGCACTTAGCAATTGTGGAGGCCTATTTATAGAGGCCCTTTCCTCCTGAAAGTTTATGTCCCTAAGCCTTTGTTTAACTAGGAGTCTTGCCGTTGACTCACTATACCCACCATACTCTTAACAATTGTGCTGAGCAGAAGCCCATCTTCCGGAGTCTCTCCTCAACTGCCTTACACCAACGGGGTTGTGGGGTAGCGGCAAGGAGGTTAGGTATAAGTCCTACTGGGTAAAGATAAATCTTAATCCAATACAGGATGATAAGAAGCCAGACCCTAGTCTCCAATTTCAAAAGCCCAGTCTCCAGCCATATTAAGGAGTTAGGGATGCATTTTGGTACCCCCAACAGTGATCTCAGAAAGCCCCTCAGAAAGTGCGAGGGGCATTCTGGGGAGACTTCCGAGGCCAGGAGGCTTATTGTAGCCTTGTGGTCAGGGGTCTCCTCACGAGTCGCCATGCCGCGGAGCCATGCCACTTCATGATAAAAAAGGGTGGGGTAGCAGAGTGCTTGCTCCGATAACCTTGTTTAAGGGGAGGGCTACTTTGGCAGGCTGGCCGTCATTGAACCACTGGGCCCGCCCAGAAACCCGGTGGTTCTCACGATGGAGGAAAACCAGGCTGGGCTCCCTTAGCCCAATTTCCCTCTATCATGTGAATATCCTTACTAGCTTTCATCTAACAGGGGCCAACATGAATGAATGAATCAAGAAATTCAGTTTTCTGAAAACCTCTGCTCCTCATGGCTGGGCATCACTGTTCCAATAAATGCTTCTGTAGTGTTTCTGGGAATTTTGCTAGTAGAAACTGCATGTCAACAACACAGACACACAGTTTCCAATATTCCCATGTTTACCTTAATGCTAATCATGAGCTGGCGTATTTTACAGGGGAAATTTTTGTCTTATCCTCTGATTATCCTCTGTAAATCTCCTGCCCTCATGCTCCTGCTAGCTGCTTTTAGCCTCCCTCTGCCCACAATTCTGAAAGCAACTTCAGAAAGCAAATTCAAGAGGGGAAATCCTGGAGATTTGTGGGGTAAAACTGATAGGTGAGAAAGAATTAACATCCTCCTCATGCTCATCACTCTCCCGTCCCATATAATTGCCCCTCTGCATTCACATTTACTAGCATGCAGATGTTTGGAACAGTTCTGAACCTAAATTTTTACTTGATGAATCTCTGAAGATGTGTAACCTGAAATGACTTCTTAAATTCACAGCATTGTTTGGGAATGTGTTTCTGTTAACAGTGCTTAAAAATTACCCAGAGTTTTGTTACATTCATTTCTGTTCAATATTGCATTACTACAGAATCAGCCTCAAGAAATGCAAGAGAAACAAAGTTGAACAGTCAAAATAAACACAAATGAGCTTCACACTGCTGTGATTATATTGCTCACAAATCATGTTTCAGTAGCTGGGATATGCTTCAGGACAACCAATAAAAAAACAGGGGGTTATATTCAATTAAGGTATTCACAGTTTCAAGGGAAGGGAACCCAGCTTGTTGATGTGGAAACATTTATCTTCTGGCACCGATTTGATTCTTCTTCATTTCCCCCCTGTACATATAAATAAAATAAACTAACGATAAAGAATACCAGCATTTAATCATCCACTTTTTCTTCTTGTGCCACTTAAAGGTGGGGAGGGGACCTCCCCTTTCTCAGCCTCTCTGCCTCCTTCATAGTAATGGATAAAATGAAAGCCAGCCAGAGGTTGGGCCTAGCTGATGAAGTGACATGCTCCTGAAGTATCCATGGAAACCAGGACTCCATCCTCAGTCACACAAAAACTGCTTCCCAAGCAGTCCTGGAAGGGGGACGGCGGGGGCGGGGGGGAGAATGAATGAACAGAAGCCATTATATGTTTGGTTGTAACCATATATAATTTAAGTCTTCTTGAAGCAGTAGAAATGTAAAAACCGAGTCAACGTTGTAATGGTCTCCCAAAGGCATATATATCACTCGAAGCAAACATCTGCTTATAACAAAATACCATGGCCTTTCAAACTACCTTCTGAATTAATATTTTAACAACTAATTAACATTTCCACTATGGTCAATGGCTGACACCCAGACTAACAACACACTTGCAGAATAATATTTTCTACAGAGCAAGGGAGGAAGGGCAATTTTCAGTGATCGTCTCTCCCTGTCCATCTTCCTCACCCCCATCACTTGCGCTTGTTGAACACATGAGGGTTGGGGAACCCTCCAGGCTATAATTTCAGGAATTGCCGGTGGCTACAGCAGGAAGGGGAGCACTGCTGAAACTTCCTGCTTGTGCAACAGAAAATTCTCTTCCATCAACATGTCATGAGTCTGGATAGGAGTCAATGCTTCTGATCCAGTAAATGATACTTTATATTACACTGTACCATCCTGTGCAAGCAATTTAAAGCAATGAGTTTCAAGTTAGTGTAGTGGTTTGTTGCGACTTTTGACTCCTGCTCCCAGTTATAACCCATAGAAGTGAAGTGTATGGTGGTTCTTCAAATGGCTACCTCTGCGTTACTACTGAGGGAGTAGGGGAGAGAGGCTAATTAACTGTATGCATGTGTAAATGATCCACTCACACATAAAAGTTTTCTTGCATCATTGTGCATGTAGAGCATTATTGCATGCCTGAAGTAAACAGAGTGCATTCTCCCTGTTTGGTCAACATGTCATAGCAGTAGCCTCTAGTGGCATAGTGAGAGCAGACAGGCCCATACAGGCTCAGACTGGCCCATAAGTCAACAGGGCATATTCCCGGTGTGCCCTATCCACGCGGTGCCCCTGCGCCCCAACTCTCACCCTTAATTACCTATTCTGCTCAAAACCTGGCACCCTCCCCACATACATTCCGGCGCCCTCTCAGTGCCCTCAGTCCGGCCCTGGGCCCATATTAAACACACAAACATCCCTCCCAATAGTGTGGCTGCCCCCCATCCCCTGCCACTTGTCACTCTCACCACCCACGCTAATGCTCCTGCCGGCCTCCTGCTCTCCAAGCTCCTGGGCTGGGAGCTGGCTGGGAATGTATGATGTACGTGCACCCTGATGCAGACATGGGGCACATGCGAATTGTGCATTCCCAGCCAGCTCTGGGCTTTCCACTGCCTCTTGCTTTCCACCAGCCCAGGAACCCAGTGAGCGGGTAATGGGATGGTGCAGCGAGCAGGTAGCAGCAGCAGCAGGAGTACCTGGCTGGGCAGCATGAGCAAGTGAGCCAGCAAGCATCTGGCTGGTGGGTGGAGGGGGCTGCGAGAGGCAAGGTGGCTCCTGAACACTGGTTGGCTTGTGCTCTTGGAACACATCCACCCAATGATAGCTCTGCTCCTAGCCTACAGTGCAGCACACACAACTCATAGGCTGTGACTCTCACTGCACTTGCAGACTTTGTAAAGCTAACTTCGTGTCAGCCCTCTCTATTCTTAGCTCAGCCGTTCCATTTGCCATTTCCTCCAAGCTTTTGCAGGTTATCACACCATCCATTGATCCACCTTGAACAAAGTCATCCACTGGGCTGAGTTGTTGATGGATTGTTATTCATAATTTCTCTCCTCAGCTCTTTGCCCCTATAACAATATTCTGCCCATGATATATTCTGTCTTATGATATTAAAAATTGATAGCAACTTTATAGCTTCTAATACCTCTATGCTGCACTCTCTCTTCTGCTACTCAGTAGCTGGCTAAAAAAATCAGTCCAGTGTTATAACTGTAAAAAAAGGGTTTCAATATGCTATGCATCTTCAAGGCAAAGCACAATTTACTGGGATATGTCTCCTATCCTCCTATACAAATCAGTTTCCCAATACAGTAGTCCATTATGTTTGCTATATGGGATATCTGCTTGGATATCAAGAAGGATATCTGCTTGGAATGGATGAATATCTGCTTGGAATATAAATGGTTTAAGGTGTTTAGCTTTCATAATCTATTTTTGATTTTCATAATCTGTAACTTGACTGTGCATTTATAGGATTTTGATTTTGCTCACTGACTCCTGGTAGGATAAAATCATTGCCACATCAGGGTCCATTCTACGCAAACAGCAGATCATGCAATAAAACCATTGCACTTCAGACTGCAAATGGGGGGAGTCATGTATTTGAAATGCTCACACCACCAAAAGAAATCCAAAAGAAAAATAGGATATCAAGGAAAAAACTAAGCTAGACCTGAGTACCAGTTGCAGAGGGGAGCGGTCTTCTAATTTTTTTCATCTGTGTGTGGAATGAGTTTTGTTCTGGGTGGACGTATCAAGGCAATGTGTGCGCACATACAGTATATTCAGAGTGGGGCCTTCCTGATTCAACCTGAGTAGGATCTAAAATTGACTAAGCCGACATCAAAAAACATGTGAGCACGCACACACGCGCACGCCTTAGAGGGAACACTGCAGGGGAGTAACAGCAGGAGAGAGGGCATGCCCTCAACTCCTGCCTGTAGGCTTCCAGCGGCATCTGGTGGGCCACTGTGTGAAACAGGATGCTGGACTAGATGGGCCTTGGGCCTGATCCAGAAGGGTTTTTCTTATGTTCTAATTATGCTACTCCCCATCTGCTGTGGTAGAATGATGAGGTGAATCTGAAAGGTTGCTGAGAAACCTATTTATAAAAAACATAAGAAGATCTCTGCTGGATCAGACCAAAGGTCCCTGCTGGATAGTCCAGGGATACCCATCTTCAGCCCTGCAGCTGTTGTTGGGCTACAGCGCTGAAGATGGGTATCCCTGGACTATCCAGCAGGGACCTTTGGTCTGATCCCAGATTTAGTCCAACATCCTGTTGCCACGGCAGCCAACCAGATACCTTCAGGAAGCCTCTAAGCAGGACCTGGAAGACAAAAATCTCCAGTAACTGGTATTCAGTGACTCCAACATGTTTTGATCAAAGAGAAAATTGTTGGTCATTTTACATTTCTCAGTATATTTTAAGGTTCGTCTTATTATTGTGCTGGGAGAATGCTAGCATGGCTAACAAGTAAAGTCAAGGAAGTTATAAAGGAGTAGACTTCCTTCCAGAATTGGAAGGCCTGCCCAAATGAAGAGAACAGAAAGGAACATAAACTCTGACAAAAGAAATGCAAGGAGACAACAAGCGAGGTGAAAAGAGAGTTTGAGGAACATTTAGCTAAAGCATCAAGGAGAAATAACAAAAACTTATTTAAGTACATCAGAAGCAGGAAACCTGCCAGGGAGGCGGTTGGACCATTAGATGATGAGGAAGTGAAATGGATTATTAAGGAGGATGTGTAGACTGCAGAGAAGCTAAACGAGTTATTTGCATCTATCTTCACAGCAAAGGAAAGAGCATATACCTGTGCCTGAACTGAGCTTCTCGGGAACAGAGGCTAAAGAACTGAGTCAGATAGATATGTCAAGAGATGATGTTCTAAACTGGAAAAATTAAAAATTAACGTATCACCAGGGCTAGATGGCACCCATGCAAGAGAACTCAAATGTGAAATTCCTGACCTCCTTGCAAAAATATGTAACATATACCTATAATCAGGCTCTGTATCAGAGGACTGGAAAATAGCAAATGTAATAATGTTGATTTTCAAAAAGGGAGCCAGTGGGAATCCGGGGAACTACAGGCCAGTTAGCTTAACATCTGTTCCAGGCAAATTGATGGATAGTATTCTTAATAATAAAATTGTTAAGCATATAGAACAGGCTCTGCTGAGGGAGAACCAGCATGGCTTCTGCAAAGGTAAATCTTGCCTCACTAGGCTTTTGGAGTTCTTTGAGAGTGTTAACAGCTGTGTGGATAAAGGTGCCCCAGTTGACATAGTATATCTGGACATTCAAAAATCTTTTGACAAAGTTCCTCATCACAGACTCTTGAGAAAACTTAGCAGTCATGGGATAAGGGGGCAGTTTCATGTGTGGATTGTAACTGTTTGAAGGACAGGAAACAGAGGATAGGAACAGAGGCGTATCTAGGGAAAATAGCACCTAGGGCAAGCACTGAAATGGCGCCCCCAGACCAAACATCTGACACCCATCTTTCAGATAACTTTACCATAATATCAGCTCAAAAATACAAGTCAAGCTCCTTAATCTTTTAATATTTCAGAAACTATTTAGCAGTGGACGTAGCCAGACCAAAAAATGCTGGAAAATTACAAATTTCAGTATGCTGGGGCTCATGAAATACCCAAATACTATGTGGAGGTGTACTTTGAAAACTAAACAGAAGTTCCTGCCTAATTCTCTACTATGCATTGTAGCATCACTATTACATAAGTTTTAAAAATCAATGGAGAATTTGACTTTTCCCAGATACTCTGAAAATAATTAAAGGATATGCAGAGTAAACTGTGTCACTGCTTGGAATATATTCTAGTATTTCAGAAAGACAGTTAAAATGAGAGAAAGAGAGCAAGAAACTCCCAGTGGGTCTTAATACTAAGGATTTCAAACTGATTCAAAGACAAACTCACCATTAATAGTCATATTATTAAGACATCACATTTAATTCACTTATCACAAGAAGCAAAGTAGAGCAAATGAATACAATCCTAGCTCATATGCTTCAGCTCAGTATTCACAAACCCTGATTCTCTGTACATCGTGCCAAACTAGATATGTGTACAGTGACTTATATTATATTAATTTAAGAATTTTTAAATCTGTAGCCCCTTCAGGGGGCTTCCTAAAGGCTGGGGGGGTGTCTGCAAAAATTCCCCCTCCCCTGCTGGCCTCTAGAGCCTCGCAGGGACCATTTGAGCATGTGCAGTGGCCATTTTTAAAAATAATTTTCTTAAATGGCCGCTGAAAACAAAATGGCCACTGTGCATGCTCAAATGGCCTCTGTGAGGCCTGGCATGGCCTAGGGCCTCACAGAGGCCATTTGAGCATGCACAGTGGCCATTTTGTTCTGGTGGCCATTTTTTTTTTAAATTTTTAAAAATGGCGCCCCCCTTCAAGTGGCACCCGGGGCACGTGCCCTGCCTGCCCCACCCCTAGATACACCCCTGGATAGGAATACATGGACAGTTCTCTAAATAGCGATAGCACTTACATTTATATACCGCTCTATAGCCGGAGCTCTCTAAGCGGTTTACAATTATTTAGCATATTGCCCCCAACATTCTGGGTACTCATTTTACTGATCTCGGAAGGATGGAAGGCTGAGTCAACCTTGAGCCCCTGGTCAGGATCGAACTTGCAACCTTCTGGTTACAGGGCGGCAGTTTTACCACTGCGCCACCAGGGGCTGCGCCACCATGGGCGAAAGTAAGAAGTAGGGTGCCCCAGGGATCTGTACTAGGACCAGTACTAGGACCAGTGCTCTTTAAATCTGTTCATAAATGACCCAGAAGTGGAGTAAGCAGTGAAGTGGCCAAATTTGCAGATGACACCAAACTATTTAGGGTAAGAAAACCCAAAAGAATCTGTCCAAAAATGGGGAAGTGGCAACAAAATGGCATATGAGGTTCAATGTTAGCAAGTGTAAAGTGATGCATATTGCGGCAAAACTCCTCAACCTCACATATATGCTGATGGGGACTGAGCTGTCAGTGATGGACAAGGAGAGGGATCTTAGTGTCATTGGTGGACAGCTCATTGAAAGTGTCAACTCAATGTGCAGCAGCTGTGAAAAAGGACAATTCCAGGCTTGGAATCATTAGGTTTGAGAATAAAAATGGTAACATTATAATGCCCTTATACAAAACTATGATGTGGGCACATTTGGAGTACTGCATACACTTCTGGTCATGTTATCTTAAGAAGGACATTGTAGAACTGGAAAAGGTGCAGGGGCGGGCAACAAAGTTGATCAGAGACTCTGAGCACCTTCCTTACAATGCAAGGCTACAACACTTGGGCCTTTTTAGTTTACAAAAAGACTGAGGGAGACATGATGGAATTCTATAAAATCATGCATGGTGTGGAGGAAGTTGATAGATAAAAAAATTTCTCCCTCTCACATAACCTTAGAACCAGGGGTCATCCCATGAAACAGATTGCCAAGAAATTTAGGACCAACAAAAGGAAGTACTTTTTCATACAATGCATACAATTCTATGGAATACTACGGAATTCGCTGCAACAAAATGTGGTGGCAGCTAACAGCCTGGATGGTTTTAAGATGTGTTTAGATAAATTCATGGAGGACAGGTCTATCAATGACTACTAGTCTGACGGTTATAGGCCACCTCCAGCCTCAAAGTCAAGATGCCTCTAAATATCAGTTGCTGGGAAGTAACAACAGGAGAAAGGGCATGCCCTCAGCTCTTCCCTGTGGGCTTCCCAGAGGCATCTGGTGGGGACTACTGTGCGAAAAAGGATGCTGGATTAGATGGGCCTTGGGCCTGATCTAGCAGGGCTTTTCTTATGTTTACAGTTTTGGAGTTGATGTTCCCTTTTTCCTGAATGCAAATACTGTCCTATCTTGCAGGGTTTTTGTAAGGATTACCAAGTTTAAAAAGTGCTTTTTAAATGATGATGATGATGATAGGCTTAGCTTATATATCAGAAACATTTTATACAAAGCACACATATATTGAGTCATTTTTTCACATTAGTATTTAAATGGTACGCACCTACGAAGTATTCTATGGACTGGGTTCACCTATCCAATGTTTATTTCCCCCTAAATAAGGTATTATAATTATTTGGATCTATAGAAATAATTAAACTGTAGAGTATGAATGTGTACACGCACAGACCAAAAGGCCCATGATTTGCATGAGCTGACCCATGAAATAAGGATGCCTTCATCCACAAGTGAACCCTTTCAAAACAAAGTACAAAAGCTATTTCTCTTGTTTGCTTCAATGAGTTCTTTATACACATAACATTCCATTACACAAACCAAAGGTCACCCAAAGCCATACAGTCCTTCAAACTGAAACACTTAATGGCCACCAGCTTGATTCGCCAGACACCCAAGAGTTTGATGCTACATCACCTTTATTCTTCCAATCCTGAACAACTGGATACCTTTACAGGTGGATGGACTGGAGAACAAAGCCTTCAATGCGGAATATATGTGCCTTTACTGCCCTACCTTAAGTGATGCAGTGGGGAAAATGCTTTACTAACAAGCATTTAGTCTTGTTGCCAGTTCGAATCCCCACTGGTACTATATCGGGCAGCAGCAATATAGGAAAATGCTGAAAGGCATCATCTCATACAGCTTGGGAGGTGGCAATGGTAAACACTTCCTGTATTCTACCAAAGAAAACCAATGGGCTTTGTGGGTGCCAGGAGTCGAAATCGACTTGACGGCACACTTTACTTACTACCTATCCTTAACACTATCCAAATAAATAAAATTTTATGCAATCATGAACTATTGGCTTAGACACAGGGCATTCTGTTTTGAAGATGTACCAGATAATAAAGGGCATAAAGGCTATGCAATACTAAAAAAAGAAGTTCTGCTGTATAGCATCTATGGAACAGAATCTACTACTTTCCATGGGGATGAGATTTAATGAATAAGCAATACCACATCCATCCTTTAAGAGATATTTCTTAAAATAAGAGGGGTATGCTAATCCTCATACATACAGTGTTATTTTTAAAGTTACAAGAGAATGCTTGTAAAATATCACCGTGTAATATATTAGGCCTCAGCCAGTGAGGAAGGCTGCCTTTTAATTAACATAGTGAGTAAGGTAAGCAAATGAAACAATCAGCAACACAACAGCATGGTTACTCTTTGTCTCCTCCAATTCCCCTAGTTTCCTTGGGACTCAGTGACTGAAATGCAATTCATATAGCAGGAACTCAAGTCAAAGAACAAAGGAGAGCCCAGTTGCCATTATGCTGCTGCTGCTGCTGGCTGCCGCTACATCAGAAAGCGCCTCACATCACAGTGGCCATCCTTACTTCAACGAAGATAAATAATTGATCCGAATCGATTGTTTCCCTGGATTGAATTGCGAAGGAAAATTGCCTGTGTCTGTGGCCTTCTTCGTTCGGTGAGAGCTGTAATCCAATTCCACTCCGTGCAGCTCACACAAGAGCTCCCATGGAGCCTTGAGGCCTGGGCGTGGTTCTTGCCTTTTAATCGCTTCTTTCCTCCTTGCCTTGCTGCTTCTCTCCTCTCGCGCCCCACCCCCCACTCCAGGCCCAGTGAGGTCAGCTCATGAATATTGCTGCATTTCCCAGCGAAGCTCTGGCACTGCATGGTACCTCATGCATCCGTGTGGGTGTGCGCTTTACAGCCCTAAGAGGAGACAAAGTGGGGGGTAAGTAACGCTAATACTGGAGCCATTGTTGACAAAGAAAAGGGCATTGAGCAGCATAAAAACTTAACAAATTCTGGATTCTTTCGACTCAGTGTGTGAAAATTCTCTCTTCCTCTTCTGCATGCTCAATCCTGGAGAAAAGCCAAAATAGATCTTCAACACACTTGCAGTTTGTAATCCATCTGGAAAGAGAGTACTGCCGGAAAGTGGAAAAAAAACCCAAAACCAAAAGCGCTCTCTGAACTGATGGCTGATTCTAAATTAGTTTTAGTCCCATGTTTGTTGGCGAAGTATAGAATTTATCTTTTGTTTCTTTTTTCCCCCTTTTCCTCCTTGGCAGCTGCTTTAGCAGGGAAATCTGCAGAGACTCATCCTGCCACTTCTCTGTGCCACGTGACTATGTCTCAAGATCTAGTTGTGTTGCAGAGTTTGGTTAGTGGGGAGATTCTTGGTTGTGATTGTAGGATATAATTTCTGACGTTTGTAAAAAGAAATTAGCCAGCTAAGACTGAAGATTTGTAAGGATCATACAATGCCCTTGGCAGTGCTGTGGTGAAACTGGTGACTCAGCTGCAGTGAAACTTCATGAGGCAAAGCTGCGAGCAGGTAATGTGTGTAGGGCCTTGATAGAATAGAAAATTGATACTTTCTTGATAGAAAATTCCTTGATATAAGGTTTACTACTGTGTAAAAGATGTCATAATAAATGAGATCTGGAAATAAGTTAATTCCATAGTGTGTAAGGGTTTGATCTGAATGTGTAAAGGTTTGTTGTTATTTTTGTGTTAAAAGATCTGCAATTTCCTTCTGTAATTTTTTTTTTAAAATTTCAGATTAAAATAGATACTTGGGGGGGGGAAGATTACACTAACAGTAGCATTGCAATGGACTATGGCTATGAGCAATGACATATGTATGTGTGTATGTATATAATAATAGTAATAGTCATATACAAAACATTGTAATAATTTAGCCTGCATTTTCATCCACATTTACTTGGGAATAACTGGGTTTAGAGAGACTTCTGACTAAACTTGCCTAAAAGGGACTTTTATTTTCCTTACCTACTTCATCCATCTATTAATAAAACTGGGCTTGCAGAATATTATATATTTCACTTGGTAATTCACTGCCAATGTAGCTATTGAAATATTGTAGTTGCCTGCATTGTAATATATGTTTTACTCTCTTTAAATGTTCCAACTAGAAGTGTTAGAAGGTAATCACTGCAACACTGGCACATAAGCAAGTAATGTCACAATTTAGTATTTTGGGGTATAAATTCAGTTGCTAGAATCTTAACAATTGATCTTGTCAGTTTTATCTTTTCATGTATAACTACATCTTTGTCTCTGTGTTTAATATGCACAGTATGTCATAGTTATAAGAATATATGTAAACTCTGCTGAAATTATATTGTGTACTGAATTTATGCTTTTATCCATTAAGAGGGACTGGAATAGTGATTACCAGTTTGCAACACTTTTAACCACACATTTGCACCAGATGTGTGACAGGATCATATAGAAGACCAAGTGATTCTAGGACACACCATAGGGTAGCTTGAACTTAGGAACATAGGAAGCTGTCTTATACCAAGTCAGACCATTGGTCCATCTAGCTCAGTATTGTCTACACAGACTGGCAGCGGCTTCTCCAAGGTTGCAAGTAGGAGTCTCTCTCAGCTCTATCTTGGAGATGCCAAGGAGGGAAGGAACTTGGAAACTTCTGCAAGCAAGTATGCAGAAGCTCTACCCAGAGTGGCTCCATCCCCTAAGGAGAATATCTTACAGTGCTCACACATGTATTCTCCCATCAAAATGCAAACAAGGGCATACCCTGCTTAGGAAAGGAGACAATTCAGGCTTGCTACCACAAGACTAGTTCTCCACACATCTGTATGGGCTTTTTGTGACATTCCTCTGAGCAAAAGCTTTTAGAATCTGCTTTGACAATGGAGATGGAGTCCTGTTTTGCTGCCTGTATATGTGCAGGGGGAGAGTAACTGGCCCTATCCACCCCCAGCACAGTACCTCCAGTGACTCTTGCTGGTGTATATCTTATGTTTCTTTTTAGATTGTAAGCCCTTTGAGGACAGGGATCCATCTTACTTATTTATTATTTCTCTGTGTAAACCACCCTGAGCCATTTTTGGAAGGGCGGTATAGAAATTGAATGAATGAATGAATGAATGAATGAATGAATAATCTGATGCTGGTTAACTAACCTGGTTAAATGTGATTAAATTGATCCATGGGTCTTGGCAATCCTGGTTAACTTTTTAATCAGGATAGTGTGGTCATGAGAATTCAGTCTATATAATGAGCTCAATGTAATGGAAGAATTTTGCAAGATACAAGGTCAACTGATTAGGATTGGGTAACTAAAACTTGCCTTAGACACTTATCTAGTGAAGTTTGAGTGCACATTCAGAGGACGGCTTTCCTCACTTCCATTTGGCATGGATGTTACACCTAACTCTGGTGATGTAGGCTGAGTGGGTCCTATAATTGTAGTTTGGAGGGGTGTAAACTGGTAGGGAAACTAGCATAGGATGACAACATGGAACATGTAAAATGTGGGGGCCTAGATGTCCCCATTTAAAATGTCTTTGTGGCTTTGACCTCACTGACCTACTAACGTGCTTAATGCAAGTGGTTTGAAGAACCAGTGGTTTAATTAACTACTTAAAGTGATTTGAGAAACCAAGTGGTTTGAGTGTTAATGCAAATTTACTGAATCCAATTCGCATTAGAAAAAACACAAGTCCCAAACTGTCAGTATTTTGATCTACCGACAAAAATCTAGTTGGCACTGGTTCAGCAGGAGTGGTTCATATATATGATGGTGGTGATGGAAGCTCAGCATCGAAAATTGTTGCTTGTCGCTGCGCGTTGTTTTCAGAGCAAGTACCCAGGTAACGCCTGTAACTCGGGAGAGGACAATACTGTCGCATCTAGGACTTAAGAGCAACCTCGTGGAGCAGTTTGCAACTCCTTTCTCTTATTCTAGGCACATTGAGCCCACTGTGGCTGACGGGCTTGCTTTGGCGTCCTGCTAAGTTATTTACAAGCGTGTGCTTCTTTCACCAGCTCAAAGGGAAGCTCACAAGTAGGAGAAAGATGACCCTTAGAGGACTGGACTTCTCCGCGACTCCGCAGAGATAGCGTCAACCATGAGCCAGCCACCGATCGGGGGCGCTGCTGCTACAGGCTCGCCTCGCCTGCATCCAGAGGGGAGCAGCAGCAGCAGCAGCAGAAACAAGCAGCAGCAGCAACGAGCATCCTCTCCAGGCAGACCCAGGGATTCTCCCGCCCGCCAGCCCTCCCCAGCTGCGAACTCTCCCCGCTCCACAGCGGCTGCTGCAGTTGCTGCCACCAAAGCAAGCTCCGCCCGGCAGCAACAACCGCAGCTGCCGCCGCCGCCAGGGCAGAAAACCAGCCGGGCTAAGGGGGGAGGAGGAGGAGGAGGAGTGGGAGGGGACAAGCTGCCTCCGCAGCCTTCGCCGGTAAGGAGCGCGGTGCCGCTGGGAGCTGTCCAGGCCGGGGGTGGTGCTGAAGCCCAGCCCGCTTCGCCCCTGGCAGGCGGGTGCCCGAAACCAAACCCCGGGCCCGCCGCTGACAAGCGAGAAGCGGCCGTCAAAGACGCCGAGCTTGCGGCGCCCAGAGTGGGCGAGCAGCAGACGCCCTCGGCCGGAGGGGAGGTGGAACGCGAGGGCGCGTTTGCGCTTTCTCAGCCCCCGCCCAAGATCTGGAGCCGGGGTAAAGCGGGGAGGCCTCCGCAGAAGGGCGTGGGGGAGGCGGCCCCGGCTCCTCCATCTTCTTGTGGCGCAGGGAAGGGCCGGGTCCTGGCGGGGGGCGGCGGCGGCGGCTACTGGAAGGAAGGATGCCTGCAAAGTGAGCTCATCCAGTTCCACCTCAGGAAAGGGCTGGCGGCGGCCCAGATGCAAAGCAAAGGCAGCAACCAGAGCAACGGTGACGGCGGTGCCGCGGCAGCCGGGCAGCCCCAACCTGCCGACCTCTCTCCCTCTTCGACCCCATCGCCAATGGCGCCGGCTGGGGCCGAAGAAGGCAATGGCCGCAGCGGAGCCCCCGAAGGCGCTCTGAGCCTGAACCCTCGGCAGCAGCAGGAGCTGCAGGACGAGGTGGAGAAACTGCGGGATGAGAACGAGACCCTCAAGGTGAGGAGGGGAGGGAGGGGAAGACATGCATCGGGTGTGGCCCGGCCAGGGGCGGGGATGGGGAGCTTTTCTTCTCTCCCGGAAAAGGAGCAGGAAGGGAATCCTGCTTCCTTCCCTTACAGGAGAAAAGTCGGAAGGCAATCCATATGGTCCATTGTCTCAGCCTCTTGGCTTGGAAAGACTCCTTAGTCCTGTTCTGTTGGCACAAATATCCTGCAACATTTTATTTTGTTTTTTAAAAGTAAAGTGATTATATTCCACTCGTTTCTCTGAGATGATGCTCCAATTCTCTTCAGTTGTTTTCCTTGGTCAAGTGTGGGAATGCATGTATCTATCAATTGGGCTGTCTGGAAAAGCTGACACAGTGAAAAGCTAATCAGAGCTGTTTTAGGCAAGATGGTTTTCCAAATAAATCACACTTCTGTGGTGAGAGGGAAAATACCCAGCTACATATTTGACCAATGGCTACTCTCCTTGCTTTTCACATGTTAACATGCACATGTTTTTTTCTTTAGACATCACAGAAATTTTGGTTGACATGTAGTAGAAATACAAGGATATGGTTTATTCCACCTACGTATGAAGTAGTCCTGTTTTGCTGCCTGTCTATATGCCTTTTAAGGAGAATGCTTAATATAACAATATAGCAATTGTTCCTTTTGGATCATAGTACTCTAATCTATCTCATCTGTCAGGGAAGGAATTTTATTCCAGAACTATTTAAAAGCATGCCAATACTTGCACTAGTGCTAAAATACTCCTAAGTCAGACCTCCACAGATTTTCTTTGGCTGGAAGAGCCAGCCCAAAATATTAGGAGCCAGACTGCCCTCTGCTTCATGCCCTCTGCTCATCAGCAATGCTCTCCTCTCCATGGCTCGCCTTGTCACTTGCCCCTGGAAGTGCTCTCCATTTCTTGGGCAGGATGGGGGGAGACTTGCTTGCTCCCACCTTGCTTCCTTACTGCTCCTCCTTGGTTGCACCCTGAACCCTTCCTAAGCCATTTGGACATGACCAGGAAGAGGAAACATGACCCACTGCCTTGCTTGATCACTCTTCCTGCTGGCCATGTCCGTCCCATCACCTGCCTGAACCAAACAGATGCAACCAGGAGAAGGAATGAGCAAGCACGGTAGAGGTCGGTTGTTCACTCCTCTTCCTGTTGTGACCATCTGGATAAAGCAAACTGTAGACAGACACAACCAAGAGGAAGAGGGAGCAAACAAAGGTGGGGCAGATTGCTCTCTTCTCATCCTGGTCATGTCTGTCTGGCTCAGGCAGCCAATAGATTGATATGACCAGGAGGAAGGAACAGCCTCACCCTGCTTTGCTTGCTCATGCCTCTTCTTGGTTGAGTTGGTCTATTGCCTGTATCAGGTGCCAGGTGTTTGGGAATTGTCAAGCCCTGTCATAAGTTTCCTGTCATCATTCAGTTGATTGGCTATGATTATGGTGATGGGAATGGGAAGACCAGCATACCTATTATGTTCCTACGTAGGACTGCTCAGTGTTATCAAAAACAATTGATCGGAGGATGCATATGTTTCCTTTTGCTGGCCACACCAGATAAGTACCACTTATGTATAACTTTATAATTGATTACTTCCAGGTGTGTGTGTGTTTATATTCTGCTTTTCCAAAAAGTTATCCAAAGTGATGTACAAATGGGGGGGACATGGGGGGGAGCCCCTACTAGTAATTAAATAAATATGTGGGCAAATGAGAGAAATGCAATGTACATGGACAAATTATTTATTGTAAAGTCTATATAAAAAGTATGTGTTGGCTAACTTAAGTCCCACTTTCTTTTGATTTATTCATGTGAATTAACATAATGTGATCCATTTCCTTTTCTAATGTTTTCTTCTGTATGGATGCCAGAATGAGATAGATGAGCTGAGGACTGAGATGGATGAGATGAGGGATAGCTTCTTTGAAGAGGATGCCTGCCAACTACAGGAAATGCGCCACGAATTGGAAAGGGCCAACAAGAACTGCCGAATTCTTCAGTATCGTCTTCGTAAGGCTGAACGCAAGAGGCTTCGCTATGCGCAAACTGGGGAGATTGATGGAGAGCTCTTGCGTAGCTTGGAGCAGGACCTGAAGGTACCACAGGGCCAGAAGTTATTGGGCTGTGGGAGGTTGTTAAGGGAGGAACTATTAGCACTGTGGTTTTGGATCTTTTTTATGTCCTATATAAAGCAGAGCGTCCTTGAGGCCTGGTTATGGAAGCCAGCATTTCATGACCTAGATCACAACCTCAATACTCAATGTTTAAATAGTTATTATTCAAATATTTAGCTGTTTTGGTCATTGGAAAGCAAATCCTTAAGAACCTTACATGCTGGGTTTTAACAGTTGCTTTACCAATTTCTGTAGAAAGAGATCCAGTGTTTTTTAGGGGCAATTTGTGTGAGCAGATATATCCACAAGGAAAAAAAAGGGGTCCAACCTTGTTGCTGTTCATTCTGGACCAAATTCTGAACTTCTCTTCCAGTCTAGAGTCATAAAAAGATACGTAGCATATCACTAAATGCTTCATTATAGAAAGAGAATCCCAATTTGACTAATCACAGTGCCGGTGGAAAATATCTATAATATTTTAACATGATATTGTATTTTCTCCCTCTGTTTTGTTGCAGTTTTTAAAAATCAGATGTGGGTCAGCCTGTTTTGTAGTGTGTGTGTGTGTGTGAGAGAGAGAGAGAGAGAGAGAGAGAGACAGAGACAGAGACTAGTGACATAGTTTATGGTTAAATAATCGTTATCCTCTTGTATCAATATTTCATGGACAATTGCATTTCCTATAAGGAGTAACTGAGTCATTCAGTGCTGCTGCTTTCCGATAAGTAATCCAGTTTACTTCCAACCAATCATAAGGTAAACTATATTAAGCCCTCAAGTCTATGTACCTTTACTTGAGAATGAGCTCAGTTGAAAGTGGGGCTTACTTCTAAGAAAACATGTATATGAATAGATTGTAAATAGAATAGCTATGATTAGGTTGTAAATAGAATAGCAGTTTTTTTAAAACTTAGAATTGCTAGCTGGATTTTAATAGATAGTTGCCTGGTACAAATGAAATTGAACTGAAGACATCTTCAATTTTACAAAAATGTAATGTGTGGGTTTTTTTTTTTTTAACCGAGTGAACATGCATAAGATCAGGCTGCATGTTGATTAATCATCTACGTTCAACTGATTTATTGATCGATTAATAGAATCAATTTAAATACATTTGTATATTCCCAGAACTTCCAACTTTGAGGTAAATTTGTATATTGTCAAACCCTTTTTGAGATAGTTTACAATTTAATGGACAAAAGCATCAACTCATTGTTGGAAGAAAGGATCATCTTAAGTATTTGCTTTTTCATTCTGTTTCACAATGATTTACCAGAAACAAATGAGCTTTTTAAAAAAGTGTGCCTGGAGACCTACCAAAGGATAGCTGCCCTCACTGACTAAAATTGGTGCCTATGTTTAAACTGCTACCGCTTAATCAACCAATGAAAGCTTGCAGTCCAAATTATGATACATTAATAATTAGTGCCCCCACTCCTGCCATGGGAAAAGTCTATGTAAGACTCTCAAGTTCATGTCAGACTTTCTGTTGGATTGTGCCCAGTGTTTTGATGGAGAGGCAGGTGTACTTGGACCTGTAAACAAGTGCCAACTGAGTGAGTGCCACCAGTAGGGGGGCACATGGTGAGAGGCACCTTTAAGCATAAATTAGCAGGTGCTTACCTCTGCTCCGGCCACACCTGCTCTCCCTGTGGGGGGGATAGGCTCTCCACTACAGGGAGTGCTGGGTGGCACACTGCTGCTTGGAGCATGTGCCCCTGGAGAGGAGGGAAGTACCTACTAATTTATGCTTAAAGGTGCCTCTCGTTGTCGCCAGCAGCACCCACACTGGCCGCTACTGAGTGCCACCGGTGCTCAAGTTCATGCTGTCTCTATGAATCACCAAGTAAAGTGCATGAAGTCCCCGTCAAACCTTAATCATCCGTTCAATATCAGTGAGGAGAACTATTTATTTGGCATTAATGGACTTAGTTTATAGTAGGTTTATATTGCACTTTTCTATGAAATAGCATTCTAATCAGCTAACAAAAATATTATCAATTTAGTACAAAACTGTACATGTGATACCAGACACCACTAGATGTATCTGTTGTGGGGAGAAGAGGTTCCTCTTCATACAGACCAGATGGAATCAATACAGCTCCTGGCTTGTCTTGGAGATGAGCAGCTATAACATATAATGGAGAAGATGGTGGTTCTTTTCATCTCACTGGTGTTCCTGCTGCTGCTGACATCCTTAGGGGCCTGTAGTGAGTCCAAAGGGGAAAATCTTGCCCCAGGAGGTGTACTTCCAGGCAGACCAGATATCACTCCGGAGTTGGTTTGCAGACAGAATTAGTCAGAATACAACTCTAGCTTTAGAACACCTATGCAAACCCAATTTTTGATGACAGAGATCAGATCTCTAAACATTTAAAATATTTTAATTAGCACTGTAGTCATCATGCCTTTTCGGTTTAATGTTTCAAACATGTTTCCATTTAGGTTGCAAAAGATGTTTCAGTCAGACTTCACCATGAGCTAGAAAATGTGGAAGAAAAACGCACCACTACAGAAGATGAGAATGAAAAATTAAGACAGCAGCTGATAGAAGTCGAGATTACAAAGCAGGCTCTGCAGAATGAACTTGACAAAATGAAAGAGGTTAGTGTAATGGTGTTACCTTATTTTATTCCACCTTGCAGTTCACTATTGTTGACATATTAATCAATTTAATTACTGGCAGGAAGTTTTTAATACCTGGCTTTTTGTTCGTATCCCCTCCAGAATGGCCACATATTGGCCAGATTTACTGCAAAGTCCCTGCAAGCTATCAGGGAGCATTTCACACACAATTTGTTTTTTTAATTCCACGTTAGAGTGTAGCCCAATTTATATCCAGGGTAAAAAAAATCAACTTTTTGCATTGGATTTTTGGGGGGCAATTTTGAACTCGCAGTAAAGCCTCTCAGAAAACTGTTGCCTGCTGTCTTGGAAAGCTCCAGGAGAGGGTGTTGATAATTCACAGTATGCAAGATTAAATCAAGAGGGCCCTGCAGTGGATAGAATAGTTTAATTATTTGGAAAGAGAATATAGTTATTCAAACTCTGAGCAACCATACACATTTCCTGGAATACATGGTTGGTTGTCAGATCCCTGAAAGGTTGCACAAGAAAGGAACCCATGGTTCCTATAGGAAATGTATTCTACTGTTTTAGTTGTTTAGGAAAATGAGCAAAGTCCTCATTTTCTATCCAGTCAAATCCATTGTTTGTGTCACAACAAAGGTGTCAAAAAGTGACAGTGCTTTAGATGTTGTAAGGGAGCACAAGTTAGCTGTGGTTCCCCCCCCCCCCGTGCTTTTGGAATAACCACTGAGAGAGTGTCTGTACAGTTTAAATGTGCAAGCGCTGGGTAATGGATCTTGAAAGTTCACTTTTGCGCATTATGACACATGCATGGGACAATTCCTTTTTAAAATTCCTATTTTTAAAAGAACGGGGACAAATTCCTTGTAATTTCAAATCATGTATTTCTATTTCTTTAGAACATACTTTACATTCTCAACTTCTTTAGAAGGTCCAGAACTTTTTAGAATGCTTTACGTATTTTTGGAGATGTCTGTGCAGCGAGTCAACTCTTTTGTTGGTCCCTATGCATTTAGTCTGATACTGAGGTGAAATGTCTGCAGAAGTTGAAACAGGAGGCAGCTCTAGTCTGGTTTTGTATGCAGCAGCTGCTTTACCACATCAGATTTAAAGTGGCTACCACACGCTGGGGTTTATCTGCAGTGGTATATATACATATTGGCACCTGCACTTATTCTAAAACCAACTTTGAAATATTTGTCAGCATATTTTTTTAGCAAATGCAAGGAAAATGTCATGTTCAGTCACTACACATGAGTGCCTGTACTGTATATGGCTTTCATGCACTTTCTTATATGTAAATGCTCTTTATGGAGGAAAATCGTAACCTCTGAAATTGTCACATCCATCAGTGATATACTGTTACCTTTTTAATTATCACCTTCCAAATGATTTTACTTAAATAAAACTCGAGTAACTTCAAAGACACAGTGACCAATAGGAGTTACCAATTAAAAATATTATGAGCTCTAAGCAAATGTAGGCTCTGTTTAAGTTTTGTTATGATAATCCAGTTTTGTATGTTCTATTCCAAGTGCAAACTTTTAGACATATCTGAGCAAAAAGTCTTCTGCGAGTGAGCTGTCTGTTTTGCTTTCTTAATTATGCCAACTTTTAAATAGCAGCTTGTTTGATCAGCCATGAATCATGACCAGTGGCCAGTGTTAACCTTTTGTCATGTCCTGAAAAATATCCTAATATTTTGTTATATTCATTCTCATGATATTTATAGCTTTGGTGCAACATCTAGAAATAGACTTTTATTGTCGTCTTTTCTGTAGCTCCCTCTAACTGTATTGGAGCTGTTCTCCTTCACCATTTGCTCTGACAAGTCCCACACAAAATTTATGTTCTACAAGATAATGTGTTTCTTTCCACTGTCATCTTTGTCACTGCCATGCATCTACCTTTGGCAATGTGTAAGAGGCCCAGCTGCTACAGTTTTACAGGCTAAATATCCAAGACATATAAAGGGTAGCTTGAATAAAAGAAAATGTGCTATCTTTGTTTGTGGATGGACTGATGTGTTTAAAAACTGATAAAAAGTCATGATTGGTATTCAGAATCCTGGTTTAGGGGATTTATCTTCCTTTGCTCATTAACTCACTGTTGAATCATAGTTCTTGGGTTGTTGTTTTTTAATGATGCAAATGAGTTGGCAGGCTGTTGAGCTCTTTTCTTTCTTATATACTCATCTTTTTCTTTTGGATTTCCTGGCATAGAACAATAAGTGGCAATGCCGCTGTTCACAGGAATAGAGTACTCTTCCCATTTATATCTTGCCTTTCCTCCAAGGAGTTACTCCCTTCTATTTCACAGCAACCTTTACGGTAGCTTAGGTTGTAAGATAGTGTCACCCAGTGGACTTCATGGCTGAGGTAGGATTCAAACCCAGGTATCCAGGGTCCTAGTCAAGCATTCTAACCTGTACACCACACTAGCTTATGAATATAGGTGCCATAGGTAGCCTATGAATGGTCAGCTGATATCAGAATACTCGGTGTTGAGGGTGAAATTGTTTTGGAAATTAGAACTCAGTCTTTTCCTTGATACAGGATATATTCTGGGCCTGAATTCTGAATTCTCTCCTGAGAGCCTGAATTCTCATGTTTTGTTTTGTTTTTTCTGTGACAAAGCAGAACAATCCAGCTTTCTCAGTAGTCTGAGTGTCTATGAACAGATTTGTGTTGAATTTTCCATGTACAGGGGCAATCCTTCAGTTCAGATTATCTCCATAATGCTATATAATGTTATTATGTTACATAGACCTGTCAAACTCTTAGTATATTGAAAAGTAATAGCAATAATACTAACAAAGATGAAGTTGATGATAATGAGCAATAACTGCAGTGCACATAGTGAAAAAGAAGCAATGAAGATAATCAGCATAGTTACATGCCATGGGAATCTGGGCCTGTCGGGTTTGAAAGTATTGCGCGTGTCTTGGGCTTTAGAAAGAATGTTTGCTTTACTGTTCCTAGAGGCCACCTGAAGCAAAGGTACATGGTTGCAAGGGATGGTGAAGATGAAAGTATTCTTTCCTTGTCACATTGGTGCTGGCAGCATCACCCTTATTAACACCCTCATTCAGTGATATTTAGAATGATGTGCCCCATTAGCTTCCATAATGAACTGAAAGAAGATGAAATTACCTCATTTAGCACTTAGGGTACTTTCTTTTTGTGTCTAGCAGAGCATCCATCTTGTCTGCCTAGCATATGTGTGGCACTGATAGGGCAATGGTTAACATACCTGTTAAGGAGCCATAACACTATACAGGAGTTATCATTCTATGCACTGAATCTCCTTGTGGCAGTGTATACAGTACATTTTCAAGAAGTCCTCCAACATACACTATTCTAAACTGTGTTTTTACTGGTCCACCTGCCTATACACATTACTGGCCAGGTAGCTGGAGGTCATTGTTGCCTGCTGAGTAGCTATTTGCAGGTCTGTGATTGTATAGTTAACCTGATAATTAGGTGCTCAAATCCATATCTTAAGGTTAAATCACATGCTAGCTTTATTGTGCTCTGTTGGGAAGTCACTGTACTTCATTACAAATAGACCCAGAGCACCATGGAAGCAGACTACCCTAGAGTGGCTCCAATTTGCATTGGAGTAGCTCGCAACTTGGAGACTTGCCTTTCGGGCGGTATAGAAATACTGTATGTTAAATAAATTAACAAACACTACAAAGGTACTGTTTGAACAGAGCTTTGGTTATTAATCTAGTTAGATTGCAGAAATTAAATATAGCTCTTCGTTTCAAACGTCAACACTGGATTCTACAGTGCAGCTAATTCAGCATGTTTTTATGATACTCTTTTGTGTGTCTAACTGTTAATCCAGCCTCCATTTTGCATAACTTTGTTTCTCTTTTCTTGTTCTTTTTTCTCTTGCTGGTTTTTGTGATAATAAATGTTAACTCTTTTTTATTGCTTTCTTTCTCTGACATACTGATGGATTTGGTTTATTACTTACCTTTGGGTAAGCTCTCTGTGGGATACTGTAAGCTGTTTTAGAAAACATTTCTCAGGCACATTCTTGTGGAATGGGTCCAGGTTTTTGGAATAGGAGGCGCCATTATGCTGTTCCCTGCAGTGGAATAAGGAGACAGAGAAGAAAGAAAAATGTACTAGTAGCAGACCAGGCAGAGCCTGCTGAAAGCAGTTAGTAGATACTAGATTATACCTTTCAATAATACTATGATCCTTAACATACTACTTAGCAGTACTTTCAAGGGCTTAGGGCATTAGAGGAAATTTCTAAGGGGCACAAAAACTCAGTAGTTGGTCTGATGTTGTTCCACTCCTCTTTTGTGATCTGTAGTAGAATAAGAGTATAGTGAGGCCTTACCACAGTAATTAAATTGGTAATTGTTCAAGCAGGCTTCAGTGTGTATGCTTTATACAGGAGGACCTCATTTTACGTGGGTTTGTTATTCACAGTTGAGAAACGCATGTTGAGACAGTTTTCTGCAGTCTCATTATCTGCAGTATACGGTTTCGGCTATTCACAGTTTTTGCAGGCACAATTTTTGGTTTCACTTTCAATATTGTGCCTTATAGGTGTGGTTTGAGGGATGAGCATTGTGGGTTGTTGATAGTGGAGGTTGGAGAGTGTCTTGGAGTGCTTTGGAGTGTTTTTTTTTTTTTTTTGAGGAGTTTGGAGTTTCTTGTGCAAAGATAGTCCCAGGCTATCTTTGGGATTGTTCCTTGGGTGTTTGTGCGTTCGCGCACTTGCTTTATTGGACAAATACTGTACAGTACTGAATCAGACTGTTGGTCCATCTAGCTCAGTACTATCTATACAGACTTGTAGCAGCTTCTCCAAGGTTGCAGGCAGGAGTCTCAGCCCTGTCTGGAGATGCCAGGGAGGGAACTGGAATGTAGTCTCCCATTCAAATGCAGACCTGGGCAGGCCCTGCTTAGCAAAAGGGACAATTCATGCTTGCTACCGCAAGACCAGCTCTCCTTCCTGGGGGGAGGAAAGGGTACCTGGCCGGGGTGGGGGGCTAGTAAGGGTACAGTGATTGTGCAGTTTTCTTTTCTCCACAGATGGAGAAGCATCAGGCAGGGAGCTCTACTGAGGGGCAGAGCAAAAGGCAGAGCAAAGATATGTCCCTGAGTCAAAAGATTGAGTTGCTGGACATGTTGGCTTGTGGGGACAGTGCAGCATCTGTTGGGCACCATTACAGCATTAATAGTCCAACTGTGCGGTCCATCAGAAAAACTGAAGCCAGTATCTGCACAAGTGTGGCAGCAAGCACTTCAGGAAGTGCAATGGTTGCGTTCCACTCTCAGGATCCTAGCATGGAACACATGGAGAAGGCCCTGAACATCTGGATTGAGGACCAAGCTCAGAAGAAAGTGCCACTGAGTGGACCAGTGATCTGGGAGAAGGTACTGAGGCTGTACAAGCATTTCACTGAGGAGGGTCAAGCACTAACATTTGGTGATGCTGGGTGCACTTTTCAGGCAAGCAAGGGCTGGTTTGAGAACTTCAAGCACTGCTAGAGCCTTCATAATGTGAAATTGGCAGGAGAAGTTTGTATCTGCAGATCATGAAGCGGCAAGCAGATTCCCAGCAGAGTTGCAGCAGTTGATTGAAGAGAAGGGATACAGACTTGAGCAAGTTTTCAACAGTGACAAAACAGGCCTGTTTTGGAAAAGAATGCCAGCCCAGTCCTTCATCTCCAAGCAGGAACAAACTTATCCAGGATTTAAGACGGCCAAGGACAGGATAACCCTTCTAGTCCGCAGGAATTCTGCTGGAGACTGCATGGTGAAGCCAGTGCTCCTTCACTGGGCACTGAGCCTTCAAAGAACCAACTCCTGGTCTTCTGGCGAGCCAACAGGAGAGCATGGATGACTGCTGAAGTCTTTACTGATTGGGTCAGCAACTGCTTCCTACCTGAGGTGGAGTGATATCTGGAAGCAACAAACCTCACCTCAAATTCTCCTGCTGCTGGATAATGCCCCTGGCCATCTTGAAACCCTGCAGTTTCTCCACCCAAATTTGCAGATTGCCTGCCTGCTGTCAAGCACCACCTCCTTAATCCAGCCCATGGGCCAGGGTTTCATTGCAGTGGTTAAGTCATTCAAGAGGCTTCTGGACATGATGGAAACCAACCCCTCTCTGACAGTCAGTGATTGCTGGAAGACTCACAGCATTGCTGATTGCATAGAAGTCATCAAGGCATTCCTTGAGGAGACCCGGCTGAGAACCTGGAATGCCTGCTGGAAAAAGTTGTGGCTCAGGTGGCCCTACAACATCTATCCAGGCACTTACCTCAGCAGAAGATGAAGTGGCATGAATCATCAACCTTGTGCACAGTGTTGCTGGTGAAGGCTTGGAGCATATTCAGACAGATGAGGTGCAGGAACTGCTCAAGTCACATGAGGAAGAGTTGACAGAGGAGGACTTGGAGGAGCTGCTGAGAGTGATGAAGAAGAGCTGGGAGAGGAGGAGATGGTGGTGGCAAAGCCTTTAACCATTAAGGTGCTGTTAGAATTTCTAAAGATGGGGTTTTCCTTGACCGAGAAGGCCTTAGACATTGCCCATCAATGGAGCGCATCATAAGATTCAAGAGACAGTTAGAAGTTGTGCTACAACCTTACAGAGAAACCTACAGGACTCTGGGCAACAGCAAAGCAGACCACCATCACCAGCTTCTTCAAGAAGGTTGAGAGCATCATCCCACCTGAAGAAGCAAGATCTGAGAGTGAGAGCTCTACCAGCACTTTCCATGGGTTTGAAGAAAGCAGTGATGATACCTCTCCAGTGCCTTCTCCTGTAGTGGAGTGATTTCCCCCCACCATGTCTTTTTCTTTTCTGAGCTGGAGTGGTGCCAACTCCTCCTTTCTCAGTTTATTTTTCTGCCAACAAGGCCAGAGACTTGTCTCCTCTGTCTTACTTTTTTTAAAAAAATGTTTTTCTTTCTGAGCTGGGGTGCTGCTAACTCCAGTGGTGCTATAGTGGGGTGATGTAACTCCTCTGTTTTGTGATGAGTTGCTGCCAACCAAGGAACAGACTTTTCAGAGCTGGAACTAAGTTGGTTTTGGGGTCATTACTGCAGTAGCTGGAAAGTTGAGGAGCTGGAGCAGCTAAGATACAGTGCTGTGTTTCTCATTTATGTCTGACATAATTCCTCATTATGTCTCATTTATGTCACCTTTCTGGGATGATTTTGGGTGATTTTTGGGATTTAGAAATTTTCCAAGGAACCTAACCCTCAGATTTCCATAGGCTCAAGGTTTTTTTTTAATTTGACGTAAAATGAGGGTTTTGCCATTCATAGTAGCCGGGAACCTAACCCCCACGTAAAACGAGGGCCTCCTGTACTAGATACAAAATAGTATCTAGATATATCCAGAAATGGGTCTATAACTGTTCTTAATTATGAATAGTTCTTCTGTTGTTTCTGCTTATACAGCTGCTAATAAGAATTAGAAACGCAGTTAGGAATGCTTATCGTTTCCTTGCTTTGAGTGAAGTAAGTGGGATGGAATCAGTGTACAAAGGGATCCTGGCTTCATGAGCTCCCTGCATCATTTGCCAATGTATCTCTGGGTCTCAGTGGAGAGGGAGTTGCTCAGTAGATAGCTCAGCAGTGCAATGCATGTATAAGGGCTTAACTCAGCTATCACAGAGAAATTGTCAGTGAGAAGGATGAGTTTGTTTCTTGCTGCTTAGTTTTCAAACCTGGGCTTTATGTTTGAGACTGCCAATCTAATTTCAGGCCTCAAGTTTATCTTTGACCAGTATTTGCTCCTTATAGCAGCAACTGTTGAAAACTCTGATTCACACAAGTAGGATTTTTGAAGGGAATCTGTTTGTCATAGCTTCTTCCCTTAAATCTTTGTACTCTGCTTATACACCAATCCAAATATCAGGAAGATACATCACTGGGAACTCAAAGCTATCCCAAAGAACTGCTTCAGCATCTGTGAGGTGCAGGGAGGGAGACATGGGCCAACAACTACTTGATTTCTCCGCTGTTCACAAAGCCAAGGACCAGCACAGCAGCAGCCCTTCTTTGGCTGAAGAAAGTTCCCTCCTGAAAGATACCCACTAGTTCTTTCTTCCAGCGTACTGGCCAAAGAAGCACTGCTGTGGTGCTTGCCCTCCACTTCGTGAATGACGGAGACACTGGGTGGTTGTCAATTCCTGTCTTCCCCATCTACCTCCCATTGCCTTTGACCATCCCCCATGCCTCAGAGATGTCAGGTAAACCCCTGCCTCTCAGCAGCTCCCTCTTGACTATCAACTCCCTTTGCTTGCCCGCCATCACTGCCCCACACCCCTATTCCTTATTGTGGGTCCTGGCCAGTGTTCTCTCATTTTTTTTCATCTATGTGTGGAATGAGTTTTGTTCTGGGTGGCAGTATCCAGGCAATGTGTGTGCACATGCATTCAGAGTGGGGCCTTCCTGATTCAACCTGAGTGGGATCTAAAATTAACTGAGCGGACATCAACAAACTTGTGTGCCTGCAGACATGTACACACCTTAGAGCAAACACTGATCCTGGCCTAGAATTTGTTAACCCCTTCCATATGGCATTCCAAACAGAAGTGGCAACAATAGCTGGGGAAGGAATGTCATTTCCCCCCAAAGCAATATATTGCACCCTGAGTGCAGGAATATTGCACTTCTTGATGAGACACTCATGGATGAGAAGTGCATCCTTGACTAGACACTCATGGATTCCACAAAACAAATGATGAGCAAATGCAGTTGTCTCCCTGTAAACTGAGTGTCTGTGAAGGCTCTTTGACACCTGAAATTCAATTTCCTTTATAAAGGTAGGATTAGTGATTTGATCAAGAGCTCAGAATGGTAACTTCTGTAAATTCTTACTGCTGTAGCACTGTAAAAAAAAGTTAAGGTACAGGTATGTGTACTTGTGATGAATCTGTGCCATGGTTGGATGTTCTACAGGTGAGATTTACTCTGCATTTTGGCTGGCTCTTGTTGAGACATAAGAAGCACCCTGCAGTTAGAGCTGGTCTAACAAATCAACCACTGTCTTTTAGAGTAGAGTCATAGTTGGTTCAGAAGTTAGTAAGTTACTTCACGGCTAAGCAGCGCTAAGGATCATGGAGAAAGTAATGGCCGACCCAATGCACTTGTAGATACAGCTGCCACTTTTCCAGTGGCAGTTTGCACAAGGATCATGTTTCTTTTGCACACTAAAACATGAATCAGCTTCAAGAAGAGGTGGCTGTATGTGTAAGGGCAGAGATTGCTTCCTCCGTACAGCTTTCATCTCCAGAATTCCTGAGGTTCCTCTTTGTGGAGCAGCTTACAATATCTGAATCAACCCTTAGAATTTGAATTCTCCCCCCACCCCTTGTCTATAATCAGAATGAAATCCTGCTTCTTCACCATATTTGTCAGATAGCAAGTCTTGTAATATCTTTTTAAAGTTGAAACCTATTCCAATAACTTCTTTATTTATGTCACAGCTGACTGACCATCATAGTTAGGAGATATTTGCTGTGCATCTGCTACCATTCTGTTTGGTTATAATAAGGGGAGATATACATTAACTTATAGCATAATTGATAGTGACTGCCCTGGAAACCTAATTACTAGAAGCGTGTGATGTTGGCCTTTAATTTGAATAGATGCCAGTAGTTTAAACAAATACCAGCAGTTTGCATTCATGATAATATGATTTAGTAGAATGATTGTAACACTGTCAGTATCACACCAGACCCTTTTTCTACCATGACAGTATCCAAAGACAGGGATGTCAAACGCATTTGGAAGCTAGGACTTCTTAAATTGTGGGAGATTTTCAAGGCTCTTAAATGAAGTGTTATAACACAATTGACTTCCAGTTCAAAGGTACAGAGTCTCAGAGAAGTAGATTCCAAAAATACTTAATACAGTTTAAGTATTTCCCCTTAAAGGTTTAAGTTAAAGTTTTCCCCTTAAAATGGATTAACCACTTCTTTGTGCGTAATATCAGTGTGACTGAGGCAGCCTGAACACATGCAGCTCACAAGGAGGAGAAAGGAAGGAGTCACATGGTTCAATTGATGTCAAGCTGATAAAGTGATGTGACATACAATGTTGTTGCTGTTCTGTGTTGCACTATATATGAGAGAGAGAGACAGACAGACAGACAAAGAGCAGGAGTGTGTTTATGTGTGTTCTGCGTTTTTGCCCAATCATGGTGTACACTGAAACAGTCAGAGCAGAGCTGCTTCCTCCCTGGTGAGTATGGGGAGAAGGAGGCTCACTCAACACTGGGAACCCCAATGGTAAGGCATGAGATTATCCATTTGAGCTTCCAAGTGTCTTAACTGGCCCATCATCAGGAGTGATGGCCTCTCCATTATGTTTAGTATGAGCAGCTGTATGAAGATTTCTGCCACTTTCTTTGCCCCAGGATTGCAACAGAGAACAGTCAGTATGGTGAGGTAACTTGGAGCCCAACCCTAAATCCACTTAAAATCAGATATGTTGGCTAAATTGATGCAACCTAAATGTTGCTTTAGGTTTTCAGTAATGGTATCATGTGGTAATGATACTAAAAACAGTTTGCAGTTTGTTCATTAGTGTTTTATAATATATAGTCAAAGACCGTAATAAAGATTATCTGGATTTGGATATAGAGAGAAAAATGAACATGCTAATTGTTTCTGATGAATGTTTAGTACATTGCATACCAAAACTGCCTTTAGCTTCAGTTTGAAATTCAAAGGAGGAATAAAAGTTGCTTCGCTTAAACCTACACATTATATTAAGCTGTCATGCAATGTTTTCCAAGACCACCAGCCTTCATCTATCAAAAAGCTGTAGGGCAACCTGGGAAAGCAGGAACATGACATTTCTCTACCCAGAAATGTAAAACTGTAGGGACTGGCATATCCAAAGGTCACTTGGTCTAGTCTCCCACACAGTGAAATTAGCTGTTTCATAACCATTTCAGAATAAAATATGTCTTATGGATCATACTGTTTGCTTTTGTTCAGTTATGGCATTTCTGTTCCTCTTTGTATGCCTGGCACACTTGTGTCTTGGCCTTCAACATTTCAAAACCAAGCATAAAGTTAATGCTATACTACAAAACATTAGAACTACCCTTCCAGATCTGCCTTTTGATCTGTGTTTTTCAAATGGTAGGTTATGTAGGGACAGGCAGCCTCTCCTAGTAACACAGGAGCTCAGGAAGTTCCTGGATCCATTGCTGTCCTCTGAACTTCAGCTTGAGGTAATGACCAGAAATTCCTTGTACCAACATGAATACATCTCTTTCTTCCAGATCCAGAGAGGTGGGTTTTCTAGAAATCTTTAAATTGGGAAAATTTCTGTAAAGATTTCTGTGAAATTTCCTATGCAAATTTCCCCTTATTTGCATAAAATTTGCATTACCTTTTCCTCAGAAAATATTATACAGATTCTCTTGATGCCATAAATAGATTATGATCTTATTTCATGTGTTATTTGACTTATTTATACAGTTAACAAGTTCTTCTAATAACTAATCTGCCTACTTCCCTTTCAGTATCCCAACAACTGTAGCAAATTTGGTTCAGATTGGTTAGGCGGTTCACAAGTAAGCCTACTTGCGCTTCAAATGTTCATGTGTCTCCCATCTTGAATCAGGGTGGATGACATCATCACAAACTGCGCCGTTGAGGTGTCCCTATGTGTCTCTACAACTGTACCCAATTTGGTTCATATTGATCCAGGCATTGCAAATTTGATGGGGTCGGGGGTGGGCACATACACGGACACACACACACAATGCTGGGTTATCTCATAAACTTACTTTCCTTAAGGAAAGTAGGCTTAAAAAAGCTTCACCATATTAATTTGCCACACTGTATCTCTAACATTAATTTGATATGCGGGATTAATAGACACTTCATGTGCTTCATTTATTATACTGAAGCAAATTCAAAGGTTTATGACCTGAAAAACATTAACTACAATTTTTAAAATTGCTGAACTTGCCCAATATTGCATTGGCATCCATTTATGAAACAATGCTGAACATCTGAACTAGTGTTGTGCACATTCAGCAGTTCGAGTTGAAGTGTACTGTCACTTGGATGGGAGCAGAGACAGTTTTTGCCAGTCGTCCCTAACCTCTGAAGTCCATTGTGTATCATCAAAATATGTCCCATTGTGTGTCATCAAAATATGTTCATCTTTCAAGGACATATTTTGGTGATGCACTGTGGGCGGGAAGGGAAGATTGATGAAAGTCACCCCTTTCCCTGCTCAAACGAAAGCACAGCAGTAGTCTTGAACTTCATCTGCACAATGCTAGTCTGGATGTTGGGCAATGAAATTTTAGCAATAGAAATTTTCCACACAAAAAATAAGTATGGAGAAATTTTCCGGTTTTAGAATATTTTCCACAGAAATATTTTCACCTCACATCCCTGCTGGCAACCATAATTTTTATTCTTTACTCTTATAACCCCCAATCCAAACTACTGTAATATGTTCTAGTTCATGCTGTCCATAAGTATTTGGATGCAGTAGTTGGTGGGCTTATTATGAATTAATTTTCATAGTCCACACTGACTTTTGTACTGAAAGTTTAGCTTTTGATCTGTACAGTCCTAAATAGCTTAGGCCTGCATATCTGAGGAGCTATTGTGTTGCATCATAATCTCTAAGGTAAACAGAGTTCTATTTAGGGATCAGCAACCAACGGCCAAATTATGTCTCTGTGTTACCAAATTATGTGCTCTGTTATGTCTCTGTGTCTAGAAACTTCTCCTTGCCAAACGCAGACGCAAGAAGGTATATGTTTGTGTGTGAATACAAAGAGAGGCTGAGACTATGGAACTGGCTAGCAGTTCCTTTTCAGGGGTAAGATTGGATCCAAGGCTGCATTTCACCATCCTTATCAGTGTGGCAGCAGTGAGCCTCTGATAAAAGGAGAAGCTGAGTAGGGTACTCGTTTGTCTATTCTAGCTGTTTTGTATAGAGTGGTGTTCTGTGTAGTTCCCTCTGGTGAGAGACTTGCCAGAATTTGAGCCTCACATTTTGGAAATATTTTGATTCATATGGAGGGACATGAAATGGGTAAAGCTGTGTGACCAAAGGAAGCTAGAGATCCCATCCTTCTCCCATTATCCTCCCACTTGGATAATCCAGCTACACATAATTGTCAATCTTGTCCATGCCTTCCGTACAGGCACCACAGATCCTGTTGACTATGGAATCAGTCCTGACAGCTTTGATGCCATGTGAGGGACCAGTGCAGGTGAATCTAGTCTGTTTAAAAAGGCAATTGGCTGGTGTTCCCCCCACCCTCTCTTCCTACAACAAGCCTCTCAAACAAGCGTTCCTAGAAGAGAGGAGGTGGTAGTGAGGAGATCTCTGCATGATATAACTTCTTTCCCTAGAGGCTTTTCAAAGTTCAAGCTTGATAATCTTTCAGAAGCAGCATTAAGATTAAAGACCTTTCTGTTTATATTAGTAGGTTAAACCAGAAGAAAAACTCTAGTGTTCTGTACCATTGTTCACTATTCATTTAAATCACATTACAGAAGTGTGGTAGGAAAATATTTGAATGTATGAGAGATCCAGTCAAAAGACAGAATTCCAAGTCGATATCTCTGACTGAAGACAGCTGTTTCTCAGAATAAAGGTGCTTCTTTGAATACATCCATTGAATTTATTTTGAAAATGCATATATTACAGAATCATAACCAAGGATGAAAATTCCTTTTGTGATAAACTTGTGAGATTTGCAGCCACTCCTGTTTTTCTTGACAGTGAATCACTTTCCACTTCTGACTGCCACTCATCTATGGAAGCCCTTTCAACAGACCCGCAGGCAGTGGGCTCTTATATTGGAACATTTTACACACCTGATTGGAGGGAGGAGTCCCTGCAGGTTCCACTGCATACCACTGGCCAGTCAACAGATATAATCCATGAGGCCACACTCACGTTCCAGAGTACAGTTAGCTTCTCCTCATCTCAAGTAAATGCACAGATGATAATTGCCTGTGATGAGGTGCAAGTCCTTCCCAAGATCAATTCGACAGCCCTGAGCGTGGCAGTAGACCTGGGAATTGTCACCCCATCTGTCGCTTTACAAGAAAGCCATTACAAAAAAAAATCATAAGAACAATACAACAGAATAAAATAGCAGAATTGCAGAATTAAAACAGTGTGGTCAACAGTTAATACTTAAAATGGCTGGGGGAGATTTAAGTGTTTGCCTGGCATCAAATGACTATCAAGTTGGATGTCAGGGAAGCCTCCCGGGGGGAAGAATACATCGTAAAATGGGAGCTACAACTGAACTAGGGATGTGCATGATCCGAGGTTCATGCACAGGTTCAGTGGCACCGGGTAGGGACGAAGCAGCAAGCGGAGGTTGAAAAAGGAGGAGAGCAGGTCCTTACGAGGATGAATTCTTCTCAGTTAGGGATGTACATGAACAAAGGTTCGTGCAGAGGTTTGGAGCTGAACCAGTTCAGCACTGATGGGTGGTGGTTGTGGGGAGCAGCGAGTGGGATCTGGAGGAGAGCAGGTCTTTACCTGCTTTCCTCCACCGAATGAAGCTTCCTGCTGTGATGGCACTACCCCCAAGACACCATGTGCGCTGCTGGCACACACATGGCATCCGTGCATGCTTGGGCACCATTTGCATGGTCAGCAATACCATGACCACCATGCTGACTCTCACATGCAAGGATGCCATATGCATGCTAGTGCCAAGCACAGGTTCTTGGGGGTAGCGCCAACACAGCAGGAAGCTGCATGCAGCGGCAGAAAGCAGGTAAGGGCCTGCTCTCCTCCTTTTTAAAGATCCTGCTCGCCACTCCCCCCTGCCCCCCAGTGGCGCCGAACCAATTTGGCTCCAAACCTCTGCATGAACATCGGTTTATGCACATCCCTAACTAAGAAGACTTGGTCAGTTCCCGCTTCACTCCAGATAGTGGCTATCATAGGAGGGTACTATTAATAATTGTAGTGGCAGGCTTTTATTGGAGGAGGCAATCCTCCAATATTTAGCCTCAGTACAGAACTGAGGCTGAATATAGTACCTAACGCCAGGTGTTTTGGGAGGCTTTTTGTGCATTTGTGAAATGTTTTACTCTTGATGGTGCTCCTAACTATGAGCATTATTTTACATTTAATTGTATAGTGGTGTTCTGGTTTTGTTCTGAGAAAATGTCTCTGGATTGTGGAGCCACAAATATTTGGTGGGAGGGAGGGAATCTAAAATGATTTCATGTTCTTAAATGGCAGTTTAAAAATTGATTTGTGTTCTATAATGAACATTTAGCAAATAGCTGCAAAATCTGCTCTTTGTCCTTTTAGCAGTCTATGAAAAGAAGAGGAAGCAAAGACTTGCAGAAAGCAGAAAAAAAGTCACAGCAGACACCCACCGAGGTAGGCTACAATGTAAAGCCTGGACTACTTTTGAACGTTCAGCACAATTATAAAAATACTTCCATATCTTGAGATGTCACAAACAACACTTCTATTATTTTGATGTCTTTTCTTTTGATAATTAAGCAGATTATGAAGAAGGACTTGAGTCTTTAGCTGAGACTCGAGAGGCATTGGTTCCAATGTACAAATGGGGACACTCTGCACATAACTGAAACATTTTAAGTCTGCATCAGTTACATAAAATATGAATGCAGCAAACACATTTAAATATGTATTATTGTACAGATACATTCTTAAGGAGTAGTAATTAACTGTAGGTCCTATTTGAATGTATACTTGGTGCCAAACTTTGTATAATCCATAAAATGGCCCTCAGTAAAAACACTAGCCCTAGTTTCTTCTTCTTTGCTGAGTATTTATTTTATTTTATTTTTCAAATTTTTTGACTGCCCCAAACTTCCATCTCTGGGCAGTTTACAACAACATAAAACAGATTAAAGTGAAAACCACTTAAAACTATTTAAAGTATTATCTCATGCTGTTGAGTAGGCTAAGGGGAGTACCTTGGTTCAGGTCACACAATAATGTTTGCAATGTATCTAGTTCTGGTTTTATTGTAGATTTAGTGCCTATTTAGACACCATTAAAATTCTGCACACAGTACCCAGGTACAGTGTCCATTGTAGTGTACTGGCAAATGCCACCTCTTGAGCCAACACTCTCTTCAGTTATGTCCCCTGGTATCCACACACATAGTGTTTCCCTGCAGCAATTGGGAATGCTTGTTACCCAGCATTTTCAGTCATGAAGAATCTCTCCCCAAGTACAGAGCTTGACTCAGCAGATGAATGCTAGATGGAGACTGGGGGGTATAGTTTAAAAGCACATTTATGTGGGGGTGAGGCTCCTATGGGTGCTGTACTTCGGTGTTTTATGTTTGAAATATGGATTAATTTGGCATCTTGCTTCCATTTAGATTAATGAGAATACTATTGAGTTCAGCAGAGCTACCATCATTTTTTTCTTTGTGTAGCTGCCAGATTTTGACCTCACTTGTATGTAAAATAACTATCCAATATTTATTTCCTATTTTGAGGAGGACAATGAAGATCTGAAATGCCAGTTGCAGTTTGTCAAAGAAGAGGCTGCCCTGATGAGGAAAAAACTGGCCAAAATAGACAAGGAAAAGGACAGATTTGAACATGACCTGCAAAAGTATAGATCATTTTATGGTGATCTAGACAGTCCTTTACCAAAAGGTGAAGCTGGAGGCCCACCTACCACAAGAGAAGCAGAACTCAAGCTTCGTCTGAGGTTAGTAGAAGAGGAAGCCAATATTCTGGGAAGGAAAATAGTGGAACTGGAAGTAGAAAACAGGGGGCTGAAGGCAGAGCTTGATGACTTAAGAGGAGATGACTTCTCAGGGTCAGCCAACCCCCTCATGAGGGAAGAAAGTGAATCTCTCTCAGAGTTACGACAACATCTGCAGCTAGTTGAGGATGAGACAGAACTGTTGAGAAGAAACTTGGCAGATGTGGAAGAACAAAACAAGCGCATCACGACAGAGTTGAACAAATACAAATACAAATCTGGGGCCCATGACAGCTCAAGGCACCATGATAGTGCCAAGACGGAAGCCCTTCAAGAAGAACTGAAAGCTGCCCGCATGCAGATCAATGAACTCAGTGGCAAAGTCATGCAACTTCAGTATGAGAATAGAGTCCTGATGTCCAACATGCAGCGCTATGATCTGGCCTCTCACCTGGGGATACGGGGCAGTCCCAGAGACAGTGATGCTGAGAGCGATGCAGGGAAAAAAGAAAGTGATGATGATTCTCGTCCTCCACATCGCAAAAGAGAAGGACCCATTGGTGGGGAAAGTGACTCAGAGGAGGTCCGCAACATCCGTTGCCTGACCCCTACTAGATCTTTCTATCCGACACCGTCAGGGTGGCAGAAAAGCTTCACAGATAGGCAACAAATGAAGGACATCCGCTGTGAAGCCGAACGCCTGGGCAAGACAATAGACCGCCTGATTTCAGACACAAGCACCATCATCACAGAGGCAAGAATTTATGTGGCAAATGGGGACCTGTTTGGACTTATGGATGATGAAGATGATGGCAGTAGGATACGGGAGCACGAACTTCTTTATCGGATAAATGCCCAGATGAAGGCATTTAGAAAAGAACTCCAGGCCTTCATTGACAGACTAGAAGTTCCAAAGTCTTCGGATGATCGAAGTACAGATGAACCATTGTCAGTGAGTCAGGTAGATTTTTACTTAATAAGCCATATAGGCAAAAGGTTTCCAGCCCAATATATGGTATGGATATTCAATTATATGTACACATTAATATTCTCAGAGTTCTTATATAGAACTGAGGACATGTCCCTTGAATTTCTATGCATAAATTTAAGTGCCCAAAGTAGTAGTGTACAGCCTAATCCTAATACTGGGCTTTTAGGACTGCAGAAGCAAAACATCACTGTTGAAAAGAAAACAACACTACCACCTGTTAGGGAAATAAGTTTCATTTGCATGAAGTTTAGAGTAGGGCTAGGCAACTGATGAGTGGCTGTGTTCAGCCAAAGGTTCTAGTGCAGTTCACATTTGAGAGTCAGTCAGTGGGCAGAGCCAATACTGCTTCTCCTTCAACTCTTGTTGAAAGGAATCATTCAAAATATGACACTGTTAAAACAGTAGTTCTAAGGTTTAGAGAGCCTTGCATAAGTAAACAGAGGAAGTAATATGGCAAAAATTATTGCATGCTGAGAAATATCTGATAGCTTCATTTATATAACTGGCTTCATTTATATAACTGGCTTGCAAGAAAGGGCATCTAAATTGTTTGGATAATTGCCATTTCAAATACACAAGATGTATTTGATATCATGCAGGGTTTTATTGATTATCCTGATGCATGGAGTAATTAATTCTAGGCCAGTTCTGACATCATTCCTGCCGGTAGATGAACCTGTGAAGTATAACCATTCAGGGTGTAGCAAGGTTGGAGTGGGCCTGGGGACAAGATTTTAAAATGGGTCCCTCGCTGCTGATTAACAAAGGAAACTTTCAACCATGCAGTGTGATCCTATGTTTGTTTTCTCAGAAATCTTAACAAATTCAGTAAAGTTTGCTTCCAGGAAAGTGTGTGGAGAGTTGCAGCCTCAAGCAGCAAATCTAACCACATTTAGCTGGAAGTACATTTCAATGAAACCTAAAGGACTTGGTAATTTTCTGCCATGAAACAAGCCATTTACATGACTTTTTTGATGGTTTTTTAAAATTAAAAATATTTAAAACCAACGATTTATCCAATCCACCTCAATTTAAATATATATTTTCCTCCCACCCTGCCCTACATCTCTGCTCAATCATCAAAGCACAATGCCAAGTCATTCCAGGTGATGACTGGGGAAGAAAGGGTTGGGTTTTTGTTTTTTTATGAAGGCAAAGGGCAGATTCTTCCATATGGGGGCGGAATGATGGTCTAAAAGGAGGCTTCAGTTCCAGATAATTTTGGAATGTTCTGCCGTGAAACAAGCCACTTATAGGACTTTTTTGGATGGTTATTTAAAAAGTGTTTTTTTAAAAAGAAGAACCAGCAAATCCCTCAATCTATTTCAGATTAAATATTCAGTCTCTTCTCAATCTGCCCTACATGCCCCCCCCACCATATCAAAGCCCTATGGCAAGCCAATCCCTGAATATCCAAGAAGGAGGGAATAACCACAAAAAGGAATCCACATCAAACCTCCATTACTAAGCCTGAGGAGTTAAAGGCTGGGCAGAGCTGTGGTGAGCAAGAATAGCCAGTGCAGGCCACCCTATCTCCCTCCTTCCTTCCTTCCTTCCTTCCTTCCTTCCTTCCTTCCTTCCTTCCTTCCTTCCTTCCTTCTTTGCTGCCTGCCTGCCTGCCAGCCAGCCAGCACTAGAGTTCAGGCTTCAGTGAGACCTGCATGGAGGCCTCTCTGGAAGCCCTGCCCACCCGCCGAACAGCTGAGAGGCAGAGACTGAAGGAACTGCAGCAGCTTGCAGGTTGCTTAGCTTGCCTGACCAGTGAGCTGGAGGGCAAGCAGGAGAGAGGGCCAGCAGGCAAGGGGGGCTGGCTAAGAGTCCTTGAGGGGGGGCTCCAGGCCCTGTGGGCCTAGGGACAGTTGTCCCCCTTTGTCCAATGGATGCTACACCCCTGTTTCAAGTACCTAGACTTAGTTCATAGGCCCATCTGCTGAAAATTGTATGGGTGGCCTCTTTTGATATACATTTCTCTCTCTTATAATATTTGAATTTGGGAGCATCAAAGCAAATTGATTGGCAGGTAGTTCAGACTAGTCTGGAGGAATTATTTATACACAGAATGCATGGTTAACTCATGGAATTTTCTGTCAAAGGATGTGGTAATGATCACAGGCTTTGACCTTTTAAAAGGATTGGGCAAATTGATGGATGATAAGCCTACTAGTCAAATATAGTCAAAGGCTATTTGTCGTGATTGCTAAATAGAATGATTATGTTTGAAGGTTGTATATCACCATGTACCAGATGCTGGGAATGAGTAGTAGGAGACCACTATTGCCATTATACTTTCACCTAGCTATCTGTTGTTGGAAACAGAATAATGGATGTATCTTTGGTCTGAGCTAGCAGAGATGTACTTGCATTACATTTTTATGTAAACAGATCCAAAGGAATCATTTTGAGAGGCATTGTGAAACGAAACATTACATAAGTTGTATTCAGATACTTGAACTACACCAAATAAATAAAAGTAATCCTATTAATTTGAACTGCCTTTATAGATAGTTTTGCTTTTAAAAATCATTTGGATCTTTAAAAGATCATTGTAATGATCCTTATAAAATCATTCTTGTAGTCATTCTTGCTGTAAATATTAGCGGTTATGAACAGAAAACTGGGGCCATCCTTTCATTTTCCTATTATTGACTTTAGAAAGAGAGAAGTCCTGTTGATTCACAGAAGTTAGTAGCTAGCAGCTGAAACTCCATGGTTCATTTCATTTATTCGTATATGCCCCAATTAGTGGTGTGCATGGAACCACGCGGCGCAGTCCGGCACTGGGGTGTGTGTGTGTCTACCTTTAAGGGCGGGGGGTAGAACTTACCCCTCCCACCACTCTTCCCCCTCCGGCGCTGCATTTTAGATTGAAGTTTTCGGGATGCGTGCTCATATTACTGCTTCTTCCGGGCAACGACGGGGGCAGGGGCGGCAGGGAGGAACGCTGCTGCCCCGAAAACTACAATCTAAAATGCAGCGCCAGAGGGGGAAGAGTGGCGGGAGGGGTAAGTTCTACCCCCACGCCCTTAAAGGTAGACCGCCCCCCAGTGCCGGACCGCCGGACCGGTCCGTTTCCGAACCGGTTCGGAGGCCTCCAACACGGCCTCCGAACCGGTTCGTGCACATCCCTAGCCCCAATCCAGAGGATCGAGTGTGCATTTTTAAATAAGTAGTTGTACATGGATCAGGTTTTTGGATGTGTCACTTCCATTGTGGGCTTAGAAGGGTGCATCTAGTAATCCAAGACATAGTTGGAATTTCATGACATTCCCATGGAATTCTGCAAACCAGCTTCTAGTATGCACTCTGTGTCTCCTTGCGGCAACTTCCATGCAAACTCTGGGTTCTCTAGACTGTGGTGGTAGTATTGAATGTTAATGATAAATTATACATTTTTTGTTCCGTTACCTTAAAGGTTGTAGCCCATTAGCATGTAGGATTTCCTCATTAAGATTTTTAATGCAGGAATGGTTCACACAATCACCAGCTGGAATCCCCTTATATGTTGTGGGTCTGTGGCCCGTGCATACATGATGTATTGTGTGGGGTGGGGCATATACACCTATGCCCTATTGCCACTACCCCTTCCCCTCAAATGGGGTAGAAAGATCATTGGATTTGGGTGTATGCAAATACAGATGTTTGCATGTGCACTTCAAGTCACACATTACATCATCTGTATGGTAGAAGGGTGCACATTCAGGCCCAATGCATCACCATAGCAACAGAATTTCCAGCTGAAAATGGTGTAAATCATGCCACAGTACACACTGAGTGAGATTTTTGTTTCCTCCTGTCAGTAAATCGTAGATACTATAACTCAGTTGAGTTATGCAAATGAAGTCGATGAAAGTTAAAAGTGAAATTCCTTTTCATGAGCTGGCCAAACTAAGAAGCATGACAGCATTTTCTTGTAAAACCTTTTGCAGTTGTATTAGGCACAAGGAGATCTTGTTTAACTTCAAAGAGAACTTCTATATATTCACTGATTAGCGTTTGTTTCTCTTAAGACGAAAGCAATAATGATGCTTCTTCTGAGAACCTGACGAGTTAAAGCCAGCTGGACCTTTCATTCTGAATATTGACAGGACCAGGTCCAACTTGCTGGTTTGTCTCTTGAAACACTAAGTTTGCTGTTTCATTAATACAGCATTATCTTGTCTTTGTATTTACCTTCCCAGATGTTCCAGCCTATCATTTTACTTATTCTCATCCTTGTATTATTTTCATCCCTTTCTTACACAACGATATTTAAACTTGTCTTCCTTTTCACACTGTTCTTTGTGCTGTAGACCTTTTTTCATCATTTTACCATTCATTGTAGTCTTATTTTCAGTTTGTATTATTTTGTCCATCCTCCAAGATAAGAAGTGCGAGAACTATAGTTTCTGTAGTAATCACTGCTGTAAAAACACTGAAGACTACTTGTTGCAAGAAGAGTAACCAAACCACACATGCCACAGTACAGACTACAAAAGCAAGCAAGCAACAACAAAATCTCAACAACTAAAGCAGAATTGTGCTCATTAAGAAATGCCAGGTAAGCATATGAACAGCAGCCCTTTATTTTTCTTAAATTCACTTTTATGTTTAGTTAGAATAGAAATGTAACTGCAAATTTTGTGCTGAGAGCTGGCTTCAAAGAACTGGCAGTAAAGCCTAGAATACAGGAAGTGTCTAGTATATGGGAACGCCTATATTGTAACCGTGAGCCACCCATAACCCACTAGTATCTGTGTTGTCCAAATGTATTTTTATTCTGTATGGATAAGAAATAGTGGAGTTGTTCAGAAAAGGAGTTGTGAAAGAAAAAGAATTCTGCATGGAGTTTGCTTCATTTCTACTCCTGACAGGTGAGATGAGCAAACAGCTGTTTGACCGACATCCATTGGGAATTCTGAATAGAGAGCTCCCAAGTTAAGGATCAGACCTCTGGCTCACTAACTGTTTTAATGTGTCAGTAGCTTATGGTTTTGATCATATTGAAAACGGTATGAAATAGAGGTAAATGTCAGAATTGTATGAATAATGATGTATGGTGACCAAAGATGGGATGAGAAGAAAATGACGCAAGATTCTCATCTGATGTCAGGCCATTACTTATCGATGGAACCATCTGCTTCACCTTCTGGATTCCGTAAGCTCCCTGGCATATCTCGCCTCTGTGTCTGGCCCTTCCTCATCCTGCTCAGAGATGTTACTGAAACTCAGTTTCTGATTTGTTAGGTTGGACTAAGGCAGGAGTTCTCAAACTTGGGTGCCCAGATGTTGTTGGACTACTACTCCTGTCTTCCCCTATTGTAATCACCAATGACAGGGGATGATGGGAGTTGAAGTCTAACATCTGGGGACACAAGTTTGTGAACCCCTGGATAAAGGGGAAAGCAAGACTGAATAGGTAATGTTAAAACACATCTAGAAAGCATATTGGTACAATTTAAGCATGCCGTTCACAGCAGATACAGATTCATTTTAATTGTGTAAGTTTCCATAACAGACCTGCACAGTGCAGCCCATTGGCCATGTGTTGTAGCATACCAGATGTTTGACAGCTTTCCTGATTTTGCTACCCCAGGCAGGCAGCAGAAACAAGAGGCTTAGCCTCCTGGCAAAGTTTATCCTCCTGGCATATTTAGCATATGGATGGTGGGCTGCTTTCGGGTTGAGGGATCACAAGCAGTTCAGGCCTTCTCCACAGTGATGTCACAGGTATCTGATGCCACCCAACCCTATATATGCTCATTGTATGTTTGACATTTGGGAGAAGCTATGAGGGATCCCATACTCAGTGATGGTGTTAATATGCTTGTATACAAACAGACCTACTTGGAGAAACAGTAGAATGAGTGCATATTAAGTAATTAAAATAGAACAGTCTTATAGACCTCTGTTCAAATTTAATGTTTCCTGCATGAGATACCAAATCCACTGTATTCAGAAAGTTCAGAAACTGAAACCTTAGGGACAATATGCCATTTTCATGTCACTTGCACATCACTTGTGAATGTGGATTGAGTATACCCATTGGATACCTTATCAGAGCTAATATAACTACCCAAAATGATTCTTTTTGTTATTTATATTGTGAACTAAGACGTAAAATATCCTGTCCCTTTTCTAAATGTGACCATCCATCTTGAAGGGGTAACTGTAAGATATTCCTCTTGGAAAGGGATATTCCTCTTCTTCAGGGATTCTTCAGGTTTGTAGATGGAACTGTAGAACACACCTTGGTTACGTTCACCTTAAGTGGCTGCACAGAAGCAGACCTTGATTAGAAATTGGGGTCTTATTTGTGCAAGTTGTCACTATTTTACACCAGGCCTGTAAGTTCCATAGGGTAGAAGCTTGCCGCACATTACCCTAATCCAGAACTTCTGGGCCACTCTCTGAGTGGTAGTGGTATGGCTTCATGACACATCTTCTGATGAACGCATGCCAGAATAACTGGAGCTGGCCATTGCAGCATATGTCGCAGAAAACATCACATCCTGCTCAAGTAGGGATTTTTGCACAAAGTGTCTAGTGTTGTTCAGAAGAGTATGCTTGGATGCAAGAGTGATTGTGGCTGCTTTGTAAATGTGGTACACATTTAAGGATTGACCAATGTACAATACTGCTTCTGTCTGTGGAGCTGCTTTGGTGAGGATTGTTGTCCCTAACAAACATTTATGATATTTTATGAAGAATGTGCATTGGTTGAGTCAGATAAACATAGACCTCTCTCTGTTAGAGACAGTAACCCAGATGATGTGCAATGTGATACAGTTGTTTGCGATTGGCCAGTGCTGCTGCTGCTGTGCACGTGGAAGCCAGCCCCAGTGGTGTTGCGCAAGAGTGCAGTTGCAGATCTGCTTAAAAGAGGGCACCCACACTTGTGCAGTGGAACATAGATTGTTTTCAGTGTAAGCAGTGCTGTACAAGCATGGGTGCCCTGATTTAAAAAGTTGTACCACTGTACTCCTGCAACACTGGCAGGACTGGTTTCCATGTACACAGCAGCACTGGCCATTCAGGAATGTCCTTGTTGCCTTGTGCATCATATGGGCCAGTAGTGATAATTAACCAGATCCCACAAGCATTGTGAATCAGTTACAGCAAATAACTTCAGGTATGTTCCAGTGAAGATTGGGAACTTGCACTTCAGCCCAGTCTTTAAGTGATACGGGATAGAAAAACATTGGGGCGATTCTCAAGATCAACAAAAATCGGGCTAGCAGAGGCTAGCCCAATTTTTGTTGACCGTAAGAACCACCGGGTCCAATGCCGAGCCTGGTGGTTCTTGAGCGGGTAACCCGCTCGAGAACCCCTGCTAAAAATCAGGTTTGCAGAGTGAACGCTCCAGCAAACCTGCTTTTTAGGATCATGAGTAGCCACGCCTTCGAGCCGGGCCTATTCATGAGTGGACCCCCGGCCGGGAGGCGAAAAGCCACCTCCCGGCTCCAGGGGTCTCCCCAGTATGCCCTGTGCTCTCGCTCAGGGCATACTGGGGCTTGCGGGGGCCGTGAGGCTCCCGCTCCCCCATCCCCCGCCGGTTCCATCACGGAGCCGGCCATCGTGTGGGCAGCCTATCCGGCTGCCCAGGGCTTCCCGCTCACCAGTAAAAACTGGGCTCACTGATCGTGAGACCCGGTCCATTATCACACTTGGAAAAGGGTTATTTGAAACATATTGGTGTTTAGCAGCTGTTGGTTCGAATCCCCGTTGGTATGTTTCTCAAACTATGGAAAACACCTATATCGGGCATCAGCAATATAGGAAGATGCTGAAAGGCATCATCTCATACTGTGCAGGAGATGGCAATGGTAAACCCCTCCTGTATTATTATTATTATCATTTTATTATTTTACATTTATATCCCACTCTTCCTCCAAGGAGCCCAGAGCAGTGTACTACATACTTGAGTTTCTCTTTCACAACAACCCTGTGAAGTAGGTTAGGCTGAGAGAGAAATGACTGGCTCAGAGTCACCCAGCTAGTTTCATGGCTGAATGGGGATTTGAACTCGGGTCTCCCCAGTCCTAGTCCAGCACTACTCTAACCACTACACCATGCTGGCTCCTGTATTCAACCAAAGAAAACCACAGGGCTCTGTGGTCACCAGGAGTCGACACCGACTCGATGGTGCACTTTACCTTTACCTTCATTACAAAACCTTGCTTATATTATTGTTTTGAATTTGTTTATTTTTGCTTGTTATTTTGGTAGCTCTTTTTGGTTGTCTGTGAAGTGCCATACTATATCAGTTACACATTACTGGACAAAATGCATGGGTCAAACTATTTGTATAGATGTCTATGGTTTAGATGGCAAAAGGGTGAATTTATTAGATATAATACTACTACTTGTGCAACACTGAATGTCTTGAAGCACAAGGTGTACTGCAATTCGTAAGTATGAACATTTATTTGTGGTTAAAGATGTCTCAACATTTTCCTTTTGGTTTGTTCCATCCTGTCTATGTAGCATTTCCCAGTTTGCAAGCACGTGCACATTTGAACAGATAAATCATGCTTAACTGTACTAAGACATTTCTGGTGATTAACCTGTGCGCACACATACTTGCCTGTGTGGTGGGGAGTACTATAGAGACAGAAGTGCACCAAAGATGAATATGTGAAGCTTTTTCTTCTATGTAGGTGAAATGGTGGGCAGTTTATGAGTTGTGTAATATAGCTAAGATTTGTCCATCTCATGTTCAGGAAATTCATATGTCTGATCATGTGGCTTTTACTCAGAAGGAAGTCTCACTTGCTTCCTAGAAATCTAATTTAGGATTACAGCCCTAAAAGACATTGCATTTAATGGTATAATCTTGATTATATATGTGTAGTATTCCTTCTATCTCTTTGAGATTCTACTTATACACAGCATTACCTATTAACTTGCATCCCTAAAGGAGCCATTTTGTTTGGAAACAAGGGAGAGCAACTGTGGGGCTGGAGTGACCTTCTTTTAATAATGGTTTAGCTGAGGAAATTGCTGCACTATTGGTCACACTACTGCAGAGACCTTCGGTGGAGCCACAGCAACTGGCTCCTGGTCATGCTCAATTGTTGTTGTGAAGCATGTCTAGTTCCTGCATTTGCTTGAAACTTTTAAGGATTATAGTTCAGTGCTAAAGCACATGCTTTGTATGCAGAAGGTCTGAGGTTCAATCCCTGGAATCTTCAGGAAAGGCTGGGAAAGACCCCTATCTGAAGATTGAATTATATTAGCTGGACCAGTCATCTCTAGCAGCTGCATATGTGGTGACCAGTTGTCTTGTCATCAGGCACAGCACTGAGTAACAGAGCCTTTTATCTTTCTTTCTCCGCCCCACCCCCTTCACTCAGCAAGATTGCTTGGCAACATCCCCCCTTGGCCACATTTGTAGGGAGCTGCAGTGCAGGGGTGTGTGTGTGTGTGTGTCTGTGTCTCTGTGTCTGTGTCTGTATATATATATGTGTGTGTGTGTATGTATATATATATATATATATATATATATATATATATATATGAGAATGAATCCTTTCTAGCCAAAGCTTGTCATATAAATTCCTTGCACTAGATTGAATTTTTTTTTGCTGCAGTTTTCATCATTCCCTAGAGGAAAAAGCCAGTTTAAGAGTTGCTGACTCAAACCCATAACATTTTAAAAGTTAATGTTAGAACTGCACTGGAAATAAAACTGTAATTTGACAGGGTGGTGATGGTGGTTCTCCCTTAATAAAGATGCCATTAAGTCTGGGTGGATCCTCTACCCATATCCATGCAATGTCAGACTTCAGTGCAGTTTTTTAATAATATGAGATCACGCCGCAGCTTCATAATTGCAGATCTTTGTGGGTGGTTTTAGGACAAAACAAGGTCCCAGGCTCGCATTAACTGCCCTTCAGAAAGCCTAAATAAAGATCTGAAAACACCTGCTGCTGTTCCATATTTGAAATGAAGGGTGAAACTTGATGTGATGGCCCTATCCATCAGCTGGCCCTCTCCAGCCCCAGCACAGCATCACAGTGGCTGCTGCTGGTGCCTACCTTATGTTTCTTTTTAGACTGTGAGCCCTTTGGGGACAGGGAGCCATCTTATTAATGTATTATTGTTTTCTCTATGTAAACCACTTTGGGAACTTTTGTTGAAAAGTGGTATGTAAATATTCATTTGTTTGTTGTGATGGGGTAGCAATATTTGTTTATCTTGATGTCTTTTCCATTCATTTACAAAGCTGGAGTTGGACCACAACAAAAGGTGTGGATGAGTGAAGGGAGCAGGATCCTCTTTCTTCCTCTGCCTTAGCTCCCCGTTCTCTGTTGCTTCAGGCACTTTCCAACCCAGCCTGGTTCACATGTGCACAGCTTGGTTAGTCTCTGCAACTTCCCAGTCCCTCTCTAGACCTGAATGGGGCAGGCACATGGAAAGCAAATGCAACTACCTCCGTCATATTTGGTTATAGCAGGCCTGGACAACATAAGGCCCGGGGACCAGATTCGGCCTGCAGGGACTATTTTACTGGCCCCCAGGCATCCAAGAGCAACATAGGACCCCTGCTAACTGGGCACAGAGGCACCTTTTAATGTGATGATTCTCTTTATTTAGCAGCGGGAGAGTAACTGACCTTATCCACCCCCAGCACAGTACCTCCAGTGACTGTGGCTGGTGTCTATATGATGTTTCTTTTTAGATTGTGAGCCCTTTGGGGATGGGGATCCATCTTAATTTTTATTTATTATTTCTGTGTCAACTGCCCTGAGCCATTTTTTGAAGGGCGGTATTATTATTATCATCATCATCATTAGGAGCTGGAAACTGCCTTATAGTGCCATTATATGCATCTTTTCTCAGAAATATGTGCCATCTGCTAAAAATTGACTTCGGCCCCTACACATCAAGTTGTGGATGGTTCTGGCCTATCAGGGCATTTGAGTTGTGCAGCTCTAGGTTATAGTGATAGTTACTGTAGCCAAGATCTATGAACTCCCACGCCCTGTGAATGCAGTGGTGTTCTCTGTATCACCACTGGCAATCTAGTATGGGGGTGATGTAGATAGCCATAGACCAGTTTTTGAAAACAGAACTCTGTGGAGCTAGTGGGCATACTAAATTCTATGATTGTACAGTATATTGAATTACTGACTACTTTTATTGGGTTATTTGTTTTAACTTTTAAACTTATATTAATAAATGTGTAATTTAATAAATCCGATTGCAAGATACTGAGAACATAAGTTTTATAACATTTTTATATGTTACAACAGTGTTATAACATTATAAGTATTGTGATCGTGAAGCTGAGAACTGGCTGTACAAATGTGGCTGCAAGATTACAAAAATGTGTACAGCCAGTAAATCTGGTCTCCAGCTCACGACTTGAAAGACCAGCTCCAGGTCTTATGGGTGGCTGAAGAAGAAATAATTCTTGAGCTCTCCACCCTTACGCTTGTGTGTGTACACAGACACACACATAATATTGTTATGCTGCATGCAATTCCAGTGTAATGAACAGTGACCAGACGGAACACAACCTAGTGACCTCATCAAATGTGGCTGTTGGCTATTGTGCAGGCACTGCCTTATGATGTCTGCATTGTGCAACTTTGCCTCACCCCTCTTCCTCTGTCACTGCTTTCTAACAGATTTAAACACATGATATTGAAAAGTTCTGATTATCTAGACCTGTTTCAAACTGGCTTTCAAGTGGCTATGGAGTTGAGACTGCCTTGGTTGGCCTGATGGATGATCTCCAATTAGGTAATGACAGAGGGAGTGTGACTCTGCTGATCCTTTCAGATCCCTCAGAGGTTTGAGATACCATCGACCGTGGTGTCCTTCTGGGTCACCTGAGGTAGACATGTGCATGAACCGGTTTGGCAGTCTGTGAAAGACCAGCATTTGAGCCAGTTCGGTGGTGGGGAGGGGGTTGCTTTAAGGCATGGGGAGGGTGTCGTTACCTCCCCGGCGCTGCTGTCAAAATCGGGGCGGCTCTATACCCTCTTGCATGGGCATGGGGCGGCTCTATACCCTCTTGCATGCATGCCAGCCACTTGTGCTATTACGTTGACCAGAGCGGCAAGGGGGTATACAGCCACCCCACGCAAATGATTTTGACAGCAGCACTGGTGGGGGAAGTGTTGTGGGGGAGGTAAGTACACGCTCCACATGCCTTAAAGCAACCCCCCCCCAGGAGTGCACAGAACCAGTTCTGTGCATATCCCTAGCCTGAGGGTGGCACTGATCTACAGTGGTTCCGTTCCCACCTCTCGGGTAGATTCGAGTTACTGTATGGAGTTCCGCAAAGCTCCATACTTCCTCCAATGTTCTTTAACATCTACATGAAACCGCTGGGAGAAATCATCAGGAGATTTGGTGCAGGGTGTTATCAATATAACCTCTACTAACTGGGCAAAGAGGCACCTTTTTAACGTGGTGATTCTCTTTATTTAGCAGGGGGAGAGTAACTGTCCCTCTCCACCCCCAGAACGGTACCTCCAGTGACTGGTTGCTGGTGTCTATCTGATGTTTCTGTTTAGATTGTGAGCTCTTTGGGGACAGGGATCCATCGGAAGGGCAGTATAGAAACCTTATTATTATTATTAATATGCAGATGACACCCAAATCTGTTTCTTCCTGTCAGCTTCATCAGGAAATGGCATAACTTCCCTAAATGCCTGCCTGAAGGCAGTAGTGGGCTGAGTGAGGGATAACAAACTAAGGTTGAATCCAAATAAGACAGAGGTATGACTGTGAGGGATAGGGACCTGAGAGATAGTTTAGATCTGCCTGTTCTGTATAGGGTTACACTCCCCATTAGTGTAACCTCATCAGGTACATAGCTTGGGAGTGCTCCTGGACTCCAAACTCTCTCTGGTTTCTCAGGATGAGGCAGTAGCCAGGAGCACTTTTTATCAGTTCTGGCTGATAACATCAGCTACGACTATTTCTGGAGGTAAATGATCTTAAAACATATGCTGGTAACCTCTAGGCTTGACTATTTTATGGCACTCTACATGGGGCTGCCTTTGTACAAAGTCCGGAAACTAGGTTAGTCTCTGGGACAACCCAAAGGGACCATATAACATGGATTCTGAAAGAATTGTACTGGCTAATGCTATGTTTCGGAGTGAAATGCAAAGTATAGGTCATTACCTATATAAAGCCCTGAACAGTTTAGGTCCAGAGAACTTAAGAGAGTGCTTCCTTTATCATGAACCCTGCCATCTATTAAGATAATCTGTGGAGGCCCGGTTATGGTTGCCGCTGGCTCTTCCAGTGGCGTCTTAAGGCTAGGCCTTCTCTGTGGCTGCCCCAGGGCTTTGGAATGCACTTCCTGTCAAAACAAGAGCTTCTCCATCTCTGATTGCTTTAAAAACCCTTAAGAAAGGTCTTTTCTCAGACTTTTAATTAAAACTAATTTTAAACTGTTTGTTTTACTCTGTGAATTGTTTAATTGTTTGTTTTTATTCTGTGTAAATGTTTTAATTGTAACTTGGATAATGTACAACTCTCTCTCTCTTTCTCGTCTATCTATCTATCTATCTAGCAATCAGGAAGTATATAAATATGATAAATTTATGTTCCTTTATATCTGCCACTAAAATCTCAGAGTAGCATCCTCAAGTTGGCATCTGGCAATAGTTTGTGCACATACTTTCTAAAGTGCTTGCTTTAGTATGATGCAGCCTGAACACAGTTACTCTAGAAAGTCAGTGGACATGCCTGTGACCATCTTAGAGCTAGGAAACAATGGGAGAACACTGACCGTAAACCTAGGCCAGGGCAAACAAAGGAGTATCTGCTGGTCCTTGTCACTCTGGGCTCTTAGAATACTCAACCGTGCAGACTATAGATTAATAATGAGAATGTGCATATGGAGACAACTGAGAGCATTTGTGTAATTATTATTTTTTTTTTAAGTCTGACCCACCTCTAGGCTAACTTACACGTTCCTTCCAAACAATTTTAAAAACAGGTAGCTCTGTTTGCTCTTGCTTCTTCCTGTAAGTCACTGTCTGCTTTACCCCCAAACATATTGAAACTGTACAAGTTTAAAGAGAAATACATCATGAAAATGGTTTGTAGAACATATTGATATGTTGTTGCTACGGCAAATAAGTTGAAATGACAATTTGAAGACTCTCTTTGAAGGGCAGGGATATTTTTTTTCATCTGAGCCTGGAGCTACTGATTACAGATATTAGAAGACAAGGATCTGGTGACATTTGTCGCCAACACTTCAGAAGCAGAAGAAAGCAGGTGTTGCTGTGAAGCTGAAATATACTCAGCCATTGGAAAATAGAAAAATTGCCTGAAACACTGCCTAAACGTGTCAACATTAAAAGGAACGAAGATGAACTGTAGATGACCTGCAGGAGTTGTTTACAACATGTGCAGAGCCTTCAGAACATCACACTCCAGTTCCTGTGCTTGCCTTAGAATAGACTGGATTAACTTTATGTTGCTTCTATGACAAGAGAAAATGAAATGCAGGACTGATTTCTGTATTTAGATACAAAATGCTTACCAGCAAATGACACTTCATGTGCTTAGCATAAACATGTGACAATTACAGTAATATATTTCAAGTGAGACATGCTATATAAACACTAGCAAGTGCCCATCAGAAGGTAGGGATGGTTGAAATCTGTACCATGGTTCAATTTTTCGGAACTTTCATGCATGCAGCTAGAGGCAATTTGAGATGAGAATTGGCCTACTTGCTGCTGATGCCAAAATGGCCCTTAACTCTGCGTTCTGCAAGCTTTTTCCTTTCTGCTCTTCCTAGTGTGTTGATATGTTTTGGGAGCTGTCTGAAAGGTCATGTTTCCCAAACTCAGTCTGTTGACTTCACATTTCTTTCAACTTTGTGACAGCACCTCTCTTGCACTTGAGAAGTATTTTGGCAGATGGACACATTTGCTTAGGGAGATCTGGAGCATTATTCTAGAAGACCTTGTATGGCAGATTCATTATTTGCTGTGGATTTTATCTGATGATGGTACTTTTCCTTGTTGAACTTTTACTTGCAGTTGCTGTTGTAGAACATAATTATGCAGAGCAATACAAATACGGTATATAATATGCTGCAGAATTTGAAAGTATATCCAGAAGCCTCACAGTCTCAGCTTTTGTGTAAATAACAACTGGAGTTCTCTAGTCTATGACTGTGCAGAGAAGCTAGAACAAATAGGAGCAGAAGCAGCTAATGTGTCACAAAAAAGAAGGGGCTTTATCTACAGTGATCCAAGAGGAGAAAGTATATGCTTGAAGAATTCTCTCACCCCACACCCAAGACCTTTCACACCTTGTTTTTGCACACATGTTTCTCTCTAATGTCATAGACACTTGTACCTTTTGCAGCTAGGATTATTCAGAAGAAAACATATCATGCAGTGTTGAGAAATCTATATTATTTGCACCAATTGCAAAACTTAGGGACTACTCACATGACCATTTTGGCATGGAATGGCCACAGGAAAAGCCTCATCAGTGTTGATTCTCATCTAGGGAGCTAGGGCAAAACTTCACATGAAGGCTCTCCACATGATCTGTGTGGAAAGCCTAAGAGGGTTCTGTGGGGAGAGCGGGCTTGACAATGAGCAGGCGCAGATGAGCCACTCGCAGCTCGCCCTGGGCAGCTGGATTGGCTGCCCGCACAATTACTGGCTCCATCGCAGAGCTGGTTGGGGCGGTGGGCACTGGGGTCCCAGAAGTCCACGCGCTAGTACACGGGGCATTTTGGGGAGCCCCCCAACACCGGGAGGCTTGTCATTTAACCTCATTTAAGAGTGGGGGGGGATTAAGCAGGCTTTCCGGCGGGAGCCATGTGGCTCCAGCTGGTTCACAGGTGTGGTGGGAACCGGACTGGGCTTCCTTAGCCCGGTTTCCACTGTGCGTGTGAATAGCTTCATGGTGTTTTAAAGCATTATCAGTCCCGGCTGACTTGGTTTTTATTTAGTTAATTTAAAAAACCAGCCAGCTTGGGTCTTTTGTGGATTGGGACCATAGGGGACTTAAACCATACTCCCACCTGGACTTGATCCATGGGAGTATGATCCACATACTATTTACACTGGAAGAAAGCGTCTATTGGTACCTATAGATTTCCACCACCCCCTGGGGTGAATAGCATCTTGATTGGGCCTTTTTCCACAGGAGGGCCCATGTAGGGTAGGGTTAAAGCCTGTCTACTCATGATCTTTAAGAAATGACTCAGAGAAAAACTAAGCCCATCATGGCTATCACCATGACCACCGGCACCATGTACTGAAATGGGTGTGTGAACAATCTGCATGGGACCAAACTAGACATTCACTGGAATGCATTTTAAAGAGTGCCTTTTCATTTTTCACCAACCCCCACCCCCAACCAAAAAAACCTCACCAACTGTGGTGGTTGGGGGCTGATCCCGATAGGGAGACATCACGTGAGGAGGAAGATTTAGCTTTTTATCCTCGTGCCATTTTCCAACCAAAAATCTGGGTACAAGCATGCCTCTTTAGAATGCATTACCATGATTGGCCCTAGTTTTTCCTGTTTACACAATCAGATGGACTTCTTAATTACTGAAAAGAATCTGAACCTTGGTTGTAAACAAGGCCTGAATTATAACTTTCAACCTTCCTAAGTGCTCATTGGAGTCAGCTAAATAGTTGATGTGTGAAAAAGGGATGTTTGTCCCTTTGTTTATAGTTGTTTTTTGAAGTGTCAAAAAACTTCAAAAAAAATAAGCAAAAGCTTATTTTTGTCCATTGATATTACTGTTATTAATATGGAATTATAATTGCACTTGACTTCCCTGGGCGTTTGCCTTGCACATGAGCACATTTATGTTCCCCAGCAGAAGCCTTGATTTTTGTCATCTGTGCCTTGCCCATTAATCACACAATGCTATAAGCCATAGGAGCTGGTGCAAATCTCTTCACATTTCCAAATGATAGCTGTGAGTAGTCAAAGGCGGTGGTGGCACCAAAATATTTGGAAGGGCAAAGAACAAACAAAGTAGATTGTGAGGAGGCCAACTCTGTCTTCCATTTTAACACTTCCCAGACAGAAACTTCTCTAACTTTACATGAATGCTCTAACTTCTCTAAACTTCTCTAACTTTACATGAATGCATGAATGATATTCAGATATCAAAAAGACTGATTTCAATAAGATTTATAACCAAGCAAAGCTGTTTAAGATAGCAGCCTTGATTAAACATTCTAATTTAAGATTTTTCTCAATTTAGTTCTTGGTGTTAGAACTTGGTGTTGGAACTTAGTTCTTGGTGTTGTAACAGAGGCTTTTGTAGGTCTGTCTGTGTGATGGTCAGTGGTGGCACAGCAGCTGAAGCCATGTTTGTTATATAAAACATCCCCAGTTCCCAACAGTAGGCTTGAGCCCTGATCATAATCATACCTATTGGATATGACACCCAGAAGTTACAGTGAGCATTCATTTTGATTCCTGGCATAATATTCTTCCGATACTTTATACTAACAAAGCATTGTTCAGAGCAAAGCTACACCCTGAATGCCTTCAGCTTAAATCATTGACAGAACATTCCTCAGATACACTCTTTCCTGTTCTTAAAGCACAGAATGAAATAAAATTTCCTGTCAGTGTAGCGAAGGACTCCTGATGGCGGGGCGGGGGGAGGGAACCTTCTAATTATTTCCAGTCACTTAGAACAATTTTTTGCACCCACAAGAGGTACATAGTTGACTAGACACCTATGGAAACCTAACAGGCTGGAGACAGGAATAATTCTGAAAACAATATTTATGTTTATTTAAACAAGTGGGCCCCAGGATGCTGGAAAACATCAACTATTTTTTTTTAATAGTTAGATTTATATGTCGTCCTACTCCCATAGGACTCAGGGCGGCATACAAGCAATAACATACAAAGCAACACAGTTCTATAAAATACATCATACATAATATCATAACCACAACCCCATACAGTACTCATTACATGACATAATAACCATGGATTACCAGATCACTCTACGACCAGCTATCTCAGCGACTGAGATAACTATAACTATAGCTGGTTATAGACTACACTATCATTGTTTTTAAAGTGATTTTTCTTTAAGATGATCAGCCGTTATCCACGAAAGCTGTGCTTTTCAAACTATGACCAAAAACCTTTACCCCAGATGAGTGAGGGCTTGTTTCTGGGGGTGCAGACTGCACTCTCAGATGAGCAGTGCTGTGTGGTGCGGCACATAGCTCCGGAGGCTGGGACAATGCATCCCAGCCTCTGGGGATCCCACAATGCACTGCATGACATGCATGATGCGTTGGAGGATTCCCCCAGGAGATGGGTGCTCTAGGTGACACTCTGGATGGGGTCTCACAATCAGTGAGACCTGGTTTCTTCGAGTGCGCGGGGAGAGTGGGCCAATCTGGCAGCCCACACGATTGCTGGCTCCGTGACGGGGCTGGGGGGAGTGGGGGCCAATCAGCTCCAGCATGCCTTGCACAAGTGCGCTGGGCATGCTGGCAAGACCCAAGGAGCCGGGAGGCGACTTTTTGCCTCTTCTCCGGGGGGGTCTCCTCATGCCCCCTCTGCATGGCACAAAGCCATGCCTACTCACGATCTAGAAAACCAGGTTTGTGTTGCGCTTGATCCGCAAACCTGGTTTTAGGGCAAGGGCTCTTAAGCGGGTTACCCGCTCTAGAACCACCGGGCTCGCAGCCAAGCCTGGTGGTTCTTACGATCTGCAAAAATTGGGCTAGGCAATCCTAGCCCAACTTTTGCAGATCATGAGAATAGCCCCTCTGTCTCTGTGTCAGCTGGAGCTAAAGATAGCTCCCGTGAACACATGATCCCGGAGCCCAGGTTAAGGGCTCACTCAAGCTTTTAAACCTGGCTAGATTTTTAAATGGGGCTAGGTGGTGCTGCCCCACCAGGATTGGCCCCTATCTCAGCCTTCTCATGTGCAGCCTAACCCAGGCTGGACTTCCCTAGTCTGGGTTAGGGTGCATTTAAGAACAGCCTTAGTGTCTTCTCCCATCACTGTCCACTGATTCAGCATAGGCCTTGGAACCTGTCCCGTTCAGAGGCATGGTGAGTTGCAGACAGGACAAGGTCTTTTTGGTAGCAGCACCTAGAACTCCTCTCCCTTTGTAGACTACAAATCTTGCAGGTCTTTTCTCAGGCCCCCATGCTTCAAGTTTTTTTGAGAGGCTATTAAGACCTTTTTATTTTACTAAGCGTTTAGCCTTAGTTTAATGCTCCACCTGGCTCTTCTTCTGTGGTTTATTTTTGCTGCTATTGTGCTGTATTTTTTTAGTCATTTAACCACTTTGAAGATCCTGTCAAGTAGAAAAGGAATTATTAATATAAATAAAGAAAATTTGTGGAACCCCAACTGTGAATTCTTTAAATCAGAGCCATTGAGCTGATATAACAGCAATAAGCAGCAAGTGGAGTCTATTGTTTGTATGTGCTCCAACTGACTCACACCCATCATGAGGTGGGATCATCACATTCCACACCAGCTGCAGCTGTTGGAACCATCTTCAAAGGCAGCTACACATAGAGTTTATTATACAAGTCTGTCATTGGGAATCACACAGGCATTCCGAAAGATTGTTATGTGCGACTCTGTTCAGTCTTTTCTCAGATGGAGTTTGTGATACAAATGTATAATTTGTGCAATGCTGTATGGTCTGTTAATATAACATTCCTTTGTAATTTTGTTCTAAGAAAGAGAGAAAATATGTGGAGATAGATTGCTAGCCCAGATTTTATTCAAAACAGTTTTGGGGATTTCAAAATAGTTTTTTGGGGATTTGAAGGAGACCTCTTTAGAAAAAGACAACTGTCTTTTATAAAATATAGATATATATCTTAAACTAGCTATTGTCATAGCTGAGTATTTACACAGGCTGCTTTGGCAAGGTTTAAATACTGGGCTCCACTATGAAACCTAAAAATGTTCTGGACATGAAGTTGTTTACATAAAATATGAGAAGATATAAAGTTACAGGGCTGGGGATTGGAAGAGATTTTAAAACCATCCTCTGTGTGCTGACGTCACATGGAAACCAGCTGCTGGGATGATGCTAAACGGAACTGTTTTTCAGTTTGCAAAAAGTTGCAAAGTTGATCTAATTGAGTTCTAAAGGCTGCCTTGACTGGGAAACTGATTACTTTCTTTTCTCTAAAGGATCAGTATTTTCAGAACTGGAAGCCTTTTCCCCACCTCACTGCTTTCATTCCTATTTTGCATTTGTACCCGAATACTTCTGAAGAAATCCTCCTCTACAAAAGGTAGGTTGATTTATTATTTTTATTTTATACTTCCCTGTTATTTTAGCTTCATTTGAAGTCAACAACAATACATTCAGAATGAGATGGCTTAAAAATTGTATCCAGGGGTTATTTAAACATCTGTCTAGATTTTTTTTAATTTAAATGTAGGTCAGTAATCATCTTAGTAAGAAATGGATTATTTAAGGAAAGACTGTGCTTTTCCTAAATGAATGAGAATCTCTTTTTTTAATTACACTTTGACTTTTAAAATTTTCAACAAGAGAGAATTTTGTAGCACGTATTCAGAATTTGGCACATCTGAATGGCTGAGTTGCTTGCAAGTCAGACGAAAGCTCTGCCTATCTGAACTGCCTTGTGCATCCACTTTTGTTCATCTCTGTTAAAACATAACACCTCCTTGGCTCATGTCACTGCATGTTATTTTTAGAAGCTGCTTTCCATACCCCAGAAGGGTATTTATTTCAAACTATTTTGACTTGTACGTGTATTTGTGTGCAGAGAGCAGAATAAAAGGAGAGAATAACGCTGGAGATTCTATGCAGCATTTAAAAAAAAAAAAACTAAAGGAAAGCTGTTGCAGAAAAGGGAGGGAGAGGAAAGTTCAGCTGATGCAGATGGCATTGATTGTTTGCATAAAGTTTACTGCTGTATTGAGCTTCTGACCTTGTCTAGGGCATGTCAAAAAGTGTTGGTACAGCAAAAGGACAGACGCTGTTCCCCAAGGCAAATGAACACCATGCCTCACTATGGATGGTAGTTATTTCCTTGTAAAAGAAAAGGCTTTCATTTATAATTGCAGAAGTTACCTTTAAAAATATTCAGGTTCTTCAAGCAAGCCCTTTGCACTGACTATGTGTAGTAATATGAAAGACTGAAGCCTAATTCTCATCTCCCAGGGAAGAATGGATCATCAGAGAGGAGAGACAGAAATGAGGAAAGGAGCAGAGGTTCTCTAAGGAATTTATCCACCATAATACCAGCCTGAGCATGTGGGACAAAATTGAGGAGTGACCCAATTCCCTGTGAATAAACATCAAGCTTGGGTTTCAGCATCTATGTTAGCAATTTACAATAAAGTGTAGAAGCAATGTGACCAAACAAAGGGAAAATGAATGAAAGGGAAGAGTGTACTCCTGAGAGCAAGCAGGATTTTGCTTGTCTGGCCCATCTGGATGTGTTTCACTAAATTGTATCTTTGTCCCACAGACATTTCTAGGCAAGGAATATCTTGCTCAAGTCCGCTAGTACTTCATATTTGCAAAATATTTTATTCACAACAACCCTATCAGAAAGGTCAGTATTGATCCCATTTTAGGAAGAAGCACTGATGCTCCCCAAAAGGAGTGGTTTCATAATTAATCCTAGGTAGAAGAGTCAGTTTCTGTCAGAAAGACAGCCAGAGTCACTTAGTCCAAGTCAGTTTCTTTAATAGTGGTATTGCACCAGTGCCCTCCTAGCCGCTAAGAGTGTTTAGGTAAGGAGGAGACTTTTGTAAGGCAAAAGCTTGAGTTATGACCTTCGGCACACTTATGACTATCTGATGCTACCTTAAAAGCAGTGCAATCACTCCCACTATGCTCTTCCAGAGCTTGATTGCGTTTGGGTTGTCTTCAGTGTGGATTTCAGAAATGTTGTTTGGTGGGAAAGCGATCGTATATGGCAAAGATTGATTTAAGCAAAGCAAGTTCTAGAAATGGCTCCTTTGTTTTACACACAGTTTATCTATAAATCTATGCATTAAAAGAGAAATCAGTGCAAATAAGGTGGAGTGCATTATTTTCATGCCTGTGCTATAATATTGATATATTTTACAATATTAATTGAATTAAACAGGTTTGGGGTCTTTTCTTATTGTATCCCTTTTCACAGGGATCTGACAAATCTTTATATTATTCAGGTCTGCTGAACAAAGAGAGGAAACCTGTAAATTCCTCCAAAGTCTATTTGAATAAGCTATAACAAAAAGTAAATTTAACAGAATACTGTGCCCTTTTTTTGTAAAGCAAACCAAAGCATTGTACATAATTGCAAACTTTTAGATAATATTACAGATGGCTGCAAGTGTTCTTTTAATAATGGCATTGAGGCGGCAAAAGATCTTTCCGTGCAATGGAAACTTTATGTAAGAATCTGTTTTGGAGCAACAGTCCTTGCAGTCCCTGGCACTGCGCTAGAACTCTGGCCCTTGAAGAGGTGGAAGCTTCATCTCCTGACTGCTTGTGAATGAAGCCAAAACTTTTCTTAAACAACCAGTCCTCCTGGTCTTCTTTATTAAGAATCTTGTGTATATAGCTCTGTTACTTGCAGTGTCCCTGATTTATCATAAAGCCATCTTGGATTTTTACAGCAGGTATAAACAGAAGAAAATTTGCTGGATTCCAGGTCAGTTTTGGAAAGCATTTGAAGCTGAGCTAAGAGAGGAGAAACTATCTGGAGCTTCAGGGTCAAATGACAGGTCTGGCTGAGATCTGGAAAGAGAAAGGACTAAATGCTACATTGCACAGGTAAGCCACTTAGTAACACCCAGGTAATTTTGAAAGGGAGTAACAGGAAGGAGTTCAGCTGTTTGTCCCTTTTCAGGGTACAGTGAAGCCAGTAAATAAAATGGGCCTCAGTTGCAGAGGGAGTTGAATCCAGCTCATAGTATTTGCATTTAAGGCATGCACTAGAAGGAATTTCATTTTGTACTGTCAGACCCAACATCAGCATGCAGTATCCTCAGACAGCTCCAGGAGGCATGTGGTCCAAGGAGCCCAAAACTGATGCCTGCCCTACCTCCCCAGAAGGGTTGGCCCGGGTCTGCTACTGGCAGCCGCCATTGAGCCCCCGTCTCCTTACTTTGGTAGAGGGTATTGGAACATTTCAGTTTCTTACCCACTCACCCCCAAGGCAGTAACAATGGTTTTCTAGCAGGTTGTTATGTTTGTTTCCCCTACAGTGCCCCAAGTTGTGTTGTATTACATCAAGAAGCATTGCGGGTGAACAAAAACACTCTTGTTTTGTAAATTCATGGTGGCTCACAAGAATTGTTGTAAAAATGTAGACTATGCAGTGCTAAAACTAGCCTACTTTTGTTGTGAGGGGGGGTTTTTGTTGGAGAGGGAGGCTGATGGAGAGACTGACTGCATCAATGTAAAATCATCTTCATTAGCAAACTTACTATCTTTAGATTCTAGGCTGCCTTGTCAACAAACTGTTAGATAGTAAGACACGGGCAACATCTTAGCCATTTCAGACCTTTCAAAGTTGCTTGCAGTGGCCGGCATTTCAGGGAGGTGGTGCAGCAATCTGCAGCAGCCTGACATTAGCCTGCAGGTTTAGATACCAAGATCCTAGAGTTTGACCGTCAGTTGGATCCCTAACTTTGACTTGTTATTTGTATTAATAAGAGTCATGCACAGGTTCAGCGCTGGGGGGAGGGGAGTGGCGAGCAGGATCTTTAGAAAAGAGGAGAGCAGGTCCTTACCTGGCCTCCAACACCACATGCAGCTTCCTGCTGCGACGGTGCTACCCCCAACAACCCATGTGTGGCGCTGGCACACTTGGTATCTGCACATACTCATGGCATCCGTGCATGCATGGTGTGTGCTGACAAGCACATGGCATCTATGCAGCAACACCATGCTGACCATGTAACTGGTTTCTGTGCATGCACAGGCACCATATGTGTGCTGGAGAGGGAGGCCGATGGAGAGACTGACTGCATCAGTGTAAAATCCTCTTCATTAGCAAACTTACTATCTTTAGAGTCTAGGCTGCCTTGTCAACAAACTGTTAGATAGTAAGACATGGGCAGCTTAGCCATTCCAGACCTTGCAAAGTTGCTAAGGCTTTCGTTTGCAGTGCCAGGCATTTTAGTGAGAACAAAGGTGGTGCAGCAAACTGCTGCAGCCTGACATTAGTTTTTCAGTTGCACAATCTTTGTATAGTTTTGCAGAATCACCAGATGTGAAAAAACATTTCATATTTAGTACTGAATCTCCAACATTTCCCAGAAGTAGCACTTTACAATTTTCCTTCCTCTAAGCATATCATATGATTGCAGAAAAAACATTGTTTAAAAAATCCTTAATTGCTACCTTGAATTAATCCTTAATTCCTACATTTAATTGCTATATTGAAGCTGTCATACAAATTTCCCTTTGCTTAGATTTTGAATTCCTTCAATTTCTCACACAGATTTAGGACTCATCCAGAGGGTGATATATTCCAGATTCCGTGTAAATTTATGTAAGAGATAAAATTAGACATCCACATGATGTTTAAGAATGTCACATATCATTCTTACTACCATCTGCTGGCACCATGAGGCATTCTGTGAAAAAATTGTGTGTGTTTTCAAGATAGATTAAAGGAATTTGAAAAAACACATTTTTGTCATAGGTTGCCACTTCTTGTCAGCAGGTAGTGCTAAGGATATTACATTACATTCTGGAATATTGTGCAGACTTCTCATTTTATCTCTTGTCATAATTGTACTGAAACTAGAATATATCACCATCTGGAAGAGCCCTTATTGATTGGAGTGATTTTAAAAAGCAAAATCTGGAGAGATGTAGCTTATTGCAACCAACCTTCCATGCAAATGACAAATCATATCTGGATTTCTCAATTTTCCCCCTTTTTCTTTTCTTTTCTCCCCTCTCCCTCAAAAGCTGGAGCCCAAGGCAAATAAGACCTGTTCTGATTTAACAACACCCACATTCCAGAAAGGCTCAGAAAAGAAAAGAAGGATAGTGACACTTCTCAGTTGAATGACTGCAGCTATGGACCTACAGACACAACTGGAGAACACAACTGAGAGGAACTGGTGCAAAGAGAAAATGGAACTACTGGAGCGTTTTGACAATGAAAGGAAGGAGTGGGAATGTCAATGGAAGGTCATGCAGAAGAAAATAGAAGAGGTATTCTGTCTTATTGTGAATGTGAACTATTGTAACAGCTGTTACTGTATAATCAGGTCAAAGGTTTCAAAGAAACTTTCACAGAGTCTTGATATTAGAACAGATTGGTCGTCCTGTATTTTAAAGCAGTTGAACTGATGTGGTTGCCCTACACTGAGGAAGACCATTGGGCCATCTAACCTAATGCTTCCTACTGGCAGTGGCTCTCCAAAATCTCAAGCAGAGGTCTTTTTCAGCTCTGCTTTTTCCAAGATGCTTTAATTCGAGATCCCAGAGATTGCACCTCGGAAGAACTGCATGACAAACATACATTAGATATATCGCTTCACTTCATTTTCTTGGTAGAGCATTTCTGACAAATGGCTTTTCATTCTTTCAATAAAACCTCCAAGGAAGGTTTCTATAGCCTTCCTAGGCTGCTTATTCCATTGTTAGGTTGCTTATAATTGGGAAGGTTTTCTAATATGAACCATCAAATAATGCTCAAATTATGGGAGGGGGAGAAGTAGAGAGGCCTTAATAAAATCCGTCTGCCCCATTCCCTGACTTCTTCCAATTTTAGCCTATTAATTTATTTAATTTCTGAAACTGTCTTTTTCCAGATGGCCTTAAGGCCGTGTGCAATATAAGAACACAATAAAATATGTGCAACACAGTTAAAACAATAACACAGTGAAAGTCCAACAACTGGACAGAAGCTCATCACAGCAGCAGGCCCTATAGGAGCTGATCATCAAATCACTACCCCCTAGACTTCCTTTTATTTTTCTAAAAGCAGTAACTAAAGATATCTCAAAAGGTGATGGAGTCAGGGTTCCTTTGGGCACCCTGTAATTCAAGTACTGCTGTCAAGACTGGGGATGAGGCAGTACCTCAGTGGCAGAGCATTCACTTTGTGTGCAGAAGGACCCAGGTTCAATCCGTGGCATCTTCAGGTAGGGCTAAGAAAGCCTCCTGCCTCAAACCTTGGAGAGCCTCTGCCAATCAGTATCGACAGTATTGAGCTAGATGGACCAATGGTCTGACTTGGTATAAGGCAGCTTCCTGTGTGCCTATTGTTTGGTCCTGTTCTTGGCATCTCTGGTTGCTCATCATCCTTTCTTTTCTTTCTGATATTTTTTTCAACAGCTTGAACACAGTATTGTCCTCCTCCTTTCCTCCCAATTGGTATTCCACACATTGATGCTTTATTAACAAAACCAGAAGGCACGTATTAGGGAAGACGTGGTAGTGAGATGTGTACCTTTCACTTTCCTATCAGAACGGATAGGAAAACATAAACACTTGAGATATCATTGTGACATTGTGGCAGTTTTGTCAATGTTAATGTGATACTGATGTTAGCAAACACTTGCTGAGCGCTATTGACAAAATCCATTATTCTGACTTGCATTATATGTGTAACACAGGCGTCTGTACACATGCACATTTTTGTGTGAATGACTTTACATGCATATGTTTTAATGAACCTGTGCACAGCACCATCAAATGGATGGTATAGATAGGAAGTGTGCTGCTGTGTATGCATGGAACATAATATGTGAATAACTGTACAGGTGTACACTGTACACTGTACTATCCTGACTGACAAAGAGCAAGAGTGACACGAAGCATTGAAGCTGAGTTCCCAACTAACATAGCACCTTACAGCACACATGACTTTTGACAACCTCCCCTTCCCCAGAAAGCCCTCTGTTGCACCTGAAAATATGTTGCTGAGGGCTGCACAAATCACAGAGACAGATTTTTCTGCTGGCACAGAGTGCTGCTGGGGGAAGAGGAGGTTCTTGAAATTTGCCTCTCCCCCCCGCCATGTGTAAGTACTGTATTCATTGAATTCATCAGCAGTTTCAGCACCTCTCATGTAGCACTCGGGCTTCAGTAGTCAGGCTGTTGGCCAGATTGTCTATGTCTTGACCATAACATATGATAAGGGCTACACTGTGCTTTAAAACTAAAGATGTTTTGAGCAGACTTGTGAATCTGGAGTAGAAGTGTATGTTGCATCTAGAAAAGAGATGGATCTCTCTGGACATTGTGCTTCTGCCTCCTGCACAATCTTGTTTGTTAGCATTTTAAGGAATATATTGCCTGTAGTAGTAAGTGGCACAAGGACAAGACAGGTTTATTCTGGCTCGGGCGTGCTATATTTATTGATGACATTCAGGAGAAAAGAGATTACAATAAACAACATGCCAGAGCCTAGACATAAATTGTATTTATATCACACAGCACTCATTTCTTCCTTGCTAGCCCTTGCAGAATTCTAGTCAGGGATGGGTTTAGGGCCAAACGAGACAGTGGGCCAATTGCATGTTTGTCCCATTCACTTTTAAAGCAGGGATGAGGGTTTTTCCCCTATACCAAAAGAAGCACCTTGGGGAGGGGAGTAGAATCTGAGCTTTGCTGCTTTTAAGCAGCCCCGCTCAGTAGCGGTCGGTAAGCTCCCCTCTGGTGGGGTGGGGGGACAGTAGGGAGTGGGGGAATACAACTTGAAATACTAGCAAAATTCTCAGTCACCAGTACCTAATATGCTCCGTGGGGTGCTAGTGACCAATCCAACATCCACAGGGATACTGCCCTACCTTTGCTGCTTAGTTGACCTCCGTGCATGTACGGAGGCCATTTGAGGGTTTAGCACAGCACAGACCTGCCATGCTAATCCCTCAGATGGCCCTTGACACATGCATAGAGGCCAACTGAGTAGTGGGAGCAGGGTGGGGCAGCCTCCCGGTGGGATGCTAAGCCAGTTGCTAGCATCCCACAGAGCATTCTGGGTACCAGCAGCTGGTAAGTTCACTGCCATTTAAAGTTATATTCCCCTACCATCACCACCACCCCTGGAGCAGTGCTCATCAACTTCTACTGGCCCCTCTCTGATGTCAGAAATGAGCTGGGTGGGAAGAAAACTACTAAAGCAGCCAAGGATGGTGTATCAAGTGTTTCATAGTATGTATTGTGTCTTTGCTGTAATTCTTACATCCAAGCACTGAACCAATGGAGAGCTGCTTCATTTGGAGGCTAGGGTGATCCCAAGTTAGGGGTCCCAATTTCGGCCTTGTCCCCATATGCAAAGCCACATCTTCATATGTTTCCATTTCAAAATGCAGCCAGCATTTTAGAAAATGTGGTACTTGCTTTATAGCCTGTAGGAAAAGAAATGACTCCATAGCCAATGACTTGACATCTCTTTCTAAAAATAGGTTTCAGATTTTTCAGCCCACCAATGATTCCAAACTTTGGAGTCTGATGACACAAACTCAGAAGTGAAAATAAATACGATCCTTTGTTCATCCGGCTTGTAAGATCACTGTACTCTAATAGGAGGCTTTTTGTTTCCTTTTCAGCTTTACCAGGAGGTAAAATTAAGGCGTGAGAGCAATATGAATGCCTTTGATAATAAGGCCATTCACAGCAAGGCACAGCAGAGTTCTGCACATTCCCCTACTTCAGAATGGAGTGACATACCAGGCGTGAACTGTCGTTCACCAGACAAGGAGAGTTTGCTCACCAAGACAGAAAAGGAAAGCAAGGACACAAGAAACAAGAGGAGAAATCATGCTTTGGTGAAGGATAATCTGGCCTTTGAGAATCACAAAGAAGACTGCCCTGGCATGAAAACAACCAAGAATTACACTCAGGATCTTAATATTGTGAGTAAAAGCATATAACAGATTTTTTGCTGAGGGTGAAGGTAACCAGGGCTTCAGAAGGTAATCAGGGCTTCAGCCTATAATATGTCAACACTCTCTTATAAATGGCTATTTAATAGCTGGTCTTAATGAGTGCAGCTCATCTGGATCTATTCTGAGTCAACTGGAAGGCAACAAGATCAGGTCAGTTTGATCTGAGCTGAACTGGATAAGTGTGAAAATATGCTATCTGCAGATATGTTGAAGTGAACATCATCCTGTTCTCTGGCCTTCTGTACCCAAAATATCTGCCCCTGAATACCAAGGATTTAGTCACTTCTCAACCAAAGCCTGCTTCTCTAGCCTCTGCTATTTGCTATCATTTGTTGTATATATTTGATAACACAATGAAGCTCTTCTCACGATCGGTGAGAAGAGCTTCTGTTGGGCTTGCAGGGACCGCGCTTTCCCCACAGCCACTCATATCTGGGCGGCCAGATCGGCTGCCTGCTCCGTCATGGAGCTGGCAGGGACTGCAAGGATTGGGGGCCACGTGGCCCCCGGAAGTTCCAGGATGCCCCGCGCGAGTGCGTGGGGCATCCTGGAGAGACTCCCAAGGCCGGGAGGCTGCTGGCAGCCTCCCAGTCAGGGGTCTACTCATGTGTCGCCATGCACCACGCCGTGTACCACGGCAACACACAAACAAAAAGATGAGGTTAATGGAGCGCTTGCTCCGTTAACCACATTTAAGGGGAGGGGGAATTAGGCGGGCAAGCCACCTTGGAAGTACTGGGCTCACCTGTGAGCCTGGTGGTTCCCATGATCCCTGGAAAGCAGGTTAAGCTCCCTTAGCCCGCTTTCCAGGGATCGTGAGAATAGCTTCAATGTTTTCCTCTGTCTATGGCCCAGTATAGACATAACATTGGCCCCCTATAAACCATGGTTTGTAAAATGGCTGCCAGCCTTATGAATGAGTACTCTCTCTTTCTTCCTCCCTCCTTTCTCCTCTATCTAGAGCACTTTGCCTCCTTCTCATCTGGCATTGACTATATTTTTCCATTACCTGTGCACCAGTGGAAGCCATGGTTAATACAAATAAGGCTTCTTCATTAAGATGGTTTACAAACTATTTCAAACCATGGTTACAATCTACCTTGCTTTTCATGAACCAAAGTTTGTGATAGTACACTTCTAATACAAAACTGTGGTTAACACTGTGAAGAGAAAGGGGGGGGGATATAAGAGAGGGGAGGTAGAAGGAGTAAATATTTATGAGGCTTCCTTCTGATTTGCCAACCACAATGTGTGGTGTTAGCATTACATCTGCATGTGGTGTGTGCTTCTTAAATTCACTCTGCATAGAACAAGTATTATGTTGTTTGTGCAATGTACATTTTTCAAGAACCTGATTATATTAAAATAATGCAATTTACATTTGTGAAGGCCCTTAAAGAACTTGCTAAAGTAAGTGAAGACTTGTGCAGCTACCAAGAGGAAATTCGTAAGAAGTCCAACCACAGAAGGTAAAATTCTGTTAGACTTTTTGTTTAAGGTACAGGGAGGGGGGCCAAAAGGTCACATTCAAATGGATGAGAGATTTTGAGTTGGAGGAGCAGTTATCAAAACTCTTTAGTCCTTCAGTACTTTAGAAAATGAGAGCATAAATGCATCTCTAGTCTCACTTTCTTCTTGCTATATATGCAAGTAGATTTATCTAAAAAACTTACAGATCTAAATTTTGCCACAGTAGTGCAGTCAAAGTGGGAAGAGAAATTATGTCTGTAATAGATTTACCGAGGTCACATTTATCTCCCACTCTGATAAAAACATCAGCTGAGGGTCCCTCTTCTCATTTAAGATAGCTGAGAATCTTCCATCTTATAAGTAGGAGTGAAAGCACTACTTAATCCAAGAGGTTGGCTCTTAAGGTTCTTTCTCTGACTGCTTTAACAATTTTAAAATGTTGTAAGAAGTATGACAGGCTTAATGGACGATGTCTTAAGCTTCAGTTAGAACATAAGAACAGCCCTGCTGGATCAGGCCCAAGGCCCATCTAGTCCAGCATCCTGTTTCGCACAGTGGCCCACCAGATGCCGCTGGAAGCCACAGACAGGAGTTGAGGCCGTGCCCTCTCTCCTGCCATTACTCCCTGTGCAGTTGCCTGTGCAGATAGAGCACAAAGAAACATCGCTTTTGTCTCTTTGGACAATCTGTGATCTATGGAAAGCTAGCCATGTTTGAGTGCTATTGATAGTCATAACTTGCTTAAGTTCTGTTGATTTCAGTGGGACTGAACGACAACTTACTTTCTGTAGATGGGCACAGGATTTGGTTCATGGGGACAGTGCCACTGTAATCCATCAAATGTTGAAACCATTTGATTAAAGTTCCTTTCCCCCCAAGGGATGTTTGGGGAGAAATATCACCAATCATCATTCATCATCTTGATTGCTTTCTTGAGAGCTGCTGGTGAGACATTGGCACAGTTCCCTTACAGGGTCAACGTTAACCTTGTTAAACCCTTGGGCAATGATGTGTGTCTGTGTCTGTGCCTGTGTTATGCTATTGCTCCAGTACTCATAAGATATTGTGTGGTGTCTGGTGTGTTGTTGAAAAGGCAGATATAACGATAATTACTGTCCTGAGTTATGTCACAGTTCGTGGAAAAGGCTATGAAATCACAGGGCTTCATAATGGCTTACGTTTAAAGAGTTTACTGTTTAAAGAGGGAACAGACCTCCATATCAAATTCTACATTGAGCTGAACTGGTTCTTGACCCTCTTGGAGTTATGGAACATGCCCAGATGGGCGGCTTTCCTGCAGCAGGTGTGCCCAAAGTTAAGCCATTTTGAGCACTGCACCAAAGTGCTAGTTTTTTTTAGGAAGTGCTAGTTTATAAGGTGGTTTTTTGGGGTTTTTTTTTTTTTTTTTTTTTAGGGTTTTTTAGTTTTAATTTAGACTGTGATTCATCAGGAGCAAAGCTGAATAATGCCATTGGCTGTATGAACAGCACCTTCTCGTCATCCTGATATCGCTGTAAATAGTTCCCTTGTATGAAACCCCACCCCCACCACCGCTCCCTGCCTAAGTGTAGTAAAGCTGCAGTAGGAAAAGCTGCTGGTTTGACTGGTGGACAAAAATAATAATAATGCCTGTCACTCAAAATGCTTTTCTTGTGTGTGCAGAAAGAAGTTGCTTCCTGTCCTGGGAGAATCTGTAGAAACTGAAAACACACTGATTACACCAGAGAAGAAGCATGTGTGCAACAATGACCCACACATGGCCTCAATTGCTTTTGAAACGGAAGAACAAAATAACAGGAAGAACTTGATGGGCACCAACACATGTCTGAAGGAGATGCCATCTAGTGCTCCTGCGAGGGTTGAGAACACAGACTTTTTGCTTTGGCAAAAAAAAGAGGCCCCTCCTGTTCCTCCGAGAAGCACTTCTCGACACCTGACAAGCTCTCTCTCTGCAGTTGCACAGGTTTCTGAGGCATTGGCAAAAGACACAGGGCATAGAAGTAATTGTAAAACCCAGGAATGTCAGCAGGGAAATACATTTATTAATGCATCTTTTGCCAAGCGGTGTGATTCTCCTTTGCCACTGGCAAATGAATGGAAAACTGTTAGTGGGCCTGCTGTGGCTACTGCAGTGTCCATAGAGAAAACAGGCCCATCCCTTGAATGCAAGCTGCCAGCAGAGTTTTGTCACAACACATGGTCCTGTGATGCAACCATGGTTGGGAATGGTACTGGGAATGTCTCTTTCCCACACGCTGTACAGAAGAGCTGTTCTGATGGAAATATGGTGCCCCAGAAACAATATCCTAAATTGCAAAGTGATGTGTATCACAGCAGTGACTTTTGCACTCCTGTGTGCGATACTTTGGGTGATTCTGGATATGGAACTGGAAAGACTCAAAAAAACGAAACACTGGAAGCAAAAATTGATGAATTTAACCGAACTGTGTTTCACACAGATAGAGGCAAAGAGTGTCTGCAGCAGAACCAAGTGCCAGCTAGAGATCCTAAAACCCACTGCATTCTACAGGACTGTAAGAGTAACAGAACACAAAAGGAAGATGTGATGTGTCCCAGAATCTTTCCAAGAAAGGATGAGAAATTGTGCAAACCCAGCAAAAATGTCAAAGCGACAGGGCAGCAAAAGCAAATCAATGGACTTCTAGGGGGCTACCGGCATATGCTGCATGAGCATGACTGGAGGCCAAGTAATTTGTCTGGTCGCCCACGATCAGCTGACTCAAGGTCAAACTATGGTGTTGTTGAGAAGCTTCTGAAGAACTATGAAAAATCAACCTCTCCATGTAACTCAAAGTTCCATAACGAGAAGTGGGAGCAGTCAGATTCTGCAGTTGCTGCCGATGGCAGCTGTGAGACATTTGGTCATTACTTTGAAATGCTCCAGACAGACCAGAGAAAGCTGGAGCACCAGAAGAATTCGACAACCAGGCACGTTGGATTTTACCCCAAGCAAGGCAAAGAGAAACAAAAATTTCCTGAGGTATGATTTTAAAATCAAATTGATTATTATATTTTATTACATTTTTACTGCTCTCCTGCTGTAAAAAGCAGTAAAAGTATGCCCTTCCTTCTCAGCTTATTATATCCTCACAACAACCCTGTGAGGTAGACTGTTTGAGTGATAGAGAGAATGACTGGTCCCACAGTGAACTTCACAGCTGAATAGGGTTGATTTATTTGTTCACAGCACTGAAAGGCTATAAGTAATATATAAATCCCAGCACCATCCATGTTTACTGAGAGAAAAACTAATTTTAGTGAGACTAAATACGATGGAAGCATGTGAAGGGTTGCAGCTGATGTTTGGGTTTGCTGATGATCATTAATATAACAGGATTCAAAAAGGCATTGACACATAATGAAACTGATTAACAGGAGATTCAGACTGACAGACAAAAGCCAAAAGGAAGTGCTTCTTTACATAGTGCATAACAGACTTCTGACAGTCACTGTCACAAGAGTAGCCCAGTAGCTTAGATGGCTTTAAAAGGGGTTTGGACCCATTCACAGAGGATATCTGTCAATAGATACTAGATGGCTAAAAACTGCCTCCAGATTCATAGGCTGTATATTCCTAAATACTAGTTGCTGGCAAGCAATGGCAAGAGAGAGCTGTTGCTTTCATCTCCTGTTTGTGGGGTTCCCATAGGCATCTGGCTGGCTCCTGTGGAAACAGATTGCTAGATAGGCCTGATCCAGCAGGGCCCTTCTTATTGAAAAGAAAAGCATTAGTATCCTAGAGGAACACACTGAGGGGACATTTTTAGTCCAGGGGTCCCCAGATGTGGCTGGGGAAGATGAAAGTTGTAGATCAACAACATCTGGGGCCCAAAGTTAAGAACCCCTGCTTTAGCCGCATTTGCTTAACACTACATTTTGGAATCTACGGTTATCTATGACTAGATCTCCTCTAAAAACATCCTCTGAAGACCTGAATGGACACAAATGAACTTGGGTGCAAAGTATGGGCTGGTCCTTATGATCAAAGTGCCACTGAAAGTGGGCAGAGGAGGGAGGAGGAGGTGGGCATATTCCCAATATCAGTCATCTGGGTGGTGAAAATCTCAGTGGGAGGACCAGGAGGTGATTGTGTGCAAGGTGTAGCCATAGTTTGTTGGTGTAGGCAGCCAATTTCTGCTACCCTAGATTAAATCTAAGATTGCCAATGTCAGCTGCCCTGACAACAGACTACAGTTGACTCTTCATGCAAGGTCACTTCCTGGTCTTCCGATCAGGATTTTCATCACCCTGATAATCAAGTCTTGGGAGTGTGCGCACCATCTCCTTTTCCCTCCACCTGACTTTTGGCAGCACCTTGATTTGCGAACCAGCACTACATTTCAGAGTCCATTATTTGCCATTGATTTGTGTGCTATTGTCTCTTCCTAGACAGCAAGACAGTATCTTGGCGTTTTTTTGTGACACTAATTATTTCTAATTTTAATTATAAGACTTATCCTGTTCTTCTAAGAGGATAAAACGTTATGTGGTTAAAGAGAGGAATAATCTCATTATGGTATTATGAAGTGCTTTTCAACAATGCTACCACACTTCTATAACTATGATCCAGATGCAATGTTACTATTTTGTGTTGCAAAACTTAGAATAAAAAGTAAGGATAGAAACAACACCATACTGGTTGGTAGGGCACATAATTTAATGAACTTCAAAGAAACAAAGTATCTCAGTGAAATAAAATTTGTTCCCTTCTCTTCCCTCAGACTGGGAGAAGGTGGTAGGGGTGGGCAGCATTTCTGGGCCTGTGGTACCATACACTCTGGTTGAATTATTACTGACATATCAGCCTACCATGTCTGTGCTCCTAAGTGGAAAGTGGCCTTATGCAAGGTGAATGGATTTGCAGTAGTGCGCTCATTATCTCTATTAGATATTCAGTGCCTCTCCACATGCCCCCCCCCCCAAGCATAGAGAAGACACATACAAAAGCTTACATTTCTTGTCACCACTTACCTACAACCTCTTAGTTACATAAACATCATTCTGGAGTAAAACTCTTAATTGGGCTGCTTGGTGCCTGTGCAACATGCTTATTATGTACTGCTTTCCCAGTTGCATGTTCAACATGTAAGCCCATTGGTCAGAGATAAAGAAGAAAGCAAGGAGTACAGGCCAAACTCCAAATTACCACTACACATGTTCATGGGTAACCTAGTGGCCCTTTTCTTTTGGCTTGAAAAGCTGCTTTGGGGAGGGGGTGATATTGCAGGGCAAAGAAGGAATGGGGGAGCTTAACCCCTGATAGTTCACACTTCAAATCACCTCCCCTCATGCAGCTTTTTGGAGGAAAAGAGGGTGAACGGTATAGGAACATAGGAAGCTGCCCCATACAGAGTCAGACCATCTAGCTCAGTATTGTCTACAGTGGTGCACCTAGGTTCAAAATCAGCCCGGACCTAGAGGGTTTTGTAGCCCCACCGCACGAGGCCCCCTTAATTTATTTTTCAAATAGAAGATACCTCGCCCTGCTGCTGCTGGACCTCCAAACAATCTGGGGGGCCTCGCCAGAGCTTCGCCGCTGCCCCGCCATACTAATATTTCCCATCTTCACCGGTGGGGGGTAAGCTGAGTGGAGAAAGCCACCCCCTGTGGCAGCAGTGGGCGGACTTTTCCCCACTTCCCGGCTGGCACGCAGGCTTGCAGTTTGAGTATGGAGAGTGTTGTGTGCCATGTCATGGCACCAGACACTCTCCATACTCAAACTGAAAGCCTGCGCACCAGCCTGAGAAAAGCCCACAGTCTGGCCGGGGAGTGGAGAGAAGCCTGCGCACAAGCCCATGCCCCACCACCATGGAGGGTGGCCTGCTCTGCTCAGCTCACCCTTCACCGCCCCCCCAGTGATTAAGATGGGAAATATCGGCGCAGTGTGAGTGAGGCAGCAGCGCAGCAGCGACATAGCGGTGGGGCTCTGGCAAGGCCTCCCAAATTGTTTGGAGGCCCCCCCCCAGGAGGCAGGCCACGGACCTGCTCCCCAAGGTCCATGGCTCAGTACACCTCTGATTGTCTACACTGATTGGCTGTGGCTTCTCCAAATTTCAGGCAGGAGTCTTTCCCAGCCCTTCCTGGAGATGCCAGGGATTGAACCTGAGACCTTCTGCAGGCAAAATAGAGGCTCTACCACTGATCTAAAGCCGCATCCCCAAAGATGGCATACATGGTCTCCCACTTAAGCACTGATCACACCAAGACCTGTTTACTTCAGCGTGGTGGCTGTCTCATGTGTCCTTAGACCATATTCTGGGACACACAGCTGACAAACACTCAGTATGGTTCTCTGCTCCTAAAGTCCCTTCTTAAAGTAACTTTTCAAGCTTTGGGGTTTTTTAAAAGTGTGATCAGGCCCTCTCTGCACACATTTGCATGTAATGTGTGGCTTGACCTAAGCAAGGCAAAGCCTGGTTCTTCTTAGCTCAATCTGAATTTACACCATTGCACTAGAGACCCCAGGATTCCCAGGTCCACTCTCTGGCAGACGATCTTCTTGTTGTGACATGTGCAGTACTCTGTACAAGTATTGTGTTACATGACTTCATGGTCATGAGGCAAAGGGAATTTCACATCCACTTAAAACATAGCAACAGGCTCCCTCATGTGGGATCTGCATAAGTAAATGGGAAAGCAAAAAGACTTAACTATAGAATTATCATCTTAGTTCAGTATTTCCCATTTTCACAAATGAGATAGATTCGCCACAGTGCTGAAAACAATGCTGCAAACAGTTTCAGTCAACATATGGCTTGCCTTTGTAGTCTAATTCATGCTGTAAATAACGATGGGGCAGAATCTGAAAATGGATGGATTTGAATATTGGATTTCCGTAATCCACTTTAGGCCTTCAGATGCTTCCAGAATTCCTTCTGCCTCCCCATATGGGCAAGTATAGGGAAGGAGGGGCAGTGGAGATGGTTCCTGGGAACTGCCATGGGAGTAGGACCTTGCACTTCCACTACTGCTGCATATACAGTATGTACAGCAGCATCCAGAGATGCCAGGAACTATGGGAAACACAGTTTCCAGCATTCCTGGGAATGTTCATGGTGAGAACCATTGCCCAGGGACTAATGTCCTCCTGCAACGGTTCTCCCCCCACCCCGGTTACCTAAGTTATGGATAGAAGTGTCAAGGAACGAGGCGAGAGAATTTACTGATTCAAAATGGTTGCAATTTAAGATCAGATTAATTTAGATAATGGTTAGATGTCCTCCAGATTAGATGGGCCCATTCTGAATCAGAAGAGGGGTGGTGGAGGGAGGTATGTGTGTCCACCCATCTCTTAACTGTGAGTGTAGCCAGATAAGCAAAAGGCTGTGTTGTGCCATTTGTCATTTAAGCTGGCTGCACAGCAGAGTGGCCATTTGAAGAAGCTGTCATTTATTCAACTTGCCATCAGCATGCCATGAGGTTTGTCTGAACATTTTAAAACCCAGTTGTGTGCTGACAGGTGAGTTGAGGGAGTAATGGACTCATGAAAGAACCAGTTCATTTTGTAGCCTGCTTGAAGAAAGGTCAAACTTGATGTTATTTCAAAAGTCGCTTGACCCTGAAGCTTTCTTTTCTTTTCTCTCTTTCTTACATCTGTCTGTGGATCAAAACTGGATCAAACTGCAGCAGAGGTGTAAGCGTTAACATTTACCTCCACCATGGCCCTGATCCAGATTGCACAACCCCAGGCATGCTTGGCGGGGCGTGGGGGAGCTTCCATGGAAGTGCATGCTATTTGCAAAAGAAAAGAAAAGAAAAACTACAAGTTCAACAGACCGTTTTGAAGTAACGTCTGGTTTGTTAGCCCTGTTCACACATTATGTTCAACACTTGAACATATGTTTTTGTGTAATTGATTGTACCTGTGTTCGTTTTAAAGGTGAGCCTGGGTACAAGCCCCTCAAATGCATGGTGGGAAATGGATTGCTTTACCTGTGTTCAATGTAACATGTGAATAGCATGTGAGTAACATAACATGTCAATAACATGTGAATGTACAAATCTGTACCTGTGTATACTATACCCTCATTGTACAGTATACACAGGTACAGATTTGTACATTCACATGTTATTGACATGTTATGTTACTCACATGCTATTCACATGTTACATTGAACACAGGTAAAGCAATCCATTTCCCATCTGTACCATGCATTTGAGGGGCTTGTACCCAGGCTCACCTTTAAAACGAACACAGGTACAATCAATTACACAAAAACATGTACAAGTGTAGAGGAGTCTGTACACTCATACAGCATAATGTTTGAATAGGATGATTCAGCCAACTTGTGGCTGTATGCCTGTGATTCAGTCCCACGTTAAAGCCCTGCAGCATTTTGCATCTTTCTTGTGGGCCACATATTTCTTTGACACATGCAAGAGATCTTCTGCTATTACATCTTTACATTACTATGTAAATGGTAAAGAATACATTCTCCATGCCTTTTAATAGCCTGAGGCCACCTGTTATAAGGCTGGCCAGTGCATGTTACACGATTCTCTTAGAATTCTGTCAATGCCTTCCACCCTGCTCTGACTGCATAACACAAGCAGCCCCATTTGTATTGTAGGTTTCTATGCCAGCTAAACAGTCAACTGGGAAAGGCTTCTCTCGGCCAGCCCGACCAGCAAACAGACGTTTACCCTCCAGATGGGCCTCCAGGTCACCATCAGCACCACCTGCTGTGAGAAGGACAGCTCTGAACTAACTCTCTTGAAATTGGTTGAGGGACCTCAATAGGTCTAAGCTCAAGAATGGATTTTGATGGTGTGAAACTTCTGCCACCTTACAGGGACTCTGTTTTCCATGTTCCTGACTGCAACCAGTTCTATGAATCGTATGTTGGTCAATAATAACCCCATCTCTTGACTTGCTGGAGAAACAGTTTTGGTTCCTAGGACATCCTTGCAGTCTTCAGTGTTTTTATTGATTAGATAATTATGATTCCCCTTATATGTATATATATTTTTATAGCTCACCTTTTTCCTTTGGATTACATATGCCAATATTCATCTCCCCAATTTTTTGAACTGAAATAATGTATAGTTCTGTATATTCTGACTTTTCCCGCAAACAGCAGGAAGAAATGCTGTATGCATGATCATGTGTTTGTAGGTGCATGTGTGGGACTAGGAAGTATACCAGTCTGTATTTAGAGGAGACAAACTCAATACTAGCATTGACACTGAAATTACTACATATATGCCTATATACATACATACGTAAGTACACACACACACACACACAAACTTTTGTGGTTTATTTTGAAGGTTTGAAAATATACAGTCCTGGTGATAATTATATTTTGTATATCTTTTACGAGTTTCACAGGTCTGGTATTTGATATACAAAAGTTAATGTATGCATTTTGTAACTATGGTAGTGGCAAAAAGGCATCTGCACAACATGTACCAGATGCAGATTATGCCATGGATTGATTCCTCAGCCATGCTTTATGCTTCCCTTTTTGTTCTTCATTTCTCTCAACTTTTCATTGCTAGGTCAAAATGAGCTGGGCATATTTTTCTGAATTAAAATGCTCTCCTATTTATAACCGCATTAGCCTTTCTCAGCGCACAGACATTCCTAAAACTGGTCTGCTAAACTTCAAATGCTTATGTGCCATTCACTATGTTACAGTACTGAACTCCAGTAGACTTGAAGTAGCAATATGCATTGTACAGAAAGGAAAGAATGAGGCTATGCCATAAAACGCCTTGGGACACAAGGAAACGTCAAAAGAAGCACCGGGCTTCTAGGACAGCTTTCCCCATGTCTTGACATCATGATCCTGTCTTTTCCCCCTCCCCTGCCAGCTGCAGCCAGTGAGACGTACAGTAAAATAGTGTACAGACATGAGGTAAGCTAAACTTCATAATATGGAGAGGGGACTTGACACACGGATGCCATTTTTGGCAGGGGCCTCATATTTCTTGTAATGCATTTAGTTATGTCATTTTCCTTTCCCTTAAAACATTTCATTTCAGAGGTGTGGCCAAGGAGTGCACATTTAATCTTTGGGCTTGGCAGATGTCAGAGCTAAAGCAAATGGGCTTCATCCCATTTTTCTGTTACAGGATCCCAGACTGCAGTCAGGGTCTAGGGCTGGGCAAGGCTGAGGAAATTAGCTCGTTGTTAATGGAAGCAAAAGAATAAGCAACCGTTGAAGTACAAGGTCTCCTCGTAACCTGTTCTTTCTTATTCTGCTACTGGACTTCAGGTGGCCAAGGCAACTGTGCACATTTGACTCCCCTAAACGATGGCTCTCGGTTATGAGGTTTGCTTGCATTCTGGCACAGGCCTGACATACAGTTCATAAATATTGCATCAAGATAGGATTGCTGTGGTGCCAGAAATCCTAGACCGATGGCATCAGAAGTATGTATTTGCCATCATCTGTCTCTATGTTGTTGGGTGTTAGTATGCTATGTGTGTAGCCTGGTTTATTTTCCTTCTCCAACAGCCTGAATGAAATATAGATCCTGCCAAGCTGCCTTATTCAAGTGTCATAAATATTGCTTTCTTCCTCTTTATTAATTTTAATGTCCCTTAGAACTCCATAGGAAAAGGAGTATACAACCTTCTGCCTGGCTTATTACTAGAAACAATAAGGCAATTCTGTTACATCAGCCTTGTCTTTTACATTCCTCTTTCTGTCCTGCCTCAGAACTAGTAGCGAATTTACAGGCATTGCAAACAAGCTTTTGATGTATTCAGACAGGTTGCAGAACGAGTGAGAGGCATAAAGAGAAATGAGACTTCAATGTAAGTGATTGTTACGCTCTTGGGAGATTGTAGAGTTGATTCTTTTGCCGTTCTTGTTCTCAGAAGAGCTAGAGAAGAGATCTGTGTATATCCTGCACTAGGCAACAGAGAAAGGCTTGGGGGGAAATTGAGATTCTGTGCCACAGTAACCCATATTGTTTGCCAACCAAATCTGAATTTTGCAACCTGTATAAATTATGTGAATTAAGCAAATGTGCATATTTTAGCATATTTTATTCTACCTTTTGTTCATTCTGGGAAAGAGTGAAACCCTACCCCATATTCATTGGTAATCCTACTCAACCAGCTATCCTCCCCAGTTGCTCACATGTTTTCAAGCCTGGCTGTGCAGTCTAAAGAGACTAGAAACCTGACTGCTTTTTTAATCCAAATGAAAGTGGAGATTCTTGGAATGCTGACTATTACATTCAAAACTAGTTTTGTAGTCTCATGATGCAGTTGCAGAATACACACAGTTCTAGGCAAAAATTGTACTTGCAGTGCCCATTCTTTTATTTTTATTTTTTTGCTCTGAGATGATATTTGTTTATACATTGAGAAGATAGCAGTGTGTTTAGTGGTAATGCAGCCACTATACCTGCAGGCATTCAGTGTATTTGGAAGAGCAAAAAGTAGGGTGCCGTCCAGCACTAATCTCTTAGTTCTCTTTACCCACTTGGCAAACTCCTTGATCATAACATTCTATGCTCAGAGAAAGTTACTGGGGTAAGATCAGAAGAAAAAAGGCAATATTTAAATCCAATAAGTAAATCAAGGCAATATTTAAAAGTGGACACAGTTCAGCTTTCTGTAGTTTTACTCTGCCTAGAAGCAACCTAGGTCAATGGCTAATTATATGCTTTGCATGCAGAAGGTACAAACCATTTCCGGCCTGAAGAATCTCGGGGAATAAGGCTGCAGAAGGCCTCTACTTGAGACCCCAGAGAACAGCTGTCCATCAGACAACAACTGACTCAGTGTAAGGCCAACCACCATATGATTAGTGACTGCAGGGGCGTAACAAGGCTGGAGTGGGCCCAGAGACAAAATTTTAAAATGGGCCCCTCGCTGATACACACACACACACACACTTCACATGTGACTTGCCTCTGGGGGGGCCCCTCAAGGCGTGGGAGCCCCCAGGCAGCTGCCTCCCCTTGCCTAATAGTAGTTACGCCCCTGAGTGACTGGTGAATGGTCACTTCTGAAGGTGTGTTTATAGATATAGTATCCTGCAGTAGAACTGAGTACCTCACAAAATCAATTTGTAAAAACTTGAGTATTGGAAGACTTGCACACAAGGCCTGAGAGTTCCAGGAGCAGAATCTTCATTTGAGCTCTCCATTCCTTCTCTCTGGCTAACACCCTATGTAACTGTACACATGCAGTGGAATTTAATCTTTGAACAAGTGTGCAAAAGCACTGTTATGCAAGTGCAAAAAAAATTTGCACAAATGGAGTTGTGCGACAGTGTGGACTTTGTATATCATGTCCGCACTGCCACACAACTCCATTTGTGCAGTTTTTTTGCACTTGCACAACAGTGATTTGCACAATTGTTGAAATATTACGTTTCATGCGTAATGTGCAGTAAGTCAGTCACTGCATCCTGTATCAATATAATAACTCAAAATATTGAAATAACACTTGCTCCTGGGGTTATAGCTTAACTTCTTAGTTTTCTGCCTTGAATAAAAAGGATCTGATCATTTCAAATACTGAACCATACTTTGGGTGGGAGCCCACCTTGTGTGCCGCTCCCAAAAGACCCTGCCTGCACAGCATCTGAGAGAGGGCCCCTTTCTCCCTCCCAGTGTTCTACCCTCAGGTGATTCTCTTCCCTATCCCACCCACCTTCCAGCTCCAAATCGCCTCTTCTGCTTCCTTCCCATCTCTAACTTACGAAGTGTTTTGCAACAATTGTGGTTTATGAGGTGGGAACCTGGGATTTTATTTGCATTCCTCATTATTTCTCCGGGGCAAATGTCTCAGCCATTCAGTGGACAAATGGCTTTCTCTAAAAGAGGAAAATCTGGGCTGTTTGCTCTTTACTTTGGAACAGTTTCCCTTAAAACAGAAAAAAAAATACAAATACTTGAAAAGTGACCAGAAACAATACTCTGGGATTATGCCTAGTTTTTGCAGAATATTCAAAATGTGACCTAGTTAATTCTGCTTATGTATGAGCCATAGTAAGATTGAAAATGCAGTTTTAATGTATCCTGACATAACTCCCCACCCCACAAACATAACTTGAGGCTGACAAAGTTGCCAGCTTTTTTATGGCAGGGCTTATCTGTTTCTAACAGCTTTGTGGCATGCAAAACATTTATTGGGTGAAGCTTTTATCAGCTTGTAGATGCAGTGATGTGAAAAATTATCACCTGCTGAAGTTCCTTCTGTCATACAGTTGTTAAAGGTGTAGAAAAGAAACCCTGCTAGAAAAAATATGGGCAACTTCAAGCCAAGATTATGTAGATGCCTCAATTAGTTGGAAAGAATTGATGTACTCCTATGAGGTCTAGATAACCTTCTCATTCTGACTTCTCAAAGCCCTTTTATCAATTAAATTTGATTGTTCACCGTGCTTTTGATCTGTATCACTTTGCCTAACTACAGCATAGTTAAAAACAGATGCCCCCCCCACTGTATATAAACCTAATTAAGAAGCTCTTGTGATGATTAGCCTTAAATAGATTAATGGCAACGTTAGATAAGGTCCCCTACCCCCAGAAATGAATATCTCCGTAGTCTCCATGATTTGGTTTCCCTGTTTAGATAACCACAGGGATTTGAATTCTATAGGTAGATAGACGATTGTTGGGTGTATTTATTTTAGATATATATTACTGTTTAAATGTAGCTGCCTTTGCAGATAGAACCCAGTTATTGGAACTATTCAGTTCAACATGGTAGCTAAAGCTCTTTTAAGTAGCAAATAATGGTGTGAAATATATTAGCAGTGTATAAAGGAAGGTTGTGACTGTGTAGTGTGATTTGCAGTTGTGCTGACCTGTTAGGAATTTCAGGGGAAGCAAAATCAATGATGATTAGGAGCAAATTGTCAAAGGCAATGATACTACAAGCAGCAGCTGGATGCCAGCACAAGGGAACTCTGGTGCTGGTGCTCATCCTGGCTGGATTCCCCATAGTGGCATAGCCTACTGTCCCAGCCTTCAGTATTGGTAATACACAAACCATTGCTGACTTTGATCCCATAAACAAAATATTCTATGCAAGGGAGTTGGTGATAATAAAGGGGACGTTGACAGGGGACGTTGACAGGGTGCAACAAGTTACTGCTAACTGGACTTAAAGTAATCCTCTCTGAGGACCCTGTAGGAGGAAATTAGCAATGATTAGGCACTACCTTTCTATTTTCTGCCCAGTAGCCCCTGATGGAGAAGTTTCTCCGCGTCAGGAAATGGCACATTAACCCTCATGCATAGTTCTTATGCATAGTTCTTGAGAAAGAACCTTATTAAACACAGTAAGGCTGCTCATGTGGAGCGCTGGGATCTGTGTGGATCCCGGTGCTCCCACCCAGCCAAACCCAACTTCTAACCCCAGCCTTTAGCCAAGGTTACAGGCTTGCAGCCCGAGCGCACACAGAGACAGGTGCCTAGAGTGGCCATCTCATAGTGGTATCCCCCAATGTACCGCTCTCATCGCATGGTGCATTGTGGGATACCCGGAGACCAAAATGCAGTGTCCTGGCCTCTGGAGATTTGTGCTGCTCCAAGCAGCGTAGATTGTGTGTGTGCGCAGTAGCATGCCCAAAGAGGAGGCACACCGTCATCTGGGGGAAGATGAGTTGGACTCTGCTTTCCTGCCCACCCACTGGTCGTGTGAATAACCTTTGTAGCAGACATCCTGACTAAATTACTCAGTGGCAGTCCCATTTAAATTAATGGCACAAATTAGTGATTTTAATCAATGGGACAAGTTAGTCATTAGAAATTAATGACTATCTTGTAATTAATTTCAATGGGACATTTTCATTGCATGATTTAGGATTTCAGCCACTGGGACTTACTTCTGAGAGAGGCTTGCAGCCAAACCATATGCATACTCAAAGTCCCACTGACTTCCTACATTATCAGCTTTTGTTTGAGATCCTCATGACAGAATTCCTTCCCTTTTTCCATCCTGTATGTTGGTAACAATCTCAGTGCAGATGTATGTGTTTTTAGTCAGTCTCAAAACAAACATAAATCAAGACTTTGCCATGCTTTTGATATGTGTCGTTGTGTTTTACATTGCCATTGAAATAAAACTAACATGTGGTTTACAAACCTGTATGAAAATGAAGTAGACTGTCTAACTGGCAACAGCATCTGCCCTTTACTCAGACACAGAGGAGTCAGTTGCCAAATTGCACATTTTCCCAACTATTAAATGGATGTCATTGTTATGCAAAATCTACATTTCATGGATCAACTGCTTAGTGGGTGCCAGTAATTCTTGACAGCTGTTTAAAGAGGACAGCACAGGAACTATGTTTCAGACATACATGTGATTTTTGTCCTTAGGAGCATCTGAGGAAACTTATTTTTATGGCCCAGTTCCTGGTCCCATGCACAGTTAAATGGGTTGGGTATGTATGCCAAAGGCACACATTTATTTCCTTTCTATTAGTATTATTAGTCAAGGAAATCATTGTTTGACCATTATTGTTTGACTGGTTCTAGGCAATGAAAGTATAGTAAGACAAGTTAGCCAATCAAAGTGACCCAAAAGCTTCAAAAGAAAAAAACATCCCAGAGAGAGATTGAGAGGGATATTGCATGTAAGTTTCTAAATGCAAATGTTAGAAGCCTCTGAGACAAAATGGGGGAATGGAGTGCTTGATTCTAGTGGAGAATATAGTTAAAGTGAGCGTAACGGGAACCTGGTGGAATGGAGAGAACCTGTGGGGCACAGTTATACCTATACCAACTCTATAGGAAAGACTGGAAAGGGCATACTGGTGACAGTGTTGCTCTGTATGTTAAAGAAGGCACAGAGTTGCTATGGGTGTCAAAATAATAATAATAATAATAATAATAATAATAATAATAATAATATAACCAATAGTATTGATGATAAAATTCAGCCATTCCAGGTCCTTGGGAAGGACTCGATGTCTGGATAAAACAAACCAGTCAATAACACCTGTCTGACTGTGTAAACAAGAAATAATAATAATAATAATCGACCTGGCAATGGCTTAAGAATGGCAACTTGAAGAAAGAAACAGAGGGTTTAATACTGGCTGCACAAGAACAGGCACTAAGAACAAATGCAATAAGAGCAAAAGTCAAAAGATCCACAACAAACAGCAAGTGCCGCCTTTGTAAAGAAGCAGATGAAACAGTGGACCACCTAATCAGCTGTTGTCAAAAGATTGCACAGACTGACTACAAACAAAGGCATGACAAGGTAGCAGGGATGATACACTGGAACATCTGCAAAAAATACAAGCTACCTGTAGCCAAAAATTGGTGGGACCATAAAATTGAAAAAGTGGTAGAAAATGAAGATGTAAAAATATTATGGGACTTCCGACTACAAACAGACAAACAGCTGCCACACAATACACCAGATATAACTGTAGTCGAGAAGAAAGAAAAACAAGTTAAAATAATCGACATAGCAATACCAGGGGATAGCAGAATAGAAGAAAAAGAAATAGAAAAAATCACCAAATACAAAGATCTACAAATTGAAATTGAAAGGCTGTGGCAGAAGAAGACCAAAATAATCCCAGTGGTAATTGGCGCCCTGGGTGCAGTTCCAAAAGACTTTGAAGAGCACCTCAACACCATAGGGGCCACAGAAATAACCATCAGCCAATTACAAAAAGCAGCTTTACTGGGAACAGCCTATATTCTGCGACGATATCTATAACAACAGCAACAACATTGACAATAAAATTCAGCCATCCTAGGTCCTTGGGAAGGACTCGATGTCTGGATAAACAAACCAGTCAATAACACCTGTCTGACTGTGTAAATAAATAAATAAATGAATGAATGAATGAATGAATGAATGAATGATTTTTTAAAAAAAACTTTACTATGCCCCAGAGGAAATTTAGTACTGAGGATGTAGTATGCCCACCCCCACCCGCCCGACCAAAATGCTCAAGGTGATTTTCATATGGAGAATGAAATCAGAGAAGCATCCAAGTGAGAAAAGGTTATAGTAATGGGTGACTTCAGTTACCCTCAGAAATACATATTCTGGTCATGACAAAGATGCAACATTGCTAAATATCCTAAACAACCATGCCCTAGTACAATTAGTCATGGAAACTACCAGAGACGAAGCAGCCCTGTAGTTAATCCCAAGCTGTGCCCAGGATGTGGTACGAAATGTAACTGTCATTGAACTAATTGGAAACACTGATCACAGTGCAATCAAATTCAACATACATGTACATGGAACATTGCTGAGAAAGTCCAACACTGTCACACTGGAATTCAAAAGAGGAAATTTCACAGAAGGGGATAAAGTTGAAAGGGAAAGTCAAGCAGGTCAAGTCTCTCTAGAGTGCTTGGAGGTTATTCAAAACCATAATAATAGAAGCTCAGCTAAAATACAAACCTCAGATCAGAAAATATACCATCAAGTCCAAGAGGATACCAGCATGATTTACTAGCCAAGTCAAAGAAGATATTAAAAGCAAGAAGGTTTCCTTCAGAAAATAGAGTTCTTGTCCAAATGAGGAGAAAAAGGAACACAAACACTGGCAAAAGAAATGCAAGCAGATAATAAAGAGGATTAAAAAACAAGATTTTGAGGAGCATATGGCTAAAAACATTTAAGACCATAACTGTTATGTTAATAAGTTATTTAAATACATTACAAACAAGAAACTGGCCAGACAATCAGTTGGATCACTGAATGACAAGAGAGTTAAAGGTATACTAATGGAAAATAAGGAGATTGGAGAAACTGAATTTTTTGTTCTTTCTTGTTCATTCATCTTCCTACTACTGAAGATGTAGGACAGACACCTCTGCCTGAAATGACCTTTTCAAGAAGATTATCTTGAGAACTGAGGTGGCAAGAGATGAAGATCTAGGTCTTATTGAAAAATTTAAATTTTAAAATAACTAAATTACCAGGTCCCAATGGTATCCACATGAGAGTTCTTAAATAACTCAAATGTGAAATTGAGGATCTCTTAACAAAAACATGTAACTTGTCCCTAAAATTGGCCTCTATACTTGAGGACTGGGAAGTAGCCAATATAACTCCTATTTTAAAAAAGCGATCCAGAGGGAGTCTGGGTAACTACAGGCCAATTAGTTTAACCTCTATTCCAGGTAAGTTGATAGAAGGCATTATTAAATAGAAAACTCTCAACCATATAGAAGAATAAGACTTGCTGAGGATGAACTAACATGGCTTCTGCAAGGGTAAGTCTTGTCACACTAATCTCTAGACTTTTTTTTGAAAGTGTCAACAAGCAAATATATAGTGGTGGTCCAGTAGCTATTGGACTTTCATAAAGCTTTTAGTAAAGTATCTCACCAAAGGCTGTGGAGCAAATTTAGCAACCATGGGATAAGAGGACAGGTTCTCTTATGAATTGCTAACTGGTTAAAGAAACAAAATACAGAGAGAAGGAATAAATGAACAATTTTTTCAGCTGAGGAAAGTTGGGTCCCCCCAGGATCTGTCCTAGGACTGGTGTTTTTTTTAATTTGCCCATAAATGATGTAGAGTTAGTGGTGAGCAGTGAGGTGGCCAAGTTTGCTGATGTCACCAAATTAATCAGAATGGTAAAAACAAACAGGATTCTTAAAAGCTCCAAAAGGATCTGCCCTACCTAAGTGAAAGGCAAGTGAAAATGGCAAGTGAAAATTCAGTGTAAGTAAGTATAAAGTGCTGCTCATTGGAGCAAAAAAATCCCCAAAAATCACATATACACTGATGAGGTCTGAACTGGCAGTGACTGACCAAGGATCTTGGGGTCATAGTAAACTCCAAGAAATGGGTGAAAATGTCAACACTGGGTTGAGGCACTGGGTTGACATAATGATCAGCTCTAACGATCCCCCATGCTAGGGATCATTAGGCAAGGGGTTGAAAATAAAACTACCAAGATAGTAAATGCTATTATTAATCTATGGTGCAACTGCGTTGTATGGAGTTATGCATAGGGTGGATCACGTGGATAGAGAAAAGTCCTTCCAGCTGCACTTCCTGACAAGAGACAGAGCATGCACCTCTTTCTCCCCCACACTTCCTGGAGGCACTCTGAGCATACCTTCCTTTCCCTCCATCTCTTCCTCCAGCCCCTTTGGGTCTCTTTCTCATGAGTCTTCTCTCCCTTTCCCCTTAACTTATTCTGTGATGCACTAGAATGGCACTGTGCTTGTGCTGTTCTCCTCCCTGAGCTTGGTTAGTTTCAAAAGCCAGAGGGGAAGGGAATGGAGAAAAGTACAGAGGAAAGGAGCAGAGTGATCCAGCACTACTATACAGTTCCTCTACACTGCCTTCTGCTTCCTTCTTACAGGGAGAAGAAGACTGGAGGTGATTTAGGCCAGTCTTGGTCACTGAGAAAACCTTCATTGGGGGATGGGCAATTCACTCTCTCTAAGACCTGATTTCTTTCACTACTTCTGTTTTTAATAGAAAAGCAACTAAAGTTTCAAACTGATATTCTCTCCTCCAAACCTATCGTCTCTCTACATACATGGATAGCTATACTGTAGTTTGTTCCATGATTATTTCACAAAATGTGTTTAAAATTTCATCCTTTGAGGCAATCCTAAATGCAATAGCTCATTTTCATGCCAAAGAAAGACAAACAGCAGAAGACAAAGAAAAATAAAATTCCAAAGGATGACAACTAATTAATTTTGCATGGTAAAATTCTAGCCCGGGGCCTGCATGTGGAAAATACCAGAGAGGAAATTTAAGACAGTGCAGCTTTTTCTCTTTTTTCATTATTCCTTTCTTTAAAAGGTGTGGCAAGAACAACAGTATTGTGCCCAAGTTTACATTTTTCCACTTGCTTTATTGAATGTTCTAGCACATTACTATTTTGGAAGAATGACTTGAAATTTGTCCAGAGTATGGCTTGTCTGAAGAATGCATCAACAATCTGTGAGAAAACTGTCCACACTGAACATTTCCTAAATGTCGAATGGCACTTGAAGGGCTTTTACACATTACCTTCCTGTCAAGGGTGGTTCCCCATCCCCTTTCTGATTCAGAAATCTAGTATGTGGGACTCAGCTCACCCACCTATAAATGGACTTTGCCCCTTCTGCCCCCCTCACCCCATTATTTTTCTGAGGCTGTCATTGCTTACTGTGGATCGAATTTCACATTGCCTCACACACATGCTTACTGCTAGTGTACTTGGGTTTGTTTGTTTTTTAATCGACTAGCACCCGGCTGGGGGTGGGGTGGGCGTATTGGGAGGAGCAGGAGATGAAGGCTTCAACTGTCTACTCCTACCGTGGTCATGATATTTTAACCAGGGCAAATAGCAGCTGTGAGATGGGGCAGGACAACCAGATTGGGACCATGCCAAGGAAAGACTTCTACACAACACAGTTGTAACCTGGGCCATGGGGCGGGGTGTGTGAGGGAGAGCTGTTCCGGGCTCTGTGTAGTGTGTTTTTAAGGCTTGTGCTTCACATAATGTGTACTTTGCCCTTTACTACATAATGAGACTTGGGCAGCCCTACCTGGCTATGGCTGCTCGTGTGAAGAATCAAGGCTGATCCCAGCTTTGCCTTCCTGGGTACCCAGGGAATATAACCTGACCCTTTACCTGGGGTAAAAGATGTGAGTGCACCCTTTTACCCAGCTATGGAGTCATGTGAAGGCACTGGCTGCACGCAGCCTGAGCAGACACAGAGCCAGGTGCCTAGAGCACCCAACTCACAGGGGAATCCTTCAGTGCACCTCACTCTTTGCATGGTGCATTGTGGGATATCTGGAGGTCAGGACACATTTTCCCAGCCTCCAGAATGCTGTGTAGCTCACAGCAGTGCCAGTCATTGGATGTAGGAGCACCACTGGATCATGGGGGGGGGGGGGAGGTAGGTGCTCTCTTGCCTTCTGCCTGTCCACTTTCCCCGCCCCAGCAAATGGTCATGTAAATGACCTTATTAGTTATAATAAGGTCATTTATTAGTTATACCCTGGCTTACTGAGCAAAAAGGCACATTTTAAAGTGATTATTTTCTAATATTTAGCAGTGGGAGAGCAACTGCCCCTATCCAACCACAGCACAGCACTCTTCCAGTGGTTGTTGCTGGTGCCTACCTTATGTTTCTTTTCAGACTGTGAGCCCTTTGGGGACAAGGAGCCTGGGTTGACCCAGCCATGCAGGGGTCCATTGTGCATGCGCAGCGGCCTCCAAAAATGGCTGCCACGATGGGGGAAAGACCTGGAAAGGGCCAAAACCCACATAAATTGGGCAATTTAAGCCATAACAGAGGCTGGCGGAGGAGGGGGAACCTCCAGGAACCCACCTCCCATGGCCTTGGAGTAGCCCCCCAGAGGGGGTAAGTTATATATATGTAAGAAATGTTAAAAAGTATTCGCAAACCCCACCAAACCAAACCGGGGAGAGGTTCGAGTGCAACAAAACAGAACTGGCCCAGTCTGTGTCCAGTTCAGACTTGAACCGAACTGGGCCAGCTAGTTTGGTGCACACCCTAGTCAGCAAATGGGTTCCCCTGACTATCAAGAATTGCAGCAGGGAAGAGGGCAGGAAAGCAAACAGAGCAGGAAAGCTCATTCAGCTGCCAATACTGAGAGGCACTCTGCCTTTTGGCTTGAACAAAATGCACACAAAAAGATGAGCTCATTTGTTCTTAGTTTGCGTTGGTTCCATCTCTCATGTCTAACTCTATACTTTTTGTCATATGCCTCTGCTCTGCCCGAAACTGCCTTTCTTTTTCTATTCATCACATCAATCTGCCCTTCTTTCCTCTTCCTGCCTTTTAAAAAGCCTTTCCAAGACCACGTAGCCTACTCTTTTCTCAAACCTTTTTCATCACTTTTGCCTGGTCCTTGTGAGATTTGATTCATTCTTCACATGACATGCATTGTTTGTTGTGTGTACACCTGTGTTTCTTACAGCAATCAAGTGTGAAGGGAAGTTGCTTGTCTATAAATATTGTAGACAGACAGACAGACGAATAAGCATTTCCCCTGCCCAGGGAACTGTGCAAGGGCATGAGCGAGCCCTTCTCAGCCCTCACCACACTAGAGTTCCCAGATTCCTTGGAGAAGCCATGATAATTAAATGGATATAAAACTGATATATGTTATAGTATAGATACATAAGTGCACATCTGCCAGAGAGTGACAGTCAATCATGGCCCCCCAGTATGTATCTCTCTTGTGCAGGCCTGCTCAACTTAGGGACCCCCAGCTTTTTTTGGACTGCAACTCCCATAATTCCCAGCCACAGTGGCCAATAGCCAGGGATTATAGGAATTGTAGGCCAAAACCGCTGCAGGGCCAAAGTTGAGCAGCCCTGCTCTAGTGTTTGTAGTTGTACATCTCTCCATCAAGTCTTCTGTTCACCTTAGCAAAAAATGATTACACTTGAGGACTGCAACATAAAGCATACATTGAATCTCTCATGGCTCTTGGGTAAGATTTATGTCACTTATGCCAGTGGCTTGCATCCCATAGATCAGTGATCTTCACTGTTTTTCAAGCAAAGACCACATTGGCAAAAAACCTTTACTGTGAGTGCCATTTTCCACCACACTGACCTCCATGCATTGCTGCACTTTGCCCCTTAAAAGAAAGGGAGCCCTCTCAAGCTCCACTGCCATCTTGGAAAGATGCACACGAAGCACTAGAAAGTAAAGTCCTTCCCAGCATTTTCCCCATGCAGCTATAGGGCCTGCACTTCCTGCCCTGGGGCTTGAAAAAAAAACTCAATTTCCCTTAAAGGAGACCCACCTGCACTGGGGGAAAATAAATGCAGCACTGCAGGGTGGGAATGATTACTTCTACACAGTGCCAAGAGGGCTGTGCAGAGTATTCGGCTTCAGCTGAAGCATCACACAGACCTAATAGGACCCTCACACAGTCAGGAAGCTGCCACTGGCTTCTGGGCCTTGCAGCGAAGAACACCGTTGTAGATGTGTAGCCTCAAGAAACAGTATTTGCTCTAGAGATCTCATGTCCCATGTTAAGACTGCTGCTGTGAAGATCTGTACAAGAAAAAGTGTATCTAATGTATTTTGAATCTCATATACCCCACCCTTCTACCAGTTAAGAAAACTCTGTATGCCTTACCACAATGCATGGATTCCCACATTTCAACCATTTGAATGGTATTTAGCTCAAACAACATACAATTCAATCAAACAGTTCTGCAAATTATGTTGTTGTTGTTTTTTTAAGCCACCCAGTTAACTATAGACAAATCTGATTGTTCTCTGTGGTGGTACCATAATGATTTACAGTTGCAGCCCACTGATGTAAGTCCCTCTGTGTTCTGTCTGTTGTGTGTCAAGTTCTTCAAGTGCTGCAGCTCCACAATGCACCATTAATCTTTCTTTTGGGAGGTTTGCAGTGGTGTGGAGGAAACGATCTGAGCCGTATGGTAAACTGAATGGTGCCCCAAATACGACAAGGCATTATTTAAATCAATATCTACAGTATATGGTATTTTTGAATACGTGACATTTGTCAGTACTGCAAGCCTGCAAGCTTTTCTAAAGTTCTGAGAAATACATGAGGGCTTTTTCATGTGTGGGGAAAGTGCCTGCTACAAATAATTTGAAATGAGAATAACAAGGAGCCTTGAAATTTACAGGGTGGGGGGATCCCATTGCTCACCGGATTGGAAGTTGAAAAGTCAGGTATGTGTTCTTAGTAGATATTCTTCAGCGTTTTACATGGGTTGGGTTTGTTTGGGAATTTGTTGGGTTATGACTGCCCTGTTTAGATAGGAGACATACTCAAGTAACCCCAAGAGAAGCCCAGCTGAGGTAATGCTGGAGGCAGTGCGTAGCCAAGTGATATACGATGAGCAACAGAGAATTTAGTAATCCAATGCACTGGCCCTCCCAGAGCACTTGTCCACTGATATTTTTTATACTGTTTTCCTCCAGCATTTCCCCTTTTAGTCATCCATATGAAAGTCGAGTCATTTGATTCATTCTGAAGCACAACAGAGCTTGAGTATCTTGGATTACCATTCCGCCTTCAGAAAGAAAGAGATTTTAAATGACAGTCAAAGCACTGCTCTAGTCCTGGGTATCGTGGAGGCAGCCATGGGCAGATCAGGGGGAAAAGATAAAATTGCTGTGTTGTCTGCACATTGATTTCTTTCTCCTAGCTATTTTCATAACCCAATGGAAAATGAGAGAGGACATGTCCTATTACTGACTGAACAGATTGACTGAACTGCTGTGAAAAGAGCAGACCGCGGGGTTATCAGGGGTGTAGCTATAATTGAGCAGATGGGTTCAAAGAACCTGGGCCCCTCAGCTCCTGAGGGGCCCCCTAGATCCATCCTTCCCTATTTTCTTCCTGACTCAGAGGCACTGCTGAGGAAAGGGACAAACACAGGCCCCCCTCTTCCCTAGCTATGCCCCTGAGGCTTATAATGGCCTTTAACATTATTTCATGATAAAAAGCAAAAAAAGACAAAAGGCATGCTTAGTCAGCAACGGCTTTTGCCACTTTGACAATAAAGTCTTGCTTTGTGGGGCAAAGCCCTACCTTGATGGCATGATGTCCACTGCCACAGATGTTGCTCATCTTGGTCCCTCTTTTGCTTTGTGGGTTGTTGGATGGAGGACAGCGACCACTACTCCAGTGGCCACCAGTTGTTGATCTGTAATGTACACATCTCCCTCATTTTGTTTTCTTGTCAGAGATACAGTACCTACCCAACTTAAATACCACTGTACTTATTAGCAATTACCAATGTCATTCCCATGGTCAAGGCCTTTCTGGGGGAACTGCCCACCCACCAGACCAGGGCTACACAACTTTGACCCTCCAGCTGTTTTGAACTACAACTCTCATCATCCCCAGCCACAGTGGCCAATAGTTAAGGGAGATGGAAGTTGTTGTCCAACATCTGCAGGAGGGCTGAAATGGTGCAGCCCTGCACTAGACTGTGTCCCCTCGGGCATCCTCTTAACTCTTTGTCTGATCCTGCTGGGATTCATACTTCCAGAACTGTGTGTGCTTGGCTGTGTACAGCCAGTGCTGACTTTCCTACTATGCAAGCAAGTACTTCGTATCATAGAATGGAATTAATCGTGCAGCAGTAATTTCATGCAGATGTGCATCTGCATCTGGAACAGAAGCTAGTTAGTCATTGTGACTAATGGTGGAGGCAGACGGCATCTGCTTCCCAATCCGCAGGTCTCCCCATTTCTCTTTCTGCAGCAGCATACAGCTCCATTTTATATGTGCAGAGGGCCAACATCCTTTCCCTTGCAGGTAGCATCCAGTATGAATCGGTACCCATGGCCAGCTCCAGGTTTTAAGGGACCCACAGCAAACTGCCTTCAAGGGAGAAAGAATTACTCTGCCGCCACCAGCACCATCATCATATGGATGCTATGGGCAGAGAACTGGCCTCAAAGAACAGCAGTGGGACCTGAGAATGCTGTGCCTTCAGCAGCTGCCCAATTATTCATATCCTGATGTCAGCCCTTTTAGTATGTTTTGTGAAGGAATATCTACCAGATATCCCATGAAATCACCAGATCAAGGCATATGAGCACAATCCACATCTCTTCTTAAAAATGATCAAAGGACTGGTTCAGATGACAACTCTAAGCAGCCCACTTGAATCACGGGGTTAAACTGTTGGTGTCCATGCCATTACCACCCAGAGTGTCCTCATCTAGTCACATGGGGGATGGTTTGTCTTAATTGCTCCTCTACAAGCGGTTCAAACAGAACTGTTAGACAACCCCACTCTGCATAATTAGGCAATGGTGCATTGTTTTGTTTTGTTTTTATATTTATATCCTGCTCTTCCTCCAAGAAGCTCAGAGTGGTGTACTTGGTTATGTATCTCCTACACAACAACCCTGTGGGGTATTTTAGGCTGAGAGATACGTTAGGCCCAAAGTCACCCAGGGAGCTTCATGATTGAATGGGGATTTGAACTTGGGAATTCCTGGTCCCAGTCCAGCACTCTAACCACTATACCATGCTATGTTAGGTGCGGGGAGACATGTGCACCTATTATCCCCACCATGTGACCAAGGGGCCAGTCATAGAATGGTCTGAACCAGCTCAAAGAGTTCTGAGAGCTGAAAAGGGGTGCTGGTTTTTTCCCATCGTAGTGCAGAAGATAAGACTTATTTATTTTATTGTTGAATTTCTATACCGCCTTTCATTAAAAACAATCCCAAGGCGGTTTACAAAAGTTAAAAACATACAATAAAAATGACAATTAAGATATTAAGCTAAAAATATAAAACAAATCTAATTTTAAAACTATAAAATACTTAGTTGTATTGTATTGATAACCTTTGTTCCTCTTTATGGAGCCTGTAATTGTCTGCTGTTAGAGAAATGCACTTCCTGATTCTTCCATTACTCAAACTGAATAAATGAATATTACAATGAGTCTGGCAGCACACAGCTAACAAAAATGAAATGCAATTTTCAAATTCTGTTTTTCCTGGTCTCTCAGCCTGTACGTGAGATATATTTCAGATCAATATGTTCAAACAATTTTTCCATCATCTAGAAAAGTTGTAAACTTTTGCTTCTCAGTCCTAGATACTGTTTCTGAGGGAGGATACACTGCTGTAATGTATAATGGAAATAGAGAGAGGTCATGCACATGACCTCACTGGGGAGGGAGAGAGGGAGGGCTGGCTGCGGGGAAGGCATGAACTCGCTTGCCTTCCCTGACAATCGAGCATCCACTGCTCTCCCCTCCGCTGCACTGCATGCCCACACAAGCTGTGGTGCGGTGGAGGGAGATGCTGGGAGTGGGAGGACTCCCCCCTCCCGCACCACAGGGTGCCCCGGGGCATGAGCAGGGCAGCTGCTCTCATTAGAGCAGCCACCACACTTGGCATGGCCTCTCCGTCCTCTGGCTCACTGCCAGAAATGGGGGGGGGGAATTGTTTAACCCGGTGGTGACTGCCCAGACGATCACTGGCTATAGTTAAGCGAACCACAGTAACCATTGTTGGCTGAAGTAAGCGAGCCCAACAACTCAATGCTGCATTTAAAAGGGCTTGGCGCGGGTGTAGCACCAGGTGCAACCTTGTTCCCGGTGCTTTACACACATATCCTAACTTGGGCTGCCCTAGCCTGGGTTAGGCTGCACGTGTGAACATAGGAACATAGGAAACTGCCATATACCGAGTCAGACCATTGGTCTATCTAGCTCAGTATTGTCTTCACAGACTGGCAGCGGCTTCTCCAAGGTTGCAGGCAGGAACCTCTCTCAGCCCTATCTTGGAGAAGCCAGGGAGGGAACCTGAAACCTTCTGCTCTTCCCAGAGCGGCTTCATCTCCTGAGGGGAATATCTTGCAGTGCTCACACATCAGGTCTCCCATTCAGATGCAACCAGGGCAGACCCTGCTTAGCTAAGGGGACGAGTCATGCTTGCTACCACAAGACCAGCTCTCCTCACCGAATACCCTTAGAGTTGTTCATGAGTAGTTTAAATCAGCTTGTTTCCAGAAAGTTCTGAAAAATGCACACGTGGATCAGCTACCCCCAATCAAATGAAAAGGGGCAGCTCTGGTTAGACACATAGGTGGGAAAGCTCTGCATGTCTCCCATGGTCAGGACATAACTAAACTTACCTGCTGTCATTCATGATATAATTAAACTTACCAGCTGTCACTATGCAAAATATGCATTACGCAAAAACATATTAGAACTTAAAACAACACATTTGTTCAGAGAACTCCATGGTTAACAGTGGCTAAATATTTACCTTTGCAAATACATACCGCCAGACTGCCTTGATTATTTTGCTGTGATTGATAGATGCTGTAGTACACTGCAAGGTCTTACCTTACTGCATATGAGCCTATTAAAATGCAAGAACTTACTCAGTCTGGTAGGACAATTTTTCAGTATGAAGCTTTATGGAAAATTTGAAGGCCTCACATGCTTGTGATATATTGTCAGAGATGGGCAGTATAGAAAATACAAGTATTTACAATATGTGTATTTTAATAATAATTCTCTGGAAAGTATTTTTGATACTTTTGTCTCGAAAATATTTTTTCAGAAAATTATTTTGTATTTTGTATCAAAAAATGCTTTTGGGCAGTATTTTGCCCATCTCTCTATATAGTCATAATCATAGTAATTATTTATTGACATATTGACTGCCATTATGGTGGCTGGGTGTTGGAAGGGGCTTGTGGATTGCTCTATAACCCCTTCTTGTCCTCATCCTTCCCTTGCCAGGAGCTGGTCCTTGGTAACCACACAACATGTGGTTTCAGGAGATGCTTGGTCTAAGGATCCTTTTTTCAAACCGTTTCTCAAGCTACTGTTAGCTGAAGGTCATACTCCTCCATGTTACATTTATTTATTTATTTATTTATTTATTTATTTATTTATTTATTTATTTATTTATTTGATTTCTTTACCGCCCTTCCAAAAATGGCTTACATAGAGAAATAATACATAAATAAGATGGAGCACAAGCTTTACACCAATGTGCTTACTTCTTTTAAAGTAAATAGCTGCTGGATCAGGCCACTGTGAACTGTAGCCATAGGATGGGAGAAGGGGACTTCAGCCCTGTTATGGTCTCAGTACAGATCACCCCACAACAGCTGCTCTTTTTGCCATGAAAAAACAATCATCCATTGGTGCCAATGTGAGCTTGATTTCCATGACAAATATCAATCCAGATTCCATAACAACGGCCCGTGGCAGAGGGGTAGGATTAAAGCCAGCTCTTCCCTGCCATGTTCCCAATCTGGCTGCTGTCAGTGTTTAGTTAAAAAGAAGGCAGGACATCAGCATTAATCAGGTGCTTTACAACATGTGTAATTTGACTCTCAGATAGGGATGTGCACAAGCCAGTTTGGCGCCTCCTTTGGGAAGTGCCAAACCAGCTCGGGTGGCCTCAGCTGATCCAGTTGGGTGAGGCAGAGAGTGGTTCCCTTAAGGAGCCAATACGCAGGTCCTTACCTGCTCCGCTGCCGTCCTGCCACTTTTCCGGGCATGGTGCTCACCCTAGCAATGACCATGTGGGGTTGTGGGTGCTGTTCCCTGCAGCCTGTGCACGTGGTGTCGGCGTGCACGTGGGACCTGCACATGCTGATGCCTCACATGCAGGCTGCGGGGAACAGTGCTGCAGCCCCACGTGGCCATTGCTAGGGTGAGCACCATGGTGGGGTGGCAGCGGAGCAGGTAAGGACCTGCGTATTGACTCCTTAAGGGAACCACTCTCGCCCCACCAGCCTGTGCACGCGCCATTGGTGCACATCCCTACTCTCAGACATACTTCATCATGAATTTAAAATTGGAGGAGAGGCCATACTACAGAAAATGTTTTGCTTTAGGGTATTTGTCTGCCCCCTCCTCCACTGGTATTTCTCCAGGAGTCAGTGGTCCTGGGTGTGTGCCTCCTGATTAAGGAAGCCAGCTCAGAACAGTGACTCAGATAGAGATGCCAGGAACAGCCTCCACAGAGGATAGTTCCTTTTGCTGCATCTCGGGATTAGAAGTGATTGAATCATTGCATCCAATGCAGAGAGTGGGGAGCTGTCCTCTCCGAGAGACTGACTGGCAGGAAGCAAGGCCAGTGCAGTCAGTGACTCATGCTGCACGCTACCTCCCGCTCCTCCTCTGCGAGTCAGAGTGTTGGGCTCACAGGAGCTTTGATTTGTTTGATCAACTTGTTTCTCCAAGCACACTAGCTCTCCCAGCAGTGCATATTTGGGGGATTACTGGACTAAAGGAATAGGAGCCTCTTGCCGGCTGGGGTTGGCAATGTGAGCTTCTTTGTAGGCCAGGGGAATAGTTTGGGAGAGGGCCCAATTAGATGAGATGGCAGCCCATGTGTGTGAAGAATGGCTCTGCTGACGGAAACCCTCTGAAACAGGGAGTGGGGGTGCAATTAAGATGAGGCATGAGCTAGAGGAAGAAAGCAACTTAATTCTTCACCCACCCCCACATTCCCTTCCCTGAAAGCTTTTGAAAAGCCGTTTTTCTTCTGACTGAGCTCTGTGACTGGTCGGAGAAAAACTCTCTCCTTCCTTCCCTCTGGTTCCTCCTGAAGTTTTTATAAACATGTTTTTCTCCTGGAGGCTTTACAGACAGGGCTTCTGCGCCGAATCTCCTTCAGAAGAGAGTCTGTGCATTCACACACCAGCCAAACTTACCCCGAAGTCCCTTCGAGATCTTTGGACCCACTCCACACACAAATTGGGCTTTGTCTTGTGAATCCTAGTTTATCTCGAGGTATTTCTGTGTTTTTAAAATGCTGGTTTTAAGCTACTTTTTCTGAAAATGCCAGAGTAAATAGGGAGAGGCACTGACATAGAATCATTAGCATGATAAGAGGGATACTCTCTTTACAAATGCAGATGTAGCTCTTTAGTAATCTCCCCCCCCCCTTTGGCTAGAAGGAGAGCATGCCATGTGAACATAAAAAACTGAGATGAAGTGGCTTCACTCAACATTTACCCACAGCATGGAGCCATGTGCGAAGAACTCCATAACTCCAATACTCTGTGATCATAAGTAATCCCTGCTAGTGGGGAGGGGATGGTCAAGTTGTTTCGGGTGGAAGAGCACAGATGTCTGCAGTGGCGGGGCAGGGGGCTTCCTGCACCAACGTCCTATTCTTCCACTTCAGAGGGAATCAGCATGACCTGGCTTGGCTCTTTATGCTGCCATGTCTAGTTGTTGCATTCTGACAAACCTGCAGGGCATCAGGTGTTCGCCACAGCATCCAGCAGCTGCCCAAGGCCTTCCGAAGCTCACTGCTGAAAATGGATCTGGATCACTGGGCCAAAAAGAGTGTTGCTTTACTTCAAGATAGACTGGAAGTGATCACATGGTTTATAATGGGGTAGATTAAATTGTGTTCTTTTGAATGGTTTGTGGGTTGGTGTTTCTTTTCTGGTCTCAAATGATTACCTACCAGGCCATTACACGGCAACACAACACAAATAACTGCTGGTTATGAGAATACTGCACATGATTAGCTAACTGTAGCTTTCCAGACTGTCTTATTTCAGCCCTCTTTTGTGTGTTATCAGCTCCTGGGGTGATGGTGGTGGTAGTGATCAGGGTCCCAATACAGATCACCCCACAACAGCTGCTCTTTTTGCCATGAAAAATCCAATCTTCCATTGGTGCCAATGTGAGCTTGATTTCCATGGCAAATATCAATCCAGAATCCATAGCAATAGCCCATGGCAGAGGGGTAGGGTTAAAGCCAGCTCTCCTCTGCCATGTTCCTAATCTGGGTGCTGTTTATTTAAAAAGAAGCCAGCACATCAGCATTAATCAGGTGCTTCACAACCTGTGTAATTTGACTCTCAGATAGAACCTACCCTGCAGGTCTTGCAGAACAAAGCTTGTCAGCACTGAAGGATGTTCTCCTTGCTACGATTCTTATTCCAAGCCGTTTAGCATTGATACTTCGTTCCACTTGAAGTTCATCTCACAAGCAGATTACATCAGTTATTCATTATCTGTAGAATTCAAGCATATGGCAATTTGATCCCACACTAGGAACCAATTCTAATTCCCTTCCTTCTGTGATGGAGAAGGAATGGTGGGGGACGAGAAGGGGGGAAACCAGCCGACAAGGGCACCTCTGATTGGTAGGAGAAGTGGGAGGATGTCCTGATTCTATTTCTTTGGCTTCTGCAGGGGAGGAAAGGAGAAGCCAGAGAATCCCAGGAGGTGCATGCCAGCAACGTTTGTGTCCATGTGGCAATAGAGAGAGTGAGAGAGCAGCTAGAGAAAGGCAACCTAAGCTTGCAACTGGCTGCAAAAACTCTGCCTCAGGCAGCATAGTAGCTAAGTTGATTTACAGGCTGTGAAAAAATAAGCAGTGAAATTACAATGTACACCAGCAGCTATCTAGTTTTCTAAAAGTTCCATCTAGAGGTGCTAGTGCTGAGACTCTACTCAGTATTGTTATACAATAAGGCTATTCACACAAGCGCCTAACCCAGGCTAGGGCAGTCCAGCCTGGGTTAGGCTGCTCATGTGCAGCTCCACAATTGGGGCCGATCCCAGTGCTGTTTGCTCACCTAAACCTATTTTTAACCCCACCCTTTAGTCAGCGTTAAGGGTGCAAGCGTGCCCTTAACCCTGGTGCTGAGATTGTCTGGGTGCTCGGACTGTGTGCAGCCCAAGCATGCACAGAGTTGGGTGCCAAGAGCCCTGATTCCTGGGGAATTCCCCTAATGCACCACACTCATTGTGTGGTGCATTGTGGGATATCTGGAGGCTGGTACACATTGTTTGGGCCTCCAGAGATCTGTGCTACTCCAATCAGTGCAGATCATGTGGGATTGCAATCTATGCATCCCCATTGGTGGATTAACGGAGAGTCAGAGTAGGCATTTGCCTACGGTGGCAAGATTTGAGGAGCAGCAAATTTTGCCCCTCCTCAAATTTTGCCATCCCTCTCTGTAGGCAGTGGCTGCAGCAGCAAGGGTGGAGTGGGCAAGGAGAAAGTCCCCCCCCCTTTACCTTTTTTTTTTTTTTTAAGGCAAACCTTTTTTGTTTAAGGTAAAAGAGCGGCAAAAGCCTTTTTGACTATGAACAGAAAAAAGCTTAATCCACCCATGCGCATCTCATCAGCGTCAAAGGATCGTCTGCAGGGGGCGGGGAGTTCAGTGCTGCTTTCCCTCCCACCCATTCGGTCTGGCTGATGGTGTTGTGCATAGCCGTCATATATTTTTGTACTTGGATACAATGTTAGGCTAGCATGGCTGACATGCAAATCCCTCTGCACTAGTGCAACAAACAAAGATGCAGACATGCAAGAAGGTCTGAGTGGATGCTCAGTGTTGCGCCATCTTGTGCAGTCTCAATCGGTTTGTGCAAGTGTTGGGCTTGTGCAAGAAGGACAGCAAATAGCTTTGCATAACTCTCTGCAACATGTATATGGACTGAGAACGGGTTCAAAGCAGGAGCTGTGCTACAAGTTGCACACACGCGCCCTGTTGCTACCTGTACAACACTAGTCCGGAATACAAGTTCCCAACTTTCAGAACTTGCTAGAGCAACATGTTTGTACTAATGCAGCATTAGTCTGGATGTCAGCCAAAATATATGTATCTCCTTCAACGTGGCATATGTCTCTACATGTTTGGCAAATGTCTTCTTAAACTACACATGAGTGATTTTCAGGAAAGGATTGTTTCCATGCTGACATGTATAGTAAAGGGACAAGTGTCATAAAATACACACATGCCCCTTCACATACTGTCATGGTATGTGTGCATTTTCTGTGCTGGTGTTGTTATTTAATATATTTTTATACCACCCAAAACTTACGTCTCTGGGATGGGTATAACTTCGGTTACCATACCCAAACACAGACACATCTCCTATGAAGTGGTCATTGATCACAAATTATCTTGTGATCGGAGCTTGGGTTGGCTACTCCAATGAGCAGATGCACTGTGCTCCCGTTCATCCTTTTGTCCAAACAATGACCAGACTGAGACCTGATGAACTTTCAAATGTAATGGCATCAGATGCTCTCCCGCCATATCATGACTAAGCAGTTTTTTAAGCTTCTGCTCTGTGGCTACAGTTGTATTAAGTGTTGCTCAGCAGCCAAAACTGCTTTCTGCCTGGACAAAAGCAATCTGTGGACTTGATAATCTCTCTAGATAATCACGGGGCACAGAGCTTTGATGTGTGTGTTTTCTGTGTTTGCCTACAGCTCAACTAACAGATGTGGTGACCTATCAGCAATAGTTCAAAACCTCTCTGTGTTCTGGAGGGAGGGTGCCAAATGCCACTCCCCAATATTGGGCTGCCCTCCTCCCCTCCTTTCTCTTGTTTTTAAAGGGGGGGCAGGAGGAGGGTATCTTGCTGCCTTGCTGATGCCCAATAATCTGCTGCCTTGCCTTGCCACACCTTGCTTCGCCTCGTGCAAGCCAGCCCTGTAACCCATCAAACAATGTAGTTTTGCTTTAAACTTGTCACATAACTCTGAGAGTTGTGTTTAGATCTATGTTCATGTTGTTTCTACAGACATAACATGACATGGCAGCTGTCTTCTGGGGACAAAGAGCAGCCACAGGATCCCCAGTTGGGATAGCCGTTCTCAGTCAGACGTGATGAACGCAACCAGAGTCAACCGGATGTTATTGATGGGAACTCATCAAATTAGCAAGCTTTCTTTTTTGCGTCAAACTCTATTTATAGTGTCTGCTATGCAATACATTTAAAAGCTTCCCCATTCCAGTTACCTAACTGTGAATTAAGCGTTAAGTGCACATTCCAGGAAGGACACTTGCTCTTTTGTGAAAATGCAGAGAAATAAATACACCAGCACAATAATATATATTTTAAAAGATATGCGGTAGGGGTTTTCTGAAGGAAATAAATCAAGCTCTGTTGATATTTTGTTCAGAGAGTGACAGATTCTGCACAGATGTGCTTAACCCATTCCCTGCCTGCACTCCACATTGCCTCCCTCCAAGCTTCGTTGCTTGGTGTTTCACCAGGTCTTAGCAGATGCTGCAGGGATTGGTGAAGTATCTTTCATCATGTTGGAATTAAGGACCTATCCATCCATCTCTCTGAAGTTATACTGATGTGGCTTTTTTTTTTTAAGATTCCGAAATTGACGTTGATTTAAAAAATCACAAAAGGATTAAACTAGCCAAACGGGCTGTGGCAAGAGCAAACCAAATGCAAGAAAGAAGAACATGAAGCTAGAATAGAGAAATGCAAATCTAAGAATACTTAATCTTTATATAGCACGAGTATGCAAAGAATTTTCCATGTCATGACCTGCCTAAGTTCAGGGGTAGCTAACCTGAGTCTCTCCAGCTGCAACTCCCATCATCTCTAGTGACTGGGGATGATGGGCATTGTAGTCCAAGAAGAACCAGAGAGACTCAGCTTAGCCACTGCTGATCTAGTGAACTCATGGCAGAGGTGAGATTCCAACCAGGTAAGTCTGAAGCTCATTTTTTAGCCATTACACATACCAAACATCACTCTGCATCCTTTCCCACCACATCCCCCCCCCGCCCACACACACCAATTTAGTTATATTTATTTATTTACATTTATATCTCACTCTTCATAGGAACATAGGGAGCTGCCATATACCGAGTCAGACCGTTGGTCCATCTAGCTCAGTAAGTATTGTCTTCAGAGACTGGCAGCAGCTTCTCCAGGGTTGCAGGCGGGAGTCTCTCTCAGCCCTGTCTTGGAGATGCCAGGGAGGGAACTCGGGACATGCTCTTCCCAGAGCGGCCCCCGCCCGAAGCATTGTGCATTGGTTATGTTTATCCCCATATAATGGGAACAATGTGATGTAGGTTATGTGAGGTAGGGTTTGCTGAGAGATATGCGACTGCCCCAGACTCACCCAGTGAGTTTCATGACTGAATGGGAAATTGAACTCAGGTCTCCCCGGTCCTAGTCCAGCATTCAAACTGTTACACCCCACTTGCTCCTCTTATTTTCATAGTGTATGGATTTTTATTTTAAGCTGCTTTGGGAGTAAATCTTGGCTGAAAAGCAAGGTATAAATATAACAAAAATGTTACAGAATAAATGCAGAATATGTGATACATTTCTGTAATGAGGTTGTTCACACATGCAGCCAAGCCTGGGCTAAGAAAGCCAAGCCTGGGCCTGGGTGCATGTGAGAAATGCTGGTGCTGTAGCAGTGATGGGTGCCCACCCATCGCTGCGGGTTTCCCCACAATGCACTGTACACTTGCATGGTGCATTATGGCTGCATCTCGTATCTAGCCATTTTGCCATTCCACTTGCTGTGAGGCTCATTCAGAAATATTGGTGGTAACGGAATGTTGTCCAATCATGTTTTTCTTGCCTATCTTATAACGGAAAGAACAGATGCTTTCTTGGCTTTCAGAACCAAGAGAGGTATTCCAGGGAAAATGTAGACGGCAGAGAGCAGATCAAGTAAAGGGCCCATGCTTCCTAACTTTGAGGCTTGAACAATGATCCCCCTCGGACATCCTTGGTTTCTTCAATAGCACACAGTTAAATTACAGTCCCTAAAAATAAGCTTGTTGTTTCATGCAAGTGTCCGTCCATTTATAATGATGGCTTTACCTATTTGACAATTGTTCTGCCTTTCATCCCACCCACCCCACCACATTTTCTTCCGTCACAGTTCAGATGTGTGAAGAAGGCAAGCCCCTGAGGTGCAATGTTCTTGTTGCCTTACCAGGAAAATATATGACCATGTGTTTCCAGTTATCGTGCCACACTGTGAAGTTTTGGGTCATTAGGAGATTTCCATACTTTTTTGGTTTTAATTCATTACAGACTGGGCCAATTTTGAAAAACATAAAAGGGAAGAGTATTCCTAATCCATAACATGCTAAAATGACAAATCAGGTCTTTTCTCTGTCTCTCCATGTGGAAAGGAAGTGTTACTTTTTATATATTTTAGGGCACTTGAAGATCGCTACTTTTGAGCCCTAAAATGATGGTTAGATCGTAGGGATGCCTTGTAGAAAGAATGTCCAAGAATGAAAGACTTCGGGGTGATCTAGCTGATGCCAGTAAATCTATTAAGTTCAGTCTTTGTGTACAAAAAAGAGCAGGCCAGTGCTATGCTTTTGTTCCTGGCTGCCTGAAATGCTCTTGAGTTATTCTCATAAGTACAAGAACCACATCTGTTAACTGAAGCCAAGTTCTCCTGAATAAAGACAAAACACTTAGATATAATATAGCAATAACTTTTCACAATACAAACCCTGACCTGCTGCCATTGGCCATCACAAAGTTAAAATGCCCATTGTTTCAGATAGGCAATTGATCTCTTGTCTAACAGCAAAATCTTTGTTGTTCTGAGAATCATGGCTAGTTTTTTTATGAAGGCAGGAGACCAAAGCTTCTCAACCATTTTATACCCTTAACTTTGGATTAACCCATAAGCAGAATTGCAGGCACCAGAACAGCAGTTGAATAAGGAAAAGATCAGGCAGGACGGCAGCCAAGGGGACATTCACAGTTCCAGCTGTTGCTGCTGCTGCTGCTGAAAGCATATCCCAGTTGGCACTTGGTTTCCTGCAGATGCCAGATGAATCCCATATGGATCTAAAGGGTGGTCCCCAGAGCTGGATCAGTGGAAGGAAAATTCAATAGTGGCAGCAACAGATGAAGCAATGCCAAATTAGGACAAAATAACAAGTAGATGCCATTTCAGATACATTCTGTGTAGAGGAGATTCCACTTTTAAGAAACAAAACCCACAGAATTCCCAGATGTTTATGAACACATTTCCCACCAACCAACAAGCAATAAAGTACTATTCAGAACATGCATCATGGGAGGAGCAGGATTGGACCTTCCATCTCCACCCTCATCCCTACATGCATTTGGCATAATGCCTCAATGGGCGTAAGTATGTGCAAACTATAAGTGGGCAGGTTTTGGCTGTGTAATCAGGAAACCTTTCCAGTTTCCATAAGCAAGCTCCTCATATGCATGGACCAAGCACATATAGAGCCCTTTCTCACAATCAGTGGGAAGGGCTTGGTGGAGGGAAGTGGGGAACTGCTCAAATTTACCTTCCCCGCAGATGATCCTTCATTGCTACCGCACGCACACACGCACACACGCGTGACTTCTATCCTGCAGAGATTACCTGTGGGCTCTTGAGAATCAATGCACATACAGAGCACCCACTGTGCCCCTCCCAGCAAGGGTTTCCCCATTCATTTCAATGGAGGTAAACGCTTCATGTACATAAAAGGATGCACATGCAGAGTTAAGGTCAAGCACAACGTTACTTTAAACATGTGATCGGGGACAGCATGTCTGTTTTTATTCAGCAGAAATAGCTGGATCAGGGCCCTCCATGTATCCTTGCCATCAGAAAAAACTCCCTTAATGTAAAATGCAATTGGCTTAACCCTGCCACTGAAAGAAGAAAAGTCTGCTTGCACAAGAGCTATATGGGGTACATTCATGGAGTCCATGGAGTTATGGATTAGGGTAATTATACAGAAAGTTCTCCATATACTAATGATTGTCTTTAATCCAAAAGTTATCATATTTTCCCCTCAAAGTACAACTTGCAAATGAAGCTCTAAACTACTGTGGGGAAATGGAACATATCAAGAGCAAACTCCATCTTTCCATGCTGGATAAGAGGATGCCTTCATGGCTGCTGATGACATTCATGCTGCACAACACTGATCTCTTTCTGTTGGGGTGGGAAGTTTCTTCTGCAGAGAATAGGAGAGAAAAGACCCCATCAGACAGCAGCAAGAACACAGATTCTCTTTCATTACATCTTGGAAGTGAGGTCTGTTCCTTTATTCTATGACATATGGACTGATGTACATGGGGCTCACTTTCCATCCTGTTAAAACATTAATCAAAATGCAAAAGAGAAAATGTATACAAAGCTGATATTCCAAAGGTGCAGACATTTTTGGATACACAAAGGGCGATCATTCACATCGAAGAGCACCTAAGAGGAAAACGGCAGATGAAATGATGAAGCACATCTTCAAGCGGAGCTCAACACAGATATCTGGCTTGGGTCCAGGGTATTTAAGACAGCACCTCCTTTGTCATGAACCCTCCCACATGTTAAGATCATCTGGGGAGGTCTGGTTATGGTTGCCACCGGCTTGTTTGGTGGCAACTCAGGACCTGGCCTTCTCTGTGACTGCCCCAGGGCTCTGGAATACACTCCCTGTTAATCAGAGTTTCTTCAGCTCTGACTGTTTTTTAAAAGACCCTTAAGACACACCTGTTTCCTCAGGCTTTTAATTAATTGTGATTGGTTTAATAAAATAATTGCTTTAATCAAGCAATTGATCATTTTATCCTGTTTTTATATTGTATTTTAACTGATGTACACCACCTAGGGATGCACATGATAGGCGGTATAGAAATGTGATAGATAAATAAATATCAACATTAAGAAGAATTCTAACTACATTAGAAAAACTAAGGCTGCCACACTGAAGTCAGTGAGACTTACTTCTGAGTAAACTTTCATAGAATTGCACCAGATTTCAGTTTCCTAACTCAGGAACAAAAGGTTGAATTACATTTTAACATTTGTTCTGCTGTTAAATCTGATACTATTCTTGGAAGAAATTATTTCCTATTCAGCTGACAATGCTGTTTTCATTATAAACAAATGAATTCAAGCCAAGCTGAACTCCACTCTTTCTCTGCTGGCCTGAGGTTAAAAAAATCCAAAAACACCCAGAACGTTTCTGTAGTGTGACACAACGGTGGAAATTAAAGAAGAAAAAATGGCTTTTGGTTCCAGAGTCCCATGATCTGAAGGCTGTAGCAATTCTTTCCTGTAGTATTTTATTAGAATTGTATGAGTTGTCATGAACACCCACAGCCTTATCATTACAAGATGGAATTATGGTAATAGGATTATTTAAAAAATGTGTGTATTGTGTGTGTGTGCACACGCATACATATGTATTTGGGAATTTGACAATTGAATTGTCTTATGTTACTTTCAAAAGATATAGGAAAGATGGAGGGATCACTTAGGGCTGGATGGGAAATGTAAGGGTTTTGTCATTTCTTTATTATTATCATAACCTGAAAACTTAAAACTTAAATAATAAAAACTAAAGCCCAACATTCAGGATGTGAGGACAAGCCTGAGGCAAGCTGCCAGTCCCTACCCCTGGAGCACACAGCAGAACAATTACCCCCTTCCCCTGAACTCCTCACAAGTCAGTTCTGTTAGAGAGCTCAGGAGGGGAGATTTCTTTATCTGCCCCAGCTGCAGCAGAAGTGTACAGGTAAAGAAGCACTGCTAATTAATATTGGAGACATGAAGTTCTAGATAAAGTGGTTTATTTAGGAAATCCATCAGAGAGATAGATGTATCATTCCTCATTGTTTGCTACATATAGGAAGATGGAAAGAAGAAGTCTTTCTGGCTGCATTTGCAAGTAATGCAGAACTGTCCGTGCCTCCCTCCCTCTGCTCTCCCATCTGAATTTGGATGTTTAGGAGAGCTGTCTCTCTGCAGTCAGTGAGACTGCAGAGAGGTGGGGGAGCTGGTTGTGTGGGCTTCCTTTTTTACTGAAGGACAGCCTGCACAGCCAATCACACTGGAGTTGAGGGAGGAGCTCTGGTTCCAGGGCCAGCAACCTATGATTCCAAATTTGGACGTACCACAAGCTGCCTGGAAACCCAGGTTGCGGCAATAAAACTCACTACAACCCAAGGGTTCAGATTGGAGTTCCAATCCTGAACCTTCAGTTTCATCACTGGACCTGAGAGCGGTTCCCTGAATTTGGACATAATGTCCATGGAACCACAGGCCTATTCAACTGCTGTTCCATGTTGCGTGCAAATGCAGCCAATCACCAGGTGAAAGAATGAAACCTGAGACTATCAGTCTAACAAAGGGGAATCAGAGTAGAGAAAGCATGGGCAGAGGGGGAATGCCTTTACTTGCTGTCTCTATCCCTGATGCCCCTAGTGGGTTGCTGGTGCTAAGAGGCAATGCCATTAGGAGCTGCATCTCCAACAAGTACCCCCATGTCCTCCTTTTGGGAGGAGCAATGGTGGTTAACCATTATTTCTCCTCTCTTGTCCTCCTCCTGCTCATCTGTGCCACCACTACCATTTGAAAAGGCAGGGTCCTCCGGACACTTCTTTCCACTCCGTCTTCCCCTGCCCGCCTTTTCAAATGGATGGTTGGGAGTAAGATGAGGGGGGAGGAGGAAAAGCAGGGGCTTTAGGAACAGGAAGAGGAGCACTACCCTGCCCAGTAGGGAAGTTGTCCTGCCCACTAATTAAGTGTCAAAGGTGGCAAGCAGCTAGAGACAGTGGGCTGATGGAAGTGGCTAATTCCCCTGTCCTGCCCACCTGCTGTTTTACTGCACCTCATTAGTAGGCTGGCCATGAATCAAGGGCACAATCCAGCCAAACACATTTAGATCCCATTGATTCCCATGGAGAAAGGGAGAGGCACATGCTGTTAACTCTCTTCAATTGAAATCCACACAATTTAACAATGAACTTAGTTTTGACTGGATTGTATGCTGAGATTCCTAGATTAGATCTTTATCATGCCAACATGATAAAGATCTTTATCATGATATTAGATCTTTATCATGCCAACAATGAGAGCGATCAAGGCACAACATGACAAGCTGGGTAACTACATGGAAGAAAGAGAAATTCTTCTCTCCCATTCCAATGCATGTTTGGCAGGGCTGTTTCCCCCAAACTGTTGTATAGTATACATGAGTTACTAAGAGCATCAATCACGTTTTGGAGTCCTTGAGCACTTGCAGTGGATGTTGCCCTAGATAAATGAAGTCAACAGATGGGACAGACTGCTGACCTACACTCAGGGAACAAATTGCTCACAGGCACTAGGCCAAAGCTGGGACTCTGCTGCTGCTATGGAACTGTGGTGTATTAAAAGTGTGTTGAAAAGAAGACTTAAATACATTCATAAATTTAACTGTTAATTGCATCTTGGGATTCAGAATATGTTGTTTACTTTATGCAACAGCTGCAGCAGAGACAGGCCAGTTTTAATGCCTCCTCTGACCCTGGTCTATCTGTTTTAAGAGATATAAACAACATCCACAACAGAAGTCCGATGGTGTACCCATCTTTCTCTTATCCTCTGTTTTAAAGAGTGTCCGCAACATTGTTTTGAAGCCTCATCTACAGGGTTACTTGGTGTTTTAACTACTCACTGAGGCACTGTGGTCATGTAGGGGGAAAATGGCAATTCAGTCCCCAAATAACAAAGCAAAACCAGTTTGGTGAGAAAGCAGCAAAGCAAGAGGTCTTGAGACAGTTATTTAGCATTGAAGAACTACAAGGATTTATTTAAAGAAAAGGTTACAAACAAATGTGGAAAAGCCTGCAGCTTAATTTCAGCTGTAGCTCATGGCTGAAGAGGGGGACCAAAAAATCTGCCATCTCTGGAGAGACAAAATGGAGACTAATACTGGAAGAACAAAGAGGGGAGGAGTCCAGCACTTTTATCCATACCCTAAAACCTCCAGTAGTTACTATGAGACATTGCAGCTGAGAGCTGATGCTGCCAGTGTCCTAGCTCCAGCAGGTCAGAAGTTGGCATTTTAGGTGCTGAATCCAGTCCCAGCACCAACTCCCTATGAAATCACACTGAGGACCCAGCTACACATTACATTGGAGTTCCATGACTGGAACTTCCACTGTCATTTTGTTTTTGTAAAAGCAGACATGAGGAATTATTTGGATTAGGGTCATAGGGGACATAAGGGCAATTCCTGTGCTGAATTCCTAGGTTTAAAAAGCCTCCACCGTAGCTATTGATTATAGAAGGGGAAATGTACAGGCACAATGTGTGCCCATAAGTTTACCCCTCTGCAAATGATAACCACCTCAGGAGAACCATATGGAACAGGACCACAAGTTGGAGGAAAGGGTTGGGCCCACCTCCCTCCATGCCATGGCCCCAATCCACACTGGGGTCTGCAGTACTTTTATCAGAAGAAAATGACATTGAGAATTCCAGTCATAGAGCTCCAGTATAATGTGTAGGTCACGGTCAGATGACTCTTATCAATCTGAACCCATAAAGGTGCAATCACAACTACAGGCAGTCTTCAGACTTATGACACAATTGGTTCCTGCAAACAATGTATGTCTTAACTTGGAGCCCATTTGCCCATAGAAAATAATGTTTAAAATGGGAGGTTGGTTCCTGAACCAAGATTGTACCCCCTATTTCCCCCCCCCCCCGCCTCTGTTAAAGTTGATGATGGGTCAATCACAGACATGCAGGCATGCAGCAGGGGCGGATTAAGCCTTTTGCTGCCCATAAGTAGGCAAGGATTTGCTGCCCCTTTCTGGGTGGCTGCCACAGCAAGGGTGAAGGGGGGGATCAAGAGGGGAAAGTTCCCCCTTTTTCCTTCTGAAAACTGCTGCTGTGTGGCAGGATGGGGGCAGTGAAGGCCATGGTGGCAGCTGCAGCAAGGGGCGGGGGGGTGAGGGGAAAGCCCCCCCCCCCCGCTCTGGCACCATTGCTGCTTCTTCAGCTCCAGGCTCAACGGTTGTGCTGTGATGATGAGAGGGAAAGAGCTCAGTCCCAGCCGACATGCTACATCCTGCCTGCCTTCCCACATGGAGATCCTTGTATGACTAAACACTAAATATTTATTGGTTAAATACACTTAGATTTGATATAGGAAAGACCTATATCTAATCTAAAGGACTACATAATGGATAGGTAAGGAGAGAGAGAGATGTTTCCATCTGCTCTCTAGGAGGAAAAGAAGGATTGTGACTCAGCACAGGAAGTGCTGCAGAGTCAGTTCAGGGATCATAGAGTAGGGACAGATAGGGAGACCCTGACTCACTGTCTCTATTCCCAATGCCCCTAGTGGTCATTAGGACAGTTGGTGCAAAAGGTCGATGCACTGGAAGTCCATCTCCAACAGATTGGAACCCCGCAAATAAAGAGGGCATCTCGTATATCATTTCAGTAGTATGTTCTCTGCGGAAGTGCACTCGCCATGGTTACAGCACACCAGTCGTTTATTCATCTAGATTGAGATTAGGAAAACATTTTCTCAAGTTTGAGCAGAAGCTGGATTTGTATAACACTGACTGGCTGGTCCTTGTGTCAGTCATATGACCACCATTACCACCCCTTTGTCCGAGCAGTTTTAAAGAAGAGTTTCTCATCTCTGTTTTTTTAACACTTTAGTTAGTGCCAACAAATATTTATGAGGATAACATGCAGGCACTTTAAAAAAAAGACAGCTTCTTATCCACACAGGCTGTTCATGTGTCAGTATAGGAGTGAAGGTGGAGAAAGCAGATCTTGCACTGAAGCAAAAAGTCTCCATGCTGGTTCCTTTTTTCAGGTATGTCTATACACAGTTATACACAACTGGGTAGTTCTTCTCATGACAGACAGAAATCCAACAGATGAAACTTTTACTAGTTTATGATGGAAAAAAACGACAGGCATTAAATTTCTACCTATCATGCAGCAGACAGGAAACAAAGCAGTAGTAATATTTTGCTTCTGCAGCAGCTTAAACTGATTTGTAGGTTCAGGTGACCTAGTTACAGCTTATCACAACTACCTGTTATATCAGGCAAAATGTTTCTGCATCAGTGTGATAGTAATGTATTATATATGAGATACAGAAATAAATGAGGTGGGGGGAAAGTCTGATAGCAGGAAAATGCTAAGATTAGCGTGCGAAGGTCAAAGGAAGGTGTAACTTTACTACTTAATCCTTGTAGCTTCTGCATGTTTAGTTCTCCTTAATTAACACACTTTATTGGCTCAGAAATAACCTTGTTTACTGAATCACTGTGCTGCCAAGGTTATTAGGCCTCAAAATTAACTCACCTCCTCATGGGCCATCCCAAGCTTGTAGGTCTTTCCTTAATTATGTCAGCAATGTCGAAAAAGCCATCTAGGTTACATTGCTGAATCAAAAATAAAAGCATTACAGGCAGTGTGTGAGCTGATTGTAAATAAACTACTGCACACACATGCTATTTCCTAACATGGCATCAGCTTTCCCAGGAGATATGCACATAAACACAATGTAGGGAAATGAGCAAAGGGTATTGGCCTTGATTTTCCAAGCCGTTGATAGGGTTGCCAACATTTGAATTGTCCTCTGTAAGTCTTTAACAGCAGGAACTGGCATCTTTGAAAGCATGTTTGTCGTCATTAAGAGCTTCACTTGCTGCTGATTTCAGCAAATCAAACTGATGTTAAAGATTTAGGTCAGACTATTATTTTCGTGGTCAGCTGGCAATCCTAAAACTTGAGCTCTTTCAACTCTGCCTTTCAACTCAGGGCAGCTCCACACCAGAATTTCCTTCACTAACATGTGGTGTTTAAAAAACCTCAAGTAGCTTTAATTAACACTGTTCGTGTGTCTCAGAAACTTCACCAATCAACTTTCCCAAATGCATGTACATCCACACCAGGGGCGTCTCTACAACTGAACAAGGGGCAGCGGGGGGTGGGGTGGTGGTGGCAGCAAATGTCCCTGGACCCCTGAGAGAAGGGGAGCACATCAGCTGGGTGTCAGCTTGCTCTTTGCTCGCTCTTTCTCATCTCTTTGAGAAGGGGGCTCAGAGCTCCATCTTCCCTTTTGCCCAAGGGCCCACTCCAACCCGATCCACACATCTTATGTCTGCTGTGGAGAAAATTGGTTAAATGTTTAAACTGACATTCTACACAGCTGTAAAATGTTTGCTGCTATGCTCAGTGGTGACAAAATTGACTTTTGTATGGCCTATGGCTGTGATTGATTGACTTGCAAGGGGTATATGTTGTTTCAGAGTGGGAAATGGGAAGTCAGAAACTTTCAGGGGTCTTTGTATGGTGATGTAAAGCTGAAGTTGACAGGAAAAGTGGAAAGTGCTACAAGATTATAACCCCTTTGCTCTCTGAATACCAGTGTGAGACTTTCCCTCCATATTTTCTTGTTCTCCAAGCAACCAGGTATCTTATTTCTGATTGCGGGGCGTGGGGGGGCAGTGAGGCAAAGTGAGATAGCACCATTTGCTAGTTTCTTTGGAACTACTATGAATCTGTGGGCGATCAGAAGGAGTAAGTGCAGCACAAAGTTCTTCTGTTAAGGCTGAGAATAGGAAAAATTGTTCTTTCTGCCATTCAGTCCTTAGAACAGGGCCTGGAGAACTGCCTGCAGTTGTTATCTGAAAATGAAAGCCGAACCAATTCATCATGAAAACTGATTTGTTCCCCTCCTTGCCCAACAGTATCTGTGTGTCACAAGTTTGTAACAAATGTTCTCAATATTCTCTCTAGATTGCCTTCATAAAGGAATAAGTCTATCTGCTTTCATTATGATGGAAACAAAAGTCCCATAATAATCCTACTTTTATGGTTATGGGAAACTACTTCCCGTGATGTGGTCCCTCTTGTCACTCTATCTCTTGATCTTCATTTTTGTGAGCAGCAAAAAGTTATCAGAGCAAAAGGTATCAAAAGGCATGCTTATCAAGAGACATAGCTTGCACGCAAATGGTCACTAAATGGTCTTTCCAACCAGGCCCAGGCAGGGCCTGGGAAATGATGAGGATATAATAAGATGATGAAGGAAGAACCACTCACATTTTGAAAGTTGTAGGAGAAAGACTGATACGTCTAAGATTTCAATGTTGTTCTATTTCTCATGCAGGCTTCCCCAACCTGCAGGCCTCCAGATGTTGCTGAACTACAACTTCCAGCATACCCAGCCACAATAAATTGTGTCTAGGGATCCTGGGAGTTGTAGTTCAGCAACATCTGGAGGCCCGCAGGTTGGGGAAGCCTGGTCTAGAGAACAGTGGCTAATTCTGTTAGCACATTTAGTGAGGAGAAATACAAACATATTTGCTGTAGTACCTGCAGAGGTCGAAGGTATGTGACAAGACTGACTTTCTTTATTCCTTTCTTTATATTCCTTTCTAGCTTTATATTCCTTTCTTGCAAATTTTCAAGAAAACATTGGCAGAACTGCAACTACCAAAAACATGGGGAATGGGTTCATTCCCCTTCACCTCCCCTGTGGGGGAAACAATGAACTACACCTGGCTGTAATAAGCCACTGCTTCTGCTACAGTCATTTCTCTTAGGCAAGGAAACAGGAACTCAAGGACATTAGCTTGTTACAAGAAAAGCCCAAAATTCCAGGTTCAAAAGTGCCAAATTATACTGTGTTCTCATGAACAGTAATAAACAATGTGAATTACATGACTTATATAAAGTCCTTTGTTCTAATAAATAAACTGGCTTTGGTTTATTAAACACAAACTCTGTCCAGCATTAACAGAAGGCGTAATGGCGTATACCCCCTCCTTAAAGCGGACCACCCACCCTTATTAGTTCAGATATTCTGTTCTAATGGCAAAAGAATATTAATTCATATTTATTATCCATTTACATAACCTTTCAGTCATTATTATTATTATTATTATTTTACATTTATATCCCGCTCTTCCTCCAAAGAGCTCAGAGCAGTGTACTACATACTTAGGTTTCTCCTCACAACAACCCTGTGAAGTAGGTTGGGCTGAGAGAGAAGTGACTGGCCCAGAGTCACCCTGCTAGTATCATGGCTGAATGGGGATTTGAACTCGGGTCTCCCCGGTCCTAGTCCAGCACTCTAACCACTAATCAAAGATGGCGATCATGAAGTCAAGCAATCCTATTTAGCAAACATTTACCATTCATTATGATAACAGTGTGATATTGCATACAGTGTATGAAATATAGCATGTTCTGCTCATTTATCAGCACAATGCCATTTATTCAGGTATGCATCTACCCCAACCCTGCTCATTTTTACAAGAATATCTCCAGGATAAGTTACTGATAACCTCTATGCAATCAATCACCACTCTCTAGCAAGGCAGATCTGGAGATGTTCATCACATGACTCATCGAGAGATGAGTCAGATGTTCATCACATGACTCGAGTCCCATTGATTATAATGAATGCATGTGATGTGGATCTGAATGCACATCTTTCTTTGGGGTTACTAGCCTCATGCAAAAAAGAGAGCTAGCCCCAAGAATGATGGCTACATCATCAGGGCCAACATACCCACACATAGGAGCCTTCCCGAGGAACTGAAAAAACTACCTTGCTTATCGTTCATTGTATGAACTCAGGACAGGCAAAGTATAGAGAGTGTCTGGCCTTAATTTGCCTTCTCTTTGGAAGGTTACGCTGACTTTTCCTCACAGAGCCAAGCAGCCTCCCTGCTGAGAGTGCTATATAAATAATAATATTTCCTACAAGAAGTTATTGGCATTTAGGTTGTATAAAGAAAATGAACTTGGCAGACGCCTGTTCTAAAGTATGAGATTTGTAAAGTGATAGTTGTCTTGTATGTTGAGTGCATAAAAATAGGTGGCACTAACTGGGCAGGGGGAGGGGGAGAGGGAGAGAACAGATGAAAGATTCAGATGCTTATTCTTCATTTCTCTACTACTTCACCAACCTAAAACAACTTGCTCATTTACTTCATTGCTTTAAGAGTTCCCTTGAATCTCTGGACAGGCCTTAAATTCCACATGTGTGTGATGTTTCTGATTGTGCCTCCATTGCTAGAATTGCCAGTTGCTTACAAGGTGCTCGTTGCTTGGTAAATGGGAATGTTTCCATTCAAAAGGGCAGAACTACACAGTAGGCAAATATAGGGTTCATGTCCTGTGCTTGCCTTGTAAGTAAGGCTAATTTGTCTTGGGGAAGATTTGCAAGCAATATTCAGTGGGCCGGAGACCAGTGCCTTGCCCTTTTCCCTGTCTCTCTACTCTCCCCTATTGCCTTCCTAGTCGTTTTTAATCCCTTCTCTGTCCTCTGCAGCCAAGCTCTGAGCCTAGAAATAAACCAAATGTTGTGGAGTGGGGCAGAAGGAGCAAAAACTGGCAGGAGTGGCAAAAGTTAAGTATTCTCTTCCTGCTTCCTCATTCTCCCCTGCAAATGTCTTATGTTGGTAAATGCTCTTTGGGGAACTCATGTTTCTCTTTTGAAGAGGCATCACTTAGTATAGGATCAAGGCAGTGTTAAGAAAGATCACAGAATTTAAATGAACTGGTGAAGGGATTTAGTCTTCCATGTTGTTCCTGCCCTTAGCTTATTTCAGGACATATTTTCTGTGTGCGGTCCTTTAGGGACAGCATCACTACTGAAAGGACTGCCAAAACACAGGACAAGAACCTTACAGATATCAAGGAGAGATTGTCAAACTGTTGTATCATCATCATCAGCAGCAGCAGCAGCAGCAGCAGCATCATGTTTCCAGTACTTAACACTTCATTATCCACAACACTGCTACTGAGTAAATCAAATTTTATTTTCAATTCAGACGTTTTCACCAATATTATAAGGCACTTGGAATTGATTTCTTGGCAATTGTGTTTCAGATGGTATTACTGCACATCTATTGTGAGGTTAAAAGCCAATTAGCAATACCTTTGAAGGAAGCATCATGGTTTCCTGAAATATCATGATTCAGATTTGAACCAAAACTTGCTGGTTCATGATCTGAAACACTATCATCACTCAAGAGTGGTATCAAAATCCTTGGTACAACAGCATCCCATTGCTGGAAGCCCCTCCGGCTCATGGAAGGAGAATTGTGCTTACACATGGAAGTCCTTCTGCTCATGCTGCTTGCAGAAGGGACTTCTAACAAAGGTGAACCAAAGATTTCAATACCAGCTCATCAGTTTAGAGTGTTATTATTATTATTAACATTTATATCCCGCTCTTCCTCCAAGAAGCCCAGAGCAGTGTACTATATACTTGAGTTTCTCTTTCACAACAACCCTGTGAAGTAGGCTAGGCTGAGAGAGTTTAGAGTGCCCTGTTTGACTCTTTCAAAATATATACTTGGAAATCTCAATCTCCTTTATATACATTTCTCTTAGACATACCCGTCGTTAATCCCATGCGTGGCAGCTCTTGTGGGAGTTCATGAGCAGTTGCCGATGGGGTTGGGCTAGAGAAAGAATGTGGTGGTGGTGGTGGCGGTGGTGGTGGTGGTGGTGGTGGCGTCAGCGGTTGGCTGGCTGGCCAAAGAAAATGGCAGTGGGTGGCCGTAACTGGTAGTTGGCTGGCCAGCCAGCAGGCGAGCACTCAGAAAACCATGGTGGGGATGGATGGCTGGGAGGTGGGGCAGGTGGGGAACAAGAAGAAGGCAGCTGCAGGTGGGCGAGGGGAGAAGAAGACGATGAGCAGGGGGTGGGAGGGGAAGGAAGAAGATGGTTGGCAGGGGGCAGGCAGGGAAGAAGATGGGTGGGGAGAATACGGTGAGGGTGGGCAGGCAAAAAAGTGGAGGTGGGGGTGGGGGGAGAAAGTGGGGGTGGTGAACTAGGGGTGCAGATGCTCTGTGCCGGATCAGCTAGTTTATCATCGGAAACTGCCATATACTGAGTCAGACCATTGGTCTATCTAGCTCAGTATTGTCATCACAGACTGGCAGCGGCTTCTCCAAGGTTGCAGGCAGGAATCTCTCTCAGCCCTTTTATACAAACTTGTATGCATTGAAGGATATTTCTGTAAAGGACATTCAATCCTATCTTGATAGGTTCTGCAGTCTGAATGAATATGGTCTCGGCTATTCCCTCACTGAGGGGGAAAAAAGCTCTTTGACCCATCCTGTAATGATAGAAGAGATCAGAGCAGTTATCTCACACATCGGCCCCGGGCCCTGATGGTCTGACATGGCCTTTCTATAAGATTTACACAGACCAGCTACTACCAGTTTTAGTAAAATTATTTAATTTTGTCCTAGACAATGGGCGTTTAAATAGGTCCTTTGGGGACGGCCTCTTAATTTTTTCCCCCAAGAAAGGTGACACCACTTTACCACAAAACTGGAGACCGATAACCCTCACAAATATCGATTACAGAATCTTTGCCAAAATCCTAAATAATAGATTGGCGAAAGTGGCCCCTAAATTGGTCCACTGCTTGCAGACAAGCGCTATCTCGGGAAGAAAGATGACAGACTCATTATGTCTGCTGAGAGAACTTTTTTACTCTATACAGAATGAAAGTTGGAAAGGTCACCTCCTCTTATTGGATCAAGTTAAGGCCTTTGACAAAGTGAACGACAATTATCTGTGGACATTGTTGAAAGCTAAAGGTATACCACCCCTTTTCGTTACTTGGATACAGCTGCTCTATACGAATGCAAAGGTGACACCACAGATTAATGGATGCCGGGGCGACCCAATCACTTTGCATTCGGGTGTCCGCCAAGGATGCCCACTGAGCCCATTACTTTATGTTTTGGCCTTGGATCCGATCCTGATCAGGATTCAGAGAGAACCCCATCTGCAAGGACTTTCAGTCTCTATCCCCCTGCCCTGTGAGACCTTCCCGGGAGGGAGGAGGAGGGAGAGTGATGGGATATCCGAACCACCTGTCCACTCAGAACCGCATTCTGAGTTTAAGGTAAAATTTGTAGCTCATGCTGATAATGTTACATTACTGTTATCAAATGAAAATGAAATCCCTGTAATACTAAACCTCTTCTGGGAATATGGCAAGATCTCGGGCTCAGAATTAAATGCTGACAAAAGCGTATTTGTTAAAATGGACCCCGGACGCCAGCAACTCTCGTGCCTACCCATCTCTGAATGTAAAAGCGAAGGGGCTCCAGAGTCCAAACTGAAGAGGGTAGATACAGTAAACATTTTGGGGATTGAATATGGGATTAAGGAAAAAGTCTGGGGCGGGGGGGTGGAATTGGACAGATTGGGAAGAAAAAGTAATTCTTAAAATCACCATGTGGAAAAAATGGAGCCTTGCCATGTTCCAGAAAGCGGTTTACATCCGGACTTACCTGATATCCCCGGTGCATAACCTGGCGGTAGTCTATCCTCCCCCACTCGTTCTCCTTCGGAGAGTTGAAAGCCAGATCTTCCATCTAGTATGGCACACAGCGTCCTTCCCTTTGGCCCGTGCAGTAGCATTTAAGGAGGTTGAGCGGGGAGGCCTAGCCCTACCTGCCCTGCAACCCTATTTTGTAACTGAATTCATGTCCTACAGTTTTGGAAACTGGATTTTCGTGAATGTCCATGATATGTCCAACCTCCTGCAAAAAACCTGGGTCTCGCTTTTCGCTCTGCGTTGGCGCAAGTCAGCATGGGGCATAGCATGGTGGGGGAAAGGGTCTTTCAATGGTAATATCACACAAGTATTAAAAAGAGAACACCCGGACTACTTGAGAGATTTGTTATTCACACTGAAAAAATGGAAGGTTGAACCGGATCTATTTAAAGGATCCTCCTCAGTTAAGCAGCTAAGGAAAACAATTTATGGAGAGATTCTAGAAGTGGGTTTCTTAAAACCTGATTTAGAACGTAAACGCTACAAACACCGCACTTCACAGTACTTGTTGCAACCCGATCACCCTATCGCTCTCTTTAAGGAGAAAAAAGTCCCTTTCCATTTATGGGAAACAAGGTGGCGCTTATACCATCAAGTACTACCACTTACTGCGGCTAAGCCATGGCTCCCAGAGGACCAGCAAGAGTGCCCTAAAATCACCTGCAAACAGAAAGCTAGTGAGCTAGGTAAAACATAAAACATTTCTTAAAAGAGTGTGTGGTAGCCAAAAGAGTGTGGCAGGGAGTAAGCAAGCTGTTAGAGTGGCCTGATTTGGAAAAACAGACTTGGGAAGAACTAACCTCGGGTATGAGTGATAGAACCTCCTTTCGAGGTCCCAGAAAGAAACCTTCAAGGAAACGGGACGGAACAGGTGCCCCCATACATTGGAACGTTCCCCTTCTCATAATCAGGTTAGTAAACTTGTATGTCATTTATGCAATGCTCGTGCATAGGAATAGGGTGGGAAGACGCGACCAAGAGGTTCACACAGATGAGACAATAAATCTCTTCTGGAAAAGTTTGTATGGTTATGTGCAAAAAGACAAGAGTGTCTCTTCTAAACAGCAATGGGACAAATTGTGGAAATGGACGTCAGACGTAACCCCCCCCCCACCCCGATTACCTGATGTGCCTTGAAATCCCCCACCCCCGAGTTACAGTACTACCTGCATATACTTCATAACTTGTGTGTTTCCAAATTCTTGTGTGTAAATCTTTGTAGATATATCATGTACAAACAACCACTTTGTATATAATTGTGCTTTGGCAACGTACAGTATGCTTTGGTAGTTTGTTGGTTCAATAAAAAAATCTTGTCCTATTAAAAATAAAATAAAATAAAATCTTGTCCTATCTTAGAGAAGCCAGGGAGGGAACTTGAAACCGTCTGCTCTTCCCAGAGCGGCTTCATCCCCAGAGGGGAATATCTTGCAGTGCTCACACATCAAGTCTCCCATTCATATGCAACCAGGGCAGACCCTGCTTAGCTAAGGGGACAAGTCATGCTTGCTACCACGAGACCAGCTCTCCTCTCCAAACCAGCTCTCCTGTCCGTGACCAGCTCTCCCCTCCAGACCAGCTCTCGTCTCCAATTATCATAATTGGGATGGTTATATCAAATACATGGGATTGGCTATGCAGTGTATCTAGTGTAAATTGCTGGCATCTTTACTAAATTAACCTAAGGAAGTCCCACTGAAATAAAAAGGACAAGTTTGACCGGTCTTTTATTTTTTTCCTGTTCAACACCTATGTCCCTGTAGGCACTCTAAAAACATAACTGAAGGAGAGATTCCAGGAGTATGTTTAAGTCAACTGGAGTTTCACTAGAACTAGAGTATGTGTAACATGATGAAATCTTAATTTCATTAAAACAAAATAGATGCTTGAATATTAGCTATGTAGAAGAAATGGCCATAACAATTATTACAGGAAAACTTCAATGCAGAAACTAAGGTCACGTCCTTTGGAGAGAGTACCCTATCAGAAATCCAGCACAGCCTTTAATTTTTCAAGGCTTCTTTCCAGTGCTTTCACAGTTCCTTTTAAACTGAATCAAGGCTCCTTTTATGAGCTTTTAAATTGCCAGTGTTGGAGTCCAGCCTGAAGAAAAAAGCCTCGAAGGACAGACTGTGGGGAGTTAACTCGCAAGTGGGCAGCGGGTTTTGCACGCACTCCTCACTTAGACATTCCTTTGCCTTTTAAGTTGGACTTCCCCCTCTCCCTCTGCCCCCCTCCCTTACTCTGTTATTAGGGCAGATCCAGGTTCTTCAGCTACAGGAACAATGACTTGCCATAATCCACAGCTTAGTTCTCTCCATAAAAGATGGGGGGGGGGGTGCGCCCACAGCCTCAGCTATATCAAAAATATAGCATCAATAATTATCCAAGTAAGGGAAATGTGTTATCCATCCATCACAGTGGTAGGCGGCTACATAGCCCTTTTGTCTAGTGTGCTATAGATTTTCCCAGTCCCTAATGTACTTATTTACAATACAAATGAGCACTGCATTGTCATTTCCTGCTTTTGGTTAGCAGCATTGCACCATACATTGTTTAGGAGTTGTGCTCTAAACACACGTACTTGGAAGTAAATCCCATTGATTTCAACAAGACTTACTTTCAAGTGAATGTGCTTAAGATTGCATTGTAAAAATGCCACTGAACTGTGACAGAAACACACTACCTCGTGTTCAAGCTTGGCTAACATTCTCTGGGCTACAGTGATGCATGGTTACAAAAGCCATGCTCTGGAAGGAACATTCAAGACTCATAATAGGGGAGTGACTACAGACTATGGGAGAATATACATAGGAGAGCCCAGACAATGTTGTTTTAAGGAAAGCAATGGGGGTTGGGGTGGATTTAGAACTGTAGAGCCACAGGGGGAAAGGAGTTGGGTTTACAGCTCTTTCTCCACTGCTACCGTCAAGATTTCCCACCAATGGGTTTCTTCCAACTATTGGTCTTTGTCTTCACAGACTGGCAGTGACCTCTCCAAGGTTGCAAGCAGGAATCTCTCTCAGCCCTCCCCCAGAGGCAAGTCACATGACTGACTTCCCCAGCTGTGCACCCGCCTGGGCTTCTTCAGTTATATTCATCCTCCAAAATTTGTGGGTGTTAAGACCTGGAGCCTCTCTCTCTCTCTCTCTCTCTCTTACCACTATTCAGCCTCATTTAAGATTTCTTTACGTCATGAGCTGAGCTTCAGTGAGGGGGGGCATTTTAAAATCTTGTCTCTGGGCCCACTCCAACCTTGCTATGCCCCTGCTATGGATGTTGTTGAGTTTTGTCATTCTTGAGAAGTTGTGGCTGGTTGCTGTAAATACAGGCCCCATTCAAGCTAAAGTCAACAGTCATGGCTGAGACCCTCTGAAACAAACGGAAACAGGCAATCTTTGATAATGACTGACTTGTCCCATTGCTTTCAGTGGGATTTTGTCACAACTGACTTGAGCTGGTTTGGAGCTGTAACAATCCATCGTAGGTTATGCATCATCTCTTACTGTGGAGACCAGCCCGAAAAAGCAGAATTCTGCCCTCTTCATGCATTCATTCCTTTTTGTCTGGACTGACAACAGTTCCAAAGGATCATAATTGTCCCTTTTTGCCAGCTTGAGCCAAGACCCTGAAGTGCGAAAGTCGTTATCCTCTGTTCCTTCCCTTTGCTGCCCCTGAGCCTTACCGTCTGCCTTGACTGCATAAACCTGCCATTGTAATTAATGTTTCTGTGCTCCTGTTCTTCCTTGAGATTACTATATATGGGAAGAACAGAGACACAGTCCTCTTTGTGCAACGATAGAAGTGTTGTTATTACTGTCCGGGGAGAGAAAGCTCAGTGCTTCCCTGTTACAGCCTACACAATGCAGCTGGACTTCCCAACAGCCACTTTGCCAAGAGGAGGGCCAGCCCTGGGAAATGTACAACAGGCATGTTGCTGAGCCGTTAAAATATCTGCTAAAATGTAGCAGACACGTTCTGATTATATTGGACAGGTGCCTGGTGCTGCACTAGCAGAACTTTCCTGGAAACATCTCCTGCCTATTATGGAGGACAGACAGGCTTGAAACGAGGAAGTTTGCAGCTTCGATTACAGGGGCATTGTTATATATGGATGTTGTATATGTATATAGACACACAAATGCTTCCTTTGTTATCTGACAACATAATGGCATAGTGGGGTAAAAACAGTGTCTGTCTTCTGCAGAAAGTGATGTGTAACCCCATGGTTTGACCGTTAAGTCGTATATATTCTGTTTTATATAGTACTCTGTAATGATTTTTCAGATTCATTTCAGCACAGTGGGTAGAATAACTTGAGCTCCATTATCCAGTCAAGCAAGAGAAACTGTCAATGTGAAAAAAGTAGGATATCATGTATGAACCACAAAATCAATAGTACTGATGATCAGTTGTGCCCCTCTTAAAGGGGATGGGTCATGAGAGTTCATTTCACAATTGCTTGCCTAACTACACCATCAGGAAACAGAATTGCATCGTTTGCCAAACCAGCACACATCAAAAAGATAATTTCACATGAAGGGGAAATTGCCGCCACCACCCACACCTCTCCCACTTCACCTCACCCCACCCCCAATGAAAGAAACCAAACCAAAACTCACTGCTGGAGCTTCCCGATCACAGAGAAATGTATGTAATTTCAATGACAGCACTACTTAATTGTCAGAAATTTCTTTTTGTGCCTTATATTTAACAATAAAATAAAATAAAAAAACCCAGGCTTTTATATGATTGTCTCTGCTGCTGCTTCTTTATATATTGTATTTTGTATGGTTATTTTATGCTTGTAATTTAAATCTTTTTAGTCAGATTCATGTTTTTATATTTTAGCTTAATATTTTAATTGTGTATTTTTATAGTCTTATTTAATTTTTCTGTGTGAACCGCCTTGGGATTGTATTAATGAAAGGCGGTTTATAAATTTAACAATAAATAATCCACATATTCCTATCTTTCCTTTTTTTTTTAAAAGACTATTAGATGGGCCTTTAAGATACCATTACTGTTAAGATTTCTAGTAAATAAGCTCACAGAGTGACCAGAGTTTCTCAGGCATCAGAGTTACACGCCATCTAGTGGCCTTACTAGAAACAACTTTTTTAAAGGCATGTGAATCATAAGAATTTCTTAAAACAAAAACAAAATACTCCGAAAACAATATCTTCCAGCAACAGCTTCCAGAAAGAGGGTTTCCTTAACATTGTCACATAGCATGAAACTGATGATACCCTGAGCTGAGCAAAGAGGCACCTTTTAAAAGTGGTGAATCCCTTTTTGACCAGGGGGAGAGTAACTGGCCCTATCCAACCCCAGCACAACATCCCTCCAGTGGCTGTTGCTGGTGTCTGTCTTATGCTTCTTTTTAGACTGTGAACACTTTGGGGACAGGGATCCATCTTTCTTTCTTTCTTTCTTTCTTTCTTTCTTTCTTTCTTTCTTTCTTTCTTTCTTTCTTTCTTTCTTTCTTTCAACCACTATGGGGACTTTTGTTGAAAAGTGGTATATAAATATTCGTATTCGTCGTCGTCGTCGTAGTAGATCCTATTCCAAAACTTCATCATCTAAATAGTAGAATGGTAGCTTTTGCAATGGCAGAGTTGAGCAGAAAGTGAGTATAAATATAGAGGACTGACATTTGATTATGTATTTATTTAATCCATTCTTACTCTGTCTTTCCACTAAAAGGCACTCAAAGTAGCTTACCATATAAAAGCATACAAGGAGAGTACAATAAGATTGTTCTCACAACCATTCCAGGCAGGGCTGAGGGGGGCGTGGGGAGGGGGAGAGGCAGGACACAACCTACCTTCCACCATATGATCTGCGGCGCTCTGTGATTGCTTGCACTGCACACTCACATGACTAGGACGTGAGCAATCGACGAGCAGCGCGGGGGTAGGGAAAAGCAGGCATCCCACAATGCAACACACCCCACAATGCAATGCACAAGGAGCACAGTGCATTGGGGGATTTTCCCACCGCCAGGCACTCTAGCCGCCTGTGGCTGCTTGGGCTGCAGGCTTCCCAAGCAGCCATACATACAACTGGGGACTACGCTATGAGGGTGCACTCATGCCCTTCTACCGCAGTAAAAGCCCAGGTAGAAAACTCGGACTACCTAGTGGGGAAGCTCTAGGATTAGGCCCGATCCTGGCTCTCCACATGAGCAGCCCTACCGAGGGCTGTGCAATCTTAGGCAGGGCTGCTCGTGTGCATGCCCTCACTGTGTGACAATGCAACATAACAATAGAATTATAAGGAGAAAGAAAATGCAATACCTTGTTCAAGGAAGGCGAAGGGAGAGGGCAGTGATGGGTCATCCTAGCTCAAGGAAGAGAGTTCAGTACTCTAGGTGCCCTCTCCTGTGTCCCAACTCAATGCAGCTCAGGATGCAGAGGAAAATCTTGGCAGAAGACCTTAATACAGGGATCCCCAACCTGTGATACTAGAGATGTGGTCCTCCACAATAAATTGTGGCTAGGGATGATGGGACTTGTAGTCCAGCAACATCTGGAGCACCACAGGTTGGGAACCCCTGCCTCAATTGATGGGCAGGTTCATATAGGTGATTGCATAGGTAATCCAGTCCCAAGCTATTAGGGCTTTGAAACTCTCCAAACTGGGCCAGGAAACAGACCAGCAGGCAGTCAAACACTCGCAATAACTGGCTCCAGTCAACAGCCTGGCTGCTATATTGGGAACAAGCTGACGTTTCCTGACAGTTTCCAAAGGTGCCCCTGTGTAAAGTGTACGGCAGTAATCTAAATGCAGCCACCACCTGGGCATCCAGATTAGTGTCTGAGTCTAGGAGTCGTCAGAGGCTGCAAAGCTGTCATCTCAAATAAAGTGTTCATCCAAGACAAGTTGAATCTCCATCCCCAGACCAGCACTTCTACTGACCAGGGACTCCTGTGTCTTGTCTGAATTCAGCTTGAGTTTGTTAAACCTCCTTCATTTCATTCCAATTTCAGACAATGATTCAGAACACCAGCAGTTTCTCTGGCATGAAACAGAGTTGAGTGTTGCTCTGCATACTGGGGATACCATACCGTACTCTAAATCTGTAACAGGGGGATCTGGGTACAGATTAGCAGGGCTGGAGACTAAAGAGGTAAATAAATGTATTGGCTGGACCCAGCCATAATGTTAAGAACATAAGAACAGCCCTGCTGAATCAGGGCCTATCTAGTCCAGCACAGAGCTGCACCTGGGTAATTTTGGAGCCTGGACCTAAAGGCCTTTGGAGCCCCCCTCCCCCGGCTGCAAGTTAAGCATCATTTTTTAACATGTTAGGTTCTTGAGGGCACAAACCACACTTCCCAGGACAGTAGGGTTGCCAACATTACGTTGGCTGAATTCGGGACACAAGTGTCGGAGGGAATTGGGGGGGGAGTCTTGGAGGTGGGGCCACCTAGAGGAGGGACTTGGCCCCTGTGGCAAGGGCACATCTGCCAGGCACGCTTACCTGTGGTGACGTGGTGGCTGCCACTGCGCAGTGGCAGTGCATTGGGGATGGTGGCGAGATCTCCGCCTGCCTCCCAAACTATGACAGGTGGGGTTGGGCGCACAGGCACACTGGAGGCGGGCAGGAGAGATGGCGGCAAAGGAACTCCTTCCTCGTTCCCACCTTCCTCCCAGATGAGGCAAATCGGGCTGATTTCAGGTCTCTTCACACATGTGTGGCATTTGGGAGGCCGGTGTGGCAGGGGTGTGTGTGCAAGGAGCCCCTGCCATGGCCGTGGCTGTTCCTGCCAGCGGCTTTTTAAAACAACCTTTCCCCTCGCCACCTCCACCCGCGCATTTAGCCCTTTACTTATAAAGGGGAGTCCTTGCTGGATTCCCCTTTACAAGTATCCCTGTTGGGCCCATCCAGTCAGCTCGCAAGGTGGCTTGACAATTGGCCAGACCAGGCCAAGGCTCATTCAAGCCTAAGTCGCCTGGGGTAGCTCGCATACAGTCTGCATTCGATTGAATGCAACCATTCTAGCAGCCATCTGGCAGCCTTCTGAACTGGGCAGCTATCTGGCTTGAACATCCCTACCACATCCCGTGGCAGAGAATAGGCCTGTGCAAATTTGGATTCAGAAAATCGGATTTTATCTGAAATTGCCCCAAACTGGAAAAATCTAAATCAGATTTTATTTTTTAAAAAACCAGATCAATAAAGTTGGAATGAATTCCAAAATATCAAAATTAATTTTGGAAATACTTTGGAATTTTGGATTAGCAAAATAGAATAGGATTCCCCCCACTCCCCACAGAAGTGAAACGGGAAGTTGAAACAAAATCACTAAAAATCCGCTGTTGGTGCTAGAGCCTTGAAACCTGCCACATGTGGGAAAGGGGGCCAGGAACTCCTCTAGTGAATTTGAAAAGGATTGTTCAATCCCCTGATCTTTGGTGAATTGTTGAAATATTTGTTAAAATGGCTAAAAATGGTGAAATCTGGCTTGTTTCAAGCCAGAACTTTACAAAAATGTCTGAAGCTTAAGACCCAACTTGGACTATCATTCAACCAGCATGTGGAGGAATCTGCCTTTTGCCTTCATTAAAAGGGCTAACAGCATGTCCCTTTCCCCCCTCTTTTATATTTCCGGAATGGATGGGCATACAGTTATAAAACCTGGCACACATGAAGTCCACATTGGTGGGATTGTCGTCCAGGGTTCAATAAAGTGGCTAAAATCATTGCATCAGGAAAGTGCTTTGAGAAATGCACTTTAAGGTTTTGTAGGGCAAGTCCCACAGTCTCTTGCGGTTGGAAGGGTAACATCTCAGTCTTACCCAAAACGTATTTGGTTTCGTATTTTAGTATAAGTTGTGTGAGTCAGTGAGTGTGAAAATGCAAGAGACAATTCCATGTGTTGGCAATACTATTTCACCACAATTAATTGTGCTGGACTTGGCCAAAAGAAAAAGGAGGCAGCACAACATACACTCATGAGAATCTGCTCTTGAGACATGCCAAATATTTACATTTCAGACCAGAGATTCTGCCTGTAGCCAACGTGACTATCCCAACATATTTGTGATCTTGTTATTTCTTTTTGCTGCTAGGTGGCAGTATAGTATGCTGCCTAGAGACACTACATGTCATTTACAGCAATCCACAAGCATGCAATATTTTGTTATCCAGCACTGTTGCTGTATGAAGCTTCCCAGCATGGAAACATCACAGTCTTCTCAGCTATTTTATTGCCTTCTATCCCAGCCTAGTTACACACTGGACCACAGGAAGCCATTGCAAAGCATGTTACAATACACTTACTGAGTTACATGTGCATGGCTTCCCCAGTGCTTTTGTACCCGATTGCTATTCCATGGTGCTCCTACAAGTTAGCATCTTGTGATCTCACATCACATTTTTGTGCAAAACCAATATACTCCATTCCAACAATGCTAATGGAGTTCCATGACACACAGTGAATAGCCCTATTCAGATGTTCCTCGAATCTGGACATAATGCGAAAACCAGAGTTACACGTGGCAGAGGTTGGAACTCCAATATGTCTGAATGCGTGCAATTGTGGTTTCATGGCAAAAGCAACCTACAGTTTGCCTCGCCAAACTCCAATTTGAACCTTTGGTTTTCAGTAAGGTTCACTGCCAACTTCTGGTTTGGCCAGTGAAGCATTATATCTGAATGCGGATGGTGCCATAACATAGGAACATAAACGTAGGAACATAAGAAGCTGCCATATACTGAATCAGACCACTGGTCTATCTAGCTCAGTATTGTCTTCACAGACTGGCAGCGGCTTCTCCAAGGTTGCAGGCTGGAATTTTTCTCAGCCCTATCTTGGAGAAGCCAGGGAGGGAACTTGAAACCTTCTGTTCTTCCCAGAGCAGCTTCATCCCCTGAGGGGAATATCTTGCAGTGCTCACACATCAAGTCTCCCATTCATATGCAACCAGGGCAGACCCTGCTTAGCTATGGGGACAAGTCATGCTTGCTTCCACAAGACCAGCTCTCCTCTCCTCTCCTCTGCAGTCCCATGCAGTTTTTGAAACCATAATAATAGAAACAGAGGTGCCGACCTGCCCAGGATTGTGCCCACTCCATGCTTGCAGTACTTCTCGCTGGCCGACTCTCCGAGCAGTGGCCCTGCCCCCTCCTGTCTTTGATCGAGAAATGCAGTTGCCTGGCAACAGGGATGCAACCACATGCAATCCCGAGCTTGTCAGCCTGTCAAGTGGCAAAGTCACACAGGGCTATTACTTCTTCCCACTCTGTCCCTTGCTCCCACCTCCTGGCAAGCAGGAGGGAAAGGGAATGGGAGGACAGGACAGGCTCTAGGTGCTTTGCTTCCCGAGAATGAAGCAACAATAATGTATGTTCACAACACTCCAGGTGGCAACTTAAGCAGGGCACACCATTAGAGTGCAAGGACTGAAACATATGGAAGGTGGGGGCCCGGGGTCAGATTTAAAAGGCAGCCTCAACCAGGGATTCTTGAACAGCCAACTTCTATTCTTTGCATTAAAATGTTGGGGAAGTGGGGCCCAGCCCCTTCCCCTTGGGGGTACCTATGCAGTCCCTAAGCTGACTCATGAGAAGAGCTGGGCAGCAGAATCAGCACTGCCCCAGTGAAAGGAGTGATTAAACATGTGCGATGACGGATGCTGATCCCGAGTGGGACCACTCACTCATGAGAGTGTAAGGCCATGGGAACACCCCCTCACAATTCATGAGAAGAACTGTCTGAGGGGACAGCAGTGTTGGATGCAATTGCTAATAATGGGTGGTGACAAAACATCCCCTTCCCACACATACAGCTCTCTCACAAGTGTCAGGCCATGGGAGCTCTATATTGAGCCAGGTTGCTCTATACAGTAAAGCCAAAGGGATGGGTACCCCGGCAATTGCTCTCTCTGTCTTGGTGACTGCCGCAAATTAGCTGTCAAAGTGTATCCCCTGCTAGTCCGTCTGCCCGTGCTTGTGGACATGTGCACCTTGCTTGTGCCCTAAAACGGTGACCCCGATTTCCTGGGATCACTGGAAATTGGAGCTCCCCTCTCCTGCGATTCCCCACAGCAGCAGATCTGCAACACTGGCCCGAATGCAACACCTGCCCGAACACAGGAATTTTGAATGGGGATAAAGATCTGTGACTGCACCCGGTGTTTCCCCTGTCTGGACATGTGGCTAGGCTCCGACACATGGAGCATCACAATCTCCTTTGGATCTGTGTGAGGCTTCCTAGGGGAGAAGGGGGTTGCAGTACAGAAGTTCTATTGTTAACCAGAGAGAGTGGGGGCCCCACACAAACGGGGGCCCTTTTGTTTGGTTAGCTCAACTCATGAGCGTGCAAACAGACAGGAGACTGAGGGTGTCTAACCCAATGGTCCTCCCCAGTTGACTGGCCCTCTCATGAGAATACTGGCCCACTGGCAGCAAGCTGCCAGGGGAGCAGGAGTGTGGTTTGGTCTGCATGGACTGCTTTGCTGGCGTGAGCCCTTGCAAGAGCATTCTAGGTTATGGCAGGACAGACCACCCCCCTTGCAAGGATCCTTTGCCCTCCCTCATATACATATCGCCTCCTAGGAAGTCATCATTTCCCTTTCCCTTTCCTGAGTAACAAGAACATAGTGGCACCCAAGATCCCCCCCTCCTGAACTCATGCTTGTACATGACAGTTCTGTTGCAGAGCTCTTAGGAGGTGGGCGCTGCAATCACCGTCAGAAGCCGTGCTGGCATGGCATGGAGTAGCCATGGAGAGGGATTTAAGTGCCCTTTTCAAGCTGAGGAAGGGCGGGCCATTCCAAAAAGGCACGATCATGCTTTGCAACCCCCCTTCAAGATCGTGGCCAATCAAAGCTGCTCTGGTGATATGCTGATATGCCCATGGTCTGGCGATGCAAGTACTACGGAGTGTGCTGGGATGCAGCCTCGGTGGACAACAAGGAGGGAGGGACCTCCCTCTCCTGAAACCGGAGCTTGCCAGACCGTGGTTGGATGAACGTCTGCAATGTGATTTACAGTTTAAAATTGAAAACGCGGGTTCATCAACGTAAGGTTTCATGTTACATGTGAATGCGCCCATTATGTTGTACTTGCATTCAGATGTCTGTGCACCAGTGTTCTCTCTAATATTTTCATCTATGTGCGGAATGAGTTTTGTCATAGGCAGCAGTATCAAGGCAGTGTGTGCAGCCACGTGCATTCAGAGTGGGGCCTTCCTGATTCATCCTGAATGGGATCTAAAATTAACTGAGCAGACATTTTAGAAAAACCTGTATGTGCACATGCGCACACCTTCGAAGGAACACTACTCTACACTCACATATGTTTCTGTACGAAAGACTGTTTATTTTAAAAGTGAAACTGGGTACAGACCCCTCAAATGCATGGTACAGATAGGAAGTATATTGCTGTACTTGTGTTCAATGTCATGTGAATAACTGTACCTGTGTACAGATCTATACCTCTGTATACTTGTTAGATGACTGAGATGACTTGTTAGATGACTTAGAGAGGAGAGCTGGTCTTGTGGTAGCAAGCATGACTTGTCCCCTTAGCTAAGCAGGGTCCACCCTGGTTGCATATGAAAGGGAGACTAGAAGTGTGAGCACTGTAAAATATTCCCCTTAGGGGATGGAGCCGCTCTGGGAAGAGCAGAAGGTTCCAAGTTCCCTCCCTGGCTTCTCCAATATAGGGCTGAGAGAGATTCCTGCCTGCAACCTTGGAGAAGCTGGTGCCAGTCTGTGAAGACAATACTGAGCTAGATAGACCAATGGTCTGACTCAGTATATGGCAGCTTCCTATGTTGACTGTTGAACATAACATGTGAATACGGAAAGCTGCTCCCTACAGTGTATATGCATTTGGCCTCCCCCCGCTCCAAACTGGTCATTGATGTTGTCAAAACTGAACATGTTGACTGCTTGTAAGAGGATATATTATTCACACACAGTAGCACACATCCCATGATTCTACATAGATATCGGTGGACTAGAAGCAAAACATAGGCTACAGGGGGGAAATAGGTACCTCTTCTAAAAAGCAGATTATTTTGACCTGTAGGAAGAGCTATGCTGTCTGCTATATACTCTGAATGTCCTATTCCACATTTTTTAAATCTGGGCAGTAAGTGAGGGACCACACCAAGCTGAAGTTGCCTGCCCATGAGGGCAAAGGGGATTAGGTGTGTGTTGCATTCTGTATCTAGCTCTTTTCCAAATGATCAGGCAGTTGCTTCATAATTGTCACACAATCAACACCAGTTTTTCATTTCAGCTTCCTATGTTCTCCCAATTAGCAGAAGGGATGGAACACAAACGGTCAGTTCCATCTGACACCTGGGTGCTGAGTGTGAGAACAGTGTTGCTTCTTTAATCTGCTGTCCAGCAGTACTTCAGCTGCTGCAGGACGTATTTGCATTTGTAGCATGTAGCAGAAATTCTGTGCATCCCATGGCCATCTGGAAGGAACCCATGCATTTCAGTGGGCCATTGCTTTAGGATGCCCTGACACTAGTCCACCATAGGACTTGCGTGCTGATAGTACCAGGCTCGGTCCCTGGCAGCATCTCCAGGAAGGGCTGGGAAAGACTCCTGCCTGAAGCCACGGAGAGCCTTTGCCAATCAGTGTAGACCAGGGTTGCTCAGCTTCAGCCCTCTGCAGATGTTGGCCCACAACTCCCATAATTCCTGGCTTTTGGTCACCGTGGCTGGGGATTATGGGAGCTGTAGTTCAAAAACAGCTGGTGGGCCTAAGTTGAGCAGGCCTGGTGTAGACAATATTGAGCTAGATGGATCAAGGATCTGATGTGTTAGAAGGCAGCTTTCTATGTTCCTAAGAGCAGCTCCAACGACCCACAGAGCCTGGCCTTGCTCCTCCACAATGCCAGGTCAGTTCAGAATGAGACCGAAATTGTCCATTATTTGATCATGGATGAGGGAGCTGACCTGAGACTTGGTTGGGGGAGGCAAGTGGTCCAGTGTGGGCCCAGCTTCTCCCACCAGGCTACCCTGTTGTGGAGCAGACTAGGGGAAGTGGGCGGGGGGTGGGGTGAGTGGTTGTGGTCTATAAGAATTCAATCTCCCTTACCAGGCCCCCTGTGAGACACTTGACTTATACTGATTGTGTATTTTTGAGGCTGGGAACTAGAGATAGATTGGGGATTCTGTTGGTGTACTGTCCAGGCCGCTGCCCAACTGACTCCCAAACTGAGTTGACGGGGCTGGTCACAGAGATGGTGTTGGAGTCTTCTATACTTTTGGTGCTGAGGAACTTCAATATCCACTTTGGGGCTGGCTTGTCTGGTGCGGCTCAGGAGTTCATAGCGGCCATGACAACTATGGGCCTATCCCAACTAGTTTCTGAACAAACTCATGTTGCCAGACACACACTCAATTTGGTCTTTTGTTCAGATCAGAGGTGTGTTCCATGGGTGGGGGATCTGGTGGTTTCTCCATTATCATGGACAGACCGCTACCTGGTAAAGTTTAGTTTCACAGCCACAATCTACCTCTGCAGGGGTGGTGGACCTATTAGGATGATCTGCCCAAAAAGGCTGTTGGACCCAGTAGGATTCCAGAAAGTCTTGGAGGGTTTCCAAGTTGGTGCAGCCGATGATTCTGTCAATGCCCTGGTGGGAAACTCAAATAGGGAACTCACCTGGGCAGTAGACATGATTGCTCCTAAGCATCCCTTCAAACCTGTTTCTGAAATGGTATACTGAGGAGTTGCAGGGGCTGAAGCAGCTGGGTAGGCAACTGGAATGCAAGTGGAGGAGAACCCGGCTTGAATCTGACAGGACGCAGCATAGGACCCATTTGAAGGCTTATGTGGTTGTGGTGCGTATAGTAAAATAAATAATTAATAATAATAATAATAGGTCTGCGCACATTGTGTTTGCATTCAGCAGAGCTATACGGGTTGTGAGGAGTTTAATTTCTGCTCCTTCTACTTTAAATCAGTCCCTGGAAACATTCTGCTGTGACGCATTTAGTGGGTTCTTTGCAGACAAAACCTTCTGTATTCAGGCCAACTTGTACTCCACTATTTCTGAAGGAGGTGTCCAGCAATTCCTCTTGCAGTATTCGAACAGATCAGTTTCAATCTGTGATTCCTGAGGATGTGGACATGCTACTTGGAGTGGAGCGGCCTACCACGTGTTCTCTGGATCCTTGCTCGATTTGGCTGTTTCTATCTAGCGGGGAGATTGTAGGAGGTGGCCTAGTTAATATCATAAATTCATCGCTGAGGGAGGGTGGGGTGCCTTCTTGTTTGAAGGAGGCATTGGTTTGACCACTTCTTAAAAAGTCTTCCCTGGATCCCTTAGCGATGGATAGTTATAGGCCAGTCTCCAATCTCCCTTGGTTGGGCAAGGTGATTGAGAGAGTGGTGGCTGACCAGCTCCAGGAGCTCTTGAAGGAAGCTGATGATCTAGACCCATTTTAAACTGGCTTTAGAGCTGGTTATGGGGTTGAGACAGCCTTGGTCAGCCTGATGGATGACTTCTACTGGGGAATCGACAGTGGGAGTGTTACTCTGCTGGTTCTTCTGGATCTCCTGGCGGCGTTGGATACCATTGACCATGGTATCTTTCTGGATAGCCTGGGGGAGCTGGGGATAGGAGGCACTGCTCTGCAGTGGTTCTGCTCCTATCTCTCTGGTAGATTCCAGATGGTGGAGCTTGGTGACAGTTGCTCCGTAAAACGGGAGCTGTTATATGGAGTCCCATCAAGGCTACATTCTGTCACCAAAGCTTTTTAATATCTACATGAAACCACTGGGTGAGGTCATCAGGAGTTTTGGTGCTGGGTGTTATCAGTATGCTGATGACACCCAAATCTACTTTTCCTTTTCATCTTCATCATCAGGAAATGGCATTAATTCCCTAAATGCCTGTCTACAGGCAGTAATGGTGAGGGATAACAAATTGAAGCTAAATCCAAGCAAGATGGAGGTGCTCATTGTAGGGCATCAGAATTTGTGGGATAAGTTAGATCTTCCTGTGCTGGATGGGGTTACACTCCCCTGGAAGGAGCAGGTACACAGCTGGGAGTATTCCTGGACCCAGGCCTCAACCTGGTATTTCAGGTGGAGGCCATGGTCAGGAGTGCTTTCTATCAGCTTCAGCTGATTCGACAACTGAGTCCATTCCTTGAAGAGGATGATCTCAAAACAGTGGTGCATCAGCTGGTAACCTTCAGGCCTGACTATTGCAATGTGCTCTATGTGGTGCTACCTTTGTACGTAGTTCAGAAACTTCAGTTAGTTCAAAACTGCGGCAGCCAGACTGGTCATATTATGCCTGTTTTGAAACAGTTGCACTGGCTGCCAATATGTTTCTGGACAAAATACAAAGTGCTGGTTATTTCTTTTCAAGTCCTGAATGGCTTAGGTCCAGGCACCTTCTTCAACATGTTCCCCACCACACGTTAAGGTCATCTGAGGAGGTCCATCTCCAGTTACCACTGGTATGAGGTAGACGTAGATGTAGGAGGCCACAGACCAGGATCCCAATGTCCAGGGGTAAGAGCTCCTCTGTATAAAAGGGAAGAAGACTTCCTTCAGAAAATGGGGGTCCTGCCCAAATGAAGAGAACAGAAAGGCATATAAACTCTGGCAAAAGAAATGCAAGGAGACAATAAGGGATGCAAAAAGAAAGTTTGAGGAGATATAGCTAGAAGTGTCAAGAGCAACAATAAAAACGTATTTAAATATATCAGAAGCAGGAAACCTGCCAGGGAGGTAGTTGGACTCACAGATGATGTGGACGTGAAAGGGACTATTAAGGAGGATAAGGATGTTGCATTGAAGCTGGAAGAGTTCTTTGCATCTGTCTTCACAGTGGAGCATAATGACAATATATACAACCACTTCAGAACTGAGCTTCTCAAGCTAGGAAACTGAAGAACTGGGCCAATATGAGGTGACAAGAGAGGATGTTTTAAACTGTCTTTAAAAACTAAACATTAACAAATCTCCAGGGCCAGCTGACATCCACCCAAGAGTTCTGAAGGAACTCAGATATGAAATTGCTGATCTCCTAGCAAAAATATTGAACTTTTCTCTATAGTCAGGCTCTGTACCAGAGGACTGGAAAGTAGCTAATGTAACTCCAATTTTCAAAAAGGATTCAGGGAGGATCTGAGAAATTACAGGCCAGTTAGTTCAGAGGAGAGCCGGTCTTATAGTAGCAAGCATGACCTGTCCCCTTAGCTAAGCAGGGTCTGCCCTGGTAATATTTGAATGGGAGACTACATGTGAGCACTGTAAGTTATTCCCCTTAGTGAATGGAGCCGTTGTGGGACGAGTATCTAGGTATCTCTGGCATCTCCAAGAAGAGATACTCTAAGAGTATCTCTGGCATCTCCAAGATAGGGCTCAGAGAGATTCCTGCCTGCAACCTTGGAGAAGCCGCTGCCAGTCTGTGTAGATAATACTGAACGAGATGGACCAATGGTCTCAGTGTATGGCAGCTTCCTGTGTTCCTAGCTTAACTCCTTTGCCGGGTAAATTGATGGAAAGAACTGATTTTAAACATATAGAAGAACAGGCCTTGTTGAAGGATAGGGATGTGCATGGAACTGCCTGTCCCGGTTTGGTTTGAGTCCGAACTGGACTAGAACCTGACCCAACCAGTTCAGTTCTGCACCCCCTCAAACCCACCCACCTCCGGTTCTGTTCGGCTGGGGGGAGGTTTTCACAATTTTTTTAAAAAGCCCTTTTAGCCCCTTTGGGGGGCTTTGTCTAGGCCATGAGGGGTGTGTGTCTGTGAAGTTTTCCCCTTCCCTCGTCGGCCTCCGTTATCACCACCATTGCCTGTCCAGCCACTTTGTCTGGCATTGCCCAGGGCCTCGCAGAGGCCATTTGCGCATGCATGGTGGCGTCCAAAATGGACACTGCGCCAACAAACGGAGGCCTGAACAAATGGACAGGCCACGGCGTTGATGACAGAGGTCAGTGGGGGGAGGAGAAACATTCACGGACAGCCCCCGTGGCCTAGACGAAGCCCCCCGAAGGGCTAAAAGGTATTTTAAAAGTTAAAATTTTAAAAAAATCACAAACATTTGAGGGGTTTCGGTCCCAGTCCAGATGGAACGGGGGGGGGGGTCGGTCCAACCCCCCGAACCATCTAACCGAACCGCTGAACCAGTTCGCATATCCCTACTGAAGGAGAACCAGCATGGCTTCTGCAAGGTCAAGTCTTGCCTCACTAACCTTTTGGAGTTCTTTGAGAGTGTCAACAGTACAGTTGTGTGGATAAAAGTGATCCGGTTGACATAGTATACTTGGACTTGGACTTCCAAAATACTTTTGACAAAGTTCCCCACTAAAGGCTCTTGAGTAAACTAAGGAGTCTTGGGCTAAGAGGAGAGGTTCATGTGTGGATTAGTAACTGGTTGAAGGACAGGAAACCAAGGATAGGAATAAATGAACAGTTCTCTACATGGAGGGAAGTAAGAAGTGGGGTCCCCCATGGATCTTTACTGGGACCAGTGCACTTTAACTAATTCATAAATGATCTAGAAGTTGGGGTAAGCAGCCCAATTTACAGATGATTCTAAACTATTTAGGGTAGTAAAATCCAAAACAGATTGTGAAGAGATCCAAAAGGATACCTCCAAACTGGGTGAGTGAGCAACAAAATGGAAAATGTGGTTCAATGTAAGCAAGTGTAGTGATGCATATTGGGGCAAAAAAAAACCCCAACCTTACATATACATTGATGGGGTCTGAGCTATTAGTGGAGAAAGATCCAGGAGAAAGATCTTGGGGTTGTAGTGGACAGCTCATTGAAAGTGTCAACTCAGTGTGCGGCAGCTGTGAAAAAGGCTAATTCCATGCTAGGAGTCATTAGGAAGGGGGTTGAAAATAAAAAATGCTAATATTATAATGCTCTTGTACAAAACTATGGTGCGGCCACACCTGGAGTAATGTGTACAATTCTGGTCACCACATCTAAAGAATGACATTGTAGAACTGGAAAAGGTGCAGAATAGGGCAACCAAAATGATCAGGGGCCTGGAGCACCTTCCTTATGAGGCAAGGCTACAGTCTCTGGGGCTTTTTTGTTTGGAAAAGAGGCAACTATGGGGAGACACAATAGAGGTGTATAAAAATATGCTTGGAGTAGAGAGAGTTGACAGAGAGAAATTTTTCTCCCTTTCTCATAGCACTAGAACCAGGGGTGGCCAGGAAATTTAGGACCAACAGAAGGAAGTACTTTTCCACACAGCGCATAATTAATCTATGGAATTCTGTGCCACGGGATGTGCTGATTGCGTGAGTGTATGGATGAATTACAAGGCAAAGCCACAGGGGGGCGTGTGTCTGAAAGCTGATGCGATTTTCATTGCAGCTTTCTTGCTCTGTGAAAAAGACAGCGTGTTATATTATTTAGGATTCCTCCGTTCCCGAAGAGGAAAGGAAAGAGAAGGAGTAAACCCATAAGCAGTTAACTCTTCAGAAATAGATCTTAAGCCACGTTTGCGAGTATCCTTCCTTGATCTTTCCCCCACTATATGATGATGTTAAGTTCCCCTATTAAGCCAGCCCTTTCCATCGCCTTGCCCCATCTCTCCAATGCAGGGCGACGGTTTCCTGGGGGAGCCCTTTCTCTGTAGCACTGAATTGCGGAATGTTGTTGTTGCTGCGGAGTACAGGTAAGTACGCAGTTGCGCTCTCTGGTTTTACGCATTTTTGCCTTCCCGCTGCATAACATTAGGGCGGAGATGCGACAGTCCAGACCCTCTTCCCTCCTTTTGGGGCTTTCTCTCTAAATGCAGAATCCCTGTATTGCGTATCAGCAAGAACTTACCGGAAAACGTTATGAAAACTGGGTTTTCATTTCCCATGTAGTTATTGCTTGTGTTTTCTCCCTGCTTACTTTGATTAAGCTGCTTTATTTGCTTTCTCTTTTCAGTTTTCACTTTTGTATTAATCTTGGGGTAGTGCTTATTGTTTAAAATAGTAGCTGCTGGAACTCCAGCCAGATTGCAAGTCGCCTTTGCCCTAAAGCGGGTGGAGGTGGAGTTATCTGTCGTAGTTACGTTTGGCTGGTTTGGGTGTTAACAAAATTGAAGTCAGTTGTGTGGCAGACTATGCAGATCCCACATGTAGGTCACTCACAGGCGACAGGGAAAGGTGTTCTGCACATGTTCAAGAGACACGTCCTTCTGGAAGATAAGCCCTGAATCAAATTAAGCCCTCGACTTTTGGATTTTAGTGCGTTTTCATGATGTTCTTTCTGATCTCCACACCTTGATCTAGGGGCTCTTTTCTTTGGAGTTTCATTGGGGTGGATTAAGCTCTTTGCTGCCTGTAGGTGGCCAAAGATTTGTCGCCCTAGTGGCAAAGGAGGATGGAAGGGGGAAGTTCCAATCTATTTTAAAACTTTAAAACCTCCACTGCGCACGCATGCACACACAGAAGCATGAAATCGGGTGATAGCTGTTATTTGCGAGTTAGGCAGGCTTGGGTTAGGAGGGGTATTGCTGCCCTCTCCGCCACTACGCTGCTGCGCTGTAGCACGGTGGTGGTTTCAAAGTTAAAAACTAGATTTGAAACCGCCCTCCGCCCCTTTTAAAATTTAATTTCCCCCCCCACAACACCCAAATTTGCTGCTGGGGGTATTTTTCCGCCATAGGCAGTTGCCTCTACTGCCTCTCCTTTAATCCTCCAGTGAGTTTCATCATAATGAAAATATAAGGTAGAAGCTGGCAAAACTGAGTTAAGGAAGGCCTAGCTCAGTTTTGCCTGTGTGTGGGGCAAACCCACCTCTGGAACCTCGGCAGCCAACTGGGGCTCCCAGTCGGCTTCAGGGAGTGGAGAGGGGATCCCCATGATGCACTGCACACTCATGCCACCATTATGGGAGTTCCAGGGAGGGGCGATGCATCCCGGCACCCCGACCGTCCACGCTGCTGGCAGTAGCCAACAATCATCTGGGCGGGTGATCCACCTGCACAAGAAGGAACCCTCAGTCATCTGTGGGCAGGTAAGCTTTTTAAGGCTTCCTCCCTGCTAGCCCTCTTGCCTTTTCTCACTGATCGTGAGAAAGGGCTCATTGTCTGGAGTTGCAGGGTGTGAAAAGTATTATGGAATTGTAAGATTCTGTATAGGACTCCGTAACCTCCAAACTAGACTGTGATTCTAACATTACACTTGAATGGGTGTAAACCCAATTGAACTAAGTGGGATTTTATGCCAAGCAAATTTAGGACTGAAAGGGCATTCATTCTGTAGAGTAGAATTGAGCTTGCTGGCTTTAGGATGCAATCCTAAATCTGCTTATTTAGAAAGTCCCATTGAACTCTATTATTAACTTTTAAGTAACACTCACAGGTTCAAACTATTAGTCATCTCTTGTTCTAGAGTCACTGTTCTGCAGGCCACCTGCTTTTTGTGATAGACTTGCTTATGTTCTGTGCAGTGTCCCGCTGATCCAAGAGCGGGACACATGTACTGTTTCCATGCGACTCCAAGGATGTCCTCTCTGCTAATGAAGGCAGAGAGATTCTGTGGTTACTAAGGGTTACGTCCTTCTGTAGCAATGATTCTTCCATCATTCCCAATGGGAAAAGAGTTGCTACAGCGATGCTGCAGTCCTTAGTAGCCGTGGGGCTTCCTTGCCTTTGCTAGCAGCGACACACCACTCTGTTGGACTGGTGGAGTACCACACAGAATTTAAGCCACTGTAGTTTGGATTATGGGCTTGTGGCCTGGTGGCAGCATTAAGTGGTGCTTGGGGCCCTTTTGAGTATATTCTGTTAGGCTGTGATACTGCAATAAGGAACCCTTTTAAAGTTTGTATCTTGGGCTGTGAACAATAAGGAAAGGAAATATCTGGTAGCCTAATCTTTCCTTCAGCCATGCACATGTTTCCTTGGCAGTCTCATTTAAATCAATGGGATTCCTCCCAAAGATGCTATGTGTAAGATTCCAGCACCAGAGTCACAGTTTGAGTACTTTCATCTCTTATTTGCTGGCAGTCTTTCCCCTTCCCATTAGTTTAAAGGCAGTCAGAGTTGATGGTGAAGAAACTGGCTTCCCTCAAGCTTATTCTAAAGTTGTTCCACAAACTTCTCACCCTAAAGCTTAACATGTGAAAAATTTACAGTGAAATGTGTGGGACATGCACAGAATTTTAATAACTGGCATGCAGGAAGTATTTGTTTTGCATTTCATTACGAACTGATTATAGTGTGATCCATACAGCATTGATTATGTCTAAATTTGCTATGCTACGGGTTTTTCTTTGCTTATCTTACCTACTGCAGCTTGAAAAGAGGCCATAAGTGTAAATATCTTTTCATGGGGATGGGCAAGGCAAGGCAAATATGCTGTTTGATAGACTTAGCAGAAGCTAAATTAAAAACTATGTCCAAAAGCAGAGCAGATTACACTCAAACAAGATTTATATCTGCCTCCTTTGAGAATGGGCTTTGTTCTCTCTCTGTTGCAGCCACTAAATGAACTATGTGAGTGTATGCTTAAACTGGTGTTTTCAGTACATTTTTCTGGCCGGGCACATCATCTTTCCTTGGAGCTGCTTTTGGTATCATAGGAATTTGGTAGTAGGTAGTCCCTAGGGCATTTATATATTGCCTATAGCAGGGGTAGGCAACCTTGACTCTCTAGGTTGTGGCTGGGGATGATGGGAGTTGTAGTTCAACCATACCTGGAAAGACATGGTTGCCTGTCCCCAGCCTATAGGTTCTTACAGCCATTCAAATAGAGAAGTCTCTGGCTCTTATGCTTGTGGAGATCCATTTGAAAATGTGATGTCCAGTATACTAAAAATTCATAAAAAAGGAGGCAAGTCAAAGTCAAATTTGTTTTTCAAACCTCAGGACTTCAAGCTGAGACCCACAAATTTAGGCTTCACTCACTAGCCAGCCATTGTTTGTGGTCATCACCAGTCCCCTCTCTTCCCTCAGACCCTTTTCTGGCACACAGGCAGAGATCTTAGGAGAGAAGCAGGTTTGCTGTCATTTGCACTGGGATATGGAGCTGGTAGGAGAGAGTGGGAGCCCTCTCCTACTGCTCAGCAAGGATTCCGGCTGTGTCTTACCTTTTCAAAAATAACAGTGGAAATGAGACTTGTCTTGAGGAGATTTGTGTGGTGCTGCTGAGTGTTCTGCTCACCAGAGGGCTGTGGGCACTTGCCACTGGCAAGTGGATTTGTAGATGCCTGAATCCAAGGTTCTAATTTGCATCCAGAGATGCATGCAAGGGCATGTGTCCTGAGTTGAAAAGGTAGCTGGTGATGTGACAGAGGGATGTGGGTTGCAATTTAGGAAAGTAATCAAAGAAACCTACTTTGTGTGCTTGGGCCCAGTTCTGTGGCTCTTAGTGTCTGCATAATGTTTGCCTCAAACATCTTGTTTTAGAGGTAAGCAATTTGTAAATAGAAAGTATTATTTAAATAGAATGTGCCCCATTTTCAGTTTGGTGTATGAAAGTGATGTGTAAACAGGTTAACTAAATGTAACATATTTATGCAGAGTGAGTGTGGTCACCTGTGTGGTGATCAGTTGTGATCAGGTTGACCTGTTCTTCAGTAAAAGCATTGTTTCGTTATCATCCAAACTTTGGTTATAACGACTGTCCCAAAAGAATTAGCTATGAAATGTAAGTTACCTGTATTACGCTTACCTATGTAACCTTCTCTCTTTCATTCTTGGATACAAAATGGTGATTCATTGAAGAGTACTGCTTTGATAAAGATTGTAGACATACCAAATCCACTTAGGAACTGGAAAGATATATATTGGCACTAAAATGTACAAAGTAGCTAATTTGTGAACTTCTAATATTACTTTGACTGTATAACAAGTTAACTATAACTATAGCTACTAGTACTATAATTACTATAACTAGTAAGAAGTAATCAGCCTACTTTCCTTTCACTGTCTCTGCATCTGGACTAAATTTGGTGCAAATTGAGGTCCACAAGTTAGATCTCTTGCATGTCAAGAGTTCATGTGTCCGCCATCTTGGATCGGTGTGGATGTCATCATTACAAACTGCACCGTTGAGGTCTCCCTGTGTGTCACTCACTAGAGCTGTTCCAAATTTGGTTCAAATCAGTTAGTCCTCGTTAGTGCACTTGTGCCTCAAATGTTTATGCATCCGCCTTATTGGATCGGGGTGGGTGACATCATTACAAACTACACCACTGAGGTGTCCCTGTGTGTCACTCACTACAACTGTACATAATTTGTTTCAAATCAGTTAGATAGTCCACAAGTTAACCCACTTGCACTTCAAACAATCACACATCTGCCTTCTTGGATTGGGGTAGATGACATCATCACAAACGATGCCATTGTGGTGCACTTATGTGTCCCTACAGCTGCAGCAAATTTGGTTCAAATCAGTTAAGCAGTTCACAAGTCAGCTCACTTGCTCCTCAAAAGTTTTCATGTCTGCCATCTTGAATCGGTGTGGATGACATCATCACAAACTATGCCATTGAAATGTCCCTGTGTGTCACTCACTGCAGCCGTACCCAATTTGGTTCAAATGGGTTAGGCAGTCCACAAATTAACCTGCTTTCAACTCAATGTTTACGTGGCCACCATCTTGAATTGGAGTATATTACATCATCACATCACACCATTAGGGCATCCCTATGTGTCCCTACAGCTGCAGCAAATTTGGTTCAAATTGATTAAGAGGTTCACAGGTTAGCCCACTTGTGCCTCAAAAGTTTGCGCATCAGCCATCTTGAATTGGTGTGGATGACATCATCACAAACTATGCTGTTGAGGTGTCCCTGTGTGTCATTCACTGCAACTGTACCCAATTTGGTTTAACTTGGTTAGACAGTCCACAAATTAGCCCGCTTGCACCTCAGATATTCACGTGGCCTCCATCTTGAATTGGAGTGGATGACATCATCACACACCACGTCATTTGGGCATCCATATGTGTCCCTACAGCTGTAGCAAATTTTGTTCAGATTGGTTAGGCGGTTCACAAGTTAGCCCTCTTGCGCCTCAAAAGTTTACACGTCTGCCATCTTGGATCGGGGTGGATGACATCATCACAAACTTCGCTGTTGAGGTGTCCCTATGTGTCCCGACAACCGTAACCAGTTTGGTTCATATTGGTGCAGGTGTTGCAAAATTGATTGAGTGGGGGCAGGGCACACAGACAGAATTTCTTTCTTTCTTTCTTTCTTTCTTTCTTTCTTTCTTTCTTTCTTTCTTTCTTTCTTTCTTTCTTTCTTTCTTTCTTTCCCTCCCCAAAACTTGCGTCTCTGGGCAGTTTACAATTAAAATAATTTAAAACATCATATCACTTAACAATTAAAATAATTTAAAACATTAAAAATTTTAAAACATTTAAAACCCAGTATTATTATTTTTTTAAAAAAAATAATAATTGCTGGGTGATCTCATAAGCTTACTGGAATGTAGGCTTAAAAGGTGCAGTATTAAAAAAGTATTAAAGCCCCTGGTGGTGCAGTGGTAAAACTGCCGCCCTGTAACCAGAAGGTTACAAGTTCGATCCTGACCAGGGGCTCAAGGTTGACTCAGCCTTCCATCCTTCCGAGGTCAGTAAAATGAGTACCCAGAATGTTGGGGGGCAATATGCTAAATCATTGTAAACCGCTTAGAGAGCTCCGGCTATAGAGCGGTATATAAATGTAAGTGCTATTACTATTAAAACCAGCTGAGTTGTAATATTTAGTATTGCTTTGGGATCAGTGCTTTGTAAAATAACCCTTATCCTGAGATTCTCTACAACTGTAATTACCATATCATGAAGATGATTTAGATATATTGTAGGGAAAGTATGGGCTCAGTGCTCACTCCCTGTCCAGTTGTTTGTTGGACAGGAAATGTAACCTCTGCATTTGACCAGTGTTTAGTAAGTGGTGACACAGCAGTGTTAGTTGGGTAACCCTGCTAACTCAGCAAAGAGACACCTTTTAAAGTGGGGATTCTCTTATATTAAGCAGTGGGAGAGCAACTGGCCCTATCCATCCCCAGCACAGCATCCCTCCAGTGGCTGTTGCTGGTAACTGCCTTATATTTCTTCTCAGATTGTAAGCCCTTTGGGGACAGAGGACTATCTTCATGTATTATTTATTTTTCTATGTAAACTGCTTTGAGAACTTTGGTTGAAGAGCGGTATATATAAATATTTGTCATTGCAAAAATTGTTGCACCATTACAGGCTAGCTAGAAAACCGCCCAGAGACTTGAGTTTTGGGCGGTATAGAAATGTGTTAAACTAAAAAAATAAAATAAAATAGTTTGCTTATTACAAAATGGATTACTCGGCACTTTCAGTACCAAAGGACCCCGAAGCAGCCCCTGTGGTTGGTGTTTGGTGATGGAGTGGCATTTGCTGTGTGAGCCTTTCCTTCATAAGTCAACTGCAGCTTCCCTTGATCCCATCAGCTATCCCATCTCCTTTGCCTGCTGTACTGAGCAGGAGTCCAGGTGTACTGCACACAGCAGAGGAGGAGGGGTGGATGACCGGATCAGAGAACATAGGAAGCTGCTATATACTGAGTATATTGGCCATTGGTCTGTCTAGCTCAGTATTGTCTTCACAGACTGGCAGCTGCTTCTCCAAGGTTTCAGGTAGGAATCTCTCTCAGCCCTGTCTTGGAGAAGCCAGGGAGGGAACTTGGAACCTTCTGCTCTTCCCAGAGAGGCTCCATTCCCTGAGGGGAATATCTTATAGTGCTCACACTTCTAGTCTCCCATTCATATGCAACCAGGGTGGATCCTGCTTAGCTTAAGGGGACAAGTCATGCTTGCTGCCACAAGACCAGCTCTCCTGAAATGGGTGGGATAAGCTGCAGCTAAAAGCCACCTAATGGCTCAGCGGGGAAATGCTTGACTAACAAGTAGAAGTAGAAGGTTGCTGGTTCAAATCCCCGCTGGTACTATATCGGGCAGCAGTGATTTAGGAAGATACTGAAAGGCATCATCTCATACTACGCAGGAGGAGGCAGTAGTAAACCCCTTCAGTATTCTACCAAAAGAAAACCACAGGGCTCTGTGGGTGCCAGGAGTCGAAATCGACTTGACGGCACACTTTACTAAGCTGCAGCTATCTTGCAATACTTGGCCGGTTTGCCAGTTTTTGAATGAGCTGTTAAAAGCAACTGGATTAGCTGGGCACAAGCTCCTTGCAGATGTTCTTCATTTTGTTAACATGTGGCAGGGTGAAGCATCATATCGGGCTCAGCCTTGGGTCCCACACATTCATTAGAACGTCTGCAGAGTTTTACTGTATGTGCAGAGGGCTCTATCAGTTTGATTGGGAAGCCTGTTTTTCAGGGGATTGAGCTTGCCCATTTGTGTTCATGAAGTGCATTGTCTGTTTCCAGGCTGTGAAATGCTTTGCCTGCTGATTTCTGTGGAACAATCTGCTACGAAAGGCACAAGAGCAAGAAAAGGATTGTCTTGGATTGCATGAAGGATTTAAAGCTACAGGGCAGAGGGCAGATCTCTGAATAATAATAATAATAATTATTATTATTATTATTATTATTATTATTACTAGGGGATAGCAGAATAGAAGAAAAAGAAATAGAAAAAATAACAAAATACAAAGATCTACAAATTGAAATTGAAAGGCTGTGGCAGAAAAAGACCAAAATAATCCCAGTGGTAATTGGCGCCCTGGGTGCAGTTCCAAAAGACCTTGAAGAGCACCTCAACACCATAGGGGCCACAGAAATCACCATCAGCCAATTACAAAAAGCAGCTTTACTGGGAACAGCCTATATTCTGCGACGATATCTATAACAATTGACAATAAAATTCAGTCATCCCAGGTCCTTGGGAAGGACTCGATGTCTGGATAAAACAAACCAGTCAATAACACCTGTCTGACTGTGTAAAATAATAATAATTATTATTATTATTTATTAAATGTATATACTGCCTGACTCCAAAGGCTCTATTGTAGTCTTATACCCCTGTGTGGTGTAGTGTTGCAAATGCATGCTTCATGTTGGATGTCTGGATTGTGGAGCTTGGCATCTGCTACTCACATTTTTGATTTGATGTTTGTGAGGTATGCTGTTGCTTTAATACAAGGTGAAGAACCCACACTAATTTTTGCTTTTAGTATCCAGTAGATGCCCATAATCTTACTATTCCATATGGGCCTCGTGTATTTATTTTGTTGGTTTATTGGCCTCATATGGAAGACATGTTTATATTTTGCTGGTCAAGAGGTCATAATAAAATTCTGAATCTGGGTCCCACAGTGTCAATCTTGGTGATTTCTGAAAGAAACCAAAAGTCCAGTGGGAAATAGTATGTTTGTAATCAGAAAATGACCCCTATCTTTAAACAGTCTGAATCCCCCACAAAAATGAGGACAGCACTTTTATTTTGCTTCTTAAAACCAAAAACAATCAATTGACTGTAATTGCCTTATTCTAAAATCCTTAATTCTACAAATGTTTGCCTGTGCATTCCAAATACACCCATATAGTTTTGAGTACTAAGTTGGGTTCATATGAGCATATCTGTTTGCAAATGTTTATCTGAGTGTCTAAAACATTTCAGGTGAAAGTGTACAGGGTAAGCGTGTGCATGTTCCAGTCCAAATTCGGATGGATCTGCGGTTCTGCGAACTGGTTCGGCCCAGTTCCCCCCAACCGTGAACCAGTTTGGTGGTTCAAGGGCTAGTGATGGTGGCACCGAAGGAAATAAGCACGTCCTTACCAGTGAAACCACCACTCCAGGCAACTTCCTGCTGAGGCAGTGCCCTCCCAGCAGCAGCGTGCCTCCGTGCTCAGTGGTGGGGTGCCAACACATTCTTGGCCCCTGGGCATGCTGCTGCTGCAGCAGGAACATGCCTGGAGTTTTGGTTATGCCAGTAAAGACGTGTTTATTTCCTTTTAAAGGTGCCGCTTGAGGTGGCAAGGAGCTGACACTCACCTGGCTTCCGTGAATGCTGCTGGGGTAGCACCACTACTGCTGCAGGAAGCTCCCCGGAGTGGTGGTTACACCACTAAGGACATGATTATTTCCTTTTAAAGGTGCCGCTTGCAGTGGTGGGGCACCAACACTCACTTGGTCTCCGCACATGCTGCTGCACGCGGGCTGCAGCGGGCTGCCACTGCTGCAGCAAGAAGCTGCCTGGATCAATGGTTACGTTGGTAAGGACGTGTTTTTTTTTCTTTTTAAAGGTATCGTTCGCCACCACCCTCACTAGCCCTCTAACCACTGAACCGGTTTGCGGCTGGGCCAAGCGGGTTAGCAGAACCGTGGATTAGTCTGAATTTGGACCGGACTGTGGTCCGTGCACATCCCTAGTACAGGGTAGTTTTGGGCTCCATGTTTTTCCTGAGAGCTCACAGCAAGGTGCCTTGGAACTCCTTCCCTCATGAACACAGATTAATTTTATGTAGATTTAACTAAGAGTTTATTCAGAAATAACTCTATTTTCTCCTTCTCCTTTCCCTCCCTTTTCCTTTCGGACTCTACCCTGCACAGTTTCAGGATCCCTACTCGGTCAAACCTCTCAAGAACAAAACATAAAAGATTACTAGATAGAATAAAACTCAAGCTTATGAAATCAAGAGTCTGGAGAGGATTCCTTATCTGGTAGTAGATAAAGTTCTGTCTGTTGTTTAGTCAAGTGCCCAATTCAGTTTTCTCATCCTGATGTCCTCTGCTTCCTGACCCTTGGAGAAAAGGGAGCCACAACTACAAAAGGGAGAGGCTTCTTGTTTTCCCACACCTGCCTGCCATGGCCAGAGAGGGAATGGGGGCAGAGCCCACACTAAGAGCGTGTCTGCACATTTGCTCTTCCAAACCGGATGCATTGTTCCAGCACCCTTGACCCCCTCCGTCTGTACAGCAGCAGGCACTACACAGTCTGCTCCCTCATCGTTCAAGGTGTAGACCAGAAAAGCTGTGGAGTCACCTAATGTTTCTCACCTCTGCTACCGTCTAAAGGCCATGATGTTCTCATTCACAAGACCTTTCATTATGATCTCTCCAAAAAGTGTGAAATCTGGAATCAAGACATCAGTCCTAAAGTGTGCCAGAAGGCATACAGATTTCAGTTTGTCACTTTCTTGTGAGGGTGAATTTTGAAGAGAAAATATTCAGCCATAGTAAGTGGTTTTTGGTCTTGTAATTTACCTCTGTGACTGGTATTGTTGGCGTGACACTGCATATTTGGGGGCAATAAAATCCTTTACTGTTTGCCATAAAACTAGTCAGTAATCTAGAGTGAGACTTCATTGTTCATCTGGTACAGAAGTGCTTTTGCCCTGCCTGAACAACAGCAGCCATCTTGGCCTTAGGGCTGTGGGCTTTGATTAAAAAGTTCTTCCAGTATAAGTGGGTTATGCTCGAGTTGAGTTCATGAGCTTCCACGTTTCACCATCCTGCATAGCAGCTGTTGGCTGCAAATAACTTAAAAGAGGCAGCACACTTATCGTTTCCAAGATCATACTGAAACCCTATCAAAGTTTTAACTTTAATATCTCTGGAAAAAATCTGAGTCCTTTAGATTTTGCTGGCTTACTGTGATTAGAGGTGGGTTTAACTCTTTGATGGTTTGAACTTCTAGGATATTGTGTGTGTGTGTGTGGGTGTGTGTGTGTGTGTGTGTATTTTTTAAACCTGTTGTTTACTGCTACTTTTCAGTGATGGTTAACATTTTGGGAGTGGATAGAGGTGCGGAGTGTTGTTGCTACAACATAGGTTGTTTTTCAGATTAATTGCTGGAAGTTGGAAAGAAGGATGGAAAACTGTTGAGATCTGTTGTCAACCTTGCAATTTTTGTACCTGAGTGGGTTCCCCTTGCCCCCGCCAGCCACTTAATTTTATACTTGGCTTGTTGTCATATTGATTATTTTCTAGAATGCTGTACATCATCTTGGGTGCTGTGAAAGTTAAGAGGTGATTTATAAATACTAACAGACATAAGGGGACAGAAGATAAATCTGCATTCATTTGAAGGTTAACAAATGACCTGATGATGTTAGCAACTCTAGTGGGGAGCCATTTAGAGAACAGGGTGGGATTTATTTATTTATTTGGTTGCTTCATTTAATTAACAAGGGAGTTGTTGTTATTATTATTATTTTTACATTTATATCCCACTCTTCCTCCAAGGAGCCCAGAGCTACATACTTAAGTTTCTCTTTCACAACAACCCTGTGAAGTAGGTTAGGCCCACCATAGCCTAAGATGCTAGTATGGAATATTCAGCCCCGAACTCTTCCCATTAGCTACCTAATGGCGCAGCAGGGAAGCAACCTGCCTAGAGAGCAGGAGGCTGTTGGTTCAAATCCACACTGGTTTCCCAGAATATGGGAAACACCTGTTTTGGGCAGCAGTGATATAGGAAGGTGCCGAAAGATATCATCTCATACTGCATGGGAGAAGGCAATGGTAAACCACTCCTGTATTCCACCAAGAAAACAACATGGCTCTGTGGTTGCCAGGAGTCGACACCGACTCGACGGCATGACCAACAACACACAACTCTTCCCAAGCCTAGGTCATGGTGTGTTTTTATAAATGCATTTCAGTTTGCTAGAACAAGTCCATTGTCTACATGGAGCGTAAAAGAGACACAACAAATGAATTCAAAGTAAATTGGAAAACACTTGGTTTGCCATCCAGAAAATTGAGCCCTTCAAAGTAATGATGTCTGGGGGAAAAAAGAAATGAGATTAAATTAGGCAAGTGAAATATATCCTAAATTAGATGAAAGGGCAAACAATTTTTAAAATCCCACAGTTGTAATTTTTATAATAAATACATGCTTTGCCCCTTTTTTCTCATTTATTTTAGGTGAAGCGTATCTCTTGTGGAGGAAAAATTGAATGATAAAAATTACCCTTGCCCACTCAAGTCTAAAAGCAAAGGACTTTTCTTCTAGTTATTACCACAGAGAATTGAGAGCCAGGATTTGGCTAGGTTCTAATGTAATCTCCATTAATAACAATAAAAAGTAGATAATTTCCAGTCCTTTGATGCTTTGAGAACTTGCATCCTGCAGTGATGTGATCTGCACTTTGCAGGAATTAATTCATGAAGCCTCGTAACACAGCTGTGAAGCCGAGTGACAATGAGCTCATTATACAAATAACTTTGTTATCCTGCATTTCAGGGACATACTTGTTAATGGATAGCTGGCCTTGTTCAGCCAATTCTAGAGGCTGAGGCTTCGTGTCCTTTAAAGAAAGCTTGGTCATGGAGGGGTCCTCCCCCAGCACACATACATCTGTCACTCATGCTCATGGTTCTAAATGGGATCTGACAAGTCTAGCAAACGTTCATGAAGGGCATGTAGTAAATCATTCTTTATAGTGGGGGAACAACTTGGATGAACACTGACATCAGTAGCATTTAAAAACAAAACAAAAAGACCTTTTCCCTCAATGATTTTGGTCATAGAATTGCTAGCCCGTCAGAAAAATCAAAACCACCTGGCCATTTTGTTTGTTTTGGGGCTAGTTGCCAGAAAAGCAGAGGGCAAGGTTGCAGTTTTTTTTAGCTGTCCAGCTTAAGTAAATGGATACTTTTGTTGTGGACCCTCCAGACCCACACTGGACTCTTCCTCCAGGTCCCAGCCTGGTACCTGAATATTGGATATCAAGAATTTGGCAACCCTACACAGGGGACATACATGGGGTTTATTTCATTTGATAAGACTTTATAATCTAATATTAGTAGCAGTAGCAGCCGACTATAAACACTGAGAGTAGACTACTGCCATAGTTAATACTGTGTATCAGCATAGTGAGTAAACAGTTTTCCCCCCTCCCTGGCATTTACTCATCCCATCAAGATTGGAAAGTCAATTAATAGCCATCTTTTAGTAGAAGAAACTGAAGGGTTCCCCCCACTTACTTCTGACCATACTGGATCCCCAGTTATTGTGTATCAAGATTCCCAATATGGCTGATTTCATCTTTCAGGGAGATTGTTGGAGCTAGCCTAGTTGGTATCATTAGTACCTCACTGAGGGATGGCAGGATGCCACCTTGTTTGAAGTATGCCATGCTTAGACCTCTTCTTAAGAAGCCTGCTCTGGATCCCTTGGTGATGGATAATTATAGGCCAGTCTCCAACCTTCCATGGATGGGTAAGATGATTGAGAAGGGTGGTGGCTCACCAGCTCCAAGCAGTCTTGGAGGAAAGTGATTATGACAGGGTAACACCTCTCCTACAGTCAGTGCACTGGTTGCCTATTCGCTTCCAAGCTCAATTTAAGGTCCTGGTTCTGACCTTCAGAGCCTCGCGGGGCCTGGCGCCTGTCTACCTACAGACCTGCATCTCCCATCCAGTTATATCCCGCCCGGTTAGATCATTTCAGATGGCCCTTCTGTCGGTCCCTGATTTCCGAGATGTTCGGGGCTCTAGGACCCGTGAAAGGGCCTTTTCGGTTGCTGCCCCACTCCTTTGGAACTCTCTGCCCCTACAGATCCGGCTAGCCCCTTCCTTACCGATCTTCAAATCGCTATTGAAGACTTTTCTTTTTCGCCAGGCTTTTGCCCTGTAGTTTATTTTTCTGTTCTTTGGTACTTATTTTAGTTTTTAATTTAGAATGTAATTTTTAATGTTGCCTGTTTGCATCTTGTTGTGCACCTCCCGGAGTCTTCGGAGTGGGTGGTATATTAAATGTCTCAAATAAACAAACAAACAAATAAATAAATTATCTAGACCCATTTCAAACTGGCTTTAGGGCGGGCTATGGGATTGAGATGGCTTCGGTCAGCTTGATAGATGACTTTCACCAGGGAATTGACAGAGGGAGTGTGATCTTCTGGTTCTTTTGGATCTCTCAGCAGCATTCAATACCATTGACTGTGGTATTCTTCTGGATTGCCTGAGGGATTTGGGGATAAGAGGCACTGTTTTACAGTGGTTCCACTCCTATGTCTTGGGTAGATTTCAGATGGTGGTGCTTGATGACAGTTGCTCTTCAAAACGGGAGCTTCAATATGGAGTCCCTCAAGGCTTCATTCTGTCACCAATGCTTTTTAACATCTACATGAAACCTCTGGGTGAGGTCATCAGGGAATTTGGTGCTGGGTGTTATCAGTATGCTGATGGCACCCAAATCTATTTCTTCTTGTCATCAACATCAGGAAATGGTGTTAGGCGCTTAAACAGGCTGGATGAGGGATAATAAACTGAAGCTGAATCCAAGCAAGATGGAGATGCTCATTGTTGGGGGTTGTAAGTTGCAAGATGTGGTAGAACCTCCTGGTCTGGATGAAGTTAGAATCCCCCAGAAAGAACAGGTTCGTAGTCTGGGAGTGCTCTTAGACCCAGGTCTCACCGTGGTGCCTCAGGTTGAGGCTGTGACCAGGAGTGCTTTTTACTAGCTGTGATTGATTCAACAACTGTGCCTGTTTATTGAGGAGAATGATGAGAAAACAGTGATACACAAGCTCCAGGTTGGACTACTGCAATGTGCTCTATGTAGGGCTGCCTTTGTATGTAGTTCGGAAATTTCAGTTAGTTCCAAATGTGGCAGCCAGATTGGTCTCTGGGGTAACCCAGAGGGACTGCTTATGCCTGTTCTTAAACAGTTGCACGGGCTGCCAGTATGTTTCTGGGCAAAGTACAAGGTGTGTATTTATTTATTTATTTATTTATTTATTTACTCTGGGCAGTGTACAGAATTTAAACTATTTTAAAGTCACAAAATTAAAATACATGACAATAAAAACAGTGGAGTAAAATAATTATTAAAACAAGTTTTAAAAATTATTAAAATTAATTCTAATTAAGAGCCTGAGAAAAGAGGAGAATCTTGAGGTTCTTCCTGAAAACAAACAGAGAAGAAGATGCTCTTATTTTAGCAGGGATCATATTCCAAAGCCACATGGCGGCCACAGAGAAAGTCTCGTCCTAGGTCGTCCCCAAACGAGCCGGTGGCAACCGTAATCAGTCCTCTCCAGAAGATTGTAACAGGTGGCAGGGAGAATGACAAAGGAGGCGCTCTCTCAAATAGCCTAGATTCAAGCCATTAGTGGCTTTATAGGTAATAAACAGCACTTTGTATTTCACCCAGAAACTTACTGGCAGTCAGTGCAGTTCTTTTAGAACTGGTGTTATGTGGTCCCTTTGTGTTGTCCCAGAGACCAGTCTGGCTACCGCAGACTGGTCTCTCGGTTATTACCTTTAGAGCCCTGAATGGCTTAGGTTCAGGTTACCTGAGAGAGTGCCTTTCTACAAGATTCCCACCACTCATTAAGAGAATCAGGAGGGGTCTGTCTTCGGGTGCCCCTGGTTCATCTGGTGGCGACCTGGGATTGGGCCTTCTCGGCTGTTGCCCCGGGTTGTGGAATGCGCTCACCATGAATATAAGAGGATTGTCTTCCTTGGAGGCGTTCAGGAGAGCTTAAAGACCCATCTTTTTAGCCTGGCTTTTAGTGATATCTAGTCTTAATTTTAATGAGTTTTAATCTGTTTTACATTTTTTTAAAAAATTGTTGTGTTATGTGTGTTTTACTTTAATGTAAACCGCCCTGATCCACTTTAGGAAGGGTGGTGTATCAATTGAATAAATAAATAAGAACAAATCCTTGCCCACACTGCAAAACATGCCACCCTGCTCTGGGACAATCAGGTGGCCAGGAGTGCCTCTGCTTAGCTTTGGCTAAGGGTGCACCAGCTGCATCCTGTCCTTGAGAAATCTGGCACATTGCCCATGCTTTGGTCACATCTTGGTTGGATTATTGCAATTTATTACACGTCGACTATCCTTGTAAAGCATCAGAAACTACAGCTGACGATGGCTACCTGTAGTGATCATAGTACTCCATTCTCAACAAGCAGATGCCCTGGCTTGCCTCTGGGGCCAGTTCAGGGTGCTGTTTGTTCTCTTATCCCTAAATAATTCCACCTCTCATTGCTCTCCAATGAATCTAGTTGCCTTTCCAAATCTACCATCTATTTGTGTGCCTATGGCTGCTGATTAACAATTGTCATGTGCATGACATAGGGCCTTTTTTGTGGTTGCCTGTGGAGCTGAGAAGTGTTCTGCTTCCTTGCTCTTGGTCTTCTGCGGTTTTGGGGCATTGGGGGCCTGGGTTTGCAGCTGCCAATTTTTCTACTGAAACTGATTTTACTGGCTGCTATTTCTTCTTCTTTTGTTCTACGTTATATTCGTTAATTCGATTTTTAATATTACATTGTACATGGCCTTGGCGTTCCAGAACAAAAGGCAATTAAAAACATAAAGAGTTAACAAACATGACTACATTGCAGTGCACTGGCAGCAGGGCTTGATCGGACAGCTGCTACTTTTCCTTTTCCCCCTTTTTAAATAGGCCTGCAGCCCGGCATGCAGAAATGTAGGCGGCTTTTATACCACTTACCTTCATGCCGGGAAACAGCTGACCTTATATGTGTCGGGCTGCTATTAAAGCCACAGGAGCAGTAAAATGTGGCTAGGCCTGATGCAAAGAGTGGGCGTCGAAATGACATGTTGAGGTGTCCTCTCCTCAGGGATACACATTGAAAAGTCATGGAGCTAGAGTAGGCAAAGGTTTCAGGCAGCTGGTCCATGATTAAAAATCCAAAAGGAACCGTACATAGGAAGCTGCCTTATACCAAACCAGACCACTGGTCCATCTAGCTCAGCATTGTCTGCACGGACTGGCAGCAGCTTCTCCAGGGTTACAGGCAGGAGTCTTTTCCAGCCCTGCTTGGAGATGCCAAGGTTGAACCTGGGACCTTCTGCATGCAAAGCAGATACTCTGCCACTGAGCGATAGCCCCATCAAATCTTTTCCTTGGATGTTAAGCAAAACAACTAAAAGAAGGGTGAGGGAGACAAAAGGGTATTATTAGGCATGGTGAAAAATCAGGCAGCGATAGTGAATGTGGGAGGAGTTACCCAGACTTATTTGGGGTGGTCTGTTTGGGTGCAAAAAGACCTCGTTGCACCCAAAACTAAAAGGACAGGGAAACATGATTGCTTTATCTTGGAAAATAAAAATGCCAGGAGTGACTTAGTTTTGTCTCTAGCACTAATCGGAACAAGTGGGTCACAAGAGAGCAGAAGTAACGAAAAATGTAGTAGTCCTTAAACTACCAAAGCTGGAAATGAATGTTAGGAGGTGCACAAGGAATCAAAGCACCGGAAGCCAAACTAGGTAGTGTTACTGGGTTAAACAGAGATCTGGAGAACTAGGTACTGTTACTGGGTTAAACAGAGCTCTGGAGAACTTCCTCCTGACTCACTGAGTTTGCTTGAACAATTTGCAATCTTTCATTCTCAGCCCTAACCCTCTTAGCAGCCATAGTTAATAGGGTTGCTGTGAGGCTAAACAAGATAGATGATGTAAAGAAAATGGTGCATTTAAAATTCTTTGTTCTGTAAATAAATGTGTTGAGTGTGTGTGGAACTGATGGCATATTGGGGCATATACTTGCCAGATTTAGGACAAGATTTTCAAGGGCTGATTTAGTCATAGCTAAAGAACTTGAAAATATGCTTGGTTGATTTAGTATGCTATAAAACTAAATTGCCAAGGAGATTTCTATATGAAAATGCTAATTAGCTATTATATTGTCCATCCTGTAAAATCAAATGTCAGACATTCCATAAATTACTAGAGTGTAATTCTGAATCAAACTTTAATGTCCTTTTTAATAAATAAAATAAAAATGAGATGCTGTATAACTCACCTTGATGTGAAAGAATTTGTTTTAATGCCAAGCTTGTCCACAAGTGTTGAGTCTTTCAGATTCAGCTGTTAGAACTGTTGTACCCACTTTGTTCATCTGTGACTCAAATCAATATGTACAACAATCAGCACAATAGAAGAGAGAGTAAAGTAAGTTTTGTGATAATTATCTGGTATTGGGTGAATTTCTCATCTTGACTCATAATCATCAACTGGCTGTAAAATCCAGGGTGTTGTCTACCTTTGGACTTGTTGATGTATAGTTATTACCATCACATACTGTGCAAAGCAGTGTCCACATTTTGAGCATGCTGCTGTGGAGCTATACAAAGCACGCCCACGCTGTTGTGGAGGCAGCCTGTTCTGGTCCTACTAAATATTGCACAATGAAATGAAATCACAACTGTAACTGTGCAACACAGTAGGAACAGCCCTCCTTTACAGCAGTGCAGACAGAGCAAACAATTAGAGTAAAACTGCAGTCATTTTTGCACAGTGGAAAGGGTTAGGGTCATGGTTGGGGTAACAAAGTACAAATCGTTGGAGTACTCTATGGAGTACTCTTTGTGGGACATTCCTGCCAATTTTTCATTTCTGTTCCTCTGACAACATTGATGAAATTTTATAGAATATTTTGTGTTTTTAAAACTCCATTGCAAATTTGGCTGCTGGTCAGGACAATAAACACATGACAACACACTGAAAACTGAAAGTGTTACAATGCTATCACCTATTTTCCATCTCTAGAGGTATATAAAGGTAAAGTGTGCCGCCAAGACGATTTCGACTCCTGGCACCCACAGAGCTCTGTGGTTGTCTTTGGTAGAATACAGGAGAGGTTTACCATTGCCTCTCTGGCGCAGTATGAGATGATGCCTTTGAGCACCTTCCTATATCGCTGCTGCCCGATATAGGAGTTTCCCATAGTCTGGGAAATATACCAGCGGGGAATTGAACCGGCAACCTTCTGCTTGTTAGTCAAGCATTTTACCACTGCGCCACTTAAGGTGTATACCTTGTTAAAAATCACAGTGGGCACACACACACACACACCCGCCCGATTGTACTGACTAGCACAGATGGCGGATGTCCTACATGTGAACCTGTCAAATGCCAAATCAGACCATTGGCCTGTCTCGTCTAGTATTATTTATTCTGATTGGCAGTAGTTCTCTAGATTCTTAGACAGAGGTGTTTCCCCTCACCACTACCTGAACTCTTTAATGGGAGGTGATGGGGACTGAACCTGAGATCTCCTCTTTGCAAAGTATATGCTTTACCACTAAGTTATCTTTCTCTTTCATTTTAAAACTGTATGTATGTTCAGCACGCATACTTCCACACACTTGTATACACCTCCCTACTGAGGATAATACTTCATGCATCTGCTGAAGTGGACTGAAGTCCACAAAAGCTTTTTTTGCAATAAATTTGTTCTCAAAAGTGTCACAAGACTCTTTGTTGTTTGGGTCGTACAGAGAAATATGTAGAGAAGTTTCATCTCGATGTAGCCTTTCGACTTCTCTTGTGTTCCTTTCCAGAAATGGCAGTTATATTATGGAAAAGTTTACATCGAATTACTAATGGCAGATTGCTGCAACAAAGAACTTTGTCTTTTTATAACCATACCCATGGTTTTGAGGAGGAGGAAATAAAGAAAAAATTACAGCAGTTCGCTGGTGGATCTATCAACCTTTCTAAAGAACATGATGGCATTGGAATACTTACATTGAATAACCCAAAGTATATGAATGCATTCACAGGTATTAACAAAGTTAATTTGTTTGCTTCTTCTCAGTGTGTCCAATGAGAAAAACGAAAACAACAACACCTTAACACTTAACCATTAGCAAAAGAAGATCTCGCTTTTAATCACACAGGTGTTAAATAGGTAAAATAAATAAGTGTCAATTATTTTGTTTTATTTAGATGTTTATCCCGCTTTTCAGCCTGAGTTCTCAAAGCAGGTTACAATATGGATAAAATAAATATATTAGAACTTCTAGTCTAACGATCAGCATCTCTAATGAAGGGGCTGGTGGAATAGTTGCAGATGGCCACAGCTCATGGAGGAGAGGAGCCAGATGGCAGTGGGTCTCTCTAGCCAGGACAATGGAGGGAACCCAACTCTCTGATCTCTCCCTCTGCTTCAGCAAGGGAGTTCTTGCTGCAATTCTTTTCTCTTCCGATTTGCCAGTGTATCCCAGACACAGTATTTTGTTTTATCCAGTGGTTTATTTAAATTCGGAAACTGATCTGTTCCGAAGGCCTCAAGCAGCGATAATTTTAATATCTGAATGCTGCTAGACTAAGCAAACACATAGAGCTAGATCCACCCAGTATTACGTTGGTAATTGCCACACAATGCCTGCCAAAGTAAAAATGGCTTGTCCTGCTTTCATAGTGGACTTTGAGACGCCCACAAGTTTTTATCAGCTAGCATGAACATCTCTCCATCTGCTGTTAGTGTTCGTAGTTGTTACTGAAGTAACAGCTGAAGGTTAACCGTGGCTGATTGCAGAGGCAGAAAAGCTGTTTAAGACTTCATAGATCACAACTAGCACCTTAAATTATTCCACCAGCAGTCTGTAGGCAGGCAGTGGCGACCGATGCTTCCTCCCAATGGTCCCTTGTTGGCAGGAGCTGGACCACTGTGTTTTGCATCACCTGCATGTTGGGTAGATTCAAATCACCAAGAACACTGTATCCCCCATTAAATACCTCTTTGTATTAGAGTAGTAAACTAAACAATTATCAAGGAGTGGATGATGCATCAGAATCTAAGGGGAAATAGCTGTTTTTGTTAGACGGCACTCTGCAATGCCTTTCTAGTAGTAAAGAGTAGAAAGTGTAGCTCTTAATACTTTCACACTTTCATACGCAGACCAGGGCATGGTCTGCGTATGAGGGCACATGATAGAGAAACTTTGTTGAACCAAAGCAGGTTGTGGTCTGTTCAGTGCCTGGATAGGTGACTGCTTGGGAACCCCACATACTTGCCTTGAGTGTCATGATGGGGAGAAAGGGATATGAATCGGTTACACACACACACACACACACACACACACACACACACACCAACCCACCCACCCCACACCCCTCTTGGAGAGAATGCTGTACCTATGTTGTGGAAGAGAGACCCCGGATTTCTTGTTTCTGTTTTGCTTTTCCTACTCAGTCCTTTACACTGAACCTTTCCAGACAATTATTAGCATGAGTCCTTACATCATCAGTTTCCCACTATATCCAGACTATATCCAGACTATATCATTTCAACTGGGACACAGTTGATTTAACTGGAATTCTGTCTCTCTCAAAATGTGCATTTGAATTAGAGATGTTAAGTCGGATTTGTGTTTCACAGTCTTGAAAGCTCTTGTCTTCTATAGTCAGCAGCCCAAATGTGTCCCTTGCTGCTGGCAGCAGGCACAGTCCACCATGCAAGATTCAGGGACATCATCATGGCTGCATTTGGCTCGCCTCAGTCCTCCCCGCCCCTTTGCTCTCAACCTTTCAGTGATGTTTTGCTGCATGTGTGTAGTAAGCTGCTTTTGTTTTAAAGGTACTGATTTCATTTTCTCCCTTTTTCTTCTACCCTAGTAGCATGTTTTATTGTAAAGCTGCACACTGAAGATGTCCCTTTGCTGTTCCTCTTGCTAATGGCAGGTACGATGATGATAGAACTACAAGAAAGAGTTGCTGAGCTGGAAAGCTGGAAGGATGGGAAAGGGCTTATTGTTTGTGGTGCAGAAAATACATTTTGTTCTGGATCTGATTTGAATGCGGTCAGGGCACTGTCCAGCCCACAGGTAAGTGATGGCAGATATTGACTTTCCATGAAAAGATACACTTCTTAATGTTCTAAAATATTTTGTCCTGAAGGAAGAAGAATCTAAAAAACTCTGAACTGCCAACCCTCCCTTTACTCTTCCACAGTTATTTATTTCATGTCTGGGTGTTGAACATGCGTTTCAGAAAAGAATGAGAAATTACAAAGCTGTTGGTGATGTTTTTTGACTTATTACCCAGAATCCCAAGTTGCATATTCTTTCTGTGTATTCCTCTCTCTATATATTTATCTAAGGCATACCCATCGCTAATCCCATGTGTGGCAGCTCTTGTGAGAGTTTGCGAGCGAGCAGCCGGCAGGGGGACAGGCTTGCAGGCAAGTGGGGTGGGGGGGAGAAAACAGCAGTGGGGGGAAGAAAACGGCAGCGGACGGAGGTGGGGCTGAGAACAGAGGGAAAACTGAGAGGGAGGGGGGAAGTAGGGGGGAGAACTAGAGGCTCAGATGCTCTGCACCCGACCCAACTAGTTTCTTTTAAAAACTTCCGTCCCTAGAACTGTTCAGAGGAGTAAGACTCTATGCACATAAGACAATGAGAACGAATAGTTTCTCAAACCATTAAAGGATTATCTTCAAATGCAATTCAGTTAATGAGAAAGAAATCAAACTGGAAGAAGGCTCATGTTGAAAGAAAGCAATTTTTTCGAAGGCTGCAATCCTTGGCACGCTTGGGAATAAATCCTGTTCTGGAATAATTTACAAGTAAAGCTACGTAGGATCAGGCAGGAATTCCCAGTATTGAACCATATTGGCACACACATAGCTCAGGAGATTTTGTGCAAGTATTCAGTCCAAGTCTTTTGGCTGAGATTTGCAGAGTAAATGTGGAAACAGGATTTTAAGAAAAGGGCTTGGGTGCATAATCAGCTGTCTTGCATCCCTTTAAGAGTAGATGATGCTGCTGCAACTTAACAGTGGTTTTCTAGCCAGTCTTGAAAAGCACTTTCACTTCCCTGACATCACTTAGGTTTACGCTGAGGATGGTTTTGTTCATTCTCATGGAAAGATGTTGCTCACATAGTTGACCTTCATATGTTTCTGTCCCAGCTTTGTAAGTCTAATTCACTGCACTACTTGGCTTGAATCGTGAACTTGTGCAATTACTGATTTCCAAATTTGGTTCAATAAATTGGAATTCCTGTGGCAGTTCATGTATTTAATTTTCCTCACGAAGACAGGAATGGACAAGTTTGACAGTTAAAGTAATTAGAACAAAGCCTTGCCTCAGCAACAGATTCATCCTGGCAATTTAAAAAAAAAATCAATTGTCTAAAAATCATGTGTCAAACTTCCCAAATCACACAGGCAGCTTTTAAAAATCATGGGCATGATCTAGCCGACATAAGAACTTCTTAGTCCCATTGATTACAATGTGAGTTAAGAATGTGCTTAAATTTCTCCCTTTGAAATTATTTGGACTTAAGTGTGCTTACCTTTGGAATAATCATTCCCTGTATTTTAATTACAGTGATGTGCTTCTTCTTTTTTGCTTCCAGATTTCTGACTCTTAGGAAACAGATATATAAATGATGAAAAGTACAGGTGGGGTCTGACCTCGCATCCTTGAGGATGTGTCTTTGGACTGCATCTTGCCTTTTTGTATTATGAAATGAGCAGTGTTAATTCATTTCAGTTGGATCTCTCTTTGAATGGGAGACCACATGTGAGCACTGTAAGATATTCCCCTTAGGGGATGGGGCCACTCTGGGAAGAGCACCTGCATGCTTGCGTGCAGAAGGTTCCAAGTTCCCTTCCTGGCATCTCCAAGATTGGGCTGAGAGATACTCCTGCCTGCAACCTTGGAGAAGCTGCTGCCAGTCTGTGTAGACAATACTGAGCTGGATGGACCAATGCCTTGACTTCGTAGAAGACAGCTTCCTAAATTCCTATGATGCTCCTTGCAGCACATGTTAGTGATAATATTGCTTGTTGAAGAATCCCGAACAAATTCTCTTGTCATTGTAATAGTTCAGAACAAATAAGAAAATGCTATTTCAACTTAGTAGGAACAATTTGCTTTCTAAATATGCCAAGAAGGCTTATTTTATTTAAGCATCATTTGGCATAACGCATGCTGGCATATCACAGATATGACATCCATCATATTGGCATATTGGTGCCTCAGCAGGCTGTTTTGAACTGGCTCCAAATAACCCCCATTGAATTTTGTTTAAGGGAGAAGGAAGGGGTAATTGCAATAGTTATATTGCAACCAGTGAAAAGTATGAGTAGGTCTCTCATCTGATGAACTGAATCTGTTTGGCATGTCGGGCTGCTGTGATGTTCCAAATGCAAAGGAATTTTAACAGCGTGATTAGATGCAGCTAGCACAATTAGGTAATCCAAGATATTAGGCAGCATTTGGACCATGGCTGGTGAGAGCTGCTTCCATTAATGGAAGGACCCATGATTTCCATGACTTCCAGTAATGGAAGTTAAGCATTTGTTTCCATGGGAAATTGAGGCATGTGTTTCATTTGTGTTGAATTGTGGTCATGTTCACAGAAGAAAATTGTACTGCACAGCTATGCCATGCTGTGATCTCTTGAACCTAGACATAAGTTACCTGAGAGGTTAAAATGCTTTCCCTTCACAATGGGAAATATACTGCCATTAGGGATCATTGGCACTTGCCAATTTGGCAAGTACAAATGCAAAAAAACCCAAAACACTTGTCGACTTTTCCATGGTAATGCTCTTTAACTTCCTATGTATTATATAAATGAAGGGAGATATGACTCTTCATGTTTTAATGTGGCTTTGTTTGGGAGGTAAATGCAGAAATCAGTTTATTAATCCATAGCTTGGGTTTTTCCTGCCTGCCCTCCTCCCAAATTTCTGTTGTATTCTAAATACTACTTTTTGAAAGCTGGGGGGGAATCCCCTTTTTGTTCTGTGAAAAAACCCACACAGTTTGATATGTAAGTTAACTTGGCAAGTAAATGTGGAGGAGGACAGAGAGATTGATTTCCATGTACTTGTGATGTCAAGATTTACTTGATAGTAACTTTTAAACCCCACATAAACTTCAGTTTCATACAAAGGTAAAAGCTGGTCCGGTTTTTCCAAAAACAGAAGAGCACAATATCTGGGCAAGTTGTATGGGAATTGTATCCTTTCCAAACTTCCATTGAAAGCAAGAGGGCTTGCACAAAATATTCCAGGTAGACTATTCCTATTGACACTCTTGTTCTTCGGGATGATTTAACCTGATTTTTTGTATTTTATTTCTAGGATGGGATGAACATGTGTATGTTCATGCAAAACACCTTAACCAGACTTATGAGGTAATGTATTGTGTTTTCTCTTTTAAAATTTACTAGATAGAACTGAAGTTCTACCAACATTTTCAGAAGTGGCATCTATTGAATAGCATACAGATGAACCCCGTTGTCTGTGGGGGTTCCATTCCCACAGATTACAGTGGGTAACAAAACCACAGATAACGGGGCATTGGGTCAATGGGGATGGGGGGTTAGGTTCCTGGAGGTTGGGAAACTGTGGTAAAAACAAGTGAAGTGCCCTGCCTTGCTCTGCAGGCCTCCAGCTATCTAGCAGTGTCCTCCAGAAGTCCAAATTCTTCCATTATTCCATGATTTTTTGTTGGGGAAATGGGAATTTTAAAACTAAGAGCCACAAAATGGCTTCCTTTTACAAAACTCTGAGTTCATTTCCGGCCATCTCTAAACTGCGGATATGTGGAAATTGACCATTTGTCTCCCATATGTGCCGAAGGCAGGTGTCAGTGACCCGGCCACAGATATGCGAAACCGTGGATATCAGATCCGCGGATAACGAGATTTGCCTGTATTGTAAGTCTGGAAAAGTTTGTTAACTGAACTCTTGGTTTCTTTCATAAGAAGCCCTGTTGGATCAGGCCCAAGGCCTGTCTAGTCCAGCATCCTGTTACACACAGTGGCCCACCAGATGCCCCTGAGAAGCCCACAGGCAAGAGGTGAGGGCATGCCCTCTCTCTTTCTGTTGCTCCCCTGCAACTGATATTTAGAGGCATCTTGCATCTGAGGCTGGAGGTGACACAAAGGTGTTAATTTGGTATTTGGAACCATGGTGCAGGTTTTCAACACACACACACACATACCCTTAGGAGGAAAAATCCCAAACTCTGCTTTCTCAGGTTAAAGGAAGTGTTGAAGTATTTTGAAAATGCATTTATCCCCTTCTTTCCTTGCCACCCTGCCCCCACCCCCAATAGAGGCCAGTCATCTTTTAAAAGTTGGCAAGCAGTGTCTCCACAACCTACATAGGTACATGGAAGGAACATGTGCAGGGGAGGAGAATGTTAGTTTAATCTACCATCTGTTGTGTTTTTTCTCCCACAAGTAAGGCTTCGTTTCAATAGTATCTTAGTAATCAGGAGACTGTATTACATGTTAGTGATCTCTCTGGCCTCTGCTTTTATGAGGTTTTTAAATGTCTTATCTGAGCACTGGGACTTGAGTGAAATTTTTGTACTACTCTGACCTTTATTCAGATTCTCCATTGTTGGGAGCGTTTTTGAAAAGCCTGTAGATTTACTGCACTGACGTAGAGGCATAGAAAGCGTAATAGCTGTCCAAGGTCACATAAGAATAATGTGACTGAGCATGAGAGTGAAGACAGGGCTCTCTGATTGTAACAGAGGGAATAAAAAGTTATGGCGAGTTCTTAATGCCAGTAGCAAGCCACAATCTCACTTCATCTTTCTCTTCAAAAGTGTCTTTATTGTCCATCATGCACACAAGGTAATAGAAATACTTCCAGTCCTTGTGCAACTTAGGGATGGCGCTTCCCACTGAATGTAACCAGTCTGGTATTGTGGTCCGAATGCCAGCCTTACTCAAATTTCTGCACTGCAGTGAAGTTCAACCATTCTGGTGCTGTGGACTGAGTGGTTGGTGGATGCAGATGCAATGACCAGTTTCTGTATATCCTTACCTCCAATGGAAATAGGCATGCATGCTGGGATGGGAGCGGGGAGTGCACACTCCCAAGGCAGAGGGAGGTTGGACAAACGGCAGGTTCCATGCTACATCTGAACCCGCCTGGAATGTATGTTTCCTCAAGTTGAAACCCACCCTCAAAAGAGTTTACCATTAATAAAATCTTGCCTCTATATGCTGATATACAGTAATCCTCGTAAGTGCAGTTAATTGCAAGTTATTACTTCTCCTACATGCCTTGTTTTTATGTAAGGTGCAGCTGATGATTCTTAGAACATTGGTTGTGTGAGAGACTGTAAATGGTTCTTTCACCTAACAGTAGCCGGGTGGATAGTTAAAAACTAGACAGATGGGTCGGTGCCAGCCCCACACAAGTTTAAAAAATACTTCAGTGTTCTAGCTGACTCCTGATTTCCCCCCCTGCCCTCTTCATTCATTCATTCATTTGATTTCTATACCGCCCTTCCAAAAATGGCTCAGGGCAGTTTACACGGAGAAATAACAAACAAATAAGATGGAACCCTGTCCTCGAAGGGCTCACAATCTAAAAAGAAACATAAGATAGACACCTGCAACAGTCACTGGAGGTGCTGTGCTGGGGGTGGACAGGGCCAGTTACTCTCCCCCTGCTAAATAAAGAGAATCACCACGTTAAAAGGTTCTTGGCTCTTTGCCAAGTTAGCAGGGGTTGAAATCTCTTGAAATCTCTGCAGAGTGTGTGTGCACTTAATGTGTGCTGTATACTTTCTCCAGGCACTGATGACTTTGCATAATTATCCACCAGTTCCTCGACTGTTTTGTATTTTGTAATGTTTCTGATTTTCCTCCCATTTTGTTTAGGTTACCTCTAATTACGGTTGCATTAGTTCAAGGAAAAGCTCTGGGAGGAGGAGCAGAATTGACCACAGCGTGTGACTTCAGGTAGGTTAAAAGCCAAATTGAACAGACTTGGGCCATGTTTTGACATCCTTTTCATCTAGGAATTGTATCCAGGGAGAGAGAGTGGCAATGCAGTTCAGTTCAGTTCAGTTTATTGCGATCTTTGATGAAATACACAATCCAGATCAAATAAATCTACCCTGAGGGTAGATAGCAATATAAACACATACATGCATATACACGTAGAATCGGTTACATAGAAGATTGAGATAAAAAAGTATAGGATAAAATAAAATTAAAAAGCAAAAGGAGGGACGATTAAAATTGACCGTTTCTGACATACCATGAGCGAATTTTCATCGCAGCCATACAGAATTTGGCTACTGAGTGTGAAACTTAAGTGTGTTTATCAGAAAGAAAGAAATTTATATAAAATTAATCTGAATTGTCAGGGTATCTAAGAATGAGAGGAGCAATATATGTGGAACGCAGCTCATGATAGAAAGAACAATACAGAAGCACATGGCCAACCATCTCAGTATTCCCATTCCCACAAGAGAGTGGCAGTTGGGTCCTGCGCATTCCCGCCTCCATGTCTCACCTGCACTTCTTGCTGTTTTCTGTGCTATTTTATTTTATTTATTTGATTTATATACCACCTGACTCCAAAAGTTCTAGGTGGTTTACAAAAATAAATACAATAAAGACAAAATAAAACAAACTGTTAAAACATCAATGTAAAACATTCAAAGGTTACTAAAAGCCAGGCTAAAAAAAATCTCTCTTAAGGGCTCTTTTGAAGGCTGGAAAAGATGTTAAAGCATGAATGTCTATAGGGAGCGCATTCCAAGGCCAGGAGTGACTATAGAGGAGGCCTGCTCCCCAATCACCACCAAACAGTCTGGCAGCATGCGGAGATGGACCTCTCTTGAGGATCTTAATGTAATCTAAATTTATTATTTATTTATCATATTTTTATACCCCCGATATGTACATCTCTAGGCAGTGTACAAATTTAAAATACAAAGCAGAGTAAAAACAGTTAAAATTTTACAATATACAGTAAAAACAGTCTAATAAAAACAAAACTAAACAGTTTTGAATTTAAAGTAATGTGTTTTTAGAAATGTGTTTTTGTTGTGCTATTTGGTTTTAGCTAAAATTGGAAATTGGCTTGTGTGTATGTTGGTAGAAAGACAACAAATTTTATAAATAAAAGTTAATAAATGAACTGGGAGATCCTGTTTCTGTTTTGAATCTTATGCTGTCTGATCTTTATATGTACTATATGCACTTTAAATTATTTCCTCTCATGTTATAAAAAGGCTGTACCATGAGAATTCCCATGAGAAAAGAATTTGCTAACTTTCTGCTCAGTTTTAAACCTACATTTAAAACAAAACCCAACAAGCAGTGTTTTGGTGTTGTGTTTTTCTTTTTACTTGAACAGACCATTGCTGATGATGAGCATGATGATGAGTAAATGCCAGTAATCTGGAATTAAGCAACAATGAACACAGTGCTGGTCTTCCAAGCTGCTGCATTTTGTAGCACAGAACAAGGAGAGTGTATATGGTGGGGTGGAGGCAATAGTTCCACACACACACTGCCTCTTCCTTCATGGTGCTGCTGGGGATCGTTTGCTGCAGCGAGGCTCCGGCATCACAAGGCCTTTGTGAATCTTCCTGTATGTCTGTAATTAGTGAATTTAAAAACTCCTTCCTTCCTTCCCTTCCTCCCTTCCTCCCTCCCTCCCTTCCTTCCTTTTAACTTCTAGCCATTCTCCTATATGCTTGGGCAGGTAACGCACACCTAAAACATCCATGTAAAATTATCCTCCAAATAAATGATGCATATTTTTAAAAAACTCACCCTTGAAATTCCCACACCGTCTGCAATACAAAGAGCCAGCCAATCAAAAACAATCTCACAATGCTTCCTAGCTGTTCTCGAGTTTTATGCAGAGTTTCACAATTATGGGCGGAATAGCTCTTGCGGTGTATTGCTTTCTAATATTGGCATGTGAAAACATTAAGACAATACTCTTGGTCAGTTGTCAGGATAGTGATAACACGTGATCTGGAAGTTGGGTGGGAACAGGTGAGTCAAGAGTCAGTCTACACAAGCCAAAAAAGTATCCTTATTTTCTGTGGCAAAAGCACTGGACTGATAGACTATGACAAAATTCAAGAGACTACATGACTTTATCAAGCCATGTGGAGGTGTATTAAACCCTTCTAGTGTAACGTATCGGGGCATTGCTCTCTGTTGGTATTCATGTATGTTCATGATATTCATATTTTGTTAATTTTTAGCCTACTTTCCATAAGGAAAGCAAACTTATGAGATCACACAGCTTTGTGTCTGTCTGTCTGTATCTCCCTCTATCAACCTTGCAATGCCGTGACCGATTTGAACCAAATTGGGTACAGTACTAGGGACACCTCAGAGGTGTAGTTTGTGATGATGTCATCCACCCTGATTCAAGATGGTGGATACATGAACCTTTGAGAAGCAAGTGAGCTAACTTGTGAACCGCCTAACCGATTTGAACCAAATTTGGTACAATTATAGTGAGTGACACACAGAGACACCTCAGTGGTGTAGTTTGTGATGATGTTATTCACCCCGATTAAAGATGGTATTGATCAGTTAAGATTATAGTGAAAGGAAAGCAGGCAGATTAGTTCTTACTTGAACTTCTTGTTTATTGCTGATCTTGGTTTGACCAAATATTATAGCTATAGTTGTTCACATCAGCAGTTTGTGTTGGTCATTTATAGTCTAGGGCAGGGGTTCCCAGCCTTGGGTTCCCAGATATTATTGGACTGCAACTCCCATTTCTAGTGGATTTTCCTCTGACCAGCCTTCTCATTCAGCTAGCTCATGAGGAAGACTCTTATCAGCTGAGTCACAGCTCTGAGTGCTCTGAGAAGCAGACTGGTTGGTTTAAAATCTTTATATTTCAAAAGGCCAGAAAGAAAAAGAAAAAATTCTGGTAGTTTAAACTCGTTGCCACCAAGCACTCTGAAACTTTCAGAGATCTGACCATTGGGCTAGAGTGCTTTCATCCAGGGTCTCTCTGGAACTGGGTATTGGGAACATACAAAAACCTGCTCCCCAAGCATTTGCCTGCATGTGCTAATTGGCCAAGCTCTTTTTGAGGATGTGTTTGCACTAGTGGCCCCCTCTTCTCCTGGGTTAATAACCAACTCTGAGAGGCTTGTAAAAATAAAAGGAGAAAAAAAACCACCCCACCCCAGTTTATTCAGTTGCTACAGACTGGCAACTGTTGCTAAAGCCATCTGTGGCTTTACAATTGCTAAAGCCATCTGAGGCTTTAGCTTTTTAGATGCACTTAAAAATGCTTAGGCTGGTTACAAGAATGTTTCAAAGCACTCAGATCTTTCTGGGGTGGTATGTAATGGAACTTAGTTACTCAGTTATAAAGAACAGCTATTCAGGAATATGCAAAGCACACTCAGCAAAATAAATCCCTAACGCAAAGTCTGACTAAACATACTTTCCCCTACACTAGATTCCGAAGCCATAAAGCCCTGGCTTCATTTCCCTTGAAAACTCGTCAGTTCCTGATAAGATCAAGCCTCCTGCAAATCTCATCCTGAGAGATTGTCCTGCAGCATTCACCATGTGGGTGCAGACTCCATGCTGGGCTGTACTCTCCACTTCCTCCTCCTTCCTCCCAGCAGCCCTCCTGTCCCAACCACCTGGTGGGCTGATTGGTCAAGACCTGGGGGTTACCAGCCTATCAGTCAAGACAGGGGTTCACTTCCTGTTAACTCTCTTGGGTCTGGTGATGCTGGGTCACCATAACATTATGACTGGGGATAATGGGACTTGTATTCCAACAGCATCTGAGGGCCCAGGGTTGGGAACCCCTGGTCTGGGGTACAGAGTGCCTCTCGTTTGGTGGTCTTTTTGTTCTTCCGAGTGTGTGTGTACATGTGAAAATGTCAGCACCCCCTATCTGAGTCCACTTAATTAGAAAGCTGACATAATATAATTTTAGCATGGAGTCCTAATCAGATATTTGACACTGAATAATCTAAAGTTAAAATTGTTCCATGCAGGAAAAATGTTTCAACTTCCTAAAAAATGTTTAAAAATAGCTTTCTTTTAGCCACGCATTCTGGATATTACTGTATAATTACAAGCACGAAGCACTATGTAATTACAGGATTGCCTGAGGTGAGAAGCTGTAGTTTGATATTCCATGTTAATTCTTCTGCTAACCAAAGACATGGTTTTAGCCTTAATGACTTAACTCCACCCAGTGCTACTAATAAAGTCTAAATTGGGGAGGGAAAACTGATGGTTGTATTACTGGGCTGGTACTCTTACCTTCCCTAGTGGCTCCATCCCATGCTGCTCTGGTAACTTAAGAATGGAGAGACCGTGTGAGAAGCACAGGTGCAGATAGGAAGAAGTTTTGGAATGTCCAAGGCTGGATCAGAGACACTATTTGGTAGGATCATATGAGAAGCACAATACTATCTGCATGTTTCTGTGTTCTTAGGTTACTGGGCAGCATGGGATGGGGGCATGGCAAACACACCACTCACACCATATACAAATGGGTATGTGGCAGAAGGCATCCTATGCATGAATTATATGGAAGTTGAGCTACAACACACTTTTATGCAAGTTGGGTTTGAATTCTACTGCTGGTCAGTATTGAGCCACCTATTTGGACCTGTGATTTGGTAGAAAGCAGGGCCCTCTGTAGTTCAGAACAGCTTGAGGGACAAAATTGTGCTGCCCTGGTATAAGGTATCTTTTACATCACACTAGAAAACAAAAGACTTGAGGGAGTTTGTTGTCTAGGTGGAAGGAGGCCTGGGTGTGTATTAGACATATTTGGAAGAGTTCCAGTGGCCCAGCCAATTTGTGTATAGTGCTTACCATTATGAAGCAGTTCAGAGCAGTACAGATGTGGTGCCTTTTTAAAAGCCTGCTGTAGAGCTTGGGGTTTGGGACGGAGTTGAAATGCTAAATGCTGGAATTGGCTAGATCTGGCCTTGTGCTGGGAATTGTTGTTGGGAGTGCCATTTGGACGAGGGGAGGCCATTCCCCTCCACTCTTCCAGGTCACTTCTTTTTACCCTATAATGCAGACAAAAGCACTCCTTTCAAACTGCAGCGACTTCCCTGCTGTTGTGGAACTAGGGTAGAGGCTGGTTCCCTTTCCTTTAACCGTGATACATAGGGACACATAACACATAGAGAATTTTCACTGCTTTGCATTTCTGGGATCATGAACTCTTGGAAGTTCACAGGAAGTAAGGATTCTTAGGACAGTTGATGTGATTACTGTTGTGGATCTGGTTCCTCACCAGTCTGAATCCCATCCCCAGCCTCCTGACCATAGTCAAGCAGCTCAAGTCCCCTTGCATGGTCAAGCAGCTCAAGTCTTCCTTGGGCAGAGCCTCTGACTAACTTGGACTCTTCAAGGTCCCTGAAGCAGACACCAACTGACCCACAGAGGGCCCTCTGCTCTGGGATTGCCCTTTGATACATCTGGGAGAGGATGTATCATGACTTCCAGCATGACTCCCACACTTTCAAGCCTGTCTCCACTCCCCCTCAGAGCTGATGTTGAGTTCTATATCTGCAAGGCACAATTGCAGATGTGTAGAATATATGAAGCCCTGTCTATGTGTGAGTGTCACCAGAAGAGAGTGGCTATTGAGATGCCTGGCTCCAACATTTTGCTTGGCTAACCACTTGCCCCTCCTTCCCCACTCTCCATTAATTTGAATCTTGTGGCTGTGATAGCCCAGTTTCTTGTGCTGCTTTATACCTCATTCCTATGAAAACTCTACAGTCATTAGTATTCCAGACCAGACCACTTGAATCACCAGTTTTATAATATTAAAGGACATCAAAGCATCTTGTCTTGTAAATATTAAAGTCTTTCTTTATTCTTTTTGAATCAAAGGCAGCATTTAGGTGAACAAGATGGGTATTTATTTGAAATGAAGTTGCCTTGATTTACAATAGCCTCCCTTTAACAAGGCAGTATATGGCCTAAATTTCACACACAGCATTTGCATATTCATGAGTTGTTCTTGAGAAATGCAAGCTGACACAAGACTGTGAGCTTGGCACAGCATGTTTGTGGGAGCAAATGACATCCCAGAAGGCACAGTACTGGCTCAGTTCTCTGAGGGTGTGCTGTGTGCATGGTGTTCAGTGGGCATTTGTTTAGTCTTCCATTGATCAGTTGATCTGTTAAAACCAGTATGGGGTGTTCAAACATCAGGTGAACAATCCAGGCATTATTAGCCACTTTCAGAACTGTTGGAGATGGAGACATCTCCAGCAGTTCTAAAAGTGGCTAATAATGCCTGGATTGTTCACCTGATGCTTGAACACCAGGTCCCTTTCTTAATATGGAAATAATAAGATTTCATATTAGAGCTGAATGGGTTTTTCCCCTCCTTCAGACTTGAAAAATTACATTATCTTCAGTCAGGTAGTTCAACTATTGTTTAAATAGTCAGTCATGTAGAAGGGTGGGTTTTATTTGTTTAACTTGGTTATATATAGGTCAAGATCCATCGTGCCTCAAAACAACATGAGTAAACTTTTGGGTACTGGTTAAACTTGCTATTTCTCCAACATGAAGGACAAAAGAACTTGTACTGTAGTGTGTTGAATTATTGTCTGTTTAACTTGGTGGCATTACTCATTTGTTAAACCAGTACAATATCTCTCTTCATATAGCAATAATGCAGAAAAATATGCGTATGTCCAGTAACTCTTTTGTAGAGACATATGACTCAGCTTATTTAGTGTATCCTCCAGCAACCTTAAAATCCATTTTAGTGCTGAAGCTTATTCCTTTGCACAGTCAAGTGTGGGTGTACATTACACAAGATATTGCTTGTTGTGTCAGAACATGCTGCTGTGCAAACGTCAGTGGGACAAGTGCAGATTGGATAAATTGCACATTTTTATTAGTTTACAGTATATGTTATCTCTTTGTAACCATATGTACCTCCCCTCTCAGGTTCTTATCAAATCTTCCCATTTTTTACTTTCTTCAGTCTAGATCTAAGAGGCAGTGCTCAGGGTTTCAATGGCTGAAGTCTGGGCAAACTCCGGAAAGGCCTTTTCAGTTGCAGCCTCACTACTGTAGAAGTCACTCCCTGATGATGTCCAGCTAAGCCCCCAAATTTTAGAAGCTTTTAGAAAGCAGACAGTCATACTCGAAGAAAGCTTACAGGAATTGTTCGGTGTGCAGTCTGTTCTTCATTGCTCATATCTTACATTTGTTTTGTGTAACTTTTTGTTTTGGTTTGTGTTTGACTTTTTTGTTGTGAGAAGTCTTAGCCTATCTTATGTGAGGAAGCATGATGTATAAACCCACCTGGGGCCACATTTTTGGTGGCTGAACACACCTTTTTGTCTCCTCCATCATCTGACAAGGGAAAATTTGCTACCAGTATGCTTGTACTCTTTCGCCCACCCACCTACCACTTATCTCCAACCTGGTTTTCCATGCTTCACCTGTAATGTAGCTTTCTTCATGTATCTGATATGCTCTTTGTAGCAAGGCTTCAAAAGCACACCACAAAATAAGGTAAATTTTGCAATGCTGAAGATGTGGAACTGGGAAGACCAGCAGCCCCTTCAAACTGTTTACTAGGGCATGCCTATTCAAGTCATTGGCTCTGTTCCAGTGAACCTGTAGAGATGTCATTAGCTTCCTTGTAATTGCACTTGCTTTTTCCTGCAACTTCAGTCTGGTGTGGTGTATTGTGCTTCCCCTCCCCCTTTCTAAGCAGACCAGTGAAAGACTATCCAGATGAGACACAACAGGAGGGAAGGTCCTGGCCACAGCAGCAATTCACCATCTTCTGTCACTTTGCAGGAGCACAGAACAATATATCCTTGTCTTCTGGCACTGTATTGTTACTGCTGGCAAAATCTTCTCCCCCCACTACTCCCTCTCTTTAAATCTCTGCAAGCTGTCTGGCTTCTTTTCTAAAGTGCCCTTCCCTTGATCTTGTCTAAATTACAAGACTGTCTTTGACCTTTTCTCACAAAAAGTGAATAGCTGCCTTTTCAGCTTCCAAATCACTATCTGGACCAATTTCAAGCTAATTTAGGACAAGTGTTAACTCATCTTTTTATGATGCTGGCTTTTGTCTCGCTACTGCAGCATACTTTTGTTCTATAGACTACACTATGTAGGATCCCCTTCCCCCACCCCCCAACCGTCCAGATACTTCTACTTACTAAACTCCACAATCATATCTCTATCCCTCCACAAATGTTTTAATGCCCCATGTCACCAAAACAGTATTCTTGCTACAGAGCGGGGGTATTTTGGCCTTTGAAGTGATGGCTCTTTGATGTATTATTTATATGTTTTCATTTCCTTTGGTTAAATACTTTGCATTTCTGATTTTTGAAGAGTAAAGGAATTCCCTAATCCAGCTCCTATTAATTAATTTCCTTCAAGTTTGCAATATCTTCCCCTCCTTTCTAATCTTCTCTTTCTCCAGGAAGCTCAAGACAACACACATGGGTTCTTTTGTTTTATTTTTACAATTATTAGATAGTCCAAGATTATGATTTTTGTTGAACAAGACTACCTAAGGCTAGTATAGACCTAACTGGATCATTTTTCTAGCCGTGGATAATAGATTGAGAAGGGGGCTACAGAATGGTGCACTCTCCTCTCCAGTAGGGATGTGCACAAACCACAGTTCAAGTACTTTTAGGGAAATGGGGCCGGGAACTTTAATCACCCTGTGCAGCCTCCAGCTGGGTTGGCATGCATCCCAATAACCCCTGGCGTGGCACCACCATGCATATGGCATCCATGCATGTGTGGGCGCCATTTGCATGGTCAGCATGGTGTTGCTGACCACGCAAATGGCACCCACGCATGCATGGATGCTATATGTACAGTGAGGGAAATAAGTATTTGATCCCCTGCTGATTTTGTCCGTTTGCCCTCTGACACAGAAATGACCAGGCTATAATTGGAATGGTAGGTTTACTGTAGCTGTGAGAGACAGAATAACAACAAACAAACCCTCAAAAGCCCAGTGCCCAAAAGTCAGCGATGGATTTGCATTGTAGTGAGGGAAATAAGTATTCGATCCCCTATCAACCAGCAAGATTTCAGGCTCCCAGGTGTCTTTTCACTATATGCAGGTAATGAGCTGAGATGAGGAACACCCTCTGTAAGGGAGTGCTCCTAATCCCAGCTTGTTACAGTACCTGTATAAAAGACACCTGTCCATAGAAGCAAGCAATCACTCAGCTTCCAAACTCACCACCATGCCCAAGACCAAAGAGCTGTCGAAGGATGTCAGGGACAAGGTTGTAGACCTGCACAAGGCTGGACTGGGCTACAAGACTATCGCCAAGCAGCTTGGTGAGAAGGTGACTACAGTTGGCACGATAACTCGCAAATGGAAGAAACACAAAATAACTGTCAATCTCCCTCGGTCTGGGGCTCCATGCAAGATCTCACCTCGTGGAGTTGCAATGATCATGAGAACGGTGACAAAGCAGCCCAGAACTACACGGGGGGAACTTGTCAATGATCTCAGGGCAGCTGGAACCATAGTCACCAAGAAAACAATTGGTAACACACTACGCCATGAAGGACTGAAATCTTGCAGTGCCCACAAGGTCCCCCTGCTCAAGGCAGCACATGTACAGGCCCGTCTGCAGTTTGCCAATGCACATCTGAATGATCCAGAGGAGAACTGGGCAAAAGTGTGGTAGTCAGATGAGACCAAAATCAAGCTCTTTGGCATCAACTCAACTCGCTGTGTGTGTAGGAGGAGGAATGCTGCCTATGAGCCCAAGAACACCATCCCCACCGTCAAACATGGAAGTGGACACATTATGCTTTGGGGGTGTTTTTCTGCTAAGGGGACAGGACACCTTCACCGCATCGAAGGGACGATGGACGGGACCATGTACCGTCAGATCTTGGGTGAGCACCTCCTTCCCTCAGCCAGGGCATTGAGAATGGGTCGTGGATGGGTATTCCAGCATGACAATGACCCAAAACACACAGCCAAGGCAACAAAGGAGTGGCTCAAGAAGAAGCACATGAAGGTCCTGGAGTGGCCCAGCCAGTCTCCAGACCTTAATCCCATAGAAAATCTGTGGAGGGAGCTGAAGGTTCGGGTTGCCAAACATCAGCCTCGAAACCTTTCTGACTTGGAGAGGATCTGCAAAGAGGAGTGGGACAACATCCGCCTGGGTTGTGTGCAAACCTGGTGGCCAACTACAAGAAACGTCTGACCTCTGTGATTGCCAACAAGGGTTTTGCCACCAAGTACTAAGACATCTTTTGTGAAGGGATCGAATACTTATTTCCCTCACTACAATGCAAATCCATCGCTGACTTTTGGGCACTGGGCTTTTGAGGGTTTGTTTGTTGTTATTCTGTCTCTCACAGCTACAATAAACCTACCATTCCAATTATAGCCTGGTCATTTCTGTGTCAGAGGGCAAACGGACAAAATCAGCAGGGGATCAAATACTTATTTCCCTCACTGTATGCTGCCGCGCCAGGGGTTATTGGGATGCATGCCAACCCAGCAGGAAGCTGCACAGGGCGATGGAGAGTAAGGACCTGCTCTCCTTTTTCTTAAAGTTCCCGGCCCCATTTCCCTAACAGTGCTCAAACATGTGCACACCCCTACTCTCCAGCATGAACTTACCCCTTCCATCTTATAGAAAGAAGGGCAAGGGAGCAGCTAATCCTGTGACAACATCCTCATGCTCAAAGGTGTGTGCTTTGGGGTGTGGATTAATGAGTGGAGTTTCATTGCAATTGTCCCCTTTTGTGGGTTAAAAAAAATATCTGGATATAACATGGGCTGAAACAGTTGAAAAGGAGTATAGACTAGAGTCTCTCTCTCTCTCCCCGCCGCCCCCCCCGCAAGATATTTGAGAATAAGCCCTTAAAGTTATCTGTGCATTGTATTACTTTAGATAAAACCTCTGAAAACCAGTCACAATGCTTAGCTAGCCTGCCTAGCATTGGAAAGTGGTTAAAGTCTGCAAGGCTTGCTGTGCTGAACTGTGCTTTGCATAGAAATGAAGTAGAGAGTACTGAGGTGGCAGGAGTTCTCTTGCTAAGCTTTAGTATAAATTAACAACTGAATACTTGTTTCTCACTGACAGGTTAATGACCCCGGAGAGTGAAATTAGATTTGTCCACAAGCAGATGGGCTTAGTACCAGGCTGGGGAGGAGCTGCCAGGCTCGTACAAATCCTTGGCAGCAGTTCTGCCCTCAAGTTGCTGAGTGGTGCTGTAAAAGTGCAGCCAGAGAGCGCCCTTCGTATGGGCCTGGCAGAAGCCATGTTGCCCTCTTCGGATGAAGCTGACTCTCTAGAAGAAACCTGCAAATGGCTTCAGCCATACACAGAGGGCCCGGCTGAAGTAATCCAGGCTGTGAAGAAAGCTGTTGCAGCAGGGAGAGAGCTACAGTTAGAAGCTGCCTTAAGGATGGAAAAAAAGATTTTTGGAACTCTGTGGGGCGGGCCTGCAAACCTACAGGCCTTGTCTCAGAGGACAAAACACAAGTGAGCAACTTCCAAAGCATAAGACAAATGGTTTTCACCTTTTGCAAAGCAAAATCAAACCAGCTGCTGCCAAGTGGGGATCTGCACGGAAAAGAACTTTATCAACATGGGCATTAACTTTGAGTTATATAAGAGGCCCCTTATACTCTGATCACCACTAACAGAGATGAGAGAAATCCCATTTCATGAAAAAAAAACCCAAAGTGTTGGGAATTGTAATGTGGAATCTTGTTCCCAGGCAGGGAAAAAGTAATAAAAGTAGTTTACTTCCAGCAATCTGCTGCACATTGCAGTGGAGGTTTTATGCAGGTGGACGTTTGCAAACCATTTAGGAGACATTTTCACAGACCATATGGAAGTCCCACTAAGGTCAATTGGTCATACTTGTATGTAAAGCTCTATAGTGCTGCATATTTTATAGTGAAAGACCCATCAAACCTAATCTTCCTGACAAATCCTTGCTGCCCTGACTAGATTAATGGCATTATTTTCATATGCATTGCATATAGCATCGTGGACCTCTCAACCAACCTTTTACCCTCACAAGGACCCAAGACTATTAGGAAACCGGTATGGTGGTTGAATATGAGAAGTTGTCCTTTTAGATGGGTTTGGATGGTTTTGTGCTCCCCAACTTCAGATTCTTAAGAGACTGTCATGAACAAGTCTGATACACAGAACTACCTACATTTTGAAAACGACTGCTACATAGAATTTAACAAAAGGGAAAGTTCAAAAAGGACAAAATCAAATTGAAGAAGAGTTCTTATCAGGATGCATTTGGGCTCTTCTCAATGAACTGACTGTCAGTCTGAATGCAGGCGCTCTACAGGTAGTCAGACAATGTTATCAGCAGTAGCAGCCATCTAACCAATACAACACAGGCACTGTTGATGAATAGGAACATAAGAAGCTGCCATATACTGAGTCAGACCATTGGTCTATCTAGCTCAGTATTGTTTTCACAGACTGGCAGCGACTTCTCCGAGGTTGCAGGCAGGAATCTCTCTCAGCCCTATCTTGGAGAAGCCAGGGAGGGAACTTGAAACCTTCTGTTCTTCCCAGAGCAGCTCCATCCCCTAGGGGGAAGATCTTCCAGTGTTCACACATCAAGTCTCCCATTCATATGCAACCAGGGCAGACCCTGCTTAGCTAAGGGGACAAGTCATGCTTGCTACCACAAGACCAGCTCTCCTTCCCAGGTTTGAGAGAACCTTATAGTGCAATCATATTCAAACTTACAGTAGGTCTCAATCATGTTAGCCTTGCCTGTTCTAGCCAGGCTCTGAAAGTACACATCATATGAGTGATTTGCAAACTTCCATATACTGTACATACAACATTTACCTGCAATATACTCATGCTCCTGCATGATTGAGCTACAATTTTAAGATACAGGTGAAACTCAGAAAATTAGAATATCGTGCAAAAGTCCATTAATTTCAGTAATGCAAATTAAAAGGTGAAACTGATATGAGACAGACGCATTACATGCAAAGCGAGATAAGTCAAGCCTTAATTTGTTATAATTGTGATGATCATGGCGTACAGCTCATGAAAACCCCAAATCCACAATCTCAGAAAATTAGAATATTACATGGAACCAAGAAGACAAGGATTGAACAATATTGGACCTCTGAAAAGTATAAGCATGCATATGTATTCAGTACTTGGTTTGGGCCCCTTTTGCAGCAATTACTGCCTCAGTGCGGCGTGGCATGGATGCTATCAGCCTGTGGCACTGATGAGGTATTATGGAAGACCAGGATGTTTCATTAGCGGCCTTCAGCAATTCTGCATTGTTTGGTCTCATGTCTCTCATCCTTCTCTTGGCAATGCCCCATAGATTCTCTATGGGGTCAGGTCAGGCGAGTTTGCTGGCCAATCAAGCACAGCACACTGTATACTTTTCAGAGGTCCGATATTGTTCTATTCTACAATCCTTGTCTTCTTGGTTCCATGTAATATTCTAATTTTCTGGGATTGTGGATTTGGGGTTTTCATGAGCTGTGTGCCATGATCATCACAATTATAACAAATTAAGGCTTGACTTATCTTGCTTTGCATGTAATGCGTCTGTCTCATATATCAGTTTCACCTTTTAATTTGCATTACTGAAATGAATGGACTTTTGCACGATATTCTAATTTTCCAAGTTTCACCTGTATGATGGCTGACATGATGCACAACCTAGTTTCCATAATGCTCTGCTCTAGTGCTGCTAGGGACCTGTAAGCAGTTTAGAACGAGTGGTTGCACCAGCAGTGTTAATGCAGTTTTTCTCATTGTGTTGAATGAGGAAAAATGAAATAGTGCTGTTTGCCCAACTGCTGATTTTGTCCGCAGCACCTCCAGGGTGGAATGTTACAAAAACAGTAGGCTGCACAACATGTCAGCCACTGATGTTAAAATAAACCTTAAGAAAGCTGCCAAATTTCCTTCATCAGAAGAGGAACTGATCGCATGCCTGAACGAGTAGCAAGTTGTGGAACAAATCTCTGCTGCTGTTGTATCTCAAGGAACAACTTCTCCTCCTATAGCTGCCAAACTATAATTCAGGTATCTGAATTTCTTGCAGAGAATGTAAACAGGACATCAAATTGTGATGATAGGTTTTGTGTGCAATATGTATGATGCATTCGAAGTGACAGAAGAAACTTTCCTCATACATATAGGTAGTATGCAGGACTTATCAGTATGGAAGAGTCTCAAGCCAGACAAGGATATTGCAGTGGATTCATGCAGGTTCACTCCTGTGTATACAGGATTGTTGTCTGTGTACAAACAATTGTAGTTCAAAAAATGGTCATGCTGGTGAGAACAAGTGTTAAGTCTGTGAAAGAAATCCATGTTCAGAAGCAGGTTGTAGCAGATACTTTTCAAGTACCAGAAGTACTTTCCCACAAGATGATGGTGGCCTACAGCCTCTCCTATTACAACAGATTCTATACCTCCTTAAATGCATGAAGCTGCCTTATACTGCAACACACCACTGGTCCATCTAGCCCTGTATTGCGTATTGACTGGCAGCAGATCTCCAGAGTCTCTGACAAGGTCTTTCCCAACACTTGCTCCTTTAAGCAGAGGCAGTGAAATCAAGCATCTTCTGCATGTAAAGTAGGTTCTTTAACCTCTCAGTAGTGGCCTTTCTCATTTGAGAACTGCCTTCAAGGTCACTTAGCACAGTTCCATGTAGAAAAAGCTCAGACTGTTGATAAAGTGTAGTTTATTAAATTATAAATTTTGTAACAAAAACAAGACATCAAGAAAGACGCAAACAAGCTACAGGGACTAGACAGAAGAGCCAATGAAGACACCATGAAGTGTTTACAAGTAAAACTCTGCAACAGAAGTTAAGTTTTACATTTCATTCAGGAAGATGATTGCTCTGTTTTAGTAAAACATCTGAACTTCAGGAGTCACACCTACTTCACGTCAAAATTAAGCATCTTGCTCATACCCAAACTTGTTCATTTCCAATTTGCTTTAATAGTCCTTCCGTACATCAATCCATGCAGATAGTAAAGATACTTAATGCAACAAATGATGACAATTCCAAGTTGTACAATGAATATACATTGGTCAAAAAAGGGACAGTTTTACTGGGGGAGGGGAATATGCTACAAAATAAAACATGAAAGACATTTATGAAACTGGGTATTGCTAAGTAGCTGACAAACCTTTAACACATCCCCAGTTTTTGTTTTCAACATTGAGTCTTCCAGCCAAGACATGCTGCAAGATTGCCTTTAAAGTCAGAGGCCCATGTTTTTCTCTTTCCCCTTCTTCCACCCCCCCAAAACACTTTAAATACACTGCTAGGCTGGAGTGCAATGCCAATACAGACAAAATGTACAGGTTCACAACTCAGTTTTCAAAACATGGCTCTAATTTAAACTTCAGTTACTGTGCACTGTCCATCAGGCCTTCTAGATCTCACACTCGTGCTTCCCACCCCATTCCCTGCCACTTGTCTATCCACGGCTGGCTGATTTGCATTCAGATGTCTCTGCTGAACAGAGGATACAGGCAGCTGAAGTTGGGCAGACACATCCTCACTATCGCTGCTAGCATCCGATTCTGTTTCCTCAATGGAGGTGTCAAGAACTGGCACCCTACCAGAAGACGATGATTCATGGTCTTCCTCTCCCTCTCCCCTATGGCTCCTTTCAACCATACTGTCTCCATTTATTTGTAAGTTGGCAAAAGAGTTCTCTAGAGTGCTTGCATCAGGTGATGGCGTTGCAGGACTTGTCAGCTGACCATCTAGTGAAGGTAGGGGTCTAACAGAGACAGTTGCTAGAGGCTGCCCAGCAGCCGCCCCTAGAGCTGGTGTACTGTCTGCACCATCAGCAGAGCTCTCTCTTGCTAGATTGATAGCATTAGAGTCACAGTCCAACCTAAGCCCAGCCACTCCCTTCTTTGGAATATCTATTATGTCCCGTTTTATTTTCCTGCGACGTCCATGCTCATTTCTCCTATACTGAACCATGTTCTCAAGATCTGCCACATACAAGAACCCAGCAATTAACATTTCAGTGCTCTTTTTACCTTTAGAAAAGGCATCTTCCAGCTCCCTACTGGCACGTTCATCATATTGCCACCAGCCATTTCTGCCTTCATAGTACCAAGCATATTCCCCATTGCCTCTACTGGCTGCTTTGAGTTCCTCAGGTGACAGCAAGGTTGGCTTATCGAGGAAGTCCTCTGGGATCTCCTGACGACAGAGAGCACATCGCTTTCCCAGCCAGGAGGCTCCTTTCACACACAGATAGCAGAAGACATGTTTACAAGGCAGACTCACAGGGTGGACACATGTTTGCAGACAGATGGCACATTCAGGGACCATAAGAGATGGTGTTGTGCTAGAACATGGTTCACTGGTCTTCTTGTTCGTGGGAAGCATGTTGATTGAGTGATCAATCTCACCACAACCAGCCATCCTGGAGAGGATCAAACGGATCATAATTTGGAACATACTATTATCCAACTTTGCCTCATCACATGGTTAACTTGAACTATTTGTCAACTATTTTAAAGTTACAGAAGTGTCCATAAGCAGTTAGAAAACTATAGCCATCCAGTTTGGTGTAGTGGGCAGATATGGATTGTGAAGATCTAGATTCAAACTGCTACTCAGGTATGAAATTGACTGACAGACAGTGGGTATTACTTATCCTGATCAACCCCATAAGGTGCTTGTGAGGTAATCCAATATGCACTCCCCACAACTCCTTAAAAGACCAGATATAATGTGATCGGTGAATATAACTTGCTAGTACTGTGCTGGGAAGAAGAGATGGGGTTGGACCAGTATGTTCTACTAACTCAAAGGTAGTTCCTCCAAAACTGCTTTACTTCTGAACATTATCATTAGTTCCCCAAAGTGCCAGACTTCTTTTTAGATGCCCTAAATCTCAAGATTCCCCATTTCTTTTACACTTCTCCAAAAGCTGACCACCTTTACAGCACCAGACTTCGGAATGTAGTAAATGACCTTTTATCCCATAATGTGTGTGAAAAATACACTTTTTTTCTGAGACAAACTTTAGGTGTTTTTAGAAAATTCAATTAGGTAACTATGAGCACCATATCAAACTAAAGTTGATAAAACAGAACAGGCCTGCACAATATACAGCCCGTGGGCACATTTTTCCTGGCCTGCAGTGGAGCCAGCCCGCCCTGGTGAGTGAGCAAAGAGGCAGCAGGATATTGATTAATTTAACTTTTTTTGTTTTAAATTTGACCTCAGCCCCTGCATGTCAAGTCACAGCTGATTTTGGCCCACCGGGGCATTTGAGTTGTGCACCCCTGTATCAGAAACTTAGAGCAAGTTCTGTTCCATCCAGCACTTAACTGCAGGCAGTGTCCCATCCTTCCCCGCAATGTCAAAGTGTTCAAGGAAGGAACAGGAAAACAATAAGGTAAGATTTCCTGAATTTTTGTCCTTTACAAGTAGAGTGAAAGGCCACCAATTCATGTACCCCAGGACAATTCACTTAAAATCCTACACTGATATCTTTTAATAAATGAATATGCTGGTCAATGAAAACAATAGGCAACACAGGAGAACCTTGCTATTTGCAGTTCCGTGTATCCATGGAGTGTCTCATTGACAGCCTTTTTCAGTATCCGCGGATACGAAGGAGTTAAAACCACATGTCCGCAGTTCCTAGAGAGCTGGAAGTGACCGTGGAGGTCACTTCTGGTTGCCATTTTGTTTCACAGAGCCCAGGAGGAGGCAGGAGGAACCATTTCGTGGCTCTTAAAAAACAAAACAAAACTGGACTCTTCCCCCATGATTTTTCATGGTTTTCGAGGGCATTTCGCTCTTTGGGACATTCCTGGGCACCCGCAGAGCACATCACAGTGAGTTTTGAGCTGTTTGGGAACTGTCCCCCCCCCCCCACTTCTCCAGAACCCTAATGCCTAATTACTTGTGGTTCTGTTACTTGCAACAGTAGGTGAGGAATGGAACCCCTGCGAGTAACAAGGTTCTCCTGTATTTCGTTTGTATTTTTAAAGTGCTAAAACACGAACATTATGAACAGTGTATCATCCACTTTAGCTTGTGCCTGTCAAGATCACAACTGAAGTAGGGATGTGCACGAACTGGTTCGGAGGCCATGTTGGAGGCCTCCGAACCGGTTCGGAAACGGACCGGTCCGGCCGGCACCGAGGTGGGGTCTACCTTTAAGGGCGGGGGGGGTAGAACTTACCCCTCGCGCCGCTCTTCCCCCTCCGGCGCTGCGTTTAAAATTGAAGTTTTCGGGGCGGCAGCATTCCTCCCTGCCGCCCCTGCCCCCATTGTTGCCCGGAAGAAGCTGTAATAGAAGCACGCATGCGCACGTCGTGGCATGCGTGCGCTTGTCGCCAGTGCACGCGCCGCATATGTCACACGCAGCGTGCGTGTGACATATGCGGCACGCGAACACACGGCGGTGACAGGCGCGCGCATACGTGCTTCTATTACAGATTCTTCCGGGCAACGACGGGGGCAGGGGCGGCAGGGAGGAATGCTGCCGCCCCGAAAACTTCAATTTTAAACGCAGCGCTGGAGGGGGAAGAGCAGCGCGAGGGGTAAGTTCTACCCCCCCGCCCTTAAAGGTAGACCCCCCCTCGGTGCCGGACCGGTCCAGACCCATGCACATCTCTAAACTGAAGTGAGCAGGCACCATAGCTTTTCAAGTCATTTTTTGCCAAGGGATTAATGAATACACCACATCTTTACTCTCACTGTGGCACAGTGGCCAGTGTTATGCTTGAACCTGGAGGTACAAGGATTCCTAGTTAAAACTCATGGGTCAAGTCTCTTAGCAGGTTATAATGGTGTTTATCACATATAAATACTGGCCTACAGTTTTCCTAAGACACATTTAAGCACCTTTAGCATTACAAGAAAAGAAAAAAACCATTAGTGGCACTGGTTAGTCTTGGCGTCTTCATTATTTATTTATTTTTACATTTTACATTCCGCTCTTTCTCTAAGGAGCCCAGAGCGGTGTACTACATACTTAAGTTTCTCCTCACAACAACCCTGTGAAGTGAGTTAGGCTGAGAGAGAAGTGACTGGCCCTGAGTCACCCAGCAAGTATCATAGCTGAATGAGGATTTGAACTCGGGCCTCCCCAGTTCTAGTCCAACACTCTAACCACTACACCACTGGCACAGTATAAGTGAGGGTAATTTCACACATCATAAAGCTGTCAGGTACAAACAGCTGCATTTCTTGGCCGTAAACCCTTTATCTGCTTTACATTTTCTGGATTTTCAAATGGCAACTGAGATTCTATAAACAGGTTTTTGCAAAGAGGACTAAATGATTTGAAAGTTCACTAGGACATCTGCTACCATCATCAGCACAAAAGTGATGCAGCCCTACAGAGATACCATTAATAAAATTTTGAGTAGACTTTTCAGTAAAGGAGCCATTTTCAACATGATCCTAGGCTCATTAATTTCATTGTAATCCTATGTGATGTTACTACAAATCATACCTTCTTTCTCAAACTATATCAAGTCTTTTCAGGATTGAGAATTGAAAAAAATCTACATTTAAGAGGCACTTTGTATATAGTCATCTCACAAAATGGTTCCATTCAACAAAATGGTGGCCAGAACTGATCTCAGAGGTCATTTCTGGCCACCTAAGAACTGTGGATAGGCAAGTTCCTACTATTTTTCAAGCATGTACAACAAAGTCAGATGTCCATTGCCCGACCATGGATACGCTTGAGTGTTGTGACCGCAGGTAAGGAGGGCCACCTGAATTGCAAGTGTGGCCTCATCACGAATTTGTATGAGGGCATTATAAGCAGCTTTATTTTCTATCCTTTTAAAAATGATTCCTAGTGTGGAATTTACCTTTCTACAGCTGCCATACCATGGGACACTGTTTTCATTCAACTGTCCATAACCCCAAAATTTTGTTTCCTGGTTATTTATCAATCATATTTATATACCACCTGATACATACACGTGTGTGTGTGTACGTGCATGTACATACAAAATCCAATATAAAAACAAAACACTTTCACAGAATAAACACAACTAGCTTAACCTGCATAGAGCATCTGCGCGCTAGTACTTGATTGCTCTCCTCACCCCCTGCCACAGCCCCCCTCACCTCAGAGATCTCTCCACCCTCACCTGAGCCGCACTCCTGCTCCTCCATCCTGTTGCTTCCATCTCCCTCACCCCTCTTGGTCATTCTTCCATCCCTTTACTCCATCCCCCTCACCCCTCTTGGTTGCGGTTGCAGCGTTCCTGGTATCTATTGGCCAAGCTGCAGCCCCCTATCCCCAGAGACCTCCCCACCCAAGCCCTGCTTCTCCCCACAGGAGCAGCAGCAGTGGTTGACCGGGCCCTTCCTTGCTGCTGCCACTGCCTGGCCGCTCGTTCCCCTCAGGCCACTGACAGACCCAGGCCCGTTTTGCCTGCCTGCCTCCACCAATGGCCTAGGTAGCCCCAAACAGCAGGAGTGGTTAACTGGGTCTTTCCTTCCTGCCAATAGGTGCCGCCATGGCTGCTCATTCCCTAGGAGCTTCAGTTCACAGAAGCAGCTCTGTTTGCGTAAAGTGGGGGGAGGGAGCAATTTTAACTATTTCCTTTCCCTTTGCAACTTCCTGTGCCTCCCTCCACCCCCCTCAAATTTGCCAAAGGTTCCCAACTCTCAAGCAACTGTATGCACACCCATTGCACAAACTGTCTTCCATGGCCAGAAGAAACATTTAGAATACAACTCACAGTCTACACCAGTTTTAGCCTTACCTTTTCAAAATTCTTATAGCTTTTCTTGGAACATATTGAAAATTAAGGGCTCTTTAAACGCATCCAATCAGAGCAGAGTGCCTCATTTTCCATCAATAGCTCATTTCTCCCGCGTGCTGCTTGCCAATACAAGTAATGCCAGAGTTTCACTGCAAGTTAAGGGAAACAAAAGTAATATCAAACATAAACATTTTATATAGACCACCTCTCTAACCAAGCACTCAAGGTGATTTACATAGTATATCAACTGCATACAACTGAAAAACACAATGGAAACGGAATGGGGAGGGAAGAGGAAAATAAGTAGATTCAAGTATCCACTCCTGAAAAACAAGGACAAGGTGGAATGGTCACTGAAAGAAAATAGTTCTGGGAGGGGAGGAGCCAACAGCCATTTGTCCCAGCTGGTGGATGAAGGAGCCTTTCTGCTTCTCCTCTCCCACATATGTAGCCAGCTATGCCTGTGGCATATGATAGGCAACTGGGGATTGAATGCTCCAACCACCCTTTCTAATGGACATGCTGATCACATGAGGGTGATGTTGGAGATGTTTCAAGGAGCTAAAGAAGGTTCCCAATTGACTGACTGTGCAAGCACAATCCTATTTGTGTGCCTGCACAGAGCACCATAAAGAAGATCTGACAGTTGGCCCCCAAAGAGGCGGTGGCCTCCAGCTGAAAGACTTCTTTCAATGAGAACTCAGTTACCCTGTATGATTAAAGAGAATACTTCCAGAGTGATTTCCGCTTCCATTGACATTTTCTCTTATATTTCTCTAAAATCAAAGTGGCAATCAAACTAAGCTGCAGTTAAAGCAAGCTACCACTGCAGCTGTCTCAAATAGAGGTGGTCTGAATGTAGTCCTGGAATATTATTGTTAGCCCTTAAGAAGGCTAAAAAAACTAGCCTGTTGAAGATCTGCCATGTTACAGAGCTCTTGGAGAAAGTGCTAGGAAGGACAACATTTCCCAGTGCTCCTCAGGCACTTTTCATGGCATCACTGGGGCTTCCCTTTAAAGGTCCCTCCTTGGTAATTTGCATGGACTGCTCTACGGGGAGGTTAGCGGGAGAGCAGTTGTCTCCACACAGGGTCAGGGACAAATGATTTGACTTTGACGCTTTGAGCTGAATCTTTGCCCAGGCCTATTATCTTCTTAACATTCCAGTGGATTACTAATGCAGGAGACACCACAGCATTACAACTTCAGAGAAGTGATATCCAAGACTTTTGATAGGAACTCAAAACTTTCACATCTCACCACTAACCCAATACCACTTGCTCACACACAATATTCAACCTCATTTCACAGTAACTCTGCAAGCCATTCCACTAACAGTCTCTGTAAGAGCATTTACAATCCTGTAAAACTACAAAACTACAATTTTAGTTTTTAAACACTGTGAAATACCTAGTGTCTAGACAGCTATCTTACCAAGAACCATTACATTTCATTTGCTGCAGGAGAGGTTACACTGAAAGGCACTTTTGACTGAACTTGAAGATGCAGCACTTTCAACTGCCTAGGCAGATCTATTTAAATGAAATTTTACTGCATACATTAGATTCATATGAATGCAGCTGAGCAAAGTTAAGAAATCGACAGGTTCTCAAGAGAGGTTGATGGCAATGTATATAATTGAAGAGAGCTCTGGGAAGATTTTGGCTGACCTTTTAATTAAAATCTTTGTATAATAACCTCCATACTGAAATCTCTTGTGTGCTTCATAGAATTGTCCTACAAATGTATTAAGAACTGTTACCAGGCAAACAGGTGCAATGTAATTAAATATATATATTTACATACATCCACAGTGGGCAGCATCCGCAGTTGTCATTACTCCAGAGCAGGAAGTCGTGTTCCAGACAGAGGACAACTGTGGATGCTATCTGCTATTTCTCCAGCCAGAGTTGCACAACTCAAACCATACTAACACACTTATATTTTTACGAACTTACAATAGCCAGATTGCTACTTTAATAGTGAGGAAAGTCTTTGTTAAAATTCTAACTCTGTATATTTCTTTTTAACCCATCTTTTTATCCCATTTTGGTTTCTGCACCCCATTAAGTATGGGTTTCTGCACCACCACAGGTCTCAGAAACCACTATTTTTCTCTCCAATCCACAGGTTTGCTCCTCCCTCCCCCCCATCCCTGTAACTCCCACTCCAAGCTCCCAACAACCCTCTCCCTCCCCCACCCATGTCTTTTGTGCTCTACTGGCCCCTTCTATCTGCACCTTTACAGGTGTCTCTGCACTCCTAGGCCCAGTTGAACCGGGGTTTACTTTTTAAGGTCTGCCATTATTCTTCTCTATACTATGCGTCTGCCTCCAACTCCTCCTTACTAGATCTGGTGGCAGCAGCACACAAGGTTTTTCATCAACCAGAAATTTAGTGAAGGAGATTCACACAAAGATGACTGTGCAATATGGCTAGCTGGCAGCAGTTGGACTGAAAAAAGTGACACAAATTCCACTATGCCCCTCTAGGCTAAAATTCTCATCAGAATAAGTTTATTATGAAGAACTACTATAGTTACTTTCCAGTCTTGGATATGTTCTGCTCTGAAAGTCACACCATTTTGGGCCTGTGAGGTATCTAGTCCCTAATATAGGACTGGATCTCAATACAAAATCTCTCATATTCAAGTTGACCTGGATTCCACAATTGGTGCAGAGTCTATAGCAGGGGTATCCAGTAACTCCTCTTGTGCAGTTATATTGGATCAGTTTCAGTTTGTGACTCCTGAGGACTTGAACAAACTGTTGGAACTATGCGTCTTACCACTCTGGACCTTGTCCAACATGGCTTGTATTGTCAAGCAGGGAGATTATTGAAGAGGGCCTGGTTGAGATTATAAATGCTTCTCTGAGGGAAAGTAGGATGCCTCCTGAGGAACCAATTATTAGACCTCTTTCAAAGAAGCCTACACTGGATCCCTCAGAGTTAAGCAATTATAGGTCTGTCTCCAATCTCCCTTGGTTGGGCAAGGTGATTGAGAGGGTCATGGCCTCTGAACTCCAGGCGGTCTTGGATGAAACAGATAGTCTAGACCCATTTCAAACTGGCTTTCAGGCAGGTTATGGGGCGAAGACTGCCTTGGTCAGCCTGATGGATGATCTCCCAAGGGGAATTGACAGAGGGAGTGTGACTCTATTGGTCCTTTTAGATCTCTCGGCCAGTGGCTTTGATACCATCAACCATGGTATCCTTCTGGATTGCCTGTGGGGACAGGGTGTAGAGGGCATTGCTTTGCAGTGGCTCCTCTCAGGCAGATTTCAGAAGGTATTACTTGGAGACTGTAGCTGTTCAAAACGAGAGCTTTTGTACGGTGTCCCTCAGGACTTCATTTTGTCTCCAATGCTTTTTAACATTGATGTAAAGAGATCATCTTGATGGAAGAGATCATCAGGGGATTTGGTGCAGGGTGTTATCAGTACGCCGATGACACCCAAATCTACTTCTCCATGTCAGCTTCATTAGGCAATGGTGTATCTTCCTTAAATGCCTGCCTTAAGGCAATAATGGGCTGGAAGAGGGAGAACAGACTGCATGCGAACAAGCTGGAGGTGCTTGATGTAGGAAGCCACAGTTTGAGAAATGGGATAGATCTGCCTGTTCTGGGTGGGATTACTCTCTCCCAGAAGGAACAGATTCACAGTTTGAGTACTTCTGGATGCAACCCTCTCTCTGGCACCTCAGTTGGAGGCGATGGTCAGGAGCTCTTTTTATCAGCTTTGACTGGTTCACCAACTGTGCCCTTTCCTGGACGTGAGTGACCTTAAGACAGTGGTGCACATGCTGGTAACCTCCAAGCTTGACTACTGCAATGCACTCTCTATGGGGCTGTCTTTGTACATAGTCCGGAAGCTGCCAGATTGGTCTCCGGGACATCCTGAAGCGTCTATTTTACTCCGATTCTAAAAGGCTACCAATAGGTTTCTGGGCAAAATACAAAGTGCTGGTTATTACCTATAAAGTCCTTAACAGCTTGGGTCCATGGTACTTAAGAGAATGCCTTCTTCATTATGAACCCCGCTGCCTATTAAGATCTTCAGGGGAGATTCGTTAGAGGGTGCCACCGGTTCATCTGGTGGCAACTCAAAGGCATGCCCTCTCTGTAGCTGCCCAGGACTGTGGAATGCACTTCCTGCTGAGATTAGAGCTGCTCCATCCCTGTTAGCTTTTAAGAAACAGCTAAAGACACATCTCTTCAGCCAAGCTTTTTAGTTAGTTGGTGTTTTTATGGCTATTTTAATCTGGTTTATATATGTTTTAACTGTTAAATTATTCGTTTGTTTCATTCTGTAAACTGCCTAGAGACTTTGATAGTGGGAGGCATAAAATTTATTAAATAAATAAAAATAATATGTTGCTATGAAAGAAGATGAAACATTAAAATAAGAGATAAAATTCAAAGGCTAGACATTGGGTTGACAGGGTGCCTTTTTAATGAGATAAGCAAGCAAATAATTATATGTAGGAGACTCTGATCACAGTATAAGTTTAAGATTATTGTAAGAACACTTTTAATGGCTTTATAGCTTTACAAAGCTTAAAAATGCTTTCACTAAATATCAAGTCCTTTTAATAAAACTAAGAGTTTATAATACTTGCATTAGATTTTTATCTATATAACAAAGTTGTGCACTGTATTTCCTCCTTCAACATCCATCTCATCCCCCTAATATATGCAAAGGGCTCAAGCGAGAGGCATAACATTTAAAATGAACATAGCCTGTGGGTGAGGGGAACATGAAAACTTCAAGCTTCCTCTTCTAATCAGAATCTGTTTCTGAAAAAGCTTAAAATAAGAACAGCCATGCTGGATCAGGCCTAAGGCCTATCCAGTCCAGCATCTTGTTTCACACAGTGGCCCACCAGATGCCTCTGAGAAGCCCACAGGCAAAAGGTGAAGATATACTCCCTCTCTTGCTGCTCTGCAACTGGCACTTAGTGGCATCTTGCCTCTGAGGCTGGAGGTGGCCTATGGCCACCACACTAGTAAGCAATGATAGACCTGTCTTCCATGAATTTATCTTAAGCCATTTATCATAAGAAGCCCTTATAAGAACATATTCATATTTAGATATTGGTTTTTTAAAAATATTTTTCTCCACTGCCTTTAGAGAAGTGAAGGTTTGATGGAGAATCTGAAGCAAGAGAATCAGAATTTTGCATGCCCATAGTATGCAGAAATTGTAATTGTTTAATAATGCAGATGGTCTTACATAGTTATCTAGAGGAGATGCACATATAGCAATAGCAACAGCAATAGCACTTACATTTATATACCGCTCTATAGCCGGAGGTCTCTAAGCGGTTTACAATGATTTAGCATATTGCCCCCAACATTCTGGGTACTCATTTTACCGACCTCGGAAGGATGGAAGGCTGAGTCAACCTTGACAACATATTTTACAACATATTTTACAACATAAGACAACCTTTTTACAACATATGTAAAAAGATTCCAAGTGCTTCAGTCAGATGCAAGTCTTAAATGTGTAAACCATATATCAACATATTTATTTTAATGGGATGCTCATTTGAACATACATCCGGATACACAGCAAAATGTGGATGAAAATGCACCTCCCATTAAAATCAATTCCACGTGGATATCTAGAGTGAGCACTCAGATACTCAAGATAATCAAGTGAGCATGTCAGATTTACAAGCATGGAAGATCTGCTTCTGTAGATTGGGGGCACTTGTGCACAGCTAGCACAACAGCTATATCAATCTAACTAGGCTGCATGGCTTTCTCTTCAAACCACTGTCCAATGTCATTGCCACTAATTTGTCCAACACACAATACTATACGCAAGAAAACATATCAGTCTCATCTAAGAGAAAACCCTAAATTTCAACTGAAACACTAAGGTTTGGGGGTGGTAGTTGTTTTTACCTCTGTGTTTGCTAAATGAACATTAGCCTGGGGTACTTGGTAAGATACTTGTATGAATCTTTTACACACAAAATGGAAAAAATAGATTTTAAAAATTGGAAATAAACTCTCATTTTAAGCCGACATTCCTCTATGCCTTTTCATATTTAAAATTAGAGCTCCAAGACAGATCACCATTAGCTACCTTATCCAGATTTAAAAGAAAGAGAATACAAAAGATCTTTCCTTAGATGAAGATATTCCATTCAGCCTATGAGCTGAGAGGAATATCTTTATCTAGAAAAACATAAGGACAAAGTGGCATTAATAAGATTGTGTTATGGTTTCTCTTTGAAAGAGAATGTGTTTCAATGTTCAGAGCCAATACTTGTTGGACATAAATACTTGGTGAACCAATACTTGGCAGACAGAACAATGATTTGCTCCTCATTTCAACAGCAACCGATATGAGTTCCAGAATATTCAATTCTAATGTTGAGACAGCAAGATCTTTTATGTTATCATGTATTCCAGAAAGAAGAGGTTGGTTATATTTGAGCCATCTTTATTCTGCCACTGATAGAAAATCTTGCATGCTGTTTTATTCTGATCATGTGATTTCAGCAGTCACTAGACTTAAAGATGTCTCTATTGTTCCCAGCTAGATCAAATATGCATATCACACTGCACAGTTTTTAATTGTGTTTCTGACACAGATTATGCAATTTGATGCTCTTCAAATATAAATTCCATTAAATGACTATTCCCAACAGTCTTGTAGATTCAGTACAGAAACAATATCATGTGTTCATTTAAAAAACTAGGCCATGAGCCTTTTTTCACCCCCCACTTCTGCACAATGGAACACAGTGAGGAAATCCCAATGCCCAAACTGATGGCTACCAAGAACAGCACTTTTCACTAAAAGCATTCAGTTACTAACTTTCCGGGTTTTGAATTATCAAATATTTCTATGTACTTTCTGTCCTTGTAGAACAGTATATTATACGTTAAAAGTTGAAATCAAAACTTTGAAAATATCAGCTAGAAGCAAATATAAAGTCCTGAACAGCCAAAACTTCAGCCAACCATAAAGGAGCAATGGCCCACATCTACAGCAAAACATACACATACAGGATGGCATTCATTACCCTATTCAATGAGCTATGTTTTGCATAGCTTCAAGGGCAGCAATGACTGTAAGAACTTGCATCAGGCACCCACCTACACTGAACCTTTACCTTCACCCAACTCTCACTGCCTGTAATTATTCATACCAATAGCTTACAGACTACAAGGTAGCCCTTTTCCTATTTAGGGCTTAATAATGCAAATACCTGCTGAGCACTTTTACATACCCACATTGTCAGTGGGAATCTCTCTCCAGCTGTATCCATAAACACTTGTAAAATTATGGCCTAAGGAATTTGCACAGTGAACTGTACCGTTCATTTCATGGTTTTGACTTCAAAACCTATTGCACCACATGCTGACTGACCTGAAGAAAAATAAAAGATGGGTTTTCAAATATATAGATCTTCTGGACTATTTAGTTACCTCTGCTAACTGAGCAAAGAGACACCTATATTTAGGAGAGGGAGAGCAACTGGCTCTATCCAACCCCTCCCTCCATAGGCTGTTGCTGTTATCTGCCTTATGTCTCATTTTAGATTGTAAGCCCTTTGGGGACAGGGGACCATCTTGTTTATGTATTATTTTTCTATGTAAACCGCTTTGAGAACTTTGGTTGAAGAGTGGTATATAAATATCTTTAGTCTTCTCCAGATAGCATCATTTGATTTCAGAACACTAGACAAGAAAAACAATTTTGATTTCAGAACACTAGACGAGAAAAAAAGGAAATCCCCTGCAACTGGTACTCAGAGGCATCCTGCCTTGAGGCTGGAGGTGGGTGGAATTTGACAGTGCAGCAGTTACTGCATGAGTGGCAAATGTTTTTCCAAAGTACTTAAGACAATAAAGATTAGGCCTCTTGACCAAGGAGCACAACCAAACATTTACATTTCTCTTAATCTGAAAACACTAAACACATACACAAATGTTAAGAAGCATCCAGACTGCATGCAATGTAACACAACTTGTCAGTTTCCTGCACCATTTCCCTGCCCCCCACATCCTCCTCTTCAGTTACCATCTGAGGGGATCAAGATAAGTAAGAGAATATCTTTTCATTGTACTAATGGCGTTTAAGAATCCTGGGAGAAAAGCTTTCCCATTAAGTTGTAAACACAGTCAGGCCCAAGAAAAGTTGTCATTTCACTTTTTATTGTATAGGACCAACGGAGCTATTAAGATAGTCAGTAAGACCAAATGTTCCATCCTCCCAATCGTGCCTTAACCCTAGAGTTGTAGCTGTCTTGCGTTTTTCCTCCAGAGTAAGAGAGAAAACAACTGCAGATGGAGAAATAACGTGCTCGTGATGACAGCAAGGATGGTCACAGCGAGATGATCCACCCACCCGCACCCCCCGCTCCGGTCCAAGAATAGCCCACGCACTTTCCCACTGTGTTAATGGGCGGATCTGGGGGGGGGGGGAGGGAGAGTGAAAGAGGATACCGGCTGATGGTCTGGCCGAACCTGTGACGACCACCACCGGGAGGCGAGGCGGCGCGCGGGGCGGGCCGGACCCGTTTGACGGCCGGGTGCGCATTCTCCGCCCCCCACCCGAGCTCGCGCTTTCTCTCGGTGCGCGCGGCGGCCGACGACAACAACAACCCCCCGGGGGGCCTTTGTTCGGGTCTGTCGCCGCCCGGAAGGAGAAGAGTGGCGAGGGGAGGGTCAGCCGCAGCGCGAGGGAGAGTGGCGAGGAGCAGCCGCCACCGAGGTCCAGTCCCTGGGGCCGATCCCGAGCAGCGGCGGCCAGGAGACGGAGACACCCTCCCCCCCCCGCAATCATTCCCCCAAATGGCAGGCTTTGGAAGGGAGACGCGGGCAGCAGCGTCGGCGTCACGCCGCTTGTTAATTCGCTCCCACTCACCTCCCCCCGCCGTTGCCCGGTCCTTCCGCGAACCGAGGGGCCGTCTCCCCCGCCTCCGCCGGACACTGCTGCTGCTGCCGCCGTCTCTCCCTCTCTTTCTCTCCCTCCCCCGCCTGCTGCTGCTCCGGCTGCGCTGCGCCGCCCTGCCCCCTCCCGCCGCGTGAGGGAACGAGCGAGCGCTCGCGCCAGCTCCTCCGGTGACGTCAGCACGCAAAGGGGGGCGGAGTCCTGCTCGGAGCAGCAACCTGTGAAGTGGGGCCCTTCCTTGGCCGTGAGGTGGGAGGGAGGGAGAGCTCTGGGTGGCTGGCAGAGTCGCTCCTGCAGCCATGCCCTGCTTTTTTTTTGCTGTGTGCATGTTTGCAGAGGGAGGCCCTGTGGGTTGAACGGGGCTGGCTCCTCGTTACGTGTGGGTAGTAGGAGGAGGCTGTAGCTGCGTTGTACAACGGATGCTCAAGTGCTTCCTAAGCCCTATTCAGACGCCACGCTTTATGCGCATGCAGGTGTCTTCACATCGTGGACGCGTTTTTGTGTGTAGTATGACAGTGACTGTACATGTGTTCACTGTCGTGAAGCTGGGTAGCAGGTGCAGTGTACAGATGCAAGTGCAGTGTACAGATGCAAACTATAGCACCACTGTACGTGTGTTGGACATAACACGTGGACAGGTCTGAACATGTACACTGTACGGATTATATATAAATTGAACATAACGTGTGGATAAGGTTATAGTGTAGTTGCAAGCAAACCCAATGTTTCTTTCATGGTGTCTGGTGGTATTACCTCCCAGAAGCTGCAGTTTTAAACATAGTTGGCAGATTCTATTTTTGTTCCAGGTAAATAGGGGGCTCATATTGGTTCTAAAGTACACGTTTTCCTATAGTGTGAAGCACTTATACTAAGGCAAGCAACAATTCAGATACTTTTAGCACCACATATTTTCCAAAATTATAAATTTTAAAAAGTATACAGTATACATTAGCAGAGATGTATGATCCAGAACCCAGGTAAAACAAGGCAGTATCGAGGTCCAAGAAGCTATTAATTTCAGGCCTGTCTACTGCTGTAAGCCATGACAGCTGAATTATTATTATTAATAATTATTATTTATTTGATTTCTATACCACCCTTCCTTGATCCCTCCAATCTGGACAACTATAGACCAGTCTCTAACCTGCCCTTTTTGGGCAAGGTGATCGAGCGTGTGGTGGCGTCCCAGCTGCAGAGGGTCTTGGATGATACGGATTATCTGGACCCTTTTCAATCTGGCTTCCGCCCCGGGCATGGGACTGAAACTGCCTTGGTCGCTCTAGTGGATGACCTACGCCAGGAACTAGACAGGGGCAGTGTGTCCCTGTTGGTTCTGCTGGACCTCTCGGCGGCTTTCGATACCATCGACCATGGTATCCTTCTGGGCCGCCTCTCAAGTATGGGAGTCGGAGGTACTGTGTTGCAGTGGTTCCGGTCCTTTCTTGGGGGGAGGGTCCAGAAGGTGGTGCTGGGGGACTACTGCTCGGCTCCATGGCCACTGGCCTGTGGGGTCCTGCAGGGTTCCATCTTGTCCCCCATGCTGTTTAACATCTACATGAAACTGCTGGGAGAGGTCATCCGGGGACTTGGACTGAGTTGTCAGAAATATGCGGATGACACTCAGCTCTATCTCTCCTTGTCACCTGATCCTAGGGAGATGGTGGATGTCCTGAATCGGTGGCTGGAGGCTGTGATGGGTTGGATGTGGCCTAATAAACTGAAATTGAATCTGGACAAGATGGAGGTACTGTTGGTCAGTAGGAGAGCCAATCGGGATGAGGAGATTTTACCGGTTCTGGATGGGGTTGCACTCCCCTTGAAGGAGCAAGTATGCAGCTTGGGGGTACTACTGGACCTGGCTCTGCTTTTGGAAGCTCAGGTGGAGGCGGTGGCCAAGGGTGCCTTTGCACGCCTTTGGCTAGTGCGCCAGCTGCGTCTCTTTCTTGAGAAGGCAGATTTGGCCACGGTTACCCATGCCTTAGTCACGTCATGGCTGGATTACTAGAGCATTAGAGCGTTAGTGCTCTACATGGGGCTGCCCTTGAAGAATATCTGGAAACTGCAGCTAGTACAAAACGCGGTAGCTAGGGTTTTATCCGGAGCTGCCTGATGGGAGCACATCACACCCATTCTGAAAGAGTTGCACTGGCTGCCAGTTCGTTTCCGGGTCCAAATCAAGGTGCTGGTTTTGACCTTTAAAGCCCTTAACGGTTTGGGCCCAGGGTACCTGAGGGACCGTCTGCTCCCAAGGGTTGCTGCCCGCTCGACGAGGGCATCTGAGGGGGCTCTGCTCCAGGTGCTGACAATGAGGGAGGCTCGGCTGTCGTGCACTCGGGACAGGGCCTTCTCTGTTGCTGCCCCCAGACTCTGGAATGCTCTCCCAGTGGCCATTCGCTCCTCAGACTACATCAGTTTTTAGAAAGCTTGTTAAATCTTGGCTTTTTATTTGGGCCTTTACATGATTGTTTTTATTGCTGCTTTTTACCTGTTTATAGTTTTTATGCTTGTATTTTATATATTTTAAATTTGGTTTGTTTTTATATTTTTAGCTTAGTTTTCTTATTGTCATTTTATTGTATGTTTTTTAACTTTTGTAAACCGCCTTGAGATTGTTTTTAATGAAAGCCAGTATATAAATTCAACAATAAATAAATGGCTCAGGGCAGTTTACACAGAGAAATAATAAATAAGATGGATCCTTGTCCCCGAAGGGCTCACAATCTAAAAAGAAACATAAGATAGACACCAACAACAGTCACTGGAGGTATTGTGCTGGGGGTGCATAGGGCCAGTTGCTCTCCCCTGCTAAATAAAGAGAATCACCATGTTAAAAGGTGCCTCTATGTCAAGTTAGCAGTGGTCTGAATGGCAACTTTCGTATTCAAAAGCATTTCTCTCTGATTATTTATTGTATTTATTTATTTTATTTGATTATGCTGCACTTAGATACCAGAAGTACAATAGTAAACTGGATTTGTTTCTTATACAGCTCAGGAAATGATTTTTAAAACATTTACTATTAAGTCAGTCTACTTGCATGGGTGAAATCCTGTTTGATCAGTGGGACAGCACCAGATTGTATGGTTCTTATAGTCTGCTCAGAGCTAAATCTATAACTGTAGAAAAATGGCTGGGTGAATCAAGCTGTATGTTCATAGAGCCCACAGTGGCCAGCAGCCATTTCTGTGATCAGACAGACATCATCATGAGAGTGGCTGCTGGCTGGTTTGGGCTGCCAAAGGAGGTTCTCCTTGTAATCCTATGTGCAGGAAGGATCATGCAGAACAAATGAGATGGTTCATATGTGCCATTTGGGAAGGGGCAATGACACTGTGGTAGAGCACATGCCTCGCATGCAAAAGGTCCCAGGTTCAATCCCTAGTATAGCCAGGTAAAAGAATCAGATCACTGGAGATAAGAAACAAAGATCCCTGGAGAAATGCTGCAAGTTAGAGCAGACAGTTCTGGCCTAGATGAACCAGTGGTCTGACTCTTAATATAAAGTAGCTCATATGTGCACACTATCTTTGAATGTCGTTACCGCTTAGTGTTGTTACAGCTTTGAGACCAAAGCTAGCCCAGTGCAGCAATGCAACTGTTTTCTCTGATTCACATCTAGATGTTATATGGCATTATGCGTGTGGACATGAGAGTTTGCCTATCAGGATCTTCTTGTAGCACCAGGGTCATAAGGTTAATGATTCTCAGAGAAGCCAGACCTTTTAAACCAAGAATATTATTCATTTATTTGTTTGGTGCAGCTTATCCTTTCTATATGCTCCTCTTTTCTCAGCAGACATTTCCCATTTAGAGCTGTTTTCTTCTTCTTCTTCTTGTATATACTTGCATTCCTCAGTCTGCTGCATGCGAAGATTAGCTCGTTTATATTTGTCTCTCTCAAGTATCTTTTGCAGTTTAGATAACAAATAGGTATGTGTGTCATCTCCATATTTATTCAGCTTGAGATTTATCTTTCGATAGTTTGTAGCCAAATTCTCTGTTTTAATTGTTATTGGTTTTATTGGTTTCTGTTTTTAATTGTAAACCGCCCTGAGCCTTTTCGGAAGGGCGGTATAAAAATCAAATAAATAAATTATTAATAAGCAAACTACATTGAACAATAAGGACACAGAAAAATGATCGCTGAAGGACACCTTGGTTTTTGGTGTCTTTTATATGCGTTTCATCAAACCTAGCTGGTTGCTAGTGGTCTGCTGGCAAATTGCAAATCTGTATCATATAATTTCTGCTGGTATAGATTTTTTGCTGCTAGGTTGGTGGAATTGTCCATCAAATTGTAGCTGTAACAATCAATTTTATGATTCATGGACTCAGTTTTCTGCTAAGATGAGTTACCACTTATTTTGTTGCCGCTACACACTCTGCGTTAACGGCAACATGCCACCCAGAAATGTAGCAGGTTTGCATTTCCTGGCATGAAGATAAGTGGCAGGAAAAGTTTCATCTGCTCCAAGACTTTAAGGGTAATCAAATATCTGCTTATTTTTGGTTTTGGAACTTTTTGGTTTTGGAGCTGATCTGCCTATACATTGATTATAATGTATAACGTATATGTTATATTGTCTTAAGGAGGCAATTATTAGACCACTTCTGAAGAAGCCTGCTTTGGATCCCTCAGAGTTGAGTAACTATAGGCCTGTCTCCAACCTTCCGTGGTTGGGCAAGGTGATTGAGAAAGTGGTGGTCTCCCAGCTCCAGACAGTCTTGGAGGAAACCAGTTATCTAGACCCATTTCAGACTGGCTTTCGGACAGGCTATGGGATGGAAACTGCCTGATGGATGATCTCCAGTTGGGAATTGACAGAGGAAGTGTGACCCTGTTGATCCTTTTGGACCTCTCAGCGGCTTTCGATACTATTGAACATAGTATCTTTCTGGAGCTTCTGAGGGGGTTGGGAACATCTGAATGGGTTGGGCACTGCTTTGCAGTGGTTCCACTCCTACCTTTCTGGCAGATTCCAGATGGTTTCCCTTGGAGACTACTGTGCTTCAAAATCTGAACTTTTGTATGGGGTCCCTCAGGGCTCCGTATTGTCTCCGATGTTGTTTAACATTGACATGAAACTGCTGGGAGAGATCATCAGGGGATTTGGTGCAGGGTGCTATCATTATGCTGATGACACCCAAATCTATTTCTCCATGTCAGCATCATCAGGAGAAGGCATAACCTCCCTAAATGCCTGCCTGGAGATGGTGATGGGCTGGATGAAAGTTAACAAACTGAGACTGAATCCAGATAAGTCGGAGGTACTCATTGTGTAGGGTCGAAACTTGGGAGATGAGTTTTATCTGCCTGTTCTGGATGGGGTCACACTTCCCCGGAAGAAACAGGTACGCTGCCTAGAGGTGTTTCTGGATCCAAGGCTCTCCCTAGTGTCCCAGGTTGAAGTGGTGGCAGGGGTGCCTTCTACCAGCTTCGGCTGATACTCCAGCTGCGTCCATTTCTTGAGAAAAATTACCTCTGAACAGTGGTACATACATTGGTAACCTCCAGACTGGATTACTGCCATGCACTTTTTTTGGGCTGCCTTTGTGTGTAGTCCGGAAACTACAGCTGGTTCAGAATACGGCAGCCAGGTTGGTTTCTGAATCATCTCAGAGAGACCATATTACTCCTGTATTCAAAGAGCTACACTGGCTGCCGCTATATTTCCGGGCAGAGTACAAGGTTTTGGTTATAAGCTATAAAGCCCTAAACAGCTTGGGCCCTGGGTATTTAACAGAACGCCTTCTTTGCTATGAACCACACCGCCCATTGAGATCATCTGGAGAGGTTCATCTGCAGTTGCCACCGGCTCGTCTGGTGGCTACTCGGGGATGGGCCTTTGCTGCTGCCCCAAAGCTTTGGCATGTGCTCCCTGCTGAAATAAGAGCCTCCCCATCTCTGATAGCCTTTAAAAAGTCCTTAAAGACACATATGTTCACCCAGGCTTTTAATTAAATACTGTTTTAATATTTTTAAGATTGTTTTATAACATTGTTTTAAAATTTTAAATTGTTGTAATGTTTTAACTTTTTTACTGTCATTTATTTTAACTAATGTTTTCATTTTTTCTGTTGTCATGTATTTTGTTTTGTTGTAAACTACCCAGAGGCATAGGTTTTGGGTGGTATAAAAATATGTTAAATAAATAAATAAATATTTTGATGGCTTATTGCTTGCAGTAAATATACTAGTGACTGACTTCCATCTACCCAATTTCTATGTCAGGTTTTTGTTTAGAGGCGCTGGACCAGAGTCAGTAAAAAAGGGTGACAGCCCAATTGTAGACTGATAAATATGTGTGTGTGGAGAGGGAATAATTTTATTTGTTCACCACATTGTGAAGAGTTTTACTTTTAAAAGGTGATGTGTACATGCATTTCGGTGTAAATGGTGGCTCATGTGGAAATCTTTGCATGTGGCTCCCTGCTTTTAGAATATTCTGTCTCTGGTCTATAGACTGGTGGATATGGCAAAATTATACAGAGAGGATACCTTTTATCAAAGCTGGACTAAATTTGATATCATCAGCTGTCTTGGAGAGAAGACAGAGGAATAAGCTGTAGCTTGAGCATACCTTCCTTTGTGGACTCAAGTCTATTATGCAGTGCAGTTCCTGCTATATGAGAGAGGGAACTACATTTGTATCAAAACTTGAGGAACTATATGAGGACATTGGCTAACTTGTCGTGATGTATTTGTTTTGTGTACAAGATAAACATGTAACTATAAAGGCTGTTCATTTTCTGTCTGCAGTCATCAGTGTTAGAGAAAAATTCCTGACGGAAAGATTTCAAGCAACACCTGAAAACCCTTCACCCAAGCTTTCTCAGCTTCCTAAATTGTGGGGGTTTTAATTTCTGGTTTATTTTAAAATTCAAAACCTGATTTTGGAGTTTTTAATCACTGTAATTGTTTAATTGTTGTTTTAAAATGTTTTTAAATTGTTAAATTTTAAATTGTTAATTGTTATGTTGTTTTTTTAATTTGTTTTAGTTCTTTACTGTTTTAGTGGTGTGTTTTAATTGTAAACCACCCTGAGCCATTTTGGAAGGGCGGTATACAAATCAAATAAATAAATAAATAAATTGTAGTTGGGGTGAGGGTGGGGAATTCCTGCATTTAAGTTGCAGATTTTTGTTTGGACCTCTGTGACATTATTTTATTTGTAAGTTCTGCTGTTTAATTTGTTTTTATTGGATTTTATTATATTGTTTTACTACTGCTTTGCTATGATGACTGTGTGCAAATATTGCCTATCTACCTATCTATCTGCTTATCTGCCCTTCCTGAGCCATTTTGGAAGGGCAGTATATAAACCAACCAACCAACCAACCAACCAACCAACCAACCAACCAAATATATATATATATATATATATATATATATATATATATATATATATATATATATAATGTCAGCTCTGGGATGCAGCCCCTACAGCAGCATCTAAGAGCCTTGCCAGGGTACCTGTGTGACATGTGTAGACTGGGCCAAATAGCTCTGAATGCAGAATCCTAAGTGTCCTTGGAATGGCACAAATACTTCATCACAGGATGTGTACTGTATTTGTACAGTGCTAATTTGCACACCCTGTTTTGTAATTTGTATTACAAAATACAGGCCACTCAGAACCTCTCTAGCCCTATTCAAACATTATTTGTGGAGGCATACAGCCTCTGGAAGCGTGCCAGAAGTCCAGTGTTCCCTCTAACATGGATTTCCAGATGTTGTTGACTACAACTCCCAGAATCCTCAGCCAAAGACCACTGCAGCTGGGGATGCTTGGTGTTGTACTCAACAACATCTGGGTATCCCTGTTAGAGCAAACAGTGCAGAAGTCCCTCCCCTGGTGTGTCACTTACTCATAACACCTACAGCATTCACCTCTTCAGGTGACCACTAAGTGTGGGCGACCTGCTGGGAGGGTCAGTGAATGATGTTCTGGGGGGAGGGGTTTCCAGCACAGTTTCAGAGTCTGTACTTTCACGAATAACTTCTGAATAGGGCTTCTCTATTGCTTAAAATTGAGCTGCTTCTTAACAACAGGGGTTGGTATAACAAAAAATATCAGCCAACATGGTGGTACAGTATAACCTTCTTTATATGATGAATCTGTGATATATCAATGTTGTTTCAGAGCTATTTGACATTTGTTTTGGCCATGTTCTGCTTTTTGCATAAAATCAGAAAGCATGAATTTTTGCTGAGACAACCGTTAGTGATTATCTGTGTTGCTGGGCAGAAAATCTGTGGCCTTCAGCAGCTAGGCTCTGTGATAGTCAAAATAAGGTGAGATCATTGGCAGCTGTATGCTGAAACTAGTAGCACAAAGCACCTGGTTTTGGTCAATGAGTTCATTATACAAAAGGAAGTCTGAGCCAAAACTGTACAATAATCAGTATGTTCAAGAGCATACACAGGGAGCAGAGCAGAGAGCAGATGCTGAACATCATGAGAAACCACAAGTTTGTGCCTAGCTCTTCTATGAGTTAAGTGTTTTAAAGGCCCCTACCCCACCCCCAAGAACAGAAAGCATCTCCTATGATTGTGCCTAGTCACTTTGGCTATGGAGAGAGAGAGAGAGAGAGAGAACTGGATTTCTAGAACACTGTTTGAAAGCCTTTTGAATGTAAGACTTAGCAATGGAAACGTTTTGAATCAAACCAGGTTTAAATCAAGTTTCTGTGTGCAAACTCTTTATTAAACCTGCTTTGGCATAAGTTGGACCCTAATGCACCGTAACGTGTTTGAACTACTGTTTTTGATCACTGAATTTTGTATAACTTTTCAGTGTACTTAATAAAGACAAATTTAAAAAGTTCTCTCAGTCTTTATTTTTGTCTGAAACTATCTTTTGGAGAACTAGTTCCAAAAGCATTCATACTGCCTTAGAGAGCTAAACTTCTAAGACAGAAATACACTTCCAAATAGAAGGGATCTCATTCCGTGACAGATCTCTTATAACAGGAGTCGCCAACCTATGGTATTCCAGATATTGTTGAACTGAAACTTCCATCATCCCCAGCCACAATAAACTGTAGCAGAGGATGATGGGAGTTGTAATCCAGCAACATCTGTAGTGCCACAGGTTAGGAACCCTGTCTTATAACATTCGATAGTCACCACTTTGAATTTGTAAGTCATTCCTATGCTGGGTCAGACATAGGAACATAGGAAACTGCCATATACTGAGTCAGACCATTGGTCTATCTAGCTCAGTATTGTCTTCACAGACTGGCAGTGGCTTCTCCAAGGTTGCAGGCAGGAATCTCTCTCAGCCCTATCTTGGAGAAGCCAGGGAGGGAACTTGAAACCTTCTGCTCTTCCCAGAGCGGCTTCATCCCCTGAGGGGAATATCTTGCAGTGCTGCTCACACATCAAGTCTCCCATTCAGATGCAACCAGGGCAGACCCTGCTTAACTATGGGGACAAGTCATGCTTGCTACCACAAGACCAGCTCTCCTCTCCAACAGATCAAGGGTCCGCTGTCTCATCTATCCCACTGCCTCCTGCAGTGGCCAACTAGATGCCGCTTGGAAGCTCACAAACAGACCAAGAGCATCCTCCTTATCCTCTCCATTTGATCATCATGTATATTGCTCCTGAATATAAAGTTTGAACTCAGCCGTCATGTCTGATAGTTACTGATAGACATAAATCTCCATAAACTGGACTAATTCATTTTTAGAAGGTTGAAAGGCAGGGTACACTTTTGAAAAAATAAACAAACCAGCAGCCTTATTATAATGTTTGACAGATATTTGCTTTCTTCAAAGAACGCCATGGCTGTGAATGTTTATATACAAGTCGTGAGGGATTCTTTCTGCCATGAGAATAAATCTGGAAGGGCTGTCTGGAAATATCACACGCAGTCTAGAGGGCTTGATAACACTTTGCTTCTCTCTGGTGACATTAAAGCCTTGGCGGGGTGGGGCAGGGGGGCAATCAGAATATCTTGGCAAACTGTGAAGCAGCTGGATAAGCATCCCTTCTTTCTTCTGAATCACCAGTTTTATATGATTATGTTATGAGGGAAGGATCCAAGGTTATCTAGTCTGTTCCACTTGCTGAACATCCCAGTGGCTCTTCTTTTTAAAGTAATAGTGCAGCATGTAACCATGACAATGATGTTTTGCCAGTTATAAGGTTGTAATTAAAAATGAAAAACATCTGTGGCTGCTTCAGAGATTGTTTTCAGGGAGGACTCGAGCCCTCTGTCTCTTTGTTATACAGACTTCAGTGGGACTAATTAGGGTGCATCGATGCATATGCAATACACAGCACAATGGGACATCAAACCTTAATTAGTCCCCCCCCCAGCATTTACTATAGCAAATTAATTTATCATAAATAATTCATATTTGGAATTGACAGGAATGGACTGCTGTCAATTAGTCCGTTCTCTGGAGGGGAGGGTGAGTATCCATTTTGTCTTAGATCCCCATCCGGATGGTTTACTAAGCCAGTATAATGATGAAGGATGTTGTTTATGACACTAATATGTTATTCCAAGAGCATATTTTCTCAGTACAATCTTATCCATCCGCCAGCCACTGCCCACACACCTATCCATCCATCCACAGATTACATGATGTGATTGTGGGAAGTCAGCAATGCTTCGAATTCATTTCTCTTTCACAACCCAGTCTACTTTTGATTTTGATAAGTTTTGTCACTGAGGTAAATTAGAAAAGCAATAGCCTTCAAGCCTTGTGAATGGACCAGAGTTACAAAAAGACCACAAAAACAAGGCAGTTTTGACATAGCATCCATCTCTGTGGAAAATTTTAATGTAGAAATACACATTACACATGTTTATGTTTGAGATGTAAAGGCCAGTACACATGTTTATGTTTTATTTGTAAACATTTTTAAAGATGATGTTACCATCTCATTTTCAGGTGGGACAATTCTATATGAAAAAAATCACATGAGAAGAGTTTGACTGCTTGAAATCTCTGGCATAGAAATTTCTTACTGTGTTTTTTTTTTAATGAGGTCATTCAAATTGCTTCCCAATATGAAAATTAGGTGACAAAATCACTACATGTGAATGAATATGTGAATCAGCCCTGTGATCTCATAGATGTCTATATAGAGCAATACTGCACAACCTTGGCCCTCCTGCAGATGTTGGACTGCAACTCCCATTATCCCTGACCACTGTGGCTGGGGACGGAGTTGTAGTCCAACAATAACTGGCCAAAGTTGTGTTGCCCTGATAAAAAGGTATTTGGGTGTCCATCTTTTTCTTTCTATAAGTCTGCACTGGTGTGTGTGTGTACAATACAGACATATATAATATGTATTGTATATTTCCTATTGTGTATATGTAGTGGTGGAGTACATCCTTCCAGAATCCAGAGCCTCCTGGCAAGCCTGTTTGTAAGTTGCTTTTCAGCATTAGCCTACTACACACACATATATACATCTGTATATATAAAGCTCCTTGGGCCTCCCTCACTAAATGACATGAAATTCCCAGACCAAACCACGAAAGATATAAACATGCCATTTTGGCAGGTAGGTTCCAGACCTTGCCCACACTACCAGAAAAATCAACCCCTCCAAAAAAACCCACCTCATTAATTTCCTGGAAAATGTGGGTGAACTCTCCCACTGAAAAAGAATGGGAAATGATGCCTTTTGACAAACTTTGGCAATTTTCTTGGGTACTTTTATAGACAGGAAGTCCAGACTTCCACAAAACGATGAAGAAATGAACAACAGGCTATATTTTTTCAGGTCACTGGATTTCTATCCCTGTCAGATTTCCATGAAACTTGCTTAAGAAATCAAAAACATGAAAAAGCAGCTCTTTGTCAACTAGCGAGGAGTGAAGGGAGAGTGCATAGTTGTTTGGTGGTACAGAAGGAATGCCTGCAATCTGCAAGCCCGTTTTACACGTGGGTGTGTGTGCGTGCATGCATGCACACCCACTATACTCTGTAAAGTGTCTGTAAATATATGCATTTGACAATGCTACATGATGTCCACGTGGATATAAGAAGATTGTCTTCACTGGAGGCCTTCAGGAAAGCCGTAAAGACCCATCTTTTTAGCCTTGTTTTTAATGATATTTTGCTTTAATGTTCTCTAGTTTTAATTGTAATTTTAATCTGCTTTTAATTGGTTTTTGATTTTAATTGGGGTTTTTTTTTAAAAAAAATATTAATGTAAACTGCCCTAAGCCACCTTTGGAAGGGTGGTATATAAATCAAATAAATAAATGAAAGTATAAATAATGTCCAATATTGACTTTGGATTATTGGATTATAGTTTAAAATTATCTCGGCTATGAAGTCACGTGCCTTGGGAAGCATCACAAACCTACCAGAATGGTTGTTCTCCCAAACTTGCCAGAACTGATTGCATAAGCGTAACTTTAGGGGGGGCAGGGGGGGCACATGCCCCGGGCGCCACTTGGCAGGGGGCACCAAAAAGTGCCCCCGCCGATTTGCCGAAAAAAATTTTTTTTAATTTATTATTATTATTTTTTTGCAGAGCAGTCCCCCTCCCCCGCAGCGCAGGGCAAGCTGTCTGTATTTTAAAGTCTTGGGAACAAACAACGTCCCCCTGCAAACCCAGCCGGAGAGCACTGCATAGACCGTGCATGTTTGGTGTGCTCTCTCCAACCCCCGACCCATCTGGGAGATCTTGCTTGCTGCTGTTGCTGTTGCTGCTGCTGCTTAGCTGGTCAGCAGCCACCCTTTCATGCCAGCCGTGAGCACCATTTGTCCCCCTTGGACTTCATCCTGATCTCCTTTGTCCAACTCATTCCCTTAACTGGCACAGATTTCCTCTTGCACCAGCTCAGTCGGGAAATGGAGTGGGGAGGGGGAGGGGCGGGCTGTTCTCCTCAGCTACATTCTGCCTGCTGCTGCCAGGGGAAGGGGAAGGGGGAAGTTTTTTCCAGTTGTATTTTTTGCCACCAGTTCCCCTTTTTGCTCATCCAAGTCCTTCCTCCCCTATAATCTAACCACGTTTTAACTGAAAAGGTTCAGGGAGGGGGAGATGGGGGGCTGTGGAACCTTGGGTTCCACATCCCCCCATCTCTCCCTTCCTGGACTTTTTCACTATGTAATGCAAGCTAATTTAATTATATGTCATCATCAAAATGGATTAGCTGTTTCAGCCCATCAGGAAAGTCTAAACCTCCACCGATTTAATTAACCAGACTGAAAATCAGATGAACAGAGAATGTTTTAATGAAAGGTGGTATATAAATTTAACAATAAGTAAAACTATCATTAGGAGCAATTAGCGATTACTTAAACATTGGTGCTGCCAAGCAATTTGTAAATAAAACTAGAAGCCCTTTGAAAATAAGCTGGAATTAATTGTAGGTTGGGCAGGGGGTGAAAGTGTATACTTCTAAACATTTATTGTTAAATTTATATACCACCTTTCATTAAAAACAACCCCAAAGTGGTTTGGTTTTAGTCATGGATTTTAATTTTAATTGCTCTTTTTGTCAATGTGATGAAGATTAGTTAAATCTGAGTGGTCTTAGGCAACCAATGTTGCATCTGAAATCCCATTTCATTTTTTATTGTCATAAATACTCTCCAACCAATTTAAATAGCAAAGGTGTATATTATCGCTTTATTCAATTGCAGGGAATCTCAAAAAAGCAGGATTTGCAACTAAGGCAGTGCATATCTTCTCTAAAATGGCCCTTTTATAGTTTTTCTAACTTTGAAATCGTAACCTAAAACAAAGCATAAATGCATAAATGCTTCCCCCTCCATTTGAAACCTTTTCTGGTGTAAATAGCGCACGGTTTTGGAAAAGGGGAGTCTTTCTTTAACAGCAGGAGAATAAGGAGTCTTTGGCACTATCACCCTAGTCCCTCGAATTACTTTGGAGTCCTTGGTTTTCGTTTTGTTAAAATACAGTCACTCACAAGGGAAAGTCAGGAACAGAACCAGGGCGTGAGGGAGGGGCATCATAATCATAATAATCATCATTGCATCATAATTCTGATGTTTGAGATACAAGCCAACTTCACAGGGTTGTTGTGAGGAAAAACCTAAGTATGTAGTGCATTTTGAAATTTTTGGTAATTTTTGTAATTTTTTAAATCTTTAAAATAAAAGTTTTCTGAAACATGTGTGTCAGTCAGATGTATGTTGGGGGGGCGGCAGGGGGGGCGCGGTGGGGGGGGCGGCAGGGGGGGCGCGGGGGGGCGCAATTTCAGTGCTTGCCCCGGGCACCGTTTTCCCTAGTTACGCCTCTGACTGATTGCCCTGAGGAATGAGTTCACACGGCGTCATTCTGATTCTAAAATGCTCACATCGAGAATTTGTATATTAGGTATCTGCATCCCTATTGACTTGGGATTGTTTTCATTTGGGTGGTCTCTGTACAAGAGCATGGATGTGCTTTGACTATATGAAGAATTGCATGTACTCACTACTGTGGAACAGAATTGTGAATGTTTAAATACATATAACAAACCATTTTTATTAATCCTTCCACAGTTGAGATCCATGAGCTTCCAGCTCATATACTGTGCAACTTGTATCGTGCAAGTGAATTCAAAAAACCCCAGGCCTATGCATTAACATGGTGTCCATCAGTAAAGTCTAAAAATGATAGTCACTATAAGATGCTGAGTTCTGTTTAAAAAGCGACATATTTAAGCATAACACTTAGGTTTTTATATATGCTTATAATAAAACAGAATACCTTTTAATATCCATTTTCAAACCACAAGCAATCCAGATGGTGCTGCTGCTCTGAAGTGCCGAATGATGAACTCTTGGATGACATTGACTCTGTGATAACAGTATTTTTGCTGTCCACCTGAGGCATGCATTAATCAGCAGTGTTCTGCCTTCTGTTATATCTTACTACTTAATTAACAAATGCAGTGAGGAGAACTTGCAGCCATGGGCACTGACAATGCGATAAGCAGCATAGCTTGCAAAGGGATGTTTTTACACTTTATTTCAAAAATTGTGAACGTTAATCATTGTGGTTTCACACCAAGCAATCACTTCTTCGCCTTGCTACCATTCGCAGTGTGAGTAGCATAAATAACAGTCTTAAAGTGAAGCATGAGCACAAGTGGCTTCATATTCAATACTCTGAAGATTCGCTTTAAGCTTTCATTGTCTAGAAAGGGTAAGACCAAGTGTGCGTCTTTCTTGGAAATTCCGCGTGTGCTGAGTTGAAGCTAATTTAACAGGCAGCGAACTCACGTGGCAGGAGTGTTGCTAGGTACATAAAAGATCCGGGATCCAGGCCGATAAGCCGTGGATAATTAATAATTGAGTTTAATTTGATACCGTATTTTACGGACTATAAGACGCTACAGACTATAAGACGCACCTTAATTTTAATCCACTTTTTCAGAGTTTTAACATATTAAACTGTTAAAACATATAAGACGCACCTGAATTTCGGCGGATATTTTTCAAGGAAAAAAGTGAGTCTTATAGTCCATAAAATATGGTAATTAAAGTCGATCAGCCCCCCCCCCCCCCCGCCGCCGCCGCACACCAGATAATTACATCTGGCTCCTTCTCAAAGGGAAGCTGGAGGAGACAAGTGCTGTACTGGGGGCTAAAGGGCCTGTTTTGTGCCCAGCAGAACATCTTTTAGGGAGGAGACAGAAGCCCTATTTGGTGCCCACACAATTAGAGCGCTGAAGTGGGTTGGAAGTCCTACCCTGGTTCCTGCCACTCCCCACTCAATGTTACAGCTGCGTTTTTCTGCATAGGGAAACACAGTAACTGTGATGGTGCTTCCATGATCAGCAGCGTGGGGGGATCCAGGATCCTGACTGCAGAACCACCTGCCATCGTGGTTACGTCATTTCCCTATGCAGGCAAATGCAGCTTTAACCGTGAACAGTGAATTGGAGGGGGGCGGCTGATGCACCAGGGCAGGACTTCCGACAAACTTTGGTGCTGTAACTGTGTAAGCACTGAATGTCTGGATAGGCCTAGAGATGGAAACAATTGTTGCTGGTGGAGCAACAGGAATGGTAGTGATTGCCCAACCCCCGGTCGAGACAGAGGTGGCTAATGAGATTAGGGGCTCTGAGCCATTCATTGGGAACCTGAGCCCCATGGGCCACCACCTAATGATGGGACATAGGAACATAGGAAACTGCCGTATACTGAGTCAGACCATCGGTCCATCTCGCTCAGTATTGTCTACACAGACTGGCAGCGGCTTCTCCGAGGTTGCAGGCAGGAGTCTCTCTCAGCCCTATCTTGGAGATGCCAGGAAGGGAACTTGGTTGCCCTTGTCACATGGTATATATTGGTGTAGGTGCCACAAGGCGCATGCTGCTTGCAGTGGCCATGTTGAGCTAAGTAGCTGAGAGAGAAGTGCTTCAACCAGATCTAAAGAAGAAAGAAAATTGTGTGGATATGGACATCAAATGGATCTAATACTCAGACATTATGGTTCTAGTACCTTACCTACTGAAACAAAGTAGTTTGAACTCGGCGGAAATGGCTTTTCAGGCTGGGGATAGATGGTGTGCTTTTCAGAGTTGTAGATGGTGTAAAGAAGCCAGTGGCTGACTTCCTGATAACAAAGCTTGCACACAGAGGCTGTGTCCTCACTATTGCAGTGGGTAGGTGTGGGGAGCGATTTTTGGGCTGATTCCCCTGCCTGGAAGTGCTCTGTGCTGTCTCTGAGAGCCGTGCAGCCTTCAGAGACATATTTCTGGAAGGCATAGAACACTATCAGAGGCAGAGGAAATCAGCAAATATCTCTTTCACCCCGCACACATGTGCTGCAGTACTGGCAAAGTCTTCAGCTGCATTAAGAGCAGCCTCATTTTGTTCCTCAAAATGTCAGCCATTGTTGCTAATTTTTTTAAAACAACTGCAAAATCTGTTTGACCAGCAACAATAGTGCAAGGAAAGAAACCACAGTAAACTCTCACCATAAACACCACCATCAGTCTCTATTGTTTGTCTCCAGCCTTAGTGACATCTTGAATTTAGCTCTTGATTAAAATTAAAAAGGAAAACAAAGAGGGCCTTTTCTCACAACATGAAATGCTTCATAGATGAGATGTTGCGGCTATTTAGTTTTCTCGGAAGCTAAAGCTGAAATTGATTTGGCCAGTTTGTGGGGGCATTACTCTGGAGATATTGTTCCATCTGTAGCTCACTTAATCATTTTTGGTCCTGGAGGAATTATAGCACATGAAAGGGAATGAATTCTGCCACAGTGAATGTAGTTTTGGGGGATAATGTAGATTTTCTCCTCCACCCTACTACAGTTTGTTTCATCAGAATAGATGTATGAAGGAGTGGAGTATTAGAACTCTTACTAGGACTGTCAGTTTCTGAACTGGCCCCTGGAGAAATTGGCAGATGCTATACATAGAACTCCATCCTGTGAAGAATTCTACCTACTAACTGCTACAGGTCAATACCCTGTTAAAGGCACAGCTGCAGGGCTGCTTCAAAAGTTGGCTGCACCATCACTTTCCTCCCACCAATAGCTGGTTAGTCCACAGTCAATAATTTGGATTAGTGGAGATCAGCATATACATTGTTACGATGCCCGTGTTGCTTCTGGGTGTTGACCATGTTGAATGAACATGCCTGACAAGCCCCCATCCTCCCACCCGCCCACAGCAAAAAAAAAAAAGCATTAAAAAAAAAAAAGCACCTCTGTCTGGAAATATCCTTTGTTTCTTTTAATTTCATGTACTCCATCCACAAATATATGTGTTTAGAAAAGTGGCATTCATTTATTAGATAGCACATTTCTAAAGATCAGCATCCTTTTTCTTCTTCTCTGTTTACAAAGCAGCATGTGTGATAGTGTTTAATTCAAAGAGAAACGAAACAAATTGACAGTGCAAATGACATTATGTTTCTGTGGTCTATTTTCTCTTTTCTTTATTAACTTGGTGTTTGTTTCCTACAAATATGATTTGCCAGTCACTGGAAGATCCAAAATGTAGATTTAAATTATACAGAGTTGCAAAACGCCTAGAGCAGCACACACTGTAGGATCATGGTTTAGATCAGAAAACATTGTGCTGTGCTGCAAACGGGAGCGCTACATAGCTAAGCGCTGTCACTGGTCCTTCAGAAGAAGAGCTTCTGATGCGTTTACTGTTGTTTCCACTTTTCCCCTCTCCATTTTATTTTAGAGCCCCATAGCTGTTCAGTCTGGAGTTTCTGGGGCAAAATCCAGGGAACCACCAAGTAGCTTTTATCGACTGTGGGGTATAAACTCTCAGATTTCCACCATCTCTTAAGAGATTGTTTTCCTCTTTAGAGGGAAAATCCCCTCTTTATGTAGCATGTATAATTATGCATGTAGGGATACTGTGTCTGTTACTTAGATATCTCTTGCTTCATAAACAATAGATTGAAAAATATTTTACAAAGAACAAAAGACAGTCCCCCCCCCACAGATGTCATTCAATATATTGCTATACCTTATACCATATTGATATTATATACAAAACTTTTAAATTGCCTCTTAGAGATGCATGGAAGCATATAATATAATAGTTTGGAAGTATCCCATTTAAAGATTTGTTTAAAAACATTCTTTGCTTATGTCCGTCTCTTGAATAAACTATGACTGCATGAAGAATATAATACGAATTATTTGGAATGTTGTTTAAGATGTAAGTATAACTGATAATATTGTCCATTTGTGGCTTATTTGGGGAGCACCTGCCCCGGGATCTGGTGGAGATAGCAGCAGCAAAAGTCTTAAACAGTGGTGTCAGGTGATTAGTGTTCAGTGCTGAGGGTTAGGAGTTTCTGCCATTTTTTCCTGCGCTCTTCTTTTCTTCAACTGCATTTTACTTTTATTTTCCTGCTGTTCTCGGTTTTGGCTTCTGGATTCTCGGCCTTTGTTTTCCTGCCTGGCTTCTTTGCTTTCTTCTCTCTTTGGCTTTTTTCTTCTTTCCTCTCTGTTTTTTCTCCCTAAAATAAGATAGATAAATAAATACTAGTTCATTACAAAGCACATTAACATCGGGGGGGGGGAGGCAGGGTGTCCTTTTTTTGTTGTTGCTTCCCCCCTAGGGTGGCCATATTCAAGCTTCCCAAATCCAGTTGGCCTAATTTACATATTATGCAAATTATGCTGCACCTAATTTGCATTTTATCTATTTATTTGACAGATTTATGTACTTTACGCTCCTTCTCTGCCCTCTCATGTGATCGGATCCAGAGAAAAATCTGGGCAATCCAGGCAGCGCATTTGAAATCTGTGTAAATCTGGGTGGAATTTAGTAGCCAGGTGGAGGAGCCAAAATCTGGGGCATGCCCTAAATTCCAGGGGACATGGGGGCCCTATTCCCCCCTCTTTAAATTGGGTGTTCTCAAACTCTGCATTTCTAAATCAGTGAAGTGAAGCGGGGCAGGGCGGCTGACAAAGGGCCTCTTTCAAGGATTACAAGATGCATCAAGACCAAGAACAACTGGAAGGACACAACTTCAGGCTCTTGTCCCAGTTGTGGTAATCCTGTTTGTTTCTCTGATATCCATATGGTACCTCTTTTAAAAAAGGATAAAAAAAGGTCTGGCCTTCCTTCCTTCAGTGTTATCATACACACACAACTTTACAGTCTTTTTGGTGATTATTTGTGTAAAAATGACTTTATCTCCAGCTGTTTGCAATTATCATCTGTATTATAGTCAACAGCCCTGGTGGTGTGTGTGTGTGTGTGTGTGTGTGTGTGTTTTGATCTTGTTCCATATCTTTTTTACCCTTTGGCAATGCTCCATGATTAGAGTTAAGAAGGTATTTTTATATATTAAGGAGATTATGTTAAGAAGGTATTTTTTAAGTTGTAGATCATTTCAAAGATCAGATGCTGTAATAAGAATCTTATTTTACAATAAATTGGTGGACATTAAGGCATTACACCTACAAACTGTGGGGAAAGAAGACATAATAAAGGCAACAGCTTTAATATTTTGTTTTTATTGTTGTAGCTAAGATGGGTAATATAGAGTGGTTGAAGAGAATGTGATTCCTGCAATATATATTTTTCTATGAAGATATGAAACAAAGCATGACAAACAAAAGTCAGCAATTGCTCTGGTTCCAAATGACTATCCTATGGATTGCATTGCTTTAGTGCACTACCCAAAACAATCCACTAAGGGGCACCATTGAGCTTTCCAAGCCTATCTTCTGCAATCTGCTCAATTTAGGATTCTTTTAAAGGGGAAAGAGGGGGACCCACCTCTTCTTAGAAGAGAAGAACCCTTAATCCAGGATTGACAGGAAGAATAGTGCAGAATAGCATGTCACTGTTTGATGTACATCCCCCGCCCCCTTTTCTTTGACAATGCTTGTGCTCTCTGGACCGATTGGCTTACCACATTCAAAGGTTACAAGGAAATAAGTATACAAGGTTATCACTGTTACCCAATTAGGCCTTCAGTTACAGAAATATCTTAACACAAAACTTATTATGCCTTATTGCTTACCCACAGAAAGAAACAAGAGTAAGTATAGATTGATGTAAAATTGATATTAAAATTTGTGACACGGGGTGGGGAGTTGGATAATATACACTGATCAAGATGAGGCATCAATATAGGCTGCTGGGCCTTCACAGACATAGGAGAATTTTGCATAACAGTTCAGCTGTTCTTATTAACAACCCTGTGCTAGTGAAATGATTGCTTATAAACCTAATCCACTCTCATCTGTGTGCACGTACACACACACACACACACACACAGCATTAGATATCAAAATAAAAAGGATGAATACTGTCAAACCAGGTGCATGTGACTGAGAGTCTTATGGGCTATATATACCCCAGCCAGGCTTTTCCTCCAGGGTGCTTTCCAGATTAGACCGGCAATAGGGTCACGATGTATCTCCGAAGTGTGCTTCCACACTTCCTGTGTTGCAGTCTGTGTTGCAGTCTGTGTTGCTTCCACACTTCCTATGTTACAGTCCCTACGCTGACAGCAGGATGCTGTTTGCATTTCTGATGCCTTGTTTCAGATTTAATTGCTGTGATTTATTGCTATAATGTTGTATGTCCAGCGTAAAAAGGTTGCTGTATTTTCCGGTTGTTAGTTTTTGCGAGACTGCTCCCCCTGCTGGGCACTTTGCTATTTATGTTTTGAATGCGATTTGCCTGAACCAAAGCATTTCGCCGGTGTTGAGTGGGTAATCTGGAAAGTGCCCAGGCAAACTTCCCTCCCCCTCCCCCCACTCTACACACCCTGGCACAACTAGCCTTCAATTTAATAACGACATGCCGGGGCTGTGTGAGCCAAGGGAAAACTGAGGTGGACTGCCATACAGCCTATGTCATTTTGCCTTCCTACATCCCATAAAACCCACTAACTGTAGCATAAGGGAAAGTGTGTTTGTTTCTGTAACTCCAGTTATTTCCTGGTGGAGAAAACACACTGGCAGAGTCAACTTCTCAAGAACCACTGATGCAATTCTTGTTTGCTTCTGGGCAGCTTCAAGTCACCTATAGTCTATTAATGCAATACTATGTAAATTCCTAGCTCCCTTCTCATTTCCAAGAAGCATGATCAAATTTTTGGAGGAGGACCAGCTTCCAAAAATACTCAGACCAAGCTCCACAATGTCTGCCAAAGAAATTGGACCCCTCTATCCCAAGGCATCCAGTGCAAAAGAAGCAGCATTTTCATTTGCCAATCTCTTCATTCAAAGAATAATACCACCCTCCAGTATTTCAGGTATGTAATGGCCTTCCAGATGGCAATGGAGGAGGACAGACGTCAAGCTCCCTGCCTCTAAGAAATGTCCTGTTAAGATGGATTGTAGGATGGAAAGGATCTACCACACAACGGTTCCCACTAGCAGAGAGAACAGGAACAAGAACATTATGCATGCTGGCATTAGGACATGTGTCTCCTAAGTTCCCATTAGCAGCAGAGAATCTGCCCTCTCCTGGGCTGGAGCATGTACATGTGCAACTGCACACACAAGCAAAAGCAGCAGGCTTCCCCTCACCACATTTTGCAACAAGACTATTCCCTCCCCCACAGGCCTCCAAGCACAATTTATAAAACATGGACTGGTCTCTATGTGGGATAATAGTGCTAAGAAAATAGTTATTGGGCATGTATTCAATGATAGCTGAATCACTGGAAAAGCCACAACTTCAGACATGTTTATTCAGAGTAGTTCCTTAAAAACTAGCTTTTTTGGTCATTGGAGCTGCAATTCATACCATCGAAAAACTTTGTCCCAAAGAAATATTGGGCTATTAGCTGAAATATCTATATCTGAAAAAGATTGGGCTCAACCTTCAACAAAACAGCTCCAATTATAGTCCCTTGAGGCCATGGATGTTGCTTTTTAGAGAATGCTGTTCAGCTAATGCAGGTGTTTGAGTGAAGCAGAAATTCAAATGTGATGCTGTATTATATCAGAACTACATGTTTAGTCTGCCTTTCGAGAAATAATCAGTAAAAGTTATACATGACAAGAGACAGATGCTCCAACCCTAGCAAATATCTGAACTTTTCACAGTATAATATTACAACAATGAGACAGAAAACCAAGGAATAAATTGATTTCAGGTTAAATAGATTTGCAATTCAAGTGCATTGAAATGAACAATGGTAATATTTCTTTGAAAACTTATCATTTAAAAATAACTGCAGTAGACAAGCATGTAATGAAAAAACAAAACCTCAGATAGTGTAGAAGATAACACAAGCTTATCTTATGCCAGTGCTGCTATAAGTCTCTAGTTTTGAAAAGCATACAACTTCAAGAGACTAGAAGGCTGTGAAGTCCAATATCCCTGCTCCAAATGGAACCAACCTGTGCATCATTTCTGCTGTCTCTCCTTGTCCCACCCCATCTCTGGCTTAACCCACATAATGAGGACCACAACATGTCACCAAAAAGTAAGGAAAGAATCAAGTTGCAGTGTCCCAAGGAACTTGCAGAGCAGATGGTTTCATATGATTGAGGGAAATAAGCCAACCCATATTGGGGTGGGGGGGGGAGAAAAACCCAGAGAGAAATGTTTTCTAAAACTAGAGTAGGAAACAAAAAGCATCTCATTAGGTCACATGCAAATGTTACTGGCTTATATACATTCTGTGAGCCGCACTGAGAACAATTGTTATGGGGTGGCTAATAATAAAGTTGTTATTTGTCAGGGTTTGTTGTCCCAACCCCGTGTCCTGCTTGCCTGGCTGGGTGGCTGTTCAGCAGCCGCCCTGGCTTGCTTGCACCCGCTCCGCTGGGCCTGCCTCCAGCCCCTCTGCCCTCCCAAGCTGCCAGAAATGTGTCAGGCTTCTCCCCACACCGTGGGCCAAGTGTCAGCTGGCAGGGCCGGTCAGGAGGACCCACAGCAGCAAGCAAGCAGATTCCTGACATTATTATTTATTTGAACTCCACCAAGAAACAAAAACGACACACGACCTTGCTCTTGGTCAAAAACATTCCATGTGGAAGGAGTAATTGGTAAGTAGTTTCTTACTTTTGTACCTGGTGTTTCTACTCAAAGTGTTAATTGAAACAGTATATTTACATAATGGATTCTCTGTCAACAAAGTGGCACTCATAGCTGTGTATAAGATGACCTGAACAACATTAAGCTACCTAATAAAACAAGCTAAAACAAAAACCACAAGTTAACACTCAAACCATCAGCAACTATCAAATCAGTTTATTTTTAAAAGATTGCCCGCAGTATCCCACACTAGAGCCAGATTGCCCTCTTGGCACTGACTTACAGAGAAGAGGTGTGTTTCAGCATCTCTGCTACAGAGAAGAGCATTTTGGCAATAATGTTTGACCTGGTCCTGAAGTTGCCCGAAATGTCTCCTAGGGTATAGAAGCCCTTTGGGTCTTGTTTTGTGAACTGCTTGGAACTCCTCCTAGCTGATACCTAGAGTGGTGGCTCCTGTTGGATTAAAAAGTACTATTGGAGAAGTTCACAGAGAACGTCGGTAAGGTTTGATGAAGGATGGGATATAGCAGGCCTTGGTCATTTTAAGGTTTAATTTGTGCTCCTATGCAAGCCTGTATAAAATAGTAGTTCCCCAAAAGGTGCCACCCCACCTAGTGATGGAAAGAAACAACGCACGCAAAGCTGGAGGTACGAACACCTACCTAATCAGCACTAATCACAGCCATAGCATGTTTAGTTGTAGGTACTGAGGAAATGGAGGGGCATAATCGATATACTGTTTCCAAATTGATATGCTGTTTTAGAACGTGCTGAAATGTGGGTCTCTTATGGACAGAGAACCAGAGCACCTGCACGCAAGTGGGAGGTACCGGCAGACCTGGGGTGACCTGCAGATATGTTGGTGTTCAAAAAATCTAAGAAAAGAAAACCCTCACCACAGAGGTCATGGAACTCTGTGGTGAGGGGAGGAGGAGGACTTGAACAAAAAGAGTGGGGGATTTCTCAAGTTGAAGAATACTCCCTCAAGACAGCCACAACCCCTTCTGCTTCTAAGGGGAAAAGCTGTCTAAAAGTCTTATTTTCTCACCAATCTTTTCAGAGCTTTGTGTTTCTAAGGGGAAAAGGAATTTGAAAAAGCCTGGGACTACATACCCCCCCACACCACAAACAAACAAACAAACAAACAAACAAAACAGAAAACACCCAGGAAAAAAACGGGGGAAATGTATATGAAATAAGACCCAGGTTAGAACAGGCACTCCTGGAAACTGGTGTTTGCTTCTTTGTTCTTTTCACCATGCTTAGCCACAGGCTCAGATAACATTTGCGCACCACAGAAATACTGCACATTTTTTCAAATACTGCAGGGCCAGGGGCGTAGCAAGGTTGGAGTGGGCCCAGAGACAAGATTTTAAAATGGCCCCCACCCTCACTGAAGCTCAGCTCATGAAGTAAAGAAATCTTAAATGAGGCTGAATAGTGGTAACAAAAAGCATAGTAAAATGTGTGTGCGCACGCACGCGCACGCCACAATAGACATCATCCTTTAAAAAAAAAAGGTTTTGTAAATTGTGGACGATGCAAGTCATGTAATGGTACAAAAGAAAGACATGCTGTTCTGGTAGCTCCAGGTCTCACTCACATCAGTTTTGGAGGATGAATACAACTGAAGGAAGCCCGGGCGGGTGTGCGGCTGGGGGAGTCAGTCATGTGATTTGCCTCTGCCCCCCCCCCAAGGCATTGGGCCCCCAGACAACTGTCTCCTCTTGCCCTATTATAGTTACGCCCCTGTGCAGGGCCATTCTTGTTATGTTTAGGATCAGATTTGATATCATCTGCAGAATTTTGCTCTGGCTATCAGGAAAAGAAGTCAGTGGTTGACATCTTGACTAACAAAAGACAGAGTCCTTGCAAAACTCTAACAGCCCTCTAGCACTCTTGTGCCAGAGTCCTAACACTTCTGAGCACTGCCCATGCTCTGGAGGTGCTCTGCAAGGTCAAGAACAATTCACTGATGTTCAGCTATGTGTTTTGATCTCTCAGAGTGCTTCTAGAGTGCCGTTAGTGCTAAGCAGTATTAGGACTCTGGCACAGCACTGCACATGCCAGAGGACTGTTGCATGGAGGCTCCCACTGGGTGCCTGCAGCAGGACCTCAAAGCATGTACGCTTCATTAGGATGTCAGCCACGATAGTATCTTTTCGGAGCTAATATTCTTGCCAAAGAAGATGTGCAGTGACCACTGCAGTATAGGCCTCTTTCTGTCTGTAACATGTGAAGTGGCCCTTAGAAACGTAGCTGTTTCTGTTCTTCCCAGTAGCTGCTGTCTTCTACTGCTTTTTATCCTGGCTTTGCGTCTTAAAATTGCAGCTGGTTTTAACCATCAGAAAAATGATCCAGCAACATGTTGGATATTGATAATTCTGCATTGTGCCAACATTTGCTTGAAGCTGAAAATCATGAGGCAAATTTGCATACCCTGGTGGAATTCTGACTTCAACCCAAAATGAAGCTTTATGAGAATATCCTAATGTAGGTTTTATCCTGTTTGGCTTTTGCAAGAATGTGGTAAAATTTAGTCTTCTTAAATCCCCAGCAGACTGAGCAGTGAGTTGACAGTTATTTGTTGTACCATAGCTTTTGCACAAACTGAAATTAGCTGCCAGATTTTTATAAATAGGCTAGGCAAAGGCAGAATGTGAACTGTCAGTGCTCTGATTCATCCATGTGTTTTATTTAATAGGTATCATTGTGTGGGTTTTAACAAGATGTTTACCAACCTGTTATCTTGTCTTATCTTTAAGACAATCTCAAAACTTCACTGTGACTAATTAATATTATAATCATGAATTTGGTTCCATAGCATTCTGCACAAAATTCTTAAATGACTGGAATGTTCATCGGCAGACTGCAACATCAAATGACAATTTGCACAATGAACAGACTCTCAGAAGTATAGCATCACAAGCAATTGTACTTATCAGTTTATCAAGTGCAATACTTTTCAGTGGTATCTGGTCACACTTTCAGTACACAAGTATGCAGTAATCAAATGCAAAGAAATCAAATCACTGATGTCTCTTAAATTTACAAGCAACAATGCATAGGATTTCTTCAGTTAAGGCTTATCTAATCACTAAGAAGATATCCTGGTGCTTATGAAGATAAGAGTCTTGTCAGAGCCTGTCCAAGAGCAAGAGCAGAGATCCAAAGGCTTCTCTTCATACTTCTCACACATGCACACCAATTTGACACTGCCTCCCCCTACTTGGCTATTCATGACTCTGTTTGTTCTTCATTGCTGGGTAGGCAGCAAACAAGGATGCTCTGTGCCCAGCAGCAACAGCAATCAACAGTAGCTCCACTACTGATTAATAGGGATGTGCACAAATCAATTTTTTGGTTCAATTTGTGCCCCAAACAAATCACTCCTGATTTGTTTGGTATCCAAATCTACCCCCTCCAAATCACCCCAGATTCGATTTGCATTTGCTTTGATTCAATTCAGATTTGAACTGATTTGGGCCACTTAACAAGGTCCTGGGGCACCAAATTTGGGTGGTGGGTAGGTCCCCCTTCCACCCAAATTTTAAGGCAGTGGGACACTTGGTTGATTTTTAATGGTTTTTTTTTTTTAAGTTTTTACAGTTTTTGAACATTTCCACCATAGGAAACAATGTGGATTCGAAGTTGCCATATCCTAACTCTAAAATGGATCCCCAGCTTTCTTTTAAAAAAAGAAGAAGCTAAGCTCTAGCCCTTGTAGAAGAGGAGTTATGGTGCAAAATGTGCAGTCATTATTTTTCATGTGTTTGGATTCTTTGGCAAAAAAATAACTTTTCCTCATAATTAATCCCTTTGAGGATTCATTGCACACTTTCATTTCTTCTGCTCATTTTGACTGTCACTGGACAGTGCCAGCTGTCAACTGCCATGTGCCAACTACAACCCCCACCACACACACACACACCTGCAAGGCAGTGGGGTACTCATTTTAATTTTTAGAAATATTGAAATGTTTAGATTCTTTGGTGTCTAATAACTTTTCCTCATAATGAATCCCTAGGAGGATTCATTATACGCCTTCGTTTCTTCTGTTCATTTTGACTATCATTGGACAGTGCCAACTGTCAACTGCCATGTATCAACTACACCCCCCCCACACACACACATACACTGAGGTACTCAGTTTATTTTTTATGAATTTTTGAAGTGTTTAGATTCTCTGGTGTCTTCATTACACACCTTCATTTCTTCTGTTCATTTTGACCCCACTGCTTTGCAGGTGGAGGTGGGGAATTAGTGGCATCCCATGTTCCAATTACCCCACAAACCACAAGCCACTGGGTACTCAGTTTATATTTTAGTAATTTTTGAGGTGTTTAGACTCTTTGGTGTGTAATGAATTCTCATAGGGATTCATTATGAGGAAAGGTTATTAGACATAAAAGAGCCTAAACACTTGAAAAAAATCCTAGAACATAAACTGAGTAGTACCCCACTGCCTTGCAGGTAGGAAAGGGGTGTAGTTAGCACATGGCAGTTGACAGTTGGCACTGTCTAAAAGACAGTCAAAATGAATAGAAGAAATGAAGGTGTGTAATGAACCCTCATAGGGATTCATTGAGGGAAAGTTATTATACACCAAAGAATCCAAACACTTTAAAAATAGCGACCACACATTTTGCTACATAACTCCCATTCTACAAGGGCTAGAGCTTAGCTTTTTTTTTTTTTTTTTAATGAAAGCTGGTAATCTGGGGAAATTAATAGGAGGGATTTGAATTTTGAATAGATTCAAATAGAATCTGGTGGGATTTGATTTGCACCCGAATCCGTTTGCACATCCCTACTGATTAACCTCCAGCCTTACCATCAACAAAGGCTGTGGTGCACAGCTACTTGTATTGGACCAGCAAAAGGTGGTTACAACAAACTATTTAGTAGGCCTGTGCAGTCAGATAGTTTTGACAGTCATGATGGATCCAATAGTCTCCATATCAGGACTATTGGAATTAATTTCAGAACCGATAGGTGGTAAGCCCCAACAGCTGGAACTCTGACTAAATTTCCTCTGATCAGTGGTGAATTAGTCCTAGTTCCAACATTCCTGTCGGAACTAACCTCCCCTTGCCCTCCTACCTCCTCCACCCTTTCCCTGCCCTTTCCTGCCTACCTTTATAGTTGAACGAGTGGCCACTCTGAGTCACCTCTGCTGATCTCCACATCACTACCACTGCTCCTGATTCTCCTGCTTCAGGCTGTCACTGTGCTGCTGCTCCACTGGCAGGTCTCTATTGCCAGGCCTTTGGTGTTGTCACTGCTGCCACCAGGCCGCCTCTGGGCCACTGCACCGCCACCAGACCTCCATTGCCGGCACTGGTGTTGGCCGTGCTGCTACAATGACAGCAATCTTCATTATATGCAAAGCAGAGCGGGAGGGGCATTTTTAAAGGCAAGCACCATATGCAGTGCTTGCTTTTTCTAGGAATGCCAGAAGGACCCTGGGGCTTGGTGCATTGTAGGGATTGTAGTACCTTTAAGGGATGCAGAATTTCACTTTGCACATAATGAAGACTGCCACTGCAGCAGCAATACCAGCACCAGAATGTTGATGATGGAGGTTTGATGGTGGTGCGGCAGCCCAGTGGAGGCTTGGCAGCAGCAGCAGCAACAACTGGAGGCTTTGTAATGGAGGCTCATCAGCAGTGCAGTGGCAGAAGCACAAGTGGCAGTGGTGATGCTGAGGCCCACCAGAGGTGACCCAGAGTGGTGGCAGTGTGTGGGAGGGCAGGGAAAAAGCAGGTGTGGGCAGGGAGGGTAGCTCTGACATTATGTCAGTAAAATGTCAGGTCAATACCAACCTGACTCCAATGGTGCTGGAGGGGCCATCTTGGCCTCCCCGACATTTTCTTTCTTTTGTCTGCTCAGATTTGTTCAGAATTGACCCAACATTTTTGCTGGCACACAGGCCTACTGTTCAACTGCACACTTGCACCTGAAACACAGTAGAATTCTTCTTACTATTTGGCAAGATGGTATGGATAACAAGCTGCTCAGGGTGAAAGAGCACACCCCAAAGTAGTCTGGTTATCTATACAGCCTCCAAAAATAAAAAATAAAAATGGAACTGTGGTAGGTTTCTACTTATAGACATTGGGATGGGTCAGGATTCAGGAAAGAACATGCACCTCTCCCATCCCTCTCCAGACAACTCTCCATATCACTCTGAGAAATTCTAGCCCTTGTTTATTACACAGCTGCATCACAGGGCACACCCTTATTTTAGAATAGCCTCCTCAGCTCTACAGTGTGTACAACATGTACAACAGAGTCTTTAATTCCAAGATGTGTCTTTTCATTTGTCTTAAAAATATTTATCAACCCTACAGTCAGCAGTATATAAATATTCATAACACTAGTATTTCCAGAGACTAATGCTAGTACTATATTAATGCAGTATTTAAAACAGGTCTGAGGGGGTGGTTTGGACTAATCACCTCCCCACCACGCTCACAATTATGAAAAGTGGCATGGCATTCTGGGAAAGGGTGTGAGATGCACATTTGTGCCCCTAACTGCATGGTGCAAAGGGCCAGTCAGACACTTCAACTGAACTGGCCCTCAGGAAACATACGTTCCCCCCCCCCCCCTTTTCTAAGTACTCATCTAGACTTGAGAACTGGAGGCCCGTTTTGCAAGAAAACCTGCTTGGATCTATTCTCAAAACACTCAGGGCACATGGGTCCTTAAGGACTTATTCATGAAGTAGAGATACTGTGATGTATAATGTCAGATGTTTCTAGTTAACAGGCAAAAGTTTGGGCCAATATAACATTGTTTTAATTAAATATAGCTTTGCTAATTGAAGTAAAAAAAATACTATTTGAGCTTCTGCACAGCGAACTGAAAGGCAGAATAAGGAGGGGGAAGGAAGCAAGAAGTATGACCTATTATAGCAACTGTCTGGCTAACTTTATAAATTTGCCAAATATATTGGGTAAAAGGAATGAGGGAGAACAGGCTATTTTCTTTCTTTCCTTTTTTTTTAAATAGGAGCCTGCAGGCCTTAACATATGTTAGAAATTTCTGTTAGAAATCTACAAGATGTAATTAACACTTCTGCAGAGTTAGTTCAGACATTACTTTGTATGGTTGCAATTTGTGGGGAAAGAGGTAGCTCAAACAGGCTATGATACTGTCTCTTTGACTAGCTTTAGGTGGTTTATAGCACTATACTGGCATGGTAGCTGCTTCCATGTGGCTGTAGTTCCATGCTGCAGTGATAATGGGTGGATCACATGAAAAGTCCTCATGCTAGTGTTATACCTCCCTAGAAGCCCGGGTTGCTGCTATGGGTATTTTTCATGTGTCCTGCGTAGTTGCCAGCTGCATGATGCTGATGCAGCATATGGCAGCAATCGCATGGCAATGATATGTATGAATGGGCCCTTCGTTTTTTAAAATAGATGTATTCATGGAGGGTAGTTCTATCAATGGCTATTAACCATGAGAGCTAAAATGGAGATTCTGTATTCAGGAGCAGTACCCTTTTGATTACCAGGTGCATAGCTATAACTGAACAGGTGGTGGGTGGAGGGGGGGACACACACACAAATGTCCCTGGGGCCCTGGGGGTGACAGCTTGCTCTTTGCTCTCCCACTCATCCTTTCAAGAAAAAGGTGGGGAGGTAGGGGCTTGAAGGCCCATCTTCTTGTCCCAGGACCCATTCCAACCTTGCTATGCCCCTCTGGGGACAAACAGTTGAAGATGGCTACCTCCATCAAGCTGCATTAGCACGTTTCCCATGGAATTTGATTGGCTACTGCTGAAGACCAAATGCTGAACAAGATGGATCCTGTTCTAACAGAGCAATTCCTAGGTTCTTTCCACTTGATCAAGCAAGTGAACTAATTCTTCTCTCATTCATGCCCAAGGATGATGTTGTTACACCACTGATTGGATGTCACTCCAAAAACAGCTGAAAGAGAGATCCCACGAATGTATCTGTCGATGTGTCTTGGAAGGTCTTTGAGGAAACAGAAGCAGAAAACAGCTGTGGCTGAGGATTCGGATGTACGGTAACCACTTCTTCATGTTTAGTTTTTGTTTTAAACCACCACTGGGGCCAACTAGACACATAAGTGATTTGACAATCCCTTGATATGCTGAGCAAGGGCTGACACTTGTGCAAGGGCTGCTTACTGGAATCTATGAAAATAGGACTGGGGCTGATCTTTGGCAAGTCTCCCTGGTTGCAAATAAATCTTGGATATGGGCTAAGAGGCAGGCAGGAGGAGCCTACATTCTCAGGCATCTTAACTGGAGTCTAGCGTATTACACAGGCAAGCAAATTCGGACAGAACTAGGACAGAGAGAGAGGCATTCCAGTCTCTTCTTGAGCCCCAGCATTTGCCAGAACTGGGTCCAAACCCAACTGAAGGTGAGCTAACAACAGCTTGATTCAGTAAATCAGCCATTGGACTGAAATGCAGGAGATCTGTGCCAGTTTCGATGGTGTATTTCACCACTGCTTTGATATGTGACTGTGTGCACTACACTTGTAAAACAAGGACAAAACTGGCCTGTGAAACACGGCTGTTAGTACAGCTGACTTTGCTGTACTAAATTGTGCAAATTCTTCAGCTAAAAGGCACTGTATAATGCAGTGCACGTGCAAGCCAGGAGGAAGACTTTTGATTAAATGTAGGCCACATTCTTTGAGTGTGCCCTACATGAAGAATAAGTATAATAAAAGGCAGGTGAAACACCTTATATTGCATTGCGTATTTTGGTGTTACAGAGCTTGGATCACTTATTGGCAAATTCCCCTCCTCCCCTCCCCAGTCATCTGTCCAATTAATGAAATAGATTTGTTGGACTTTAAACTAAATCCTCCTGGTTTTGCAATGCACATTTCTGCGTAGGCAATAAACAGCTGTCATCTGCCATTCATTAATATTGATTATAAATAGTTACTGGCTCAAAGAATCCAAGTCCAGCAGCTGAGATTTCCCCCCAATCTGGCCTTGTTAGATTTGTATAGAAAGTATCCCGTTAAGAGGGATTCTTAAGCTCCTCCAAGCCAACAATAAGTGGAGTTTGCAGAACACAGCATGGAACCAGATCTGTAAGGATGATAGGAAAGAAGGAGCAAAGAAGCAGGAAGAAAATGAAGCCTGGCAGAAAGCTCATTTAAATGTTTACACATTTTAAACTTTTTGTGTAGGCTTAAAAAAAAGAAAAGGCATTGTCTAGAAACATAGGAAGTTACCTTCTACCGAGTCAGACCATTGGTCCATCTAGCTCAGTATTGTCTACACAGACTGGCAGCAGCTTTTCCAAAGTTACAGGCAGGAGTCTCTCTCAGCCCTATCTTGGAGATGCCAGGGAGGGAACTTGGAACCTTCTGTATGTAAGTAAGCATGCAGATGTTCTTCTCAGTGCAGGGCCGTACCCTAAGGGAGTATCTTATAGTGCTCACATGTAGTATCTCATTCAAATGCAATCCTGGGTGGACCCTGCTTAGCCAAGGGCACAATTCATGTTTGCTACAACGAGACCATCTCTCCTCTCTAAAATTATTACATCCATTACATGTTACTGCAAATGAGAGGTTGTGTGAATTAAAGGTGGTGCATCTCATAAAGGTGGTACATTCAGGAATGTAGCAGTGCTTCATGTCTGAAGCCTGTTGTTGTTTTAAACTGAATCTCTTAGATGATGACAAATGGTGGAGACAATGAGAAAGCAAAAGAGCTGAAGTAATTATCAGTGGAAGACCAAAGCAGAGACGTTTATGCAGTTGTAAATCTTTATACCTGGACTGCTATATTCCATAGGCCTAAACTTAGAAGAATTACATTTTGGACAGTTAATTACTGGGGATTTTTTATTCTGCAAGTGGAAGTTTCTTGGTTAATTATATAATCTGTAAAGAAGGGGAAAGAAATAATATAATATGAATGGACAGAGGAAAGTCAGTATTGGGTATACACAATAATTATGATTAAATTATTTCCCCCAGATTCCTCCAGCTATGACATTTAGCTAGGTTAAAAGTTGTGATTTATGCAGCCTGCTCATATAGGTGCTTACACAGAAGATTACTGGATTAATCACTGAAGATTAATCACTGAAGATTAAGATTCACATAACTGTTTAGGTAGTGAAGGCATTCTGGAAGCACCCTGCAGAAATGGTATTTTTCCTGCACTTAAACAACAAATATTTTGTTGCTAGGAATATGTGATTTTCCTCAAGTTGCATTTCATTTTGTGAAGTATGGATGCACAGTTGTCTGGAGCACATATAAGCTGGTGCCTATGATATCACTGGTATACAACACCTTAAGGCTTTCACAAGCAGCCCAACCAAGGCTAGGGCAGACCAGCCTGGATTGGGCTGCTCATGTGGAGCACTGGGATCGAGCCCTTAACCCTGGCATGGGGGTCGTGTGTGTGTGCATGCAGCCCAAACGCACACAGAGTCAGGCACCTAGAGTGCCTGATTCACAAGGAATTCCCCCAGTGCACTGCACCCATTGCGCAGTGCATTGTGGAATCTGGATGGGATGCATTGTCATGACCTCTGGAGATCTGTGCTGTTTGGAACAGCATGGATCATGTGGGCGTGTGATCTGTGTGTCCCACCAATGAACATGGGCAGGGCTGGACTGGGGGCACTGAGAGGGCGGTGGAATGTATGCGGGGAGGGCACATGGTTTTGAGCAGAATGGGTGGGAATATTCACTGCTGCTGAGTGTGGCGGGGCTCAGGGGCGCCCCATGGGTGGGGTGCACCGGGAATATGCCCTGTTGCCCTGTGGGCCAGAGCCTGAACATGGATCGTGTAGGGGGAAGGGAAGACTACCACCCTCCTTGCCCTGGGATTGGTAATGAGAATAGCTTTCTTCTTTCCTCCTGCCATCCTAAAGTTTCAAATTGATTGTTCTTGTTCTTAATATATTTTTGTGCTCTACAGAGACTAATTCCCATTCCACCTATAATATTCCAGCATGGGAGAATCCGTGCATTCTTCATAAATAAAATAAAATAAAATTCCTAAAATAAAATAAAGGTTTAGTATAGTATACTAAGGTATAGTTTAGTATATAAAATGAAGATTTGTTTCCATGTTAGTTCAATATTATATAGACCATAAAGCAAAACTGAGGATACTATTTACTTTAATGATGGTTGCCTTTCCCCGCCTAAGGTGTGGTTTTAGTTTAGCTGCTAGTAGGGTTATAGCAGCTTGATAAATATGGTTTGTATTAGGCAACCGTCTAGACTAGATGATAATTTAACAGTCCCTTTTGGGCCTAATGTCAATGCATTTCAGAAACTGTAACTGTTTTCTAATGCCTGCACTGACCTGGACACTTTCTAAACCACTTCCTAATAAGTCAAACTGACTGTGCCTTGTGGGCCTTCTCTTCATGAAAAAAAAAATAAGAAAAGAAATGTTGCTAAAGGTGATGCTTGGAATAATTTGTCTGAGAAGAGGGGATGCCAGTGATTCTGTTCCACTTTGAAATCATCCAATAAATCCTCTGGCTAATATCACAATAAGTAAATACTACTACACTTTGTGGCTAACAGTGTCGTAACTGTACTGCTATACATGGAAATATTCCATGGAAAAATAATTAAACTAAATTTTACAATAATTACATTAAAAATGACCACTCCTCTATGGCTGACATTTCCAAAATGTTTTGCATACCTTGGCCATGTTTATGAGAGGTACTTATAAATGATTTCTCCTTCTCTTCCTCTCCACTCCTCCTTGCCCCTCCACTCACTCCATTTACAGCATTTAAGACTGAAATACTAACTAGAGGATCCAAGAACGGGTTGTGCCAGCATATCTCTACCCAATCTGTACAGTTCTCTTCCTTTCCACTATGTGTCAGCATTCTCCAAGTTAATAGCCACATGCAGAGCTGAGCAAAACTGGACAGCTTATTATTTATCTTACTGCCACAGGACACAGTGTTTGTTTGGAACAGTCCTGGCAAAGACGCTTGGTAAAAAGAGTTGGGTGTATGAAGGCTATGAGCAGACTGGTTGTTCATGACATGTGTGAAGATATATATATATATATATAGAGAGAGAGAGAGAGAGAGAGAGAGAGAGAGAGTTTGTTTTTACCCAGGCCCCACAATGGACTAAAATGCACATAGTCTGGTTTATGCTACACCAATCTGGCTTCAGTCCAAGTCATTTGGCATAATCAGCATTCATGGGGTGGTTTTTAATGGAATTTTCTTTCTTTACTTATTTATTATAAAATAGATGATACATATCTCACAGTTGATATGCTATTATGGTTTTTAGTCAATGATTTAAAAATACCTATATCAGAAACATATCTTTTTCCATCCTTACTTCAAATTAGTATTGTAAGATTCCCCATAATAGAAATAATTCACGATTTCCTTTAGTATTCTGCAGCCTTTCTGTACTTTTCCAGATTCCCAGTGCCTGTCAAAGATGCAGAAGGTCTGCTGCAGAATATATATCTTCAGCCTTGATGGAGTCTTTAATAAAACCAAACAGCTGCCCTGTCTTTTACAGCACCCACACAAGAGAGGAAGTGTTGCTGAGTGCAGCCTTAGGGCATAAGGACATGCTTGACAGCATAATATCCAGCAGCACTCAGTGCAGAAAGAAACCGCTGTGGTCTTAAGGAATTGAGCAAGAGTCCATTTTGGATGCTCCTTTGCCCTCATATCACATCCTGTGGCCTCACACACTGCCATAGTTGTACAGTTGCTGCTGAAAATATGGAGGGCAGCCAGTACCCTCTAGGTTTTAGAGGGGTCCTTTGAAAAGTCACTCTTGGTGGGCCACCCTTTTGTTGTGGCACTGCCACAGTTCCTCTTCCTCATCATTGCTATTGCCTGTTTGTTCTCCCAGACAGCAAGCTGTTGGGAAAACAAGGGGACAAGCAGCAGTGAGGAGGAGGAGGAGGAGTAGCATCTGCTCCACCACCTATTCCAGAAAAGGGGAAGACGAGCAAGTAGTGGTGGTTGCCACTTCTCTCTTGATGGATGAACAAGCAATGATGCCATTGATGAGTACATAGGAACATAGGAAGCTGCCATATACTGAGTCAGACCTTTGGTCCATCTAGCTCAGTATTACCTGTCTACCCAGATTGGCAGTGGCATCTCCAAATTTGCAGGCAGCAATCTCTCTCAGCTCTATCTTGGAGATGCCAGGGAGGGAATTTGGAACCTTCTGCTCTTCCCAGAGCAGCTCCATCCCCTGAGGGGAATAGCTTACAGTGCTCACACATCAAGTCTCCCATCCATATGCAAATAGGGCAGACCCTGCTTAGCTAAGAGGAACAGTCATGCTTGCTACCACAAGACCAGCTGGAGCTCTGGGGCTCTGGGGAGAGATGGGCCCTTCTGAGGTGCTCCCGTCTCAGCATCTGTTTGAGGCTACCAAATCCTGCTATCCTCAAGCAGCACCAAAAGCTGAGTGAGGAAATGGAAGAAGGGGAACCTTCCACAGCTGCCAGAAAAACAGTTTATTGGAGTAAGCCCAATGTGTGTGGGGTATGGAAACTTAATTCAGGGCAACTGTAAAAACATTCATATACATAATAATTCAGAAAAAAGCTCTTAAAAATAAATAACATTAAAATAAAATAGGACAATATATTATCTTTGAACATAGTCTAATCTACAGATCAAATCACTACCATACTTTCACTAAGCAAAAATAAGTTTTTACCCAGATAATAAATAAACTGACACATTATATTCTGCCTCATTTTACTTTCAGACCCTGGATTGTGAGTGTCTACAATATCTTAAACCAGTCAATATGATGGTTACTGAAAGACGTTAGATGAATGTTTCTTGTAAAATCTAATTCCTTCACCAACTTCTGTGAGATAATGAGGCTGTTCACATGCAGAGGTGCACCTAGGTAATTTTGGAGCCTGGACCTAAAGGCCTTTGGCGCACGCACACACACACACACACACACACACACACACACACACACACACCGCCCCAAAAGTTAAGCATAATCACATAAAGGCCTTTGGAGCCCACCACCAAAGGCCTTTAACATATTCCCATCCCACACATTTCTTTCTCTGCTCCCCCCTCTGTCTCTAAAGCATGCAGCACAGGTCACAATCACACTCAGCCGCCCAGCACAGTCTGGATCATCAGCAACCACACCACTCAAGACAGACTAAAGAGGATTTGGGGTACCCCAGGGAGTGTGGAGGCCCTGGACTTTGGCTTCAGAGATAAGAGTGCCACTGTTCACACGAGCACACCCCGCCCAACTTGCACAGCTCTACTTAGGTAGGGTTTCTCGTGTGGAGCGCCAGGATCAGACCCAATCCCAGTGCTGCCCCACCAAGCAGCCCAAGTTTTCTACTTTCACTGATGAAGAAGGGCCACATTCCTTCCACCCCATTCCACAGCCGTGTGCATGCTCGGGCTACCTGGAGCCTGAGTGTGCACAAAACCAGGCCACAAGAGCGCCCAGCAGTGGAGTAATCCCCCAATGTAGCATGCTTTTGGTGTGGTGCATTGTGGCATGCTGGATGACTTCCTCCTCCAGCTTGCAGCTTTGCTGCTCACCATGGCACCACCTTCAGATTGGCACCGATCATGTGCGGGGAGGCAGGAAGGAGTGTGCCTCCCTCCCCACCCTCCCCACTGCCAGGTACGTGGGTTGTGTGATGACCTTAATATATAACAAATATCCTGAAAAGTGGAAGTTGGACAAATGTAAGGGTAAAATTTTTATCTATCTATCTATCTATCTATCTATCTATCTATTTATTAAAACATTTTTATACCGCCCAAAACTTACGTCTCTGGGTGGTTTACAACAGGAAAAACACAAAGTAAAACATTCGTTAAGACAAAAAGCGGGGGGGTGGGGTGGGGACGACACACACATTATAACAATTTTAAAAATTTAAAATAATATTTTAAAACAGCATTAAAACCATTAAAACAACATTAATTAAAAGCCTGGTTGAAGAAATGTGTTTTTAAAGACTTTTTAAAAGCTGTCAGAGATGGGGAGGCTCTTATTTCACTAGGGAGCGCATTCCAAAGCCTCGGGGCGGCAGCGGAGAAAGCCCCTCCCTGAGTGGCCACCAGACAAGCTGGTGGCAGCTGCAGACGGACCTCTCCAGCAGATCTCAGTGGGCGGTGGGGTTCATGCCGAAAGAGGCGTTCCCTTAAATACCCAGGGCCCAAACTGTTTAGGGCTTTATAGGTTATAAAAAAATGATTAATCTATAAAACTGTGGAAAATTGCCTTGTGTTATCCTCTCATAGTTTTTCTTCACTAGTGGCTGGATGTATGATTCATGCAGATTTTTGTTTTTGTTTTTGAGGCTCAGTTTTTACATTGTTTGAATGGCACTGAGATACCAAAGTGAACTAAGCCACATGAGAACCACTTCACACAAATATTTCCTCATAGGACTAGTTCTCAAATTCCCCGAATGTCATATTTCCATCTATTATGCTTGTACTAGAATAACATTGCATTAGAAAAAATGTAACATGCCCACCAATTATGTCACACTGGCTTCTAATAAATTTCTAGGCAAAATACAAACTGCTGGTTATCATTAGGGATGTGCAAACCGGTTCAAATTTGAACCAGTTCAGATTTGAAATGGTCCTGTTTGATGGTTCAAATTCGAACCAAACCAGCCATCAGGTTTGAGCTGCAGGTTTGAATTCGAACCAAATTGGGGGGGGGTTCGATTCAAACCAGTTTGAACTGGTTCAAACAGCTTCAAACCTCCAAAAGTGGGTGCGGTGGTAGCAAGTACCTACCACCCAACCCCCAAAGCAATCGGACACTTCTATGATTTTTTATGAATATTTGAAATATTTTTAATTATTTTCTTTTAGGGTATAATGGGACTCAAACCAGCCCATTATCCCCTATTGTGGAGCATCTAGGGGCACAAAGTGGATTGGGTGGTGGGCACCCGGGGTGCCTACCGCCCACAAAACCCCAAGACAATCGGACACTCCTCTGATTATTGGTGAATTTTTAAAGTGTTTTTTAATTCCTCATAGGGAATAATGAGGATTCCAGCAAATGTATAGCTTCACGTTGGGGGGAAAGGGGTGGCCTGGAGTGGAGTGTGGTGGGTGGTAGTTCCCAAGGGCGGCAAGGAAGCTACCAGAATTATTTGAAAGGAATTGGGCAAAGGGTTGATTTTTAAGTGATTTTTGAAGTTTACGCGTCTTTAAGGTTTCTCTCCATAGAGAAGCACGGAGGTTTCAGCAGCCCCATAACTGCACTTGGTGGGTGCTGGGGTGGCCCAGAGGGAGTGGTGGTGTAGTACACGGAGGGTGCCAAGCACCCCCATGGGTTGCTAACCCGTGGGGTACTGGGTTTTGTAGTTGCTGAGGAGTTCTTCTGAGTGTAGATTCTCTGGTAGAAAATGAGAGTGGATTCATGGTTTGTCATTGAAAATCTCATTAAAAATCGTAGGAGTGTTAGATTGCTTCGGGGTTTGGTTGGTTGTTGGCACCAATGGGTGCTCCACAATAGGGAATAGTGGGCTGGTTCGAGTCCCATTATATCTTATGAGAAAAAAATAAAAATAAAAATTCAAAAATTCATTTAAAAAATCATACGATTGCTTTGGGGGGTTGGTTGGTAGGTACCCATGGGTGCCAGCTACCACCCCACCCACTTTTGGAGGTTCAAGCCAATTCAAACTGGTTTGAATTGGAACCGAACCAGGGGGGTGGGTTCAAGCACAACCAAAACCAAACCAACCCCTCCTGGTTCGAACCCGGTTCAAATTCGAACCAAACCAGGCAAACCAGTTTTGTGAACATCCCTAGTTATCATCTATAGAGGTCATTCACACAACTGAAAACTATGTCCTACCCAGGTTTGGGAGCTGTGTGTGCTCCCAATTTTCAGTTGTGTGGGTTCAAACAACTTGGTAGGAGGAAGTGATTATGTGGAATCAAGGTAGGAGGAAAAGCCTTTTCCTTCTATCTTGATTCCACACAATCACTTCTCCTTCCTCCTACCTAGTTGTTTGCACCCACACAACCACAAATTGGGAACACACACAGTTCCTAAACATGGGTAGGACACAGTTTTCGGTTGTGTCAAAGACCTCATAAAGTCCTAAATGGTTTAGGCCTCGGGTTCTTAAGAGAGCACCTTCTTCTGTATAGACCTCGTTGCTCTTTACGATATTATGGAGAGGTCTGTTTATAGCTGCCCTTAGCTTGTCTGGGCATCTCAGTGGCTGCTCCTGAACTCTGGAACTCCCTCCCTGCCAAGTTTAAGGGTCTGATTTCTCTTCTGGCATTTAAGAGGACCTTAAAAATGCATCTTTTTACCCAAGCTTTTGGTTATATATAACTGCTCTGTTTTTGTTTTTTTAAACATTATTATTATTTAAAATCATCTAGATGATTTAAACTACCTAGAGACAGCTGATTTTGCTTTTTGTTTTTTGCATATACTTTTTATTCAATTTTCACAACATCAAGAGACAAACACAAATAGTACAAACACTCACAAACACACACAGTAGGGACTTCCATCTCATCCTTGGAACAAGTGTTGTTAACAATAACCAGGATCTTGCCTATAGGTTAAACATTCTCTCCCCAGTAGTTCATATAACGATATCTGTTAATTGTTATCAACACATCTGCATTGGCCCAAAAGATCTATTCTCATATGCGTTTTATATCTATCTAAAAAGAAAGTATACTCCCTCGCATCTAAGATTTGATTCTCCATATGCCATGTAAACCAAAGTGCTCAGCCATATTGAAAGAAAACTCTTGGTGATTTCCCATCACTTTCCCTCAAATCTGTTGTATCTCTATCAGCCTATGTTGAGACAATTCCATTGAAGTCTCCCATTAATATAATCTGTTGCCTATCTATCTCTGATAGTTGCTTTTCCAATTTTCTATAGAATTCTGCTTTTGCCTCATTGGGGGCATATATGCCCAGTACTATGTACTTTGGATCTCCAACCTTTATTTCTACCACCAATACTCTTCCATAATCATCTTTATATAACAATTTTGGCTCTAAAAGGTCTTTTGTATAAGAGACCATGCCCCTTTCCCCCCTTAATATCTAGGATATCAAATTGCTAACCTAGTGCTTTATTTTGTAAATACTTTCTATCTCTCCATTCTTATATGCACTTCCTGTAGGCAAATCAAATCCAGTTTTCTTTTTCTCAAACCATGAAATATTTTTTAGCATTTTATTTTTATGTTTAAGCCATTTACATTTTTAAAAAGAGTTTTAATTCCATACTGACTATTTGTTTATATTGCTAATTCCTCCCTTATTTAGCGCCTGATGTCTTTTGGACGTCGTTTGAGATCTGAAGATCATTCCTATACCTACGAAGAAATTGTTTTACTTTTAGGTCTCCGGTTAGTCTATGTTTCTTATCTTTAAAAGTAAAAGCAACCCCTTGAGGGAACTCCCATCTAAAGGGGATTTTGTTTTGTTTTAAAATATCAGTCATATCTTTATAATCTTTTCGTTTCATAAGAAATCTCCTTGGGATTTCTTTCATCACCATTATAATTTGACCGTTAATTTTCCATTTATCTTGAAAATGGGCTTGCCTAGAGACAGCTGTTTGAGGTGGTATAGAAGTGTAATGAAAGATGAATATAATATATTTTAATGTCATAGTTATGCCATGCAATAATTAAAATATCTAAATAGATTACAGGCCTCCAGCTTATGTTATTTTGCCTGTGCAACCTGTAATGCTTAACAAGCTACCAACCCTCAATAAAGGGTATCACTTAGCATGTCAGAACCAGCACTCAGAATACCAAAAGGTCAGTAAAAGGAAAAAAATTGTTTCATTTGCTTTGTTCAGCAATTTGGAAAAGGTAGACATAGTGTAGTCAGTTGTTAATGTAAAAATAATTAACTGCTTCATTTAGCTGTAGAGCGACAGATTGTTCAACATTGTTCAACATACGTTTTAAAGTTTCAAATTGATTTATAATCTGGTTAATAAAGTTGTTTACTTGCATTACATCCAGCACATTTTTAGCACAAGCTTCAGCGGAGATAAAGTCTGCCAAGTGACCCCTCAGTTACATCTCAGCCTGTCTGAAGAGGGAAGAAGCAAAAAGAAAAACTGGAGGAGGTGAACACAATGAGCAGCCAAGCAATGCTCTGAAGCCCTGGGCAAATGTCAGCATTGTCTTTTGACCATGTGCATATTGGAATTTGATGCAGAAATATGACATGGAACAGTGGTAAGAAGAATGCCAGGAAAGGAGAGGCATTGATCTGGTTCATACCTTATGGGAAACAATGGTTTCTTGCGACAGGGGTGGTTCTCAGAATTGTGGACTACCTTCCCCCTCTCTTTTACACATTAGAGAAGAACAGTGAAAGCTCCACTTTCAGCTTGAACTAAGCTACAGTTCTGTGTTATGTGCAAATTTGGGATTAGGTAGAACAAACCAGGATCAAAAGGTGGTGTCACATCTTGGTTTGTTACTAATAGAGGCTATTCTCACAACCCCTGGAAAGCAGTCTAAGAGAGCCCAGCCCGCTTTCCAGCAGTCGTGAGAACCACTAGGCTCATGGACAAGCCTGCTGGCTAGCCCACTTAATTCACCCTTCTCTAAAATGCGGCTAGCAGAGCAAGCACTCCGACTCCGCTAACTCCGTTTTCCTGATTGTGAGCTGCCGTGGTTGTTCACAAGAAGACCCCCGACCAGGAGGTAACAACAAGCCTACCAGCATCGGGGATCTCCCCAGAATGTCCTGTGCACTCACGTGGGGCATCCTGGGAGTTGTGGGGGCCAGGAGGCCCCCGATCCCCACCGCCCCTACTGGCTCCATGATGGAGCTGGTAATCATGTGGGTGGCCAATCCAGTCACCCAGGGAGGGAGAGGGCTCGTGTGCGGGGAGGGCGGACCAAACCCACTTTCCCCGCCAAACCTTCCTTGGCTCTCCACACTACTGGTGTTGAGAGCCTCATAATGTTTTGAATAAATAATAGTTCCCAAGGGTTCATACATAAAACAAAACTGTGTTCAAAGCAAAACGTGGAAAATTTCACTCTCCTTTTCTTGATGGTGGGAGGGGAGGGGCAGCAAACAAACCTGTTGTTCTGTGAGGCTTGTTCTCATAGTGAGAAACTTTGGTTTTCCATTATATCCGAATCAGGCTATTATCTTTAGCTCCTCTTCCTACCAGCATTCACTTCCAGCAGCCTGGTGGCTCATCACCAACCAACGCCAAAAAAAAAAAAAAAAAAAAAAGCCCTCTTGCATTACACCATGTATTCTAATCCACCATTTGTGTAGCACTGAATCCCAAGGATTCTCTGCTTTCCAATATGCTGCAATCTCTCTCCCACCAAGAGGCTAGAATGCAAATTTATCAGGCACCTCTTTCATTTGATATGACGTCCTAGCTGGGGAAGGGGCTTAGTGGTAGATACTTTGAGTGAAGAAAGTCCCGACTCAAATCCATAGCATCTGGAATTGAAACCTTCTAGAACTGAAAGGTTAGAAAAAGACCTGTGCCTGAGGTCTTAGACAATCACTGCCAGTCAGAGCAGACAGTGGCTGACATCCAGACTAATGCCGCACTAGTGCTGTGGGGGAGCAGAGGTGCTCTTAGGTAATTTTGGAGCCTGGACCTAAAGGCCTTTGGTTCCTCCTGCCTACTCTGGAGGCCCCCTCCCACTGCAAGTTAAGCATCATACCCCTACACACAGACACACAGACAGACACAGACGCAGTATTTTATATGTGGGGTAAATTTATGCAAATATGCAGTAGCAGAAACATTTCAACACACAACTTAACATATTCCCATCCCATATATTTCTTTCCCCACTCCCCCCTCTGTCTCTAAAGCACCTGGCACAGGTCACAATCATACTTGGCCACCCAGCACAATGCAGGCCAGCAGCGACCACACCATCTGGGGATTTGGGGTGTAGAGGCCCTGGACTTTGTCCCCAAAGTCCAGGGGTATGAATGCCACTGTGGGGGAGGAGTGATTTTTCACTAGTCTCTCCTTCCCTCTGAAGCCTACTATGCCCTCTCTCAGCACCAGTGCTGCATTTAATGGATATGTTAGCCAGTATTAGGTTAGATCCAATTTAGTGACAGGCAACTTTATATGTTCACAGTATCCAGGAAGAGCTATATAAGGGTGGTGAGGATTGCCTCTTATCCTTCCTCTCAACTATTTTGGTGGTGTGAATCATCATTGCACACCTTGCTGAAGTCAAATGCTACAAAAAGATCATACTGGGAGGCAGCAACTGAGTTTTCTCTACAGTGCTTAAACTGAAGCAGAAATATGCTACATTTGCTAAAATCATTGCAAGAAGAGGGGGCGGGGGGAATTCCTTGCAGGAAAAATAAACATCAAAAATAAACAGCCAAACTCTTTATAAGATTACAATTACAGTAGTAGCTAGCACTCATAGAATCGAAGTTATGGTGACCCAGCAGTGTATGCAAAATGTCAGCACTGCTGAGATACGGTAATTAGCTGCATGTAAATTTTGAAGCCTCAGCAGCCTGGGGAATAACCACAAAGAAAGGGCATTAACCGTAACCACACTGGTGTCATCATGCTAGTGGATATGCCTCATCTGCAAGAGGCTCAGAGATCCAAGTTCCCAAAGGCAATGTGTTTTTGAAGTGCAGAGGAAAGAAAATAGACTGAGAGCAAATTTTATGCCTCTCAGCCTACATATGTTGGAAAACTGAATGTTGCCAACATGCTTATCAGTTTATAATCCCACCATCGCCCTGGTGGGGATTTGTAAGAGGTCTCATAGTTCTGTACTGCATTCATTCTTTGCCCCTTGCTTTGCTGCACTGTACAGTACTGGATTTAGTCACACGCTGTAAGCTACAGCTTAGGGCCTTACATTATGAGGGGCTTCAGAATACAAAAATATTGACTAAATTTCAAATTTTACATAATGTACTATCATTTAAAGGAATTTCTAATGCAAATAAGCTTATTGCAGGATAACTGTTTTTGTCAGATTATTAGTTATTTGTTGCATCTTTGCAAAGTAAAATAAAGCTTTATTATTTCTATTTTCATTGTCCGTTTTGTTTTGAGAGATAATGCTGCAGGGCCTTTTAATCTTAGGGCCTCTGTAGGTCATAACCCAGCCTTGACTATATACCTTCTCAGTTTCTCAAGGATTGAAGGCAGTGTGTCCTTCTCTCTATTTCATCCACCTCCCACCAAACTGAAAATGTTGGCCTACAGAAAAGTATATTAACACATGATATTGATACCTGTGAGTAGTTATCAGTATTACTAAAAGTATTTTGAGTAATCTGTATTATAATAACCCTACATATGTTATTAACATTAATAATATACCAGATGAGAATCTTATTAATGTATTGGAATTATAATGCTTAATTAAATTGGTAATCTTTAAGTTCCATGGCATGCACTGTTGAATATATTGAACAGAATTGTGTCATATTTGCTTATACAGACAAATTTCATTATATGCAGAACTGCTGTTCGTGGTTTCGCTTATCCAAGGGTGTCAAATAGTCACCTAATCTCCTTATCAGTGGATACAAAAAGGTTACCCACATATCTGTGGTTCCTAGAAGGCCAGACATGACGGCTGAGGTCATTTCTGGCTGCCATTTTGTCCAGAGGAGCCATTTTGTGGCTCATTTCAGCAAAAAAGGGGGGGATCTGTGACTTTTGGGGACTATTTGGGTCTTTCGGAGGACATTTGTGGGGCATTGCTGGATGCCTGCGGACCTGCAGAGCACGGGCACTTTATTTTGGGCACTTTATTTTGGCCCATTTTTGTGATTTTGGGTGATTTGGGGGTGTTTTGTTTTGTTTTTTAAAGTCTGGGAACCTAACCCCTGCATTCCCATAGACTCAATGACTCCTTATCTGACTCATTATCCGCTGCCCATGTCAGTCTGTGGGAACGGCACCCTGTGGATAATGAGGTCCACCTGTACGCAGCCATTTTCTTCTGCCATTTTGTTGAGGATGGAATCTACTGAATCCCCTCATCTGCAAAAAGGGGAACAAGTGAACTAGGTGTGCCTGATGTGCAGCTGATGTGCATGCTGTGTGTACATGATGTCCCAGTCCAGATTATCTCTTACGCCCCTCCCCCACCCAGTTGCTATTGAGTAAAGAAAAAGTAAGATTGTAAAGGCCAAGGATGTATTTGACATCATATGTAGCCTAGCCTTGAGTGATGGTGGTGATGGTGTGCTGAGCTGAAGACAGTTGTCCTGCTGTGCATATTCATGGGGCTGTGCATATTCATAGATGAGAGAAATTAAATGGAATGTAAACACATGAATGGTCATGACTTTGAGAGCTGGTCACATATTCTGGGGCTGAGAAAGATGTGGTAAGAATACATATTCTCTCTGGTAGATGGTCAGAAGGAACTTGGAGACTATGCCTGTGGGCAAGAGCTACTTGAAGCAATGGAACAAAGTGGACTGGCAGGTGCAGTCTACAACACATACACAAAATAATAGAATTGGAAAGACCCTTGAAGGCCATCTAGTCCACTCCCCTGCTCAATGTAGGAAACCCAGAGCTACCACATCCTCAACAGGTGGCTGACCAGCTTCTTTCTGAAGAGCACCAGCAAGAGAGAGGGAATTCTCTCACAGGGAACTTGGCCCACTGTCAAACTGCTTTTACAGTTACAGTTGTAAAGTAACATTAAAAAAATATTCTTTCAAACATTTTGAAGTTTCTTCAACTGTTCAACCCAAATCTACCCTTCTAGCCCTGGAGCAGAAGATAACACATATTTGCCCTCTTTTATGTGGCAGGTATTTGAAGAGTGCTATCCTGTCTCCCATTAGCCTTTTTTCCAAGCTAAACATGCCCAGTTCCTTAAACCTTTTCACCAGTCTTGTTTTCCAGATTCTTGGCCACCTAAACATATCCAGTTCCTTCAGCCTTTCCTCATAAGGCTTGTTTTCCAGATTCCTGACCATCTTCACTTCCTTCCTCTTTGTCTACATCCTTTTAAAACTGCATTGCCCACTGGACACAGTAATCCAAGTGAGATCTGACCAGTGTGGAATAAAGTGAAGCTAATATTCTTTGTTATTTAGAAGCTACAGTTCTATTAATGCATACTATGATCACATTTGTCATTTTTGCAACTGCATCACACTGTTGGCTCACATTCAGTTTGTGACCAAATGTAATCCTGAGATTATTTTCACATGTACTACTGCCAAGCCAGATACTCCTCCATCCTCTACCTGTACATGTGGTGGTTGGTGGGTTTTTTGTTTTTGTTTTTACTAATTGCACAACTTTGTATTTGTTTCTGCTGTTTGCATAGCAAAAGGTATGAGGAAATGTTATTTATGTCCTCTGAAGTATTAGCTATGCCTTCATTTTGTGTTGCATGCACATTTGTCCCTGCAGCACTATGCCAGAAATATTCCTGCAGTTCGATAAAAAACTGTTGATGAGTATGAGTTTCCAAGCAGTTATGAATCTATGTATATGGTATGAGCTAGGATGGTGTTGGCCTATCCTTTAGTTATCAGGTTTTCAGTACAGCATTAGAACTGACTTGCAAAGGGCCTAAGGGTCTGCAAGTGTTTTACTCCCAATGTGGGTATGCTTCTTGAACTTTCCTGAGGTTAACTAGGGCATGCTTCAACAACATGTCTAGCTAGGCACTCCCAGTGTGCATATCTAAATCCCCGATTAGGAAATCAAACAACTAAAGAGTCTCACTTATTTTATTTGATTACACTAATAAGAAAGCTATGTGTTCTGAATATTAATAGCCAAAAATACCCTCTGAAAGAGTTAAGGCAGATAATGCCCTCTACAAGAGATATCAAACCTGCATGAAGGAATTACATAATTATCTTGGTAGAGAAATCATGCAGCTGCAAGAATAATACTGTAGCAAAAATCCAGATTGAATGCTTAAAAACCAGCTAGTGGAAAGGTTCATGGACATTTGAGAAAGTTTCTGAAGCTCCCACTGACTTCATTAATTCTGTGTTCATCTCAGATGTCCAATATAACTTTTGGTCAAAGACGGGTAGGCACCAAAATACTTTGACGGAATCCAAAGTCAACGAGACTGCATAGACTTGGATAATTATCAAACCTTTCTGGCTTAACAGTGTTTGGGGAATGTATGTCAGACTGTAATATATTTCAAAGACTGAATGCAACCATTTCCCCACCTCTTTTATGTGCATCCTGAGCCTATCCATATTTACTCAGAAGTAAGTCCAACTGTGAGCAGTGGAGCTTACTCCAAGGTGAATTAGTTTAGGATGTCAGCCTTTGCTTACTTTGATGGACCCTATTGTGCTGTTTCTGCTAGTTCTCTTTGGTGTAGTTCCATTGAATATTCATTAAATCTACACTCATAAAGGCAATTGTTAGACCACTTTTGAAGAAACCTGCATTGGATCCCTCAGAGCTGGGCAATTATAGGCCTGTCTCCAATCTTCCATGATTGATCAAGATGATTGAGAGGATGGTGGCTTCTCAACTCGTCAGTCTTGGAAGAAGCAGGTAGCTAGATGATCTCCAATTAGGAATTGACAGGGGGAGTGTGACCATGTTGATTCTCTTGGATCTCTCAGCGGCTTTCAGTATAATCAACCATGGTATCTTTCTGGACTGCCTGAAGGTGTGGAAGACACTGCTTTGCAGTGGTTCTGCTCCTACCTCTCGGGGAGATTCCAGATGGTGTTGCTTGGAGATTGTTGCTCTTCAAAGTGAGAACTATTGTATAGAGTCCCACAGGGCTCCATTCTAACTCCAATGCTTTTTAACATCTACATGAAACTGCTGGGAGGGATCATTAGGAAATTTGGTTCAGGGTGCTATCAATGTGCTGATAACACACAGATCTATTTCTTCATATCAACTTTGTCAGGAGAAGGCTTAACCTCTCTAAACACTTGTTTGGAATTGGTAATGGGCTGGATGAGAGAGAACAAACTGAAGTTGAATCCAAACAAGATGGAGGTACTCACTGTGGGAGGCTGGAACTTAGGAAGCCTGTTCTGGATGGGGCTACACTCCTCCTGAAAGATCAGGTACGCAGCGTGGGAGTACTTCTGGACCCAAACCTCTCCTGATATCTCAGGTTGAGGCAGTGGCCATGAGTGCTTTTTATCAGCTTTGGCTGATATGCCAGCTAAGGCCATTTCTTGAGACAAACAACCTCAAAACAGTAGTGCATATGCTGGTAACATCCAGGCTTGACTATTGCAATGTGCTCTATGTTGGAGTGCCTTTGTCCATAAATTGGAAACTACAACTGGTGCAGAATGCAGCAGCCAGGTTGATCTGCGAGGCCACCCACAGAGACCACATTACTCCTATTTTTAAAAAACTACACTAGTTGCCAATTAGTTTCCAGGCAAAATACAAAGTGCTGGTTATTACCTATAAAGCCTGTATGGCTTGTCCCCAGGGTATTTAAGAGAGCGCCTTCTTCTGCATGAACCCTGCCACCTATTAAGATCATCAGGGGAGGTCTTGGTTGTAGTTGCCACTGGCTTCTTTGGTGGTGACCCAAAACTGGGCTTCCTCTAGGGTTGCCCTGAGTCTCTGGAACACCACCCCCCACAAATAAATTCAGAATATCCCCATCTCTGTTTGTTTTTCAACAACTTTTGAAAACACACTTGTTTTATCAGGTTTTTAGTGTATGATATTTTAAAGTTTTATTTATGGTAATTTTAATCTATTTATATGATTTATAGGTTGTTGTCATTTGGATTGTAAACAGCCCTAAGATTTTAGAAAGGGTAGTACATAAATGTGACAGATAAATAAATAAATAAATAAATAGATAGATAGATAGATAGATAGATAGATTTGAGTAGAGATGAACCACACAAAAATGCCTTCCCCCAGAAACACTAAATGAGCAGCCTACTTTTCTTTGCAACCCATTGTATTTCACTGATGTCTGCATCTGCATGGTGTGTTAGTGGGTGTTTAAATAAGAGGAATTTAATCACTTAATAGTTTAAGCCTGGTGGTATTGTGTTACATTGTCTTCAGCTAAAACCACAGCTACCCTAACACTGATGAATGGCTTTGGGAATTTTAGTTAAGCAGTGTTTTAGGAAATCTACTGAAAGCCCAACAGGACGTCCGACTCGACTGCCTCTGTATACACAAGAATCAACTGCATATTTATCAAATCCGGTCTACAAATATGTTGGATGCACTACATGGACACAAACTAATTAGGGATGGATGGCCTGCTCTGAAAAAATAAATAAAGCTATTATATGTGTCCAGAATTTTGATCTTCCTCTTCAAAAACCAAATGAAAATTTTGTATGGATTCCAATGGATATATCTACCTTGCTTCATCAGATCACTTAGATAATAAAGTCGTTCACACAACTGTTACTGGGGCAGGAAGGACGGGAGGTGGAGAGACAGGGTCGAATCTACCTTCTCCACAGATGATCAGTCATTGCCTGTGCAGTGCCCAGCTTACGCACCCACACAATCCATGCTACTCTGAGCATTGCGGGGCGCTGGAGGCTGGGAAAATGAAGCCCGGCCTCCAGAGCCAGGCACCTAGCGCTCTTGGCTTGAGGGGAAATCCCTCAATACACCACTCCCCTTGTGTGGTGCATTTAGGGATACCTACAGGCACCACACCAGGAGCCGGGTCTCACAATCAGTGGGACCCGCTTTGTGAGGATAAGTGGGGAGAGCGCCCCGCAGATGAGCAGGGCGGGAGACCTGGGAGGCCGGATTGGCCACCCACACGACTGCTGGCTCTGGGATGGAGCCGGCGGGGGCTGGGAGGATCGGGGGCCGCACGGCCCCTGGAAGCTCCGGTATGCCTTGCGCGAGTGTGCAAGGCATACTGGAGAGGGAGGCTGCTTTTAAGCCTCCCGGCTGGGGGTCTACTAATGAATAGCCGCGGTGCGGAGCAGTGCCACGGCTACTCACAATTTTGAAAAACGGGTTTGCGCTGCGCTCGCTCTGCAAACCTGGTTTAAGGGGAGGGGTAGTTAAGCAGGTTAACTACCTGGAAGCCACCAGGCTCACCTGCGAGCCCGGTGGCTCACACTGTCAGACGAAATCAGGCTAGGCTCTCCTAGCCCGATTTCGCCTGATCGTCAGAATAGCCTCAAGGAGTGTGGTATACTGAGGGATTTCCCCTCAAGCCAGGAGCACTGGGTGCCTGGCTCTGTGTCTGCTTGGGCTGCTTGAGCATACACATGACCCTGGACCTGGTTTAAAAGGTTTGCTCATGCCCTTTTATCCAGATAAAAGGCTGGGTAAAAATCCCGAGCTACCTGGAGAGGCAGTGATGGAATCGACCTTGGCCCCAGCACTTTTCATGAGCAGCTCTACCTGGGTAGGGCTGCTCATGTGAACAGCCTCAATGGTTTCCAACTATATTCAGAGTTGCCCCACAGTTCTTGGGAAACTGTTCTGGGTTTTTTTTTTTTTAATGTGAAGGTCAGTAATGGCAGAGAAGCTTCCTTGAAAGCAGTTTTGACTGATCTTCCACCAGAGCCACAGCAGAGTGTTGGGCGAGTGTGGCCAAACTCAGTTCACACAGGGCAATGGTGAGACCCAGAAGAGACCCAGCCTGTGCAATGCATGACCTTAGTGTGTACCCTAAAACATGACTGAGAAGCATTTGCAATAGTTTCTTGACAGACAAGTTGATATGCTTGTCTAAAACCCTGCTAACTTGGCAAAGGTACCTTTTAACATGGTGATTATCTTTATTTAGCAGTGGGAGAGTAACTGGTCCTATCCACCCCCAGCACAGTACCTCCAGTGACTGTTGCTGGTGTCTATCTTATGTTTCTTTTTAGATTGTGAGCTCTTTGGGGACAGGGATCAATCTTATTTATTTGTTATTTCTCTGTATAAACCACCCTGAGCCATTTTTGGAAGGGCGGTATAGAAATCAAATTATTATTATTATTATTAATAATAATAATAATAATAATAATAATAATAATAATAATATGGAAGAATATGGCAGAATAGAAGAAAAAGAAATAGAAAAAATAACAAAATACAAAGATCTACAAATTGAAATTGAAAGGCTATGGCAGAAAAAGACCAAAGTAATCCCAGTGGTAATTGGCACCCTAGGTGCAATTCCAAAACAACTTGAAGAGCACCTCAACACCATAGGGGCCACAGAAATCACCATCAGCCAATTACAAAAAGCAACTTTACTGGGAACAGCCTATATTCTGCGACGATATCTATAATAATAACAAGAATATTGTTAATAAAATTCAGCCACCCCAGGTCCTTGGGAAGGACTTGATGTCTGGATAAAACAAACCAGTCAATAACACCTGTCTGACTGTGTAAACAAGAAATAATATGAAATGGATTTCCAAAGAAGAAAGGTTGAAAGTATTTGTCTAATATAAACCCTCTTTCAATAACTGGATATGAACCACAGTGGGACTTGATCCAGAGATACCTACTGTATGTATGTATGTATGTATGTATGTATGTATGTATAAAATGAGGCAGGAGGACATTCACATCCACTCTCTAATTTTCACTAGTTCCTCTTTTTTGCCCATGTACAGAGGTATTCTGCAACAATCTATGTGTCTGAAAGATCAGTGTGTAATTGTAGTAGAAGGTGGAACATTGGACTTGCATCAAGAAGAAATTTCTACCCAGCCTGAAGCTTAATGAATGGCTTAGGGCAAATAGCTATTGTTAACTTAAACTACCTCTCATGGATGATGTAAGAATCAAATGGATACCCCTATGCTGGTCTTGGACTGTAAAAAAGATGATTGATTGATTCCCATACTACCTAAAGGGAAGGTGAAGATACACATCTACATTCTGAGTACTTTTAAAGTACTTTTAATGTGTTTTGCTATTTTAAGTCTGCTATGCTATTTATAATAGCATAGCCTAACCCACCTCACAGGGTTGTTGTGAGGATAAAAATAAGCATGTACACTGCTCTGAGCTCCTTGGAGGAAGAGCGGGATATGAATGTAATAATAAATAAAATAAATAAATTAAATAAATAATTTTGATATAGAATAACAGAATTTTAGAGTTGCAATGAATTTTAGATGTTGAAGGTCTTCAAGCCCAGCTCCGTATTCAGAACAAGAATTGGTGGTCAACATCCTAATGTAGTGCTGGTGCTCTGTTAGATTTGCAGACGCTGCAAATAAGTCCAAGCTAATGCAGCACCAGCACTCATGGTATGTGTGTGTGTGGAAGTTTAACAATTTCCCCTTTCCCCAAGAAGCCCTCTGTTTCACCTGAATATATGTCCCCTGAGGGGTGTGTGTGTAAGTTCAACAATATTCCCTTTCCCCAGAACTGCTCTGTGCCACCTGGAAATATGTCCCTGAGGGCTGAATGATCCTCAGGGGTGTATTTTCAGGTGACACCAAAAGTTTCTAGGAGAATGGGAGGTTGTCAACATTGCCCCACCCCCCATAAGTTCTGGTAGCAGGTGAGTGACCCTGTCCATAGCGCTGGTGTATTTTATAGAGCATCAGCTCATAGGATGTCAGCCGCTATGTGTGCATATGTGTGTTTCTGTTACTTTAAGCCACTTTGTTTCTATTATTTTAAGCTACTTTATATTTTTTTAAATAGAAAGGAATATTTGAAATTGAATGTAAAAATAATGAGAAATAAATGACTCTGATAAACAACAGAAGTACTAAAACAGCCTTGATTTCATGAATAGTGGGATCAAATGTGAGTTGTGCATCTGGAACAGATGTTCTACATATACAGGCACACAGCCCTGCACACAGTTCAATTACCGGGAGTTTTACTCCTGGACTAATGGCTGCTTTCAGAATCCTTTTGGAACTATCTTGAATTTCTGGCTCATATAGTAGTAACATGAAGTGAAATGGGTACAATTCATGTTTCAGTGGATTCTATTTTTGCAGCTTTATTATATGTTTTCTAAAATAATGGTGATTTGGAGCCAAATATATGCTATCAATTGTGATCCCACAATAGAGTTTATTTGCGCATTCAGGTGACAAGTTGTATCAGAAAATATGTGAACACTTAAAGTTCATTTCCCGCAAATATTCAGTTCAAACAACTTTGAAATTTGCTTTCAAGCCAGTAAAAACCAAGACTGTTTGCAGATGGTAACCGCAAAAGAGACATGAAGATTGCTAAAGTACATTTATTGAAATATGTAAGTGAAAAATTGGTGGAAAGTTTGCAGAGTCTTTAAACAGCGACTTCTATTTTCTCAGTATATCACGCATTCTTCTGGAAAATATATATTAATATGTTGAGCTACTGGGAGCCCTTTAACATCTTGGATATCAAACTAATTTGCCATATGTGATGGGACATTCATTAAAAGTTAAAAAAAAATCAGCAATGAAAAAAGAATGAAAACTACTGTGGCCTAAGTAAAAAAGACACCAGAAAAATAGGAAAGTATCTAAACTTAAAGCCCACCAATTCCATGCATTGCACAGCAGAAAGCTTTGCTGATACCAGCCTTCCTTTTCCCCAGGCCTAGCAAAACCTAGGGATACCCGAGATCCAACTACCACATAGCCTAAAAGCTACAGAACACCTTTGAGACTACTGTAAATGGTGGGAGTTGTTGCAATGACTCTTGGCAGGACATGTAGTCTTCTGATCGTCTTGTCCATAAGTTTTTGCAGTTCTCACCAGTCTCAAAAAGGGTTAGTTATTAAGATCTTTCACACAACCAAGTCAAGAACCAGGAGACAGGAGGTAGTAAACCCAGCTTATTCTGCCCATGAGAACCCATGGGATACCTGCCTACCTAGCCCGTTCAAATGTGGGGATCTCAACTTCTTTACATTGATTTTACTGAGGCAGGACAAAAACAGAAGCTGCCCTACTTTGATCTGCCAATGATGTGTTGAAATCACGATTTTCAACAGTTCCCAGCAGCTGGTGGCCATGTTTGTCAGATAATTCTGCGGCTAAAGGGATCAGTCAGAGGAGAACTAGTGAGGGCTGCATCTCTACTGGGAGCACAGTGCATTATGGGATACCTCCCTTGATCCAGAGGACCCAGCTCCCTGATTCTAAAATGGAGATTCCAGCTGCAATTTGCAAGAACCAGAGGCTAGGAGGTAAGACAGTCTTATTTCTCCCCACATGTGATAGATTTTAGTAGCTTTTAAAGTTATTACTACCATGAAGTAACACACATTGACTGATATCATGATGAAATTTACTCAAGGAAGTCTCTGTGAAATTAAGAGCAAAGTTAAACATGCCTAACCAAGAGGGCCATGACATACCAAGGAGGTATTAGTATATGTAATACCCTCCTTGATAGCAGGGCTGGGATATTACTACTAGTAGTAGTATTTTATTTATTTATTTTGATTGATTGCTCGATCATATTTTTATAGTGGGGTGTGCATGGAACTGGCACAGGTGGTTCAGTTCAAATTTGAACTACATTTGAACTGAACCTCATTGTCTGGTTCGTTTGAACCAGTGGCAGTTCAGTTCATGCTGTTGAACCAGTTTGACCCAGTCTGACCTGGTTTGAGTGCTTTGTTTGTAAAGGGGAATCCAGTAAGGATTCCCTTTTACAAGCAATGGGGGATTTCTTATCTAAAAAGGGGTTCAGGGGGGCAGGCAAGAGGACACCTTACCCGCTGTCATGGCAGTGGATGTGGTGGCAGCAGTGGCTCCATGGCAGCCACCCCTCTCAGCCATGCCAGCACTCCTCCACTGCACCATGGGCCAGCAGGCAGCCTGGTTCTTGCCTCTATGCATGCACAGAGGTCACGCAAATGTCCTTTGTGCATGTATGGAGGCCAGAACCTGACCGCCTGCCAGCCCACGGTGCAGGGGGGAGTGCCAACAAGGCCTAGAGGGCCTGCTGCTGCCATAGCAGAGCTGCCACCAGCACTGCCAGGAAGCCACCACCACAGCTGCCACTGTGACAATGGGTAATCTTTACCAGATTCCTCTTTACAAGCAAGGCAACTGAAACAGGCCAAAACAGTGTGTGCTGGGTTTGTAGAGCCAAACAGAGGCTCTGCTAATCTGTCAGGATCAGGGTAGGAACCTCTTTACCCCCACCTGCACCACAAACCACTCCCCGATGATCATGTGAAAGACCTTATTGTGTCGTCGTCGCCTACAATACAGTGTCCCAGCTGCCAATTATGTCTGGGGATTGTGGGGACTTGGCTGATTCTGCCAGTGCCAGTCTAGTGAAGCTGAGTTCTGGGCCATGCCCATACAGAAGGTGATCAGAATAAGAATACGAACATGCCAGAACAGCCCTTGGACTCCAGGCAAAGAACTGGGGTCATGCTAGGTTGAAGAGTAGAGTAATGGAGAGGGCAACAATTAAGCAGTAATTAAGTACTAAAAGGCTAGAATGCCTAGCAGGACAACAAGCCTTGCTTGTCTTATGATCTAAGATTGTTGGGTATGGAATTATCCTGATTATGCCCATCTCTCAATAAGGTGAGAAGAAGCACCACAAGCATTTAAAACAGAACAGCTCGTGCCAGTTTCTGCTCCTTTGCTCAGCAACAAGAGGGATGTTGCACTATAGTATGCTACATCATAGGGAGAAGCAGAAGAGACAGATGGGTATGTGAATACAACTGCTTGCTATTCTTGAAGAAAAAGCAGAAGATGTATGTCTATGGTACACATACAATTTCAAACTAGAATATTCTGGGAACAAAAAGTAAAAATAATCAAGAATATCACATGGTATGACTTGCTGTTAAAACCAGTAATAATCTTGATGGTTCCCATGAGTGAAGAAGACAGATGGTTAAGTTGCTTAGTTATGGCTGGAACTGAAGTACCCAGCTGATAGCTAATGTTTTAGAGAAGAACTGGATATTTTTCATGTTGAAATTAAATAGGGTAGAAAAGTACGAGCGGGAAGGATAATTGAAATCTTATCTATGAGTCCACCTTCATTCATTTATTGCAATTTCTGCGAAGTGGCCTAAGCACATAAACTTGAAAACCCTTCAGTTCTGCACATATGATCAATATACTGAAGATCTTCTCATGATCCATGGGAAGAGCTTCTGTCGGCTCTGTGGGGAGAGCGGGCTTAGCCTGCTCTCCCCCACAGACGATCAAAGGGCAGCCCTGGGGCAGTCTGATCGGCTGCCCACACAACTGCTGGCTCCATCACAGAGCCGGTGGGGACTGCCGGGATTGGGGGCTGCATGGCCCCCAGAAGTCCCAGGATGCCCCGTGTGTGTGTGTCACATCCTGGAGAGACCCCCGAGCCCGGGAGGCTGGCTGCAGCCTCCTGGTCAGGAGTCTACTCGTGTGTTGCCATGCGCCACAGCAACACACAAGCAAAGAAATGAGGTTAACAGAGTGTTCGCTCCATTAACCTCGTTTAAGGGTAGGTTTTTCTAGGTGGGCTAGCTCTCTTAGCCCGCTGTCTGTCGATCGTGGGAATAGCCTCATTCTCTTTTTTTCAGGGTATAGATCCAGCATTGGGTATGGTTCCCAATGCTTCAATGGCTCTTAGTATTTGGGGTCTTGCTAAGGGCTTACCGATTGCAACAACCCTTAGGAAGATTTCAGATTCCAAGGATTGAAGCACCTTTGTTCAGCATGCTGCAAAGCAGTGCTTCATAGTGATGAAAGGGTAAGGATGGAAATAACTTTCCCAATCCCTGTGGTGCAGTGCCACCACAGCTTTTCTGCTGGTCTGCTGGTCTGAAGAATGCCATGGTGATGCAGAAGAGGGGAGAAACCAAAGCTTCTCTCCTAATTTTGCAATACTGTTATTGCTGATGCTTCTCCCACTATGCTGAGACTGGTGTTTAAAGGGCAGGGAATTGTTGGGGAGAGATTAGTTTCCAAGGCTGAGCTGCCTCAGTTTAGCTTCGCAAATGATCCTATTTCCCGGGGGTGGGGAGTGGGAATCAAATCATTTCCAGGCTAGTCCAAGTCAAGCTGTGAAGACAGGGGCGTAGCTAGGGGAGGAGGCCTGTGTTTACCCCTCTCCCCGGCGGGCCCCTTGAATGAGGGAGAGAATGAAGATAATAGGGAGGGGTAGAGCTGGGGGGGCCCTCATGAGCTTGGGGGCCCAGGGTCTTTGAACCCATGCGCTCAATTATAGCTATACCCCTGTGTGAAGAATTCATCCATCTCTAACCCCCCCCCCTCTATGCGTACAATGACCATAGGGCTTAGTACATTGAGTTAGAGAAGGGAGAGAAACAAGTAAAATATCTATAGGGATATGGAATAGGTATGTTACATATTGGAATCACAGAGGTCAGAATGTTTACATTACATTTCCATATCAGATGTTTAGTTTCCCCAAATAAAATGAAGACTGCTGTTCAAGTTTCATTAATATAAAACAGCCAAGCAAGACTAAACATTGACCGTTGGCTGACATTCAGTCTCACATTGTGCTAGCACAAGAGAGGTTGGGTTCACTTAAGGAGTTTGCAGAACTACACAGAGTTGTGGTGATCTGTGATGCTGCGCATTGTATAATCTGTTGTGGAACACTTTGTGCAATTTGTCAGCGTCTTTGCTAGGGCAAGAACTAACTAGTCTGGAACAGGCATTCCTTTCTTTGCGAACCATCGTACTATGCCCTTGTGCTAGGGCAATAGCATTTGTCTGGAGGTAAGGTAATGTTTTTAAGAAATCCTTAATGTATATAAAAAGTGGTATTTTCTTGAAAATTCATAGTTTCACGAAATGACCATATTGGATATCCAGAATAATTATACAGATAGAAGTCAGTTATCTATTTCTCATAGCTAGTGACTCCATATTTTTGTACATATATAAATGAGGAAATAATTCCTTATCATATCCTCTATCATACTCAGTCCCTGCCACCCTCAATGTATAAATGTTGTAATTAATTTTGAGCAAAATGTCTAGCTATTTATTTTTGCTCCTTGACCTTTTGAATTGTGATTTGGGATTGTGATCTGATGTTTGGGAAGCAGCCTTAAAACATAGGGCAGGCTCTTCCAGATGACAATAAACAGCTCTTTGAAAGGAGCTTGCCTGCAAGTTGGAAATGATTGTTTACTCAGCCTCCACATATACCCACAGGCTTGTGTCCCAGCACAAATTGATGGGTTGGTCAGTTGGTCTGCAGAAACCTTGTGCGATTTGTACATCCTCACCTGCCAGCCAGCTCTTGCTTTCTGTAATCAACCCGCCATATTAAATACTACTTTTCTGATGAACAGTGCAGTAGGGGGAAAGGTGGCCAGCAGCTGGCACTGTGGAAATCATGCAAGGTCCCTGCAACCAGCCTATCAGTGCATGCTGGGACTGGGAAGGAAGATGCAAGCCTGCAGGAGGGTGTGAATGCTGAGCAAACTCTCGCTTCCAGCTTGCAGGCAAACTCTTTTCAAAGTGTTGTTACTGCCATCTGGAAGGACCTATAGCTACTGAAAAATGCAGAAAGAGAATTTTGTTAGAAGAAACAAAGCCAAGAGTCAAATTTCAAACATTTCAGTTCTTTCCCTATTCAAAGCCATCATTAAGGCCCATGGATATTCTGAAGAAATAGGTCTCAATAAGGAATTGGTGTCTTTCCTTTCAGATATCTTGAACAATTATAAACCAAATGGTCAAAAAAAGAAAAGAGAAAGTACCTTTTCCTCCTTTCTGACATTTCTTCCTTTGTACAACACATTTTCTTGTCTCACTTGTATGTGGGCATGGGTTGCCCTTTGTAGAATGAAGTTGCAGGATTTCTCTGACCCTTGTTTTATTCCCTCTTTTGAAACATGTTTTCCCTTTCTTTGTGCAAGCGGTCCATGGGCTCCATTCACTAGTTTTACAATCCACTGTAACAAAGATATGAGATCAATAAGACTCATTGTCAGTTGTCTTATATATGTGCAAAGCTATATAGTATATTCTTTTCACACATGGCACATCATATATACATGGCCCAATCTTATGTATCTTTGCTTAGAAGGAAGTTCACTCCCAAATAAGTGTACATAAGGTTGCCGCTCCAGTTGGTATCTGCTAGAGGTCTAAGAAAAATTAATCTCTGTCAAATTCAAAATCTTTATCACTTGAAATATGATCAGTAGATATCAGCATGTGATAATCATTATCTCTATGCTGCGAAGAGCTTCACCTGTTTATTCCTGCACATGAAGCTGCTGTTCAAACCACAGGAACATTTATGGACAGTAGGCATCCCTGACATGGAGTGACTCTGTGTTTTCTGTGACGTAAATGAAAGAAAACCTTGGCTAGTATGACATATGCTCAGCTGTGATGTGATTATATTGATTAGGTATTTCCGATAAAAGTGGGATAGAGAATTTAGCTATTCTTGTCTTTCTTCAGTAATTAAATCACCAAGACCAGGGTTTGTCTGGATGGCTGAGGTGGTAAACGCTTCCTTCAGGGAGGGTCATATTCCTACAGTTCTAAAAGAAGTAGTTGTGTATCCTTTACTGGAAAAGCAATCTGTCTATCTGACTATCTCTGACTATCACAACAAATGCTGTTTGTGTCCAATATAGCATTTCTTGGTAAGGTACTCGAGTGTGTGGTGCCATCTTAGCTTCAGGTTTTCATGGATGATATTGATAAATATCTAAATCCTTCCCAGTCTACTTCAGCCTAGTTTTGGGACTGAAACCACCTGGGTCACCATAGTGGACGGTTGTGCCAGGAGATGGACATTGGGAGGGTGACCATGGACTTTCTTCTGGACTTTTCAGCAGCCTTCTGTACCATCAGCCATGGTATCTTTATGGGATACCTGAATTATATGCGATTGAGGGCACCATATAAAGGTATCTCTGCTCATTCCTGGAGAGTAGATTCCAGAGGTGATGTTGGAGGACTTCTGCTCAACCCCTTGGCCTTTGGCCTATGGAATACTGTAAGAATCTACCTTGCCCCCTATGCATTTCAACACCTACATGAAGCTGCTGAGTTATGTCATCTGAGGATTTGGATTGAGAAGTCCTGCTTTGGCTGCCTGGTACATCTGTAGGCACCTAACTTAAGGAAGGGCCTTCTCAAAAGTGGCACCACTTCTGTGACATGTCCTCCAGACAGGCTTTCACACTATATGCTATTAGACACTGGGTTAAGAGATGTGGCTCGTTCAGAAGGCATTTAATGCAGGCTGATCTGGTGCTTTTGTGAAATTTTCTTATTGAGCTGGTTTTTTATGACTGCTTAAATGAGTGTATTGTTTATCCCTTATTGTATTAGTGTTTTAAGTACTATGTTATGATTCACTTTAGATCTTTTTGAAGAAAAGAGGAATATAAAGTTCTTAAATAAATAGAGGCACTATACTTATGCTAATGTTCTCCTAGTATTTTTTTCCCCTAGCATGTATTTTAGCACAGATGTCTGATTAGGGTAAACTTAAGATGTTTGATCTTCTTTCACCTATCTTAAAATCAGTCTTTGGAGATAATATGGAATTCTTTTTCAATATTCAAATGTATTGAGCTTAAGGAAGAGGAAAATACTTTCCCAAAGTATATGTGTTTTGTTTCGAACGTGGATCCCTTTGCTAACTTTGCCTATACGGTAAGGGCAATCAATGCAGCCAAAAGGAATCCCAAACAGAGAGGGCTGATTGGGTGCAATTATAATGATAAGGAGTTTACTTACCAATATCGTTGCACTCCATAGTGTGATTGTTGGGTTCCAGCCGTTCAGGGCAGTTTTCAAGGCACTTTCCGCGGAGTAAGTAAAACCCATTGTTACACTTTGTGCAGAAATTGCTATTGAATTCACAGGCATCACAGTCAGCTTTACATTCTGAAATACAAGAAATTCAAATGCAAGAAATGATCGATTCACGATGTCTGCTATAGTCAGGTTAATGTAAGATCATATGTAAGACAGAGTTTGTATATGTTAAAGGTGCCAAGGCAAATTTGGCCCATGGAGGAGTCTTATTTCCCCGGTAATTAACACAGATGAAAGGGGTTGTGCGGAGGAAGTAGCAGCTGTACCACCTATAATCTGGTTCTTGATATGGTATGGCTTGCTTATAAATTTTAGGTGCAGACAGATATAATTATTTAAACAGATGAGCTACTATGGAGGAATGTTCACTTCATTGTCTATTGATGTACAATTCCTTGCCTGAGACTGAGCTCCCAGGAAACCACTTCTGCCAGCTTGCATCGGAAACTCAATAAGGTCATTGACATGACCTGTGAGCAGAGTGGGGACGCATCTACCTTCCCCTATTTCTGGCTTTGGCTGTGCAGCTCAGGAGGCGTGCAGCCATCTAGAGTCCAGGGAAACACAAAGCACCACGTGAGGCAACGCAATGCACCCTTAATGGACTAGGGGTGTGCATGGACCGGTCCGGGGCCATGCAAGAGGCCTCTGGACCAGTCCGGAATTTGGCTGGTCTGGTGGTCCAGTGAGGGGGGGAGTGTGGCTTTAAGGGCGGGGGGTAGTACTTACACACACACCCCGCCGCTGTTCCCCCTCCGGTGCTGGACTTTGCTAAAATGTTTTGGGGGTGGCAGAGTTCCTCCCTGCCACCCCTGCCCCCGTTGTTGTCTCCCGAGAATACAAGCAGTAGAAGCTGGTGCCATACATGCACCCGTTGCGGTGCGCACGTGCCCGTCACCACCGGCGCGCACACGCCACATATGTTATTGTGATGTATGCAGCGCGCATGCTGGCAGTGGCGACGGGGGCGTGCGCACCGCGACGGGTGCATGTGTGGCACCAGCTTCTACTGTTTGTATTCTCAGGAGACAACTACGGGGGCAGGGGCGGCAGGGAGGAACTCTGCTGCCCCAAAAACGTTTTAGCAATGTCCAGCGCCAGAGGAGGAAGAGCGGTGGGAGGGGGGGAAGTACTACCCCCCCACACCCTTAAAGCCACATTCCCCTCAGTGCCGGACCACGCCTCCGTGGTTCCGTGCACATCCCTATAATGCACCACATGAGGCGCATGATGCATTGGGGGATTTCCCCACAAGCTGAGTGCTCTAGGCACTTAGCTCTGTGGCTGCTCAGGCTGAAGACAACCTGAGCAGACACACAATGGGGTACTGGGGTAGAAGGGCGCATTTGTGCCCTTTTATTTTGGTAATAGCCTCGGGAAAATATTCAGGCTACCCAGCAGAGCAGCGCTGGGATCAAACCAGATCCTGGCACACCACATGAGCAGCCCTACTTGGGTAGGAATTTGCAAGCCTAGGTAGCGCTGCTCATGTGAACAGCTTCAATGTGCACAAACTTGATTGGCTTGCATTTGTGATATCACAAAACCAACCCTTATTTTGTATTTATTGTAAGATCAAATTTCCATTAAAAAAATTATAGGTAACCATGAACATTCACATAAATAAGAGTTAATGTTGTGCTTTTAAAAAATTTAAGACAGACAGCCAACTGGAAGTTTGAGGGGAAAGCAAGCAAATAAGGTGGAAAGCAGGCTCTCTACAGCAGAAAGAGCTAAGATGAGATTTATTTAAAGGATCCTCAGTTGCTGGCCTAACCACACACAGGAGCACTATATTTGCATCTTCTTTTTAGAGAGGATATTAACAGTAGCAACTTCATAGATGGGTCATTGTCTCTGTCTAAAATGGGATTTATGTCTCTAAAATTTATGTGCTAAAGCTTTTGAGGCATAGTTATTGCTGTGATTATGGTTGTAAAATTTTGGTTCAATATGTAGGAGACAATCTCAACTCACTGACAATGTAGTAAGTAAATCAGCTCTACAGAATCTATGTCTCCTCTCTGTTTTGTGTATGTCTTTGTGTGTATAATATATATATAATATTTTATAATACACACACACACACACACACACACACACACACACTGTATCCCATAACCAATAACATCTCCAATCAAGAACAAAATGTGAAAATCAACCCAAGGTATGCTACATTATGTTTGATAATCAAGAAGAAATGTACACACTGTTTGATAATCAAGAATAAATGCGCACACGCACACACACACACACTCGCACATTTCTTTATAACAGTCATGGAAGCTTCCCACTCAGCCCTGCAAAAAGATGTGAAATAAAACCATGTAATCATAAATAATGAAAATAACATTACCTAAAACAGCAGTAGATTAACACACTTATCATAGAGACAACCATTTGAACCTTATCATAAATTGTACTCAAATGGACACGGGGATCTGCTGTCTGAATAAATCCCAGTTAATGTTCATAACTCTTCTATGAATTCAAAAGTTCAAGGTTTTCATACTGAATCCCAACATATAAAAGCATAAACATAACATAAACAAAGAAATGGTAGCTGTGACTTGCTCCTTAACTTACTTGTACACCCATTTGGTTCTGGAAATCGTGTTCCAAAATATCCACGGGGACACGAAGAAAGACACAAGCCTGTCTGTCTCATGCCACTCCTCTCCAGGAAAAAAAAGTATCGGGGTTTACATGTGAGGCATCCATTGTATTCGGAACATGTTGCACATCCTCCTTGGCAAGCTTGGCTCACATTGGGAGGCACTAAGAAGATAAGTCATGGGGGTGGGGGGAGAAAGGGATTCATCATATTGCTGATAACATCTCTCTGATGGTTACATCTATGAAATGGCATGAATTTTTTTGCCACTTGCAACCCAATATTTCACATGGAGTTCTCTTTACTGTTTTATTAATATTTATCTTCATATGAGAATGTTTTATAACTTGTAAAGAAAAATATAACAATCAATAGTTGCAGCATGACCCTATGTCTGTTTACTCAGAAGTAAGTCTCACGGAGTGAAATAGATAATATTATCTAGAAGTGTAAATAATAGAATTTTAGGCCCATTATTTACGTCACAGGTCTAGTCAGTGCCCTGCGTAAACTGAGTAGTAAACTGATGCCTTACAAAAGGAGTTCTGTTAGATCAAGTGTGTAGCACAGCTCCTCTCTGTACTAAGCAAAGACAGATGGTAAAAAAAAGCAGCCTCATTTATACTATCAACAGAGAAATCAAAGTATTCTATCTTATCCTACCCTTCCTCCAAGGATCAAAGAGCAGGACACATGGTGCTCATCCTCTCATGTTTTATCTTGACAACAGCACTGTAAGGTACAGGGTAGGGGGTGTGATGGAACCGGTTTGGCTGGTTCAGTTTGAACCAAAACCAATGGCTCATTAAAGGAGGGGGTAGCGCACTTGCCATGCTGGGAAGACAAGTGGCAGCGAACAGCCAGGGTAAATAAGTGGCTTTTCCCCACTCTAACCACTGCCGCCACCTCAAGAATGCCCCTTACCATCTCAAACCGGTTTGCCCAAACCAGGCCCAGTTTGGTTCAATCATAGAATGAACCATGATCAAACTTTCGAACTGGCCACGGTTCAAGGAGAACCGGTTCTGGACTAACCATTTGTGCATAGCCTTAGGACATGGACATAGCTACAAGCGGCAGGGGGATGTCCTTGGATCCCCAAGGGAGGGGGGCCACCAGCTGGGCAACAGTTTGTGCTTTACTGTTCCTCTCATACATGGGACTGGGTCGCACGATTCATGAGACCCGGTTTTGTCCGGTGAGCAGGAAGTGTGGGCTAAGCCCGCTCTCCCCACTCACGAGCAGGCAGGGAGCCCTGGGCGGCCGAATCGGCGGTCCACATGATGGCCGGCTCTGAGAGGGAGCCAGCGGGGGGTGGGGGGAGCGGGGGCCGCGGGGCCCCTGCAAGCCCCAGTATGCCTTGCGTGAGCGCGCAGGGCATACTGGGGAGACCCCCAAGCCGGAAGGCTGCTTTTAAGCCTGCCGGCCAGGGATCTACTCACAAGCAGATAGCCTGGGTTTGCAGACCGCTCACTTTGCAAACCCGGGCTAAGGGGTGGGCTACAGGAGCGGGTTAGCCGCTCCAGAACTACCGGGCTCGGCTGCGAGCCCGGTGGTTCTTACGATCACAAAAATTGGGCTAGGATTTTCCTAGCCCGATTTTTGTGATCGTAAGAATAGCCCCCTCATAGAAGAAGGAATAGAGCGGGGAGCAGGAACCATCTTGACTTCTTGTCCCAGGACTCACTCCAACCTTGCTATGCCCCTAGTGAGGTAGGTTAGATGGAGGTAAAAATGTTTGTCCAGTGTCACCCAATGAACTTCAAGGCAGAGCATGAAACTGAACCCAGGCCTCCCCCACTCCCAAACCCAGGAGGAGTTTATCCTTTGTTCCTGTGGATTCTCCAGATCCTCAAGTAGGAACATAGGATGCTGCTATATACTAAGTCAGACCATTGGTCTATCTAGTCCAGTATTGTCTTCACAGACTGGCAGTGGCTTCTCCAAAGCTTCAGGCAGGAATCTCTCTCAGCCCTATTTTGGAGAAACCAGGGAGGGAACTTGAAACCTTCTGCTCTTCCCAGAGCGGCTCCATCCCCTGAGGGGAATATCTTACAGTGCTCACACATCAGGTCTCCTTTTCATATGCAACCAGGGCGTCCCCTGCTTAGCTAAGGGGACAAGTCATGCTTGCTACCACAAGACCAGCTCTCCTCCACATATTATCCATGAACCACTGCCTATAATATAGTTTTTTAATGATCCAGTAGAAAATAGGGGGGGGGGATCATGATAGTTATTTTCAAGAACTTTATTCTGGTTCACCAGGAAGTAAATTAAATTCAGTGCGGCAAAGATTTGCTATGGACCATCTGGACTTACCATGGACCCACTCCATAGACCCCAGGTTAGAACCCCTACTTTAACCACTACACCACATCAACTCTGAGTTATGCTCAGAACAATGAATGCTGAATGGAGATGTGACAGAGATGTGAAAAGCGGTCCTTTCTGGTAGAAACTCAGAAAACTGCACTATTCTATGACACTGGGCTCACTGTTTTCCTGTGCCTTGCTGCCCTAAAAGAATTATTGTTCAACCAACTCAGAAAGCCACAAAAAGACAGAAATGTCAGTAAAAATAATGTTTATCTTGTCTATTCTATAGTTTTTACACAACTGCAACAATGAGAACTAAAAATCTTATTGCTCTCATTGTGAAATGTGTTCTTAAATGTTTCCTCATCGTTCTTTTTTTGTTGAAGCATGCAAAAAATGGCCATGAATGCTGATGGCCATAAAAGGGTTTTAGTTTAAGATTGTCATTTAAAATGTTTTACTGAAAATCAAAGAGAATATTCTAGCAAAGCTGCAAGGCCATTTTATCCCCACTCCCATTTCAAAATCTATCTGTCTATCTATCTGTCTATCTATCTATCTATCTATCTATCTATCTATCTATCTATCTATCTATCTATCTCTCTCTCACCTTTCTCACCAAAGCAACCTGAAGTGGCTTACAATAAAAACAAAAACATAATAATACAGAACTCCAAAATCAAAGAACAAACTTCAATTAAAATATAAGATACAGGTAAGTAATAAACATGAAGTCACAAAATCAGAAGTCAGCAAACCTAGCAACAGTCAGCATCTCTAAAAAATACACTGCTTCCCTGTCCCCCAGCTCAGTCCTGGATGTATCCAAAACTTTGAACCTGGCTATGGCTGGGTTCAGGTGAAATACAAAATTGGAGGTCCCTTCATCTCCGATTTTGCTAACTGAATGTCCGATCCTGGGGAATTACAATTAAAGGGGAAAATGGACCTGCAGTTTCCCTTCCCAAACTCCATTTGTCACCTCTGGTTATCTATAGGTTTTGTTGTCCCAGCCTCCAGTGTACCTGTGGCAGTGGTACATTCGAAATTGGCACCACTGTTAGCCTTCTCTCACTTGATCTTAGCCAAAAGGCCAAGAAGCGATCTGTTAGCCTTCTCTCAAGCTGGAGTTGCGGGGGCAGCTCCTCCCTTGCTCTGGCTGCTATTGGCTGTGCAGGCTGTCCTCCAGGAAAGAAGGAAGCCTGCACGGCCAGCTCCTCCACTTCTCCCCAATGTCCGAATGAGGAAGGGGAGCGGGGGATGATGAGTGTGGAACTGTGGGTCCATTGAACCCATGGTTCCATATTACATATGAACTGGGCCTATGTGGCTTACCTCCTCTCTCTGCCCATGCTGGAACCCAAAACATTACCTCTGTAGTCTGAATCTAACCTGGCAGAAAGTTCAAGTTGTTCTCTTTTTGATAACAGGTCTGGTGCAATATAAAGGCTATGAGAGAGTGAGTGACAGAGAGAAGAACCAGCATGTTCTCTGGCATACTAATACTTCCATTTCAGATAAGTTACCATCCATTTCTCTTACCCATGTGAAACTGAGATGATGGATTGAAAGGGAACAAGGACTATGTCATTTCCACCTCAGAAATGATCATATGTGTCAGTCTGATTCATTCAAGGAAGTGATTTTAATCTTGCTGAATGAACCGTTGAGAAGGGGAAGAATCAACATGCTAACCTCACCATTCTCTACATGGTTCACTTTGATTCTGAAGCTTAGGGATACATTTAGATGGGTTTACTAGCCTTTCTTTCTTGCCAGAGAACACTGGAAACTACAGTGGGGGAGAGTAGGGCAGAAATCTCTGAGAATTCTCACCACCAAACTACAGTTCCCTGGACTGTTTGGAAGATCCATCACAGCTGAACTATTATGAAACCAATATTTATATATGTGTGATGTAGATATTCCTCTTGATAGGCCTAGTGCCGGGGATAGCATTATTGGTCAGTTGTTTATGATGATCCCTGAGACCAACTCTGTACCAATAGCCTTTATGTTGCAGTGGTGGAACAACTCTTTCAGGACCCACCTAGGTCGGTGGGGCCATGGAGGGTCTTTTGAAACCTGGAACAGGACCAGGCTTGACAGTTTGTTTATTAACTTTTTATACCACATTTCTACTAAAAGCGGTCAAAAGAGGTGACATGACAGGAAAGTGCTGGAATGAATGCATACCCTGGGGTTACAGAGCATAGATTTCTGACTTTTGCTTCCTTATCAGTAACATGACCTCTATCTGAAACAAGATGATTAAAAAACAGAGTGATAAATACATCTATAAATTGTTTGTTGTGTTCAGGGACATAGCAAGGTTGTTCTGTCAGGTCTATAAGCAGAATCGGGGGTATAGCTATAATTGAATGGTGTGGTGAAGATACAGATGTCTGTGGGTCCCTAAGGGAGGGAGGCCCTGCTGGCTGGGTGATAGCTTGATCTTTGCTCTCTCCATTATTCCTCTCTGAAGAAGGAGGGGAGGCATGGGCCTATCCTCACTTTTTGTCCCAGGGCCCACTCCAACCTTGCTATATCCCTGAGCAGAATGGACAGCTTATAGACCATTGCTCTGTAACCCCAGTCATCCAAAGACTGATGGTTCCTTCACTAACATGCAGCTGTTGCTCAGCCAACCAGGGATGTGCCAGCCAGCTCAGGTTGAGCTGGGCTCAATGGGTTCAGGGTTAAACCAGACTGGCCTCGGCCAGTCCAAGTTCAAACCAAACCAGACCCAGCTCATACTGGGCCAATTCTGAGCTCTACCGGTAAAGGGGTAGGCAGGGAGGCTTCCCTAAACCTAGAGGGGGTACCATGAGGGTAGTGATTTAGTACTTACCAGTCCCAGCGGCACAAATGGCCTCTGCACATGCATGGAGATCACTAAAATGGCCCCCACATACGCAGAGGCCTGAACTGGGCCAAAAAAGGCCCAAACCCAGCTGCCACCAGCCTGGGCTACTCTAGGGGAGGCTGGCGGGGATGGGGTGGCTGCCACCACCCCTACAGCCACTGCCAGGACTGGTAAGTAGTAAATGACTCCCCTCCTGCCCCCTCTAGGTTTAGGGAAATGCCTCCCCACCCCCCGCCTGACCCTTTACTGGTAAAGAGGGATCCTCACTGGATTTCCCTATAGCTGTAGAGCTCCAAACTGGTTTGAACTGGTTCATTGGTTGAACGTGACTGGGTCCAGTTTGACCAGTGCTAAAAGCAAGCTGGGCTGGGTCGGTTTGAATCTGACCCAGATTCAAACCAAACTGGCCAAGCTGGTTTTGTATAGACCCCTACAGCCAATACTTTCTAAGTGGCTACAGCTTAAAATAGTCACACTTCGCTGTGCCACCATCTTCAGGCAACTGGGATTTGGCTTGCTGCTGATAGCAGTGACTGCCTCAAAAAAAAAATAGGCCCACCAGCGTTGACACTAATGAAGAAGGAAAAAATGATTTATCCAATACAATAGATAAACACAAGAGCACTGGAATTGCGGACCAGGAGGTGAGTCAGAATCATTTACATTTAATTCTGTTTATGAGCTGTCTGTTTATGGATGAGACATCATAAAAGTTTGTATATACTATTGTATTATATTGTAGAATAAGTTCTGCTTTTCATAGCCTGTTTCATATGAGCTTGTCTCAATGAGTTTTGAAAAGACTCAGGCCTCATTCATACATGCACACATACCAAGCTGTACAGGAATGGCATTTTTCTGGTGCTATTCAATCCAAGGGTGGCTTGTGGGGGAGGGCAGTGTGTGTGTGAATCTCCCCTCAGAAAAGTAGTGGCCCCCTCAGCTGCCTCCCACCATTTCTGTTTCAGAAATCTAACACATGGGATTCAGTTCACCCTCCCAGAAATGCTGCTACTATTCTCTCTATATATCTATATCTATATCTATATCTATATCTATATCTATATCTATATCTATATCTATATCTATATATAACACAACATTGTAGATGAGTCTGGACATGTCAGTTGGGTTTGGATGGACATATCTACCTGATTGGCTTCAACCATGTGGCTGGAGTATTCACACGACACAACACAAGGTAGAGCACCCCAAAGAGCTACCATGTAGCTCCGTGTGTACATGTTTCAGCTCTGCTTGGCTTGCTAAATTCTTTTTTTAACACAGCTTCTATTTGAGGAGGAGTTTTTTCATATGGTGACTTTACCACAACTTTACTGTGGGAAGGTGGGTATGCATTTATATAGCCAGATTTACTCCGAATCGACCAGATTTACACATGATTCAGGTCTTCCCCTCTATATTGGAACCTAGCCCTATTTATGTCTGGGATTTTTTAAAAAATCCTCTTTTTGCGTCAGAGTATCCATTATGCCCTGAACTTGCAGTAAAGCCTCGTGGTAAACCCACAGTAAAGCCTGCTGTCTGAGAAAGCTTCTGGTATTACTGTTTTGCATCATAAACCAATAAAATCACCAGCACTGTTCTTTTTTCAGAATACTTTCCAAACTTTTACACTGGCAACAGTGAACACAAATCTTCCTATTAAAACAGGGGAAATAAGGCCAAGGAGCTAGTTAAACCTAATTTTAAGTGGCAGCATAATGTGGATATTTCCACAGAAGGCAGGAAATAATATCCAGAATGTGACTGGATAGATCTTTTCTAAATCAACTGTTGCAATTCACACATCCTGGCTGACATGCTGAGGAAAATTATTCAAAGTAGTCCAATTGAAACTAAAAGGATAAGTTAGACAATGCCTAACTAGGCAATGAGTAATTTACTTCATCATATCAGTTCCTGTCATTAATATTTGTATTAATAAATTCACAATATCAAATGACTGACTAGCAAACATGATTCAAATCCTTTGGAAAATAAGCCAATTAGATATCTAGGATATTGGATTATGCAGGATTTAGATAACCTCATCACTTTATCATTAAAAATTGTTGCAGGTTATTAAATTAGATTTGGCAAAGTGGTCACAGAAGCTTTTATCATAGTTTGGAAAAATTGCTGCCATTAATATGAATGTTCTTCCTCGGATTTTATTTTTATTACTAAATATTCCTTTAACAGTCTCATCTATAATTCTGAAAGAATGGCAACAGCTAATTGTGAAGTTTAACTCGGTATCTAAACCTCCAGATGTTGCAGCTGAAACACTTTATAAATCTTTGGATAGAGGAGGATTGGCTGTACCCTCTCTAAAACATTAATATAATGCAGCTTTATTGTTTCAAATTTTAGTTTGGTACTTACAAGACAGGGCCACCTAATGCCACAGCAGGGAAGTAACTTGCCGAGGGAACAAGAGGTTGCTAGTTCGAATCCCCTCTGGTATGTTTCCCAGACTATGGGAAACACCTATATGGGACAGCAGCAATTTAGGAAGCTGCTGAAAGGCATAATCTCATACTGCATGGGAGATGGCAATGGTAAACCTCTCCTGTATTCTACCAAAGAAAAACCACATGGCTCTGTGATCACCAGGAGTCTACACTGACTCGATGGCACAACTTTACCTTTATTTACAAGACAGAACTATCACACTAGAACTCATGGATATCTATATTCCTTTAAAGGATACATTGTGGTTTTACAATAGGAATATTATATCTAACGTTAAGAGAAACCCGTGTACTAGAGCAGTTTATTTTAATTGGTTAAAATTTAAAAGAAGGCTGCCCGGGCTTATCACCATTGACAGCTTTTTATTTTAACAAGGAGATTCGAAATCAAAATTTGTTTGTTAATTAAAAACTCTGGATTAATCATAGATTCACACCCATAAATAGTCTAGTTGAAAAAGGAACCATGAAGACACTCTCAGAAATCACTCACCTTACAGGGGATAGACCTCTAGAAAGACCTATTTCAATATCTTCAAATAAGACATGTGGTGAATAAACTGCTCCAGGATTTGGGACCTCTAAGGGAGCGGATATATTTTTGATTAATACTTACACAATTTCAAGGCACAGGTAAACTAAGTCTGATTTACAAGACATTTAGACAAATGTAAATCTACATTTTAGATGTAATAATCTAAATATGGACCAACATCTATATATTTATTTCTCCTGGGTGTGCCTTCGAATGCCTGATTGGCTGTGTGGCGGACGCGCCTGATTGGCTGAGGCGCACCCAGGAGAATTGGCCAGCGGCGGGCCAGGCCGTGGCGATGGTGGCGGCGGGTCCGGCCCGGCCGCGGAGGCGAGGTGGAGGGCCCGGCCGCGGAAGTGGCACTCGCCCCAGCAGCCTGGGCCCATTCCCACCCGGAGACTGGGGCAGAAGGTGGGGGTGGGGGTAGAGGTAGCCGGCCCTGAAGAGGCTGCTACAGAGGCGGCACTTGGCAAGGCGGGCTGGCCGCAAAGGCGGCTCCCGGCCAGGAGGTGGCGGGACCAGCTGTCAAGGCCAGGCACCCGTGGGGTGCTGGGGTGGGAGAGAACTGGGCGGCAGGACTTCCCTGTTCATCGCCCGGGAGGAGGAGCGGCAGTGGCGGGGCCCCATTTTGGCTGCCCGCCGCCTGGTAAGGAGAGTAAAATGGGGAGGAGGGAAGGGGGAGGAGAGCGTGGGGCAGGGGAGGGCAAGAGAGCGTGGGGCATAGGGGAGGGGAGGGCAAGAGAAAGTGGGGCAGGAGGGAGAGGGGAAGGGCAAGAGAGAGCAGCAGGGAGTAGGTAGGGCAAGAGAGAATGGGGCAGGGGGGAGAGGGGAAGGGCAGGAGAGAGGAGCAGGGGCAGGGGCAGGGAGGGCAGGAGAGACTGGGGCAGGAGGGTGAGAAAGAGGGGAGGGAGGGGAGGGGGCAAGAGAGTGGGGCAGTAGGGAGGGAGAGGGAGAGGGAGTGAGAGTGGGGCAGGAGGGAGGGGGGAACAGCCGGCCCCAAAGAATGCACAGATGCTCTGTGCGGGTTGATCTGGGTTACCATATTACAGACAGAACATGGTGTCAAATATGGAAAGTTTCTAAATATACTTTAAGTACCAATCTAAAAGGAAACTTTTGTAAAATGATCATATGTTGGTACTTAACACCATTCAGGCTATCTGAGTTATCTGCAGGGGTTCCATGCTTGGGTGAAACTGCGGATTGCGAAACTGCAGATAATGAGTAGGGATGGGTCCGGACCGGTCCGGAGGCCATTCTAAAGGCCTCCAGACTGTCCGGACCAGTCTGGACCTGGTCGGTTCGGTTCGGATGGGGGGGGGTTCCTTTAAGGGCGGGGGAGGGTTTACATACCCCTCCCGCTGCTTTCCCCCCTCCAGCGCTGTATTGTATGTAGTAATTGGGGTGGCAGGATACCTCCCTGCCGCCCCTTCTCCCTCTTCAGTGCAAAAGGCTTCACGGAGCCTTTTGCACACATGCACATCACACGCGAGCTTCACGTCTCCCTGGCGTGCGTGCATGCGTGCGTCACCAAGGCTGTCTCAACCCCATAGCCAGCTCTAAAGCTAGTTTGAAATGGGTCTAGATAATCAGTTTCCTCCAAGAGTGCCTGGAGCTGGTCGGCCACCACCCTCTCAATCACCTTGCCCAACCAAGGGAGATTGGCCTGTAATTATCCATTGCTAAGGGGTCCAGGAAAGGCTTCTTTAAGAGTGGTCTAACCATTGCCTCCTTCAGACAGGGGGGCACCCTACCCTCCCTCAGCAATGCATTTATGATATTAACTAGGCCACCTCCAACAATCTCCCTGCTAGACAGAAGCAGCCAAGTCGGGCAAGGATCCAGAGAACAGGTGGTAGGCCACACCGCCCCAAGCAGCTTGTCCACATCCTCAGGAGTCACAGATTGAAACTGATCCAATCTAATACTGCAAGAGGGATCACTGGACACCTCCCACATAGAACTTGCAGAAATAGTGGAGTCCAAGTCGGCCCAAATACAGGAGATCTTATTTGCAAAGAACCCATTAAAGGCATCACAGCAGAGCAACTCCGGGGACTGATTGGAAGTAAAAGGAACAGAAACTAAACTCCTCACAACCCGGGATAGCTTCGCAAATCGTGAACCTGCAGCCGCAATGCGCGCAGACCAAAATCTCTTTTTCGCTGCACACACTGCCACTGCATAAGCCTTCAAATGGGTCACATGCTGAATCCTATCAGATTCAAACCGAGTTCTCCTCCACTTGCGCTCTAGTCGCCTACCCAACCGCTTCAGCCCCCGCAACTCCTCAGTATACCAAGGGGCCATTTTTGCAGCAGGTTGGAAGGGACGCTTAGAAGCAATCATGTCTACTGCCCTGTTGAGTTCCCTGTTCCAGGTTCCCACCAGGGCACCAACAGAATCACTGGCTGCACCAATGTCAAAATCCTCCAGGGCCTTTTGAAATCCCACTGGGTCCAGCAGCCTTTTTGGACGGACCATCCTAATAGGTCCACCACCCCTGCAGGGGTGGATTGCGGCTGTGAGACCAACCTTAACCAGGTAGTGGTCCATCCATGACAATGGGGAAACCACTGGATCTCCCACCCACGGAACAGCCCCCTGAGCCAAACAAAAGACCAAATCGAGTGCATGGCCGGCAACATGAGTTAGTTTAGAAACTAATTGGGATAGGCCCATAGTTGTCATGGCCGCTATAAACTCCTGAGCCGCACCAGACAAGCCAGCCCCAAAGTGGATATTGAAGTCCCCCAGCACCAACTCCGTGACCAGCTCCGTCAGCTCAGTTAGGGAGTCAGTTGGGCAGCAGGGTGGACGGTACACCAACAGAATCCCCAATCTATCCCTAGTTCCCAGCCTCAAAAATATGCACTTAATATAAGTCAACTGTCTCACAGGGGCCCTGGTAAGGGAAATGGTATTCTTATGGACCACAGCCACTCCACCACCACCACCCCCCGCCCACTTCCCCTGGCCTGTTCCACGACAGAGTAACCTGGTGGGAGAAGCTGAGCCCACACTGGACCACTCGCCTCCCTCAACCGGGTCTCACTTATACATGCCAGGTCAGCTCCCTCATCCACGATCAAATCGTGGACAATTTCGGTCTTATTCTGAACTGACCTGGCATTGCAGAGGAGCAAGGCCAGATTCTGTGGGTCACTGGAGCTGCTCCTCAAGGCCAAAGAGTTGACAGAGCAGTTGGAAGTGGAAACAGTTACTACATTACTGATTTCCCTTCCCCTGTAACAGCCAGCTGTTCTGCCAGCACCGATTCTTCTATTCCCCAACACTATAGTAATAGCTGCTCCCGAACTGCCAGGCACACCCCCAGCACCATCCCACTCAAGAGAGCCCAAACTCATATCTGTAAAAGGCCTGGCCCAACCCAACCCCCCAGCCCTCAGTTCCACCCCCAAAGGCCCAGCCCCAAAGGCCAGCCCCCTTTGGCCTTTGGCAAGTCTCCTTGCTTTTAAGCTTGCAAGCCCCAGAAGCCACTCCTCTCATGAGCAGCTCCCAAGACAGGCAGCAGGTGGAACGATTCAGCAGTCTGGGAGGCTGGCAACCAGCCAGCTGGAACTTGGCAGCCGACAAGCAGGTTGCACTCTGTCTGAGCTGGAATGTCCACAGGAGGCAAAGGGGCTAGATGGTGAGTCCCAGCAAGGCAGATTCTCTGGCCACCGTCTCAACCTGGGACACTAGGGAGAGTTTTGTGTCCAGAAGCACCCCAGACTACGCACCTGTTCCTTCTGAGGAAGTGTGACCCCCATCCAGAACTGGAAGATCAAAATCATCTCCTGAGTTCCAACCCTGCACAATAAGTACCTCCGTTTTATCTGGATTCAGCCTCAGCTTGTTACCTCTCATCCAGCCCATCACTGCCTTCAGGCTGGCATTTAGGGAGGTTATACTTACACCTGATGATGTTGACATGGAGAAAAAGATTTGGGTGTCATCAGCATACTGATAGCACCCTGCACCAAATCTCCTGATGATCTCTCCCAGAGGTTTCATGTAGATGTTAAACAACATCGGAGACAATACGGAGCCCTGAGGGACACCATACTGAAGTTCCCCAAAGGACACCATCTGGAATCTGCCTGAGAGGTAAGAGTGGAACCACTGCAAAGCAGTCCCACCCCGAACCTCCTCAGACACTCCAGAAGAATACTATGGTCGATAGTATCGAAAGCTGCCGAGAGGTCCAAAAGGACCAACAGAGTCACACTTCCTCTTTCAATTTCCTATTAGAGATCATCCATCAGGCCGACCAAGGCAGTCTCCACCCCATAGCCCACCCGAAAACCAGTCTGAAATGGGCCTAGATAATCAGTTTAATCCAAGACTGCCTGGAGTTGGGAGGCTACCACCCTCTCAATTACCTTGCCCAACCACAGAAAGTTGGAGACAGGCCTATAGTTGTTCAACTATGAGGAATCCAAAACAGGCTTCTTCAGAAGTAGTCTAATAATTGCCTCCTTAAGACAAGGAGGCATCCTGCCCTCCCTCAGAGAAGCATTTTTGATCTCTACTAGGCCTTCTACAACAACCTCCCTGCAGATAGTATTAGCCATGTCGGGCAAGGGTCAGGAGAACAGGTGGTAGGCCACATCGCTCCAAGCAGCATGTCCACATCCTCATGAGTCATAAACTGAAACTGATCCAGCCTGACCACATAAGAGGAGTCGCTAGACACCTCCGCTTCAGATACTGCAGTAATTGTAGCGCCTAAATCCAAGTAGGTCCGAATACAAAAGATTCTATCCACCAAAAAAATAATTAAACACGTAACAGCAGGTAATAGATGGTTCAAAATACTGATTCAAGGTAGGAGGGGCACTTTCTAGCCCTCTCACAACCCTGAACAACTCTGCTGGATGTGAACTTGCGTATGTAATACATGGGTTGTGTGTATGCTTGGTCTGCATGCAGCCTGAGCATACACAGTCTCACGGGGGTATCCCCCAATATACCATCCTTACTGTGCAGTGCATTTTGGGATATCCAGAGGCTGGGACACATCATCCCAACCTCCAGAGATCCGCACTGCTTGGAGCAGTGTGGATAGGCTGGGAGCGTAAGCCACACTCTCAGAAGCATTACTTTGATTGTCTTGTGGGAGAAGTAAGTTGGACCCTGCCTCCCCCACCCACTGCCCTCCTGGTCATGTGAATAAGCTTAAAGATGTTTAATCCATGGCACAATTAAGAAGATCTACAAAACCAAACACAGAATAATGTATATTATGAACATGCACCAATTACGTAATATAATTGAATTTAGAACTTGCAATTGTATTGCTTTACAAAGTTAAAAACCCTCACCAGAAATGGCCAAGAAGAACAAACTGGGAAGAATATTCAAGATACTGGAATACTTTTCATATAGTATATAATGTTAAAGGGTAAATACATTGAGCCTGATAATGGGATTAAAATCTAAACCATAAACGTCTGATCTTGAATTGCTGAGAAATTGCTCCAAAGTTGAGAGGGGGAAAACACCAAGGAAGAATGCATAATGTATTCACTCCTTTAGTTTCTTTACCACAACAGAAATAACCTCCGGATTAGCCACATAAACCACAACTGGTTTGCTCCAAGATTTTTTATAAATAAACTGAGAAGAATTCTTTTCATACAAAGTGAAAGGAAATTTCTCTCTCTCTCTCTGCACTCCACTTAGTTTCTCTAAAATTTATAGAAGGTCAATTAGAGCAAAGGCACAAATAAATCCAGAGGATTAAGGTATTTTTAACTAGGTCAGTATAGCTTGCTTTGAAATGGAAAATCCAGGCAGCATAGCAAGACTCCCAACAAAAGGCACTAATAGGCACTTTTAGCACGGTGTTTATTTACCATTATCACGGGCATAGGCAACTTTCTTTCCCCTCTCCACCCCCATTCCCCCCAATCTTGACCTACAGAACACAAGAGGTCTATAAAATATAATACTTCTTGATAACTGAGGGCTGCAGGCTGTATCTTCCATCCAGGAAAGAGAGCCTACAATGATTAAGGGTTGACCCCTTATTGACCCCTACTAACTGGGCAAAGAGGCACCTTTTTAACATGGTGATTCTCTTTATTTAGCAGGGGAAGAGTAACTGGCCCTATGCACCCTCAGCACAGTACCTCTAGTGTCTGTTGCTGGTGTCTGTCTTATGTTTCTTTTTAGATTGTGAGCCCTTTGGGGACAGGGAGCCATCTTACTTATTTATTATTTCTCTATGTAAACCTCTTTAGAAACCTTTGTTGAAAAGCGGTATTTAAATTGTTGTTGTTGTTTGTTGATAAGGGGAATGTTGAATCAGCAATTTACTGTGTTTAATGAAGACTTGTCTCACTACATTGTCAGTGAGGCTGTTCACATGAGCAGCCAGATCCAAGCTTGAGCAGCCCTGCCTGGGTTTGGCTGCCTGTATGAAGTGCTGGGGTCAATGCCTGCCCCGTAAACCCAGGAATTTACCACAGGTAAATTCTATCAACTTTCTCTACATCATGCATGATCTTATAGACCTCTATCATGTCTTCCCTCAGTTGTTTCTTTTTCTAAACTAAAAAGCCCCAGGTCTTGTAGCCTCACCTTCATAAGTAAGGCCCCTGATCATCTTGGTTGTCCTCTCCTGCACATTTCCCAGTTCTACAACGTTCTTCTTTAGTTCTCCAAATGTGGCCACACCATAGTTTTGTATAAGGGCATCATAATATTAGCAGTTCTATTTTCAAACCCTTTCCTAATTGACCTTTTTGACAGCTGCCTTACATTGACACTTTCAACAAGCTGTCTACCACAACCCCAAGTGCCCTTTACTCCAGATACCAGATCATTTGTGTGCTCGATGCAGCCCGAGAACACACAGTGTTGGATGCCTAGAACACCCAACTCAGGGGGGAATCCCCCAATGCACCACAGTGGTTGTGCAGTGAATTTTGGATATCTGGAAGCCAGGTATCCTCCCCCCGACCTCCCTGCTGTTGCACTGCTCACTGCAGTTGCACTCATCTGACTCCAAGAAAAGTAGTTGTGTGCATGACCTCTTTGTGTTGCTCAGCCCCTAGGGGCTGGTTCAGATAATTTGGTGGGGGTAGGACGGAAGATGGATTGTGCAGTTTGGTTCTGTGCAGACAGTGAACTTTCCACACAGAGAAGCTGTGCAAGCATGATGCCCACACATGTACATCTGGACGCACATCTGGTGGACTCAGAGGTGAGGCAGTACTCTAAATGGGCAAGCAAGTAGCCATCATCCCACTCCCCTGCCACATATAGCCGGTAAGGTCCTCTGCCAGAACTATATAAGGAAGCTATTCTTTAGTGCCAGTTCCTTCTGATTGTGTCCTTTTATCAATACGAACATCCAAGATGCCACTGTGAGGATACCGAATTATCCTGATTGGTACGGTCAAAAGCAAAGTATCTGCTGTTTGTTGCCACAACAGATTTCTAGCTTAACTGCCACTCAAGTCCTATATAAAGGGGCTACTTAGGTGTGCTCAAGAGCTACTTGGCTGTGTCCAGGGCTTGTGCGCATTATTTACCTTGAAAAGCAAACCATATCACAAACTACTTTTGAATATTCACTTTGAAAAACAGTTTGCCATGGGGCATGAGAAGCTGCTGTTTGAAAAGCAGGTCTACATCCAAGCCTTTGAGCCCCTGGACATGATAACAGGCTTTTTGGACCTTGGCCAACGTCTGTGATTAATAGCTCTGCCTTTGCAGAGGCTTCCGATTCACTTTGGTGAGAAACAAATGTGTTTTGAACTGGCACAGACATATCTCAGCACTCATAACAAGTGATTCCACATCCTCCAACATTTCACTGATGAAAACAGGGACATGCCTGTGAATGTGTAGAGGATGTGGCCAAACAACCTGGGAGGTGTGGCATACAATTCTGTCTACACGTATAGCACAAATGGAAAGCAGTTAATCAAGTGCGTGCAGAACACATTATGCCAGATTTCCAAAGGAGATGAGCCAAGTTTCCATCAGCTAGGGAATGGAGAGTTCGTGTTTGACCAAGGCCCCGCATATAATCAGCTGTCCGACTATGGCTATAATGCAGAAGAAAATCACATTTCAGTGGCGCTTCTAACAAGTAAGTTAGTTTAGACCTAAACCTATTGTTATTCATCATAATTCCTTGCCAGGTTTTACAGCTGCAGTTGATATTTTGCACAATAGCAAAGAATGCAGTCCGAACAAAGTACTGGGAAATCATTGAGTGTCTACTAGTGTAACAAAAGCTGAGCTTAGCTATTTGGTTGGTAACTTTAGAGATGTCTGTTGTTGAATACTGCATATTTGCTAAACTCTCAAGCTATATTGGCCAGGAATCATTCCGCTCGTACCATTGACATTACACAACTACAGTGGCATTTCCAAGTTTCCGGACAGTTTTCTGAGACCAGCTTTTGTAGGGCATTTTAAACACACATTAGAAACAACAGAAAGAACAGCAGGAACATATTTGACTTTAAAGGCTCTTCTCCCCCCATTCCACAACATATAAACTACAAAAGGTCTGTAAGCCTGTCTTAGAACATATGATGCTGCCTGCAGTACTGGGGGTGGGGGAGGGGGCAGAAGTAGTCATTGTCCTTTATTGCAAACTTGCACAAATTACAACTCATTAGACTGAACACAACCTGACATCAGTCATGTCTGGTGATTTCTCAGGTACTCAGTGCTGCTCTTTTGTTTCTGAAGTTCAGACAAGCACCCCAAACAAGGATCTTTGTTGATTGAGTGCTTGAGGGAGAACTCTGTACATGGCTATGTTTGGCTTGGGGCATCACACATACAGCCATGGCTATTATCCCTGTTCAGAACTTACCCTTCCATGGTCATGGTCCTGCCACAATCCCATTAAATGTGTGGAGGGAGGGCAAGTGGGAGCATTGACTGGCCATTCCTTCCATATGCCAAAAACACCCATTGGCAATCCCCTTCATCCTGGAAGTCCCTGCATTCAGGGCTTCAAAAATATATATATTACTCTAACAAAAAGGCATATACAAATATATTATTTATATTGAAAATATAAATAATAAAGCTTTATTTTTACTTGTCAAAGATGCAACAAAAACAAATAATTTAACAAAAATTGTTGTCTTGCAATAAGCCTATTTGCATTAGAAATATCTTTAAATGAAAATATATGGTGTAAAACTTGAAAATTAGTCATTTTAAAAAAAAAAATTGGAGGCCCTTCCTAATGCAAGGCCCTAAACCGTGGTTGGGACAGGAAATATAAGGTAGGAATAAATGGACAGTTCTCTAAATGGAGGGAAGCAAGATGTGTGCCCCCACCACCCACTCCCGGGATTTGTACTGGGACCAGTGCTCTTTAACTTGTTCATAAATGATCTAGAAGTTGGGGTGAGGAGCGAGTGGCCATATTTGCAGATGACACCTAACTATTTAGGGTAGTGAAATCCAAAAGAGATCATGAGGAGCTCCAAATGTATCTCTCCAAACTGAGGGAGTGGGCAACAAAATGGCAAATGTGGTTCAGTGTAAGCAAATATAAAGTGATGCATATTGGGGCAAAAAAAACCCCCAACTTCACATATATGCTGATGGGGTTTGAGTTGTCAGAGACTGACCAGGGGTGGGATCTTGGGGTCGTGTTGAAAGCATCAATGCGAGGCAGCTGTCAAAAAGGCCAATTCTATGCTTGGAATCATTAGGAAAGGGTTTGAAAATAAAACTGCTAATATTATAATGCCCTTTTACAAAGCTATGGTGTGGCCACATATGGAGAACTACATGCAGTTCTGGTCACCGTATCTTAAGAAGAACGTTGTAGAACTGGGAAATGTGCAGGAGAGGGCAACCAAGATGATCAGGGCCCTGGAGCACCTTCCTCATGAGGCAAGACTACAGCACCTGGGGCTTTTTAGTTTAGAAAAAAAAAGACAATGGAGGGGAGACATGATAGAACTCTATAAGATCATGTATGGTGTGGAGAAAGTTGATAGAGACAAATTTCTCTCTCACACACATAATACTAAAACCAGGTGTCATCCCATGAAACTGATTGCTAAGAAATTTAGGAGAAAGGGAAATTCTTTTTCACACAATGTATAATCAACCTATGGAATTCCCTGCCACATTATGTGGTGACAGCCAACAGCCTGGATGGCTTTAAGAGGGGTTTAGATAAATTCATGGAGGACAGGTCTATCAATGGCTACTAGTCTGAGGGCTATAGGCCACCTCCAGCCTCAGAGGCAAGATGCCTCTAAATACCAGTTGCAGGGGAGTAATAGTAGGAGAGAGTGCATGCCCTCAGCTCTTGTCTGTGGGCTTCCCAGAGGCAACTGGTGAGCCACTGTGTGATGCAGGATGCTGGACTAGATGGGCCTTGGGCTTGATCCAGCAGGGCTTTTCTTATATTCTTATGCAGCTTACTTAGCCTAAATCCAGTACTGCCTGCATTCAGTATGTATTTGAATGCAGGGAGAATTCTTCTGCATGGTTTAGGACCATGGCCAGCCAAGAAAAGTGTTGAATGTGCAGGTGCCCAGGGATGTAGCCAGCAGTGTCAGAGAGCTGCAGGCTCATGTGTTTCTCCTTCTTGTTCCTTCTTTGTCACATACAAGAGGAGCAAAGTGTAGGTTTTTGCTTTCACTTTGATAACATATTTCAGGTCTGTGTTACTGTATTTACCTGTATAGAAGATGACTCTGAATTTGAGACAACCCTCTAAGAAAAGGTTATCCTGTATTTACTCCAAAGGAAGAACATTCTAAATGTAAAATGACCCCCTCCTCCAATTTCTAACAAATAACTTGGGGGAAACCTAGTCTTGGATTCAGGTAAATATGGTACATGCGAACTCAGAGAACTGCTGTTGGATTGATATCCTGATTTGTTCTAACAGTAGTAAGTTAACAAAACACAGCTCCCTGAATTGATAACAGGGAACTACGATGTGGTCTTAAAGTGAGAGTGGAAACTTTCATTCTCCCCGTACACAAGGAGGAACGTAGGGGAGAAATCAAGTCAATGACTCTCTGTGGTTCATCTGTATAGCTGGAAAGCATGATTTCTTTGTCATGGGTAGCCTATAGGTAGAATCCCCGCTGGTACTATATCGGGCAGCAGCGATATAGGAAGATGCTGAAAGGCATCATCTCATAATGCTTGGCAGGAGGCAATGGTAAACCCCCTCCTGTATTCTACCAAAGACAACCACAGGGCTCTGTGGGTGCCAGAAGTTGAAAAATTGACTTGACGGCACACCTTACCTTTAGTCTAAATACTGAGGTGTGAAAAGTCATCTTTCTGGGGTTTTGGGTTTTGGTTTTTTGGTAAACTGCCATGAGATGTTAGTATGAGGCAGTATATAAACAAACAAACAAATGGACAGACAAATAAATAAATAAGAGGCAATCTGCAACACCTTGTTATATCTGCACCCAACCTATGAAAACATCATGAAATGTTATATGAGACATCACACAATGTAAGTACTTTTTCATTTTTGAGATGCTGCGTTTTGGTTTTCTAAGCAGTAGTCTGGTACCTTAAGATCTGACATTTGTATGGTGACATAAGTTTTCCTGGAACAAAGCAAAAGTGAAAAGAGCTTTGTTTGGCCCACCACAGGTTGCACCACAATAAATGTATTAATCCTTAAGGTGCATTATTCTTTGTTTAATGCCTGTTCTGTTCTGATTATTTGCACTTTGATAAGGTTCTCCTAAATATTTAACCTATAACTGTTGTAGTGAATACTGAAAGTTGGTGGTATTCCACACATACTCACACACACACACACCCCGATGAAAACAAGGAAAATAATTTTATTTCTTCACTTTTATTTGGTTGGTACTGTGTCGATCTCCTAACATCATAAAAATGCAACAGAGGAGTGATTAGATTTCTTGCCGGGTTTCCTAGCAACCACCTGAAATTTACTTGTGGGTTTTGCAGGAATCTGTATCCTGTGAACTCTGCTCACTGCATCCTGTGAAACATCTAGGAGAGCACTTGGGTGACTCTTCATAAGATAGTTCTGGTACCTCCTGCTGATATCACTTGGTTAGAAGAGTCCAAAGAAATAAGTTTATCCATGTCATAGTAGAATTTAAGGTATCCTACTGTGTAAACAACATGGGGCCATTCACAAGACTGGGCAGGCAGGCAGTGGGGGGAGGCTGCTCCAACTCACCTACCCCCCAGACGATAAAAGAAATGCTGCTGGGAGTGTGGATTGTGCTCCCAGACGATCCATGCTGCACCACGTAGTGTGGTGTTCCGGAGGCCAGGACAACGCATCCCAGACTCCAGATATCCCTCTATGCACCGCACCACAAGCAGAATGTGCAACTTTGTTTGCTCTGCTATTGCAGTATTAGTCTGCAATGAATGTTTATTTCAGTGTCAGTGAATGTTTATTTATTTATTTACACAACCGGAAATCAGAGCTAAGCATTTCAAAAAGAAAAAAGGAAAGTGCAGTTCTAATTAATTTCACTGTCCTAATTTATGATGGTTAAGTAAAGGCACAGTACCAATGATTTGCTACAATTTGTACGTTAGGAGTTAATTGTTCAAATCAGTACCTAATTATTGCTTGCCAGAACATGCAATCACTGTGACCAGCTGTTACAGAAAACAGGGGTCATTCTGCTTGCATGGCTACCAGCCAGTGGCACAAGACCCAGAAAACAGAAGCAAGAGACATTATCCTAGAAACTCATAACTAGACCAGGAAACTCATTGGACTCATAGCCAGAACAGGAGCTTTTTCAGACCGCAACTTTGCCACAACTTTACTTTGGGAGGGTGGGTGTGCATTCACATATTGGCCAGATTTACCCCAAAGTATGTGCAATATTTCAGAGAGCACTTCACACACAATTCGAGATTTTCTCTCCGTACTGGAATCTAGCCAGATTTCAGGCGTGGAGCCTGACTGCCAGCAGCCCGTGTGTGGTGGCGACGGCAGCCCCGCTGACCCTGCCCCCCACATCTGACGGTAGGAGCTAAACTAAGGCTGGTGCTGCTTTTGCAGCACAGTCAGGAGCGGCTCTTCCCGGAGAAGAACTGCTCCTGACTGGGCTGTGAACGCAGCACCAGCCTTCTAACTCCTGAAGGGGCCTTAGGCAGGGAAGAGCTGCTCCTGGCTGCGCTGCGAACACAGTGCCAGCCTGGCCGTGCGGGAAACCAGCACCCCCGCGTCTGGCGTCAGATGCGGGGGCGTGTTGAGTCGACGAGGCGCAGCCTCTGATTGGGCGCGGCCCTGGTTCTTTCAACCCGTTGGCCCAATGGTGGCTCCACCCCTGCCAGATTTATGTCCAAGGTGAAAAAAATTCCTCTTTTTGCATCAGAAAATCTGTTATGCCTTGAACTTGCAGGTAAGCCTCATGGTAAATCCATGGTAAAGTCTGCTGTCTGAAAAGCCTCCAGGTGAGTTTGCTGACCACACCTGTACCTATGACAAAGGGACTTAAGGTATATATAAGTTTCCAGTAGCCAACTGAAAATATCCAAACAAGAATAAGCTGGGATATACATTCTTAGCATTCCACTTTTAACAATGGGCTCCTTTCTGAGACACCATCTTTTCTCCACCAGACTATTCATGATCATTGTTTTCACTAAAGTGGACATATAAGTAGATTTCACAGTGGGAAGTCAGAAATGAAGGAAGGAAGGAAGGTTGGTAGAACTTAACAAGAAATGATTTAAGTGGAAATTGCCAGTTAGCCAAATAAAGTTAATACATTGCCTGACATAATACTATTTACCACATCGGGGCTGTTGTGGACTCATAAGACAGCCCCAGTGTTGCAGAGAATAAGCATTTGCATATGGGAGTAATTGTGATAGTGCTGATGATTGCACAACTGCTGGTTCTCTCCAGAGTTGGGGCTACCTAATGAGTCCACAGCATCATGTCAGCCATTGTTAGAAGAACCAATAAGGAACATTGACATTTCAAGGAAGGCTTGAAATGATTTCAAGATTTAGGCATTTGCAGTTTAACATATTGCCCATCAAAAAACAAGGGACAACAAAGAAATGGTTTTGGTACAATGATTTGGTAATCATGGTTTCCCCTTAATTTAGACAAATCTGCAATTGAGCTACATAATATAAATATTTGTTGTTTTATTTATTGGCTGACATAATGAGGAATCTGAATGGGGTACTTATAGAGATTTGTTATATTTTCAAGAGAAGGGCTGTAAATTAAAAAATTTAAATGAAGTACAACATTTCGTTAGTAATTGGTTCCAGTATTTTAAGGTTGGGTTTGTGGATCAAATGTCGAGATTTGAGAAGGAGCTTTGTGAAAATGATGCAAGATTAGTCTCTAAGATGTATGAGTTGTTGCTTTTGGAGGAGACAAGAGATGAAGTGGTCAAAACGACCATGATAAAATGGGCTCAAGATGTGGGTCATAATATAGACATGGCTGCTTTGGAAAAATTATGGAAAACTGTTTAAAGGTTTACCGCACATTATACTTTAAAAGAAAATTATTATAAGATGATGTATAGGTGGTAACAGACACCAAAAAAATTAGTGTTAATGTATAAAAATGTTTCAAATAAATGTTGGAAATGTGGACAATGTGAGGGAACTTTTTTCCACATGTGGTGGTCATGCGGGAAGACAAAGGCCTTTTGGGATATGATATATAATTTGCTGAAGAAAATTTTTAAAGTGACATTTCTTAAGAAGCCAGAATCCTTCCTGCTGGGAATAATTGGAAGAGAGTTCTCTAGAAGAAATTCAACATTTTTTATGTATGCAACCACGGCAGCCAGGATAGTATATGTGCAAAAATGGAAAGACACTAAAATGCCCTCAAAAGAAGACTGGTTGATAAAAATTTTGGAATATGCCAAGATGGCAAAAGCTTACAGCACTTATAAGAGACCAAAATTTGGAATGTTTTAAAGAAGATTGGGAACCATTTTTGCTTTTCTTAAAGAAACATTTTTCTAATATGGACTTTTCAGTAGGGTTTGAAATATAGTAATAACAGCAATAATAATAATAATAATAATAATAATAATAATAATAATAATAAATAAAAAATCGAGTAGTATTGTGGAGTATGTATGTTTGGAATTATTATAGCAATGGTTTATATGTATAGTTATTGAAAACCGTGCAGATAGGCAAGTGGGATGTCAATATTTACTTATGTGTAGAATTAGATAAATGAATGTAATTTGAAGGTAAAAGCTATTGTAAAATTCAATAAAAATTTAAAAAGGAAAGTTACTCAGAGTAGTTCCACTGAAAATAAAAAGATGTTTTTGCCATTGACATTAATGGGGTAATCATTATTTCCCCACAATTTAGACAGATCTGACAAATATTTATACACTGCCTTATCTCATGGAGATGATGTGTGTGGCAGGCAGTCTAGTATCTAGGTGCTGACCATATCCACCCCTGATTAGCTTCAGTAGGATTATTGCATTATCTGTCTTATATGTGGTGCACTTTGAATACTCTAAAGCCCAGTATGAAAAAATGTTATTAGTATGAGTTTTTGCCCGAACCAGCTAACAATTGCATATACACTACATATCATATACCACGGCATACAGTGTAATGGTGCAGCATCCTATTTTAGCCTAAACCAGCTTAAAGGTGGGCTTAGTGTTACTCAGAGAGGCAGCATGTGCCTTATAATGTATAACTGACTTTGTGGCAAATTAAGATGAGAGCATGAAGCCCATTAAAACCAATGAACTTTGGTTCAATGAACCTTGAAGCACCAAGGCTGTCAACTTGCCTTTGTAGGAAATACTGTTGCATTGGAATGAAAGCCTTCAGTGTTGAAGAAACCATAGTTTCCTACTATTAGCTATAAGTAGAATTTACAATTTTCTTGTTCTATTATATTACAGCTAAATAGCTTGTCTCTTTTATAAGAAAAGCAGGGAAAGTATAGATCTGCACGTCTGGGAGCAAGCAAGGGAGAGAAAAATCTCACTGCCTAAAAGTAATCTGCCAAGATAAACCTTGGAGCACTTTATAAATTAATTCTGCTCCGCATGTTTGTTTTTCTTTTGGAAATTCTAAAAGGAGACTGTTCAAATCATCTTATTGGCAGCAGCATATTTTTAGAGGGATTAAAAAAAATAGTTAGGGCTCTGTGCTGGAAGGTGCTTGCTGTTTTTTTCACTGAAAATATTCTTCCCTTCTGACCTGGCATATTAGATAAGATTTATACTTCTGACCTGACATTAGGTAGTGAAGATTTATTCTTCTATATTAACTTTAAGATGCTTGCAAGCTATTTATTTACAGCATGGGGAATGTATTTATGGCAGAAGAAGAAAAAATTGTACTTTAAAAATGTTAGGGAGAGTCCCATGGATCAGTGAAAATAGCAGATGCCCCTGCAGCTGCTTCCCTCCGGCTTGGGGTATTTCCTTTGTTGTTTCAGCTTTAAAATTAGAGCATTTCAAATCATTTTGACTGAGATTAACTTAATATGGTTCCAAAGATTATATATCTAGTATATATCCAGCATAGATCCAAATTCCTCCTGAAGTATGAGTTACCAGTGACAAAATAGGTTGTTCCTAAATCCTATTGGCAATGACTGACTGACTGACACTAAGCACAATCAGCCAAACATTAATCTCTTTACTGTTCCTATTGATTTCCAGAAGAAGTTGAAGCATGTGTTTACATCTTTCCCATTGAAATCAACAGACCTTCAAAGGGCTTAGCTTTGGTTGGATCATACCCGTTGGCTGGGTTCAGATGAAATGATGGTTGGTTGCTTTCACTAAACCATGGTTTCATGTTGGAGTGGTTCAGTATGCCATGCAGAACCTAGGTTAAAGCCTGGCACCATGTGATTCCAAGTCTTGGGGACACTCCACACCACATGCCTGTGTGAGTCTCTACTTCTGGTTTAAGTTTAAATAAACCAAAATCAGTTGTGGGCAAGCTGGCTGATTTTGGTTTATTCTAACATACTTGAAATAAATGCAATCTGAAACCAAGGACACATTGCACAAAACTAACATTTAACTATGGTCCTGTGTGACAACTAGACCCACCCATTATGTCTGATATGATAAATGCTAAATATGATAGGTAAATAATGTCTGAACAAAATGTTGCAGTGCATCCTCATCAGAGGAAGAGTACTGTTCGGCCAGTCCCTCCTAAAAACAACCCTGCAAAGTGTAACAAGGGGAGTTTCTTATCCCTACATATTCTGAAAGCTTGGGAACAAATCTGGAAATTTTACAGAAGTCTGGAAGCTCAAAGGACCATTTTGGGTGCTTAAAAATGTATTTTTCTTCCAATTTACTAACATATATAGTTCTGCATACCTAATCAGAGTATGTTGAAATCACTACCTCCTCCCGCCCCCCGTGGTCTTTTTTCACATCCAAACTGGCACTCAAGCAATGAGTTTTCTTGAGTTCTCCAATAAAGATGCTTATATGGCAAACAGCAGATTTGGAAAGACTTACGAGCCCACATGCTGTGCAGCATAATGTGAGTGGTGGCAACCTGCCCATGCTGCTGCAGCCTCATAGCAAAGCACTAGCATTGTTGCGTTTCCATGCAAGAGTGCAAATACTTCAAGAAGCACATATGCACTCTGGAAGCACTATTTGCTAATGGTCAAACAATATATTACCAAGCTAACTGGTGATTCCAGTGTGGATATGCTACTTGAAGTATTTGCACTCTTTTACAAAAGTACAGCACCATTGTTGCTTAGATACAAGCCCGCAGCAACAGTGGTGGATCTGCATCACCCACAGTATGTTGAGCAACATGTGGGCCAGTGAGACTGAGAAAATGGTGTTGAGGAAAGGTTAAAAATCACATCAGCAGCAAAACCCTCTCTCTGATTCTCCTCCCCACCCAGTGGCTGCTTTTACCTTTGGGGGCAGAGGAGAAATGGCTGATTGAGTCATGGACAACTCATCATCTTGCGTAGTTTCACCTTTAGTTTGTATTCTTTAATCACTGAACAAATGTTACAAAAACAAACAATTGAAAGACAATACTGCTATAGTCACTCATTAACAGTGACATTCAAACCTTAGTAATGATTCCTGCAGGGCAGGTTTTGCCACCAACTTCACCTGACGAATTGTGACGAACAGTGCACACACAGGATGAGATGGCTAAATGGGAAGGTGAAGGGAAAGCAATAATTCCTTACACATCTAGTCTAGTCTACAAGTACAATAATAAGGAATAGTACAGTAGATGAGGAAGGGTGAAGGAATGTAATAGAGGACAATGATGTACAGGGCAGGAATGTATGGGCCAATCAGCCCAGCCAGGAGCAGCTTGAAGATTTTCAAATCAGCAGGTATCAGCTACACACATACCCTTGGAAAAGCCGTCCAATAGTAACAAGGCAGCATATATGGCACCATTTTGCCAGCCATAGGGTAGGGCAAGACAGAGTGGTTTAGGATAGCATCTGGAGGCTCTCAGAGGAGATTTGCATGCAAAAATCCAGCACAAACTATGGTTTGCATGTAAGTTTGGAATATAAATCATAGGCCACATTCACACGTAATGCAAATGGGGGAACTGGCTGCTGGACTTCTGCCTTCACATGAAGGACAGCCGTAGCAGCCAGCGGGAATGGAGAGAGGGAGGAGCTTCCTTCCCTCAAATCCGGTCTCGGAGAAGGCTGCCTCCAGTTCAGTGTTCAGATGCAACACTGCTGAAAGCAAAGCTCAGGTACAAGCAGCAAAACTCACAACAACCTGAGGGTTCAAACTGGAGTTTGGGAAGCGTTAACCTCAGGTTGCTTTTTGAATGGGACAGAGGTTCCATGCATTTGGATGTACAAGAAATCCAAACTCTGCCCCATTTCCAATTACATATGAATGCGGTGATAGCTCAGTCCTAAACTATGGTTAGTGCAACCCAGGTTTTCCAGGTTAGCTTTTTATCTAAATAAACCTAGATAATACATGATAGTTTTGATAATCGTAACAGGAGTCATAATTGTAACACAAGGAAGAGGGGGGAAATGGGGGAGGAGGAGGATTAAACTAGCTAATCTGTGATTAATATTAATATGCCTGTGAGAGTAAGAAAGGAATATGAGGAAAAAGAAAACCAATTCACATTCAAGGAAATAGTTACAAAAAATAATTTAGGGTTTCCCTTCCAAACCTTTGGAGCTATTCTGACTATCAGTGGAAAGCGGGCTAAGGGTGCTTAGCCTTATCCACCAATCGTGAGACTCACTGGGCTCACAGTTGAGCCCGGTTGAGTCAAAGTGGGTCACCCGCTTTTGTAGCCCTCCCCTAAGCCTGAGTTAGCAGAGCGAGCACTCTGCTAACCCGGCTTCCTGATCGTGAGTAGCTGCAGTGCAGCTCTGCAGCGCGGCTACTCATGAGTAGAACCCTGGAGGGGAGGTGAAAAGCTGGCTCCGGGGGTCTCTCCAGTATGCCCTGCGCACTCATGCAGGGCATACGGGAGCTTCCGGGGGCTGCGCGGCCCCCAAACTTCCCAGCCCCTGCCAGCTCCGTCATGGAGCCGGCAATCATGTGGGCGGCCGATCCAGCCACCCAGGGCTCCCGCCCCGATTGTCTGCGGGGAGAGCTTCCCTTCTTAAACCGGGTCTCACTGATCGTGAGACCCAGCTCTTAGTCTATTAGCCTAATCCTTGCTTATTTGGATTTTACAATGCCAGTCTCAGCACTACCACTTAATGTGTATGTTTATATATGTACTTAACCTAAGCAGCAGCTTCCAGACATTACTATAGTAAAAATAAATAGTGATGCTTTAATGTTTTGTTTTGTTTTTTAACTAAAAATTTAATTTAAGAAATAGAACCATATTTCTTTTACTCTCTCTTTTTTAATCTTAATTTAAAATCTTCTGCTCTTTGTTCCTTAGATAACTGGCTTCCGTGAAAGAACTATGTCTAAGCAAACCGATTGGCTTCCGTGAAAGAACTGAGAAAAACAATCGGTTTGCTTATACATAGAAACTGAGTTGTAAGGGTCTTGTAGGCCATCTAGTCCAGCCCCCTGCTCACTGCAGCATATCCAGAGCAAAGGATTGTTTAGTCTCTGCTTGAAGACCTCCAAAGATGGAGAGATTACCATACCACTGGGAACTGCTTTGATTGTCAAACTGCTCTTAGTATTAAAGATGTCCCTCTATTGTTCAGCCAGAATTTATCCTTCTGTAACTTAAGTCCAGGTCAGGTGCTGCCCCCTGGGGCAAGAGAGAACAGGTCTTTGCCCTCTTTTATGTGAAAGCCAGGTATCTGAAGAGTGTTATCACCCTCCTTGGTCTCCTCTTCTCCAGCCAGAACTTGGGACCTAGGGCTTGTTTTCCAGACCCCTGACAATCTGTTGCCTTCCTCTACACCCATGCCAATGTGTCTACTTTCCAGAGATGGAAAATTCCACAGAAAAAAATCCCCTTACTTTATTTTTCAGTGGAAATTTCTCCATTTCTAAAATTTCACTGGCTAACATCTAAACTACCATTGCACTGTTGCTTGAGCAGGGGAAGGAGCATTTTTCACCCTTTCCCCTTCCCTCTGAAACCGACTGTGCATCACCAAATTATGTCCCAGAGAGTTGTGCAATCCTCAGGGACATACTTTTGTGACCTACAATGAGCTTCAAAGTGAAGGGGAGATTGGTGGGAGTCACCCCTTCCCCTACTGAAGTTTCAGTCCATTTCAAAATGTTCTGGAAAACCCACATGTCTGCTACATTCTTCTTAAAATTTGGCTCCCAGAACTGGACAAAGAACTCCAGATGAGGTGTGCCTAGTGCAGTGTAAATTGGAATGATTACTTCTTGTAACTTGGGAACCATGGTTCTATTAATGCAGCAGGATTTATTCTTAACAAATCCATCCTGGCTTCCACTAATCTGTGCCACCCTTGGAGAGGAGTGATTCTTAGGGATGTGCGAACAAGTTTGGGGTCTGGCAGTCTGGGGGTTGAACTGAACCCCCCCCCCCCCGGTTCCATCTGGATCGGAACCAAACCCTCACGCAAGTTCGCTTTTTCTTTTTCTTTTTTTAAAAATAAACTTCTTTTTACCTTCAGCCCCTTTGGGGGGCTTCCTCTGGGCCATGGGGGCGGGGTGTCTGTGAAGGTTACCCCCCCCCTGCCAGCCTCTCAAATCACCTCCGCAGCCCATCCGGGCCCTCTTTTGGGGCCCATTTTGGCCTTGGTAAATCATCACAGTGGCCATTTTGGAGGCTGCTGCACATGCACAAATGGCCTCTGTGAGGCCTGGCATGGTCCTGGTCCTCACAGAGACCATTTGTGCATGTGTGGTGGCCATTTTTTTTCAAAAAAATTTAAATGGCCACCAAAACCAAAATGGCCACCATGCATGCGCAAATGGGCCAAAAAAGAGGGTCTGGACGGGCCACGGCGGTGATTTGAGAGACTGGGGGGGGGGCAGGAGAACCTTTGTGGACACCCCCACACACAGTGGATAGAAAGCCCCCCCAAAGGGGCAGAAGATTAAAAAAATTGTGGAACACCTCCCCCCCCAGACCAAACTGGCCCAGACCGAAGGGTGCTGGACAGAACTGGCCCAGTCAGGTTCGAGTCTGGTCCAGACTCAAACTGAACCGGGCCAGCCAGTTCCATGCACACCCCTTGTGATTCTGGGCGAAGAGGAGAGCATTCCCCCCCCCAACCCTATGAGTGCTGGTGCTGAGTTAGTTGATCACATCTGTAGCACCGATGCATCTCATGGAGCACTGGTACTTTGTTAGTCAAGATGTAGTCAGTTCTCCTTTTGCAAGAAGATGGAGACAAAACAGGAGTTGAGTAGTTACTGCCTGCATAATCTGCACCATCTGCATAGTCATTTATCTTAGGTATTCCTCTCTCTTTTTGTAGTCCTCTGTTTTACAAGAAAAATTGACAAGACCACCACCTGAGCCCCGAGGTCCTTCACTTTCCTTCTCAAAGCCTTGTCATCAGATTAGATACGTTCACAGCTGTGCCTAGCATTTTAGTTTCAGACTTGATTCGGTGTTTGAGTATCTTTATAAAGCATTTATTTAGGAATTGGAGAAAAGTTTTAGAGAAGTTTTCGTTTAGTATATATTTACGGTCTTTGACCAAATGATACAACACATTTACATTTACAAAAAAGAGAAAACAAAACATACTTTCAGAAAATTTGAAACATTAAATAAAAACCAGTTAATCACTTGAAATGGAGTACATGTGCGTATTGTAGCTTCCCAGAAGCCTTAGAGACTATTCCTTTGAAGGCCATAATCTTGAGGCCACATAACAAAACTTGGCTACTGCGGTAGAAGTTGATATATCCTTGTCATCTAATAAGTACGTTACCACCAGGTCATCGTCTTTTCCATTCAGATCTTTTAATAATTGACCAATTAATTGATGCCTTATGTCCTGATATATAGGGCATTTCAATAAAGTGTGGGCCATAGTTTCGACCGCCTGATCGCAAGGACATTTCCTTTCTTTATAGGGTAATTTTGCGTATTTCCCGTACAGTAAAGCCGATGGGAAAACGTTGAACCTAGCCCTAGAGAAGGCCCATCTAAATTTACTTAAGGTGATTGTAAATAAGTATGCTGCTGGAGTAAGATCCTCCTTAGCATAGATTGATTTGTAGAAAAGCGGTAAGCTGGCCTTCTCAGTTTGTAAATCTATGTCTATCAATCTCTGTCTCACCAGTCTATGGGCCATGTTTTCGCCGGCCTCCAGCAGTAGGGCAGGAGATAGTCCACTTTGACTAAGTTTGTCTGTTTTAGAGAAGAGTTATGACAATGTCTAGAAAGAGATGCAGTAAAAGTAATAAAATACTGCAGATTCTGATATTTGTAGCTTTTGGTAGACAAATGTTTACTGTTTCAAAGAATGGCTGTGGGAGACCTACTACAGGCAACCTCAATGCTTTCCCTCTCTCTGACCCACAGAGCTGATAGGAATCAAATACCACGCTGTTAACACTGCCTTCTCTAAACTCTGTTGGGTTATTGAATGTGCTAATAATGGACATTTCTTAAAAAATAAAATACATTAAAGTGCCATGTTTTTGCAGCTTAGATTTGTGCTTGTGGATTCAAGACAAAGTACAGGTCTTTCTACATCAGTGCCTCATTTCTACATCTATGATTTATATTTGGATTCAGTTCAAATATACTCAAAACTTTTTTTAAAAAAATGCCCGATGTTGCCAGGCAACACTAGATACTATAGGTAAGCTAATTTTAACCTTATCTAAACTGGAATTCTTAGAGGCTATTCCCACAATCACTGGAAAGTGGACTAAGGGAACTTAGCCCACTTTCCAGGGATTGTGGGAACCACTGGGCTCGCAGGCAAGCCCAGTGCTCCCAAGGCAGCTAGCCCGCCTAATTCCCCCTCCCCTTAAATGAGGTTAATGGAGAGAGCGCTCCTTTAACCTCATTTAGTTGCTTGCGTGTCGCTTCAGCGTGCAGCGTGCAGCAACACACGAGTAGACTCCTGGGCTCAGGGGTCAAGCACGCGGGGCATCCTGGAACTTCCGGGGGCTGTGTGGCCCCTGATCACCGCAGCCCCCACCAACTCCATGACAGAGCCAGCCGTTGTTTGGGTGGCCGATCCGGCTGCCCAGGGCTGCCTTTTGATCGACTGTGGGGAGAGCGGGCTAAGCTTGCTCACCCTGCAAACCTGGAAGAAGTTCTTCTCACTGATCATGAGAAGAGATTCTTAATGTAGTTTCCCTCTTGGTAATCCACAGACCTCTCACCACAAGGTGGCTTTTGGATGGTCACCATGGACTTTTACACACAGCAGGTTTTACAGCAAGTTTACAGGATGGCTTTACTGTGAAATCGGAGTCGTCCCCCCAAATAGTGTAAATAGTGGATTTTTTTACCCTGGATATAAATCAGGCTACACTCTAACACACAGTGAAAACCCCGAATTGTGTATGAACTGCTCCCTGATAACTTTCAGGGACTTCGGGGTAAATCGAGCTGATATGTGAATGCACCCCCTACATTCCAGATGAGATGCAAATTAAAGGGCTTCAAAAGCCCCGTGTGAAAAGCTTCCATGCAGAGAAGACCAAATAGAACCCATTCCTTTGAGTGAGTCTGTTCCCTTCTAGCCCATCTACATTTGTCAAAGCTCACACATCAGGCTTGCCAGGTGCATGGTGAACTCATTCACAAATTCCAGAGCTGTAGCTGTTTTAGTCTGTTTTAGCAAAAACTAATCTTTTGGCATCTTCAACTATTCTTAAACTTAATCTTAAAATATTCATTGTAGCATTCCACAAAAGCTTAATCCACAGTAAATTTGGTTGCCCATGAAACTGTATACCATAACAAACCTATTATTCAAGGTGCCACAAGACTCTTTGTAAATTCACACATACAAGGTAGTAGAAAGTAATCTAATAATAGGAAAGTAGTTGTGTATATAAGAGCTACATCTATGTGAATTGTATGTCACAGATTGTTAAAGTCACCAGTGATTACTAAATCCAAAACATTGTGGAACCAAAAGGCCCTTTGCCACGTACATACAACAGACCCTCTCTCTGCCACATGTCTTCACACATAGATATGGAAACAGACTATTAACATACAGAGCCCCATTCCTCCTACACACACTATCAGGACTCTTTCACCTACAGACCTATCTTAATAACAAGGTGCTTAAAGGTAAAAGATAAAGTGTGCCGTCAAGTTGATTTCTACTCCTGATGCCCACAGAGCCCTGTGGTTTTCTTTGGTAGAATACAGGTGAGGTTTACTACCATTGCCTCCTCCCGCGCAGCATGAGATTGTGCCTTTCAGCATCTTCCTATGTCACTGCTGCCTGATATACCAGTGGGGATTTGAACTGGCAACTTTCTGCTTGTTGGTCAAGCATTTTCCTGCTGCACCATTAGGTAGCTAACAAGGTGCGTAGGCTGCTTTAAAACAAATCTTCCTGTTTGCTGGACCAAACATGTGCTGTTTGCCTTTCAACATGGTAGGGAGAAGGGAAGGGGAAGAGGAGACTGACATGTTTGCAGAGATGTGAAGCACACTTCCTACCATGCATTAGCTAAAAAGGAACCTATCTGTGTGGCAAGGTTTTTTCTTTCTTAGGAGACTCTGGTGGAACATGTTTGGGACTTTCCTCTTCCCTTATTCCAGCTGACATAAAAGGTAACAGGAGATGTATGCTTCTTCCAGCAGCTTGAGATAACATTTAGAACATATATCATACAAGTACACTAATCAGAAAACCAGGTTCATTTAAAGTGTACACACAATCATAATGCAGGTTTGCTGTTATTCAGTGTGTGGCATAGAGAAAATGCCATTGCAGGATTACACATTACAGGTGACTTTTCAGTAACCATATTGTTAAACTGATAGATCAGTTTAATAATGCTAATTATGTCTTCTAGTTTGTATGTGACTGCATTTTCTGGTCCTGTTTCAGATTCTGTTTGAGATTTTTTTTAATGTTTTTGTGGATTGGATATCACTTCAAGTGTTGCTCAGCAGAAAATGTGGTTTATGCATTTAAAAAGTATATAAACTTCCAGCCTGCACACGGTAGACACTGCAGTAAATAAAGAGATGAGAACCAAGTGTTGGGCTGAAAACAGCCATAACTTCATTAACTCTTTAACTGGATTTGCAGCAAATACCTCTACCCCAGTGTTCCTTCTAAACAGGGATCCCCAGATGTTGTTGACTACAACTCCCATTATCCCCAATCAAAGGCTACTGCAACTGAGGATGCTAGGAGTTATAGTCAACAACATCTGGGAATCTCTGTTAGAGAGAACAGTGCTCTGGCCTAACATAACTTGCAGTGCAAGTGTCATTATGTAGTGCAGGGGTTCTCAACCTGTGGTACTCCAGATGCTGCTGAACTACAACTCCCATCATCCCCAGCCACAATAAATTGTAGCTGGGAATGATGGGAGCTGAAGTTCAGCAACATTTGGTGTACCACAGGTTGGGAATCCCTGGTGCAATGGATAATGGGAAAAGAGTCCGTTCTACTGCCTCCATCTCTGGGCAAGCTCCACCTGGTTCTGGAACCAGATAATGGAACCAGTTAATGGCAGCTCCTGCTTCTTCATTGCCTGGCACGTGAATGATGAGTTGAAGGAGGTCATGCTGGGTCAACCCGCCCCAGGCCAGCTAACTCCAGGTGGGTGAGTCAGATATGCCCCCAAGGGTGGCTTGTCCCATAACCTCTAAAAGGTTGTTCTGAGCTTCTCAGTCTTCACCCTTTGTTTGATGCCTCAGGACACTGATCAAAATGTCTCTAGCTGATCCCATTAAGCACTGTCCCTGCCAGCTGGGACCAAAAAATGTGGGGAGCGGCTATCTAAAGATACACAGTATCTTAGCCAGGTGGTACAGAATAGCTGGGTGGAGGAGGGGGACCTTGTCCCAAGACCAATGCAAGTTAGCAGGGGAAACATCCTATTTGGCCCAGATAAATAACCAGGTAATCCTGCAGGAGGGTAGACGCATGGGTGCTCTGCTGTTCTAAACTGAAATATGAGCAGGAAGGTGGGCTAACCTGCTTATATGCTGGCCCAGTGCTGCCTCCAAGGCAAGAAACTTGACTGGTCATTTGGGCAGTCCCTCCACTGGGGCAGTCCCTCCCCCACCTACCTGCAAAACTACTCTCCCAGCCAGCTGCTGTGTGTGTCTGGGGGAAGAGATGTATCTGTCAGGCAGTATAAAATTATGATGAATGAATAAATAAAATAAATAATATACTGCTCGATGCAGTCTTATTGAATGGAAGCTCACCTTCTGGAGAAGAGGGGAAAGAGGGGTCCTTGATCCAGCCCCCTCCAAAAAAGAAAAAAAAAATCCAAGTAATTAATAGTGTCAAAACTGAACCTGTCAGGTGGGTAGGCAGTCCAGGGCTGCATATGACATACAACATAAAAGATTGTTAAACAGTAACATCAAATGGACCACAGGAACCTGTATTTCCAGGATGCACTTCCAGGAGGGTATTTCCAGGACCGTCAGGAGTGGATGACATGACAGTAAAGGAGAAAGAAAACTAGGGTGGGGTTCTGTGTTCCCTGTAACAGGGGTTCCCAGATGTTGTTGACTACAACTCCCAGCATTCCCAGCTGCAATAGCCTTTGGCTGAGGATTATGGGGTTATGTTGTTGTAGTCAACATCTGGGAATTCCTGTTACAGAGAACACCGTTGGGGTTACTTCTGACTCATCTTTAGAGATAAGATGACTGCTGAATTTTTTTAAAAAAATGTCTCTAATGTCCCCTAACTGGAGATTTAGAGCCACTAAACTTACGTCTTATTCTCATGGGTGATTTCTGCATTACACGTTGCAATAGTTTTGCAACACGTTTGCTAAGTGCCCTTCGTATTGCCCGTGTTTTGACATCGCAGTTGCTGCGCTGTCAGCAGGGTGCCGTCCATATTTCCAATGCCTTGTTTTGGGTTTTATTGATGTGTTGTAGCCCTATAATGTTGTATATGTATTGCAGGAAAGTACCTGTATTTTTCCATTGTATGAGGCTTGCTCTGTTGTTTATGCATTACAGTGTGGCATGGTGTGGACGGTTCAAATGGCAGTGCAACAATTTGTTGATTTTTACAGACCCTTTCTGTCCAGTTCATGAAATAATTTTTCCATCCCATTCATGAAAGGATTTTTTTTAGAGGTCCACCTGGGTTTTTGTGCAGAGGTGCAACCCAATTCTCATCTGCTTTTGATTTCAATCGCATTTGCTTCTGTTTTTCATCAGAGTTTTTCTGGACACGTTCATGTTTCCTCCTTTTGTGTGTGCTGTGGATTGGGTGGCTCATTTGACAAACCCCTGTAGCCTGGGGTTTGTTTGTTTGTATGTTTTTCTGGATCACTTGTGCAAGGGTGCAACGCTGCAACTTAATTATCATTTTGGAATGGCGCTTTCCCTGCTACTGCTTTTTGTTTTTCATCAGACTTATTTTTAAGACATGTTCATGTTCCCTTGAGAAAACATGTTTCCTCCTATGGGAAGCGGCCTTATACAGAGTCAGACCATTGGTCCATCTGTCATCATGCCCCACATGTTCCCAGTGCTCTTGCTAGCGCAAAGCACAGCAGATAGAGCTGCAACCCTGGTTGTGACTTTGTGCAAAGACAGAGAATTTCTTTTTTTAAGTTTGTTGCATCAGCGACAGGCCTATTGGCCGGAAATGGAGGAGGGGGGGGGGAGTGAATGCGATTCAGGAAGAATATGGACACCCCCACCTGGAAAACCTGCTGCAGTGGTAGACAATATGAATGGCCAAAACCCTGTCACAACTGAAAAACACATCGAGAAATGCTGTACTCGCGGTTTCAAGCCTCTGCTTCATAGCATCACACTTTGCAACACTTTAACCAGCACAAATCTTGTAATCCAGAAAACGCCCTGATCACAGTGATTTCTGGTAAGTGTTAAATCCCAGATTGCCACATCACATGTGCTCTCAGTTAAATGTCTGTTGGTGCACTGCCAAATGGGGATCAGGAGGTTCTTTGAAGCCCACACAACAGGGAATGCATGTGGTTTGGTGATCTAGGATTCTCATGATGGAGGAAAATTGGCCTAAAGAAGCCCAGCCCGTTTTCCCCCATTGTGAGACCCAGTGGGCTCACGGGTGAGCCCAGTGGTTCTCTGGCAGCTAGCCTGCCAAAGTAGCCCTCCCCTTAGCCCAGGTTAGCAGAGCAAGCACTCTGCTAACCTGCATTTTCTGATCGTGTGCCACCACGGCGCGGCTTCATGCCATGGTGGCACACGAGGAGACCCCTGCTGGGAGGCTGCAAGCAGCCTCCCAGGCTCGGAGGTCTCTCCAGGATCCTGGAACTTCCAGGGGCCGTGCATCCCCCGATCCCCGCAGCCCCTGCCGTCTCCGTGATGGAACTGGCAGTCATGTGGGCAGCCAATCCGGCTGCCCAGGACTGCCGTTTGATCATCTGCAGGGAGAGCGGGCTAAGTCCGCTCTCCCTGCAGAACCCCCTCCAGTGCTTCACACCGATCGTGTGAAGTGCCTCAATGTTAACTGGGGATCACTCTGATTGTGAGAAGAAGCCCATAGTCTTCACATTAGCATTATGCAGTCTATCTCCCTTTACTAAGAAAATTATGAACATTATAAGATTCTTCATTCATAACGTTAGTTAGATGAAAACCGGATATTCCAGCACTGTGTATGCTCCCGTGGAATATATTTCAGTGATCTGCACTTGGCAATGCACCAAAACAACATGAAGTCAAGTTCCATAATCTTAGATATAATCTTGGCTTGTCAATGTTGGCTTCATGTTGGTTTGGCACACTGCCAAGAAACGTACACCAAAAAATCCAGGGTTCACATGACATGCACTGTTAGACTCTCCAGTTTTAATCAAACTGATGTTAGAGTCATTGTGTGAATCTGCCTTGTGATTCAATTGATTTCAGTACATTTTAAGATGTACATAGATTTCCACCAAGTATTGTTTTGATTAATATAACTGAATGAAAACATATCCATATATATTTAACTAAAAGCCTATTTTATATGGCAGCAGTTGTTAACATATGTTTAAGAATGAATGTTTCCATCTTTTTAAAGTGGTTGAGGTTAATAACAATGGCTGCTTCATTCAGCTGCTATAGTCCCCAAATGTTTGGAATATATTTTCTACAGTAAAAGAAAACCGCACTTGCCAGCAAATCATTTACTCTGACAAAACAATAGTATAATCTTCAAGGAGAAAACATCAGCTGAGCATTCAAAGTATGCTTGCTTTGAAAGAAAATCCACAATGGCCAATTTAATCCCAGACAAGGACAAATTCATCTGGTTAAGGGGTGTAGACTTGCCTAATAGTACTTTCAAGTCCTGGTATCTTTGCAAACAATAAAGGTGCTTACTATGACACATATTTAAAACCTCCACTCACTATCAGGGGAGAGCATACACTGCATACTTGTCAAGGGTATATCTTCCTTAACTTCAGGTTTGTTTGTTATATCTTACTTGTACTTCATGAAACTCTGGAGAGCACCAAGATAGTTTTCCAAACACTCTTCAGGCCCATGGCGTGCCTGCTAGCAATGTAACGGATGGGGAACCATATTATTTGGTCAGGGGACATTTCTTTCTTTATATATCTATCTGTTGTAGCCTGGTCCCGAACATTCTATGTTTGTCATACTGTGGTGTACAAGAGTATGCTAGAGAAACAAAGGTCAAAGAACTAATTGTCAGAAAGGAAGGAAGGGAGGCGATGCAGTAGAGACACAATTCCTCATTTCCCCCTTTCTTCATGCACGTTATTGAACTGGAAGAGGTGTCACCTGAATGGAGAAGAGTACCCTTCCTTTTCCCTGTGCTGCAAAAGAACAGAAAGTATTGCTCTAACAGAATGTCCAGCAACCCAGTTGGTTGTGCTTCTGTTCCCTCAAAGGCAATTTTCAGATTGTTCTCATAAGGGGCTTAAACAAATCCATGGAGGACAAATCTATCAATGGTTATTAGTCTTGGTGGCTACAGGCTACCTTCAGGCTCAGAGGCAGGATGCCTCTGAATACCAATTGTAGGAGAGCAACAGCAGGAGACAGGGCATTTCTTCATCTCCTGCTTGTAGGCTTCTCAGAGGCATCTGGTAGGTTACTGTGGGAAACAGGATGCTGGACTTGATGGGCCTTAGGCCTGATCCAGCAAGGCTCTTCTTATGCTCTTTTTACAAGAGTCATTGGAGAAAGAAAAGAGAGAGATCAGGAGATGGAAGTGATAAAAAATATTGCAGAGAGCAATGAGGTGAGAAGGAGGATGGAGGGCTACATATAGCAAGGGGAAGAGTAGGAGGGCAGGAGATAGAAAGGGATAGAGGATGGACAGAAGCAAGTGGAATGTAAGGAAACCCCCCCCTCCCCACTTCTTCCCCTTCTTTCCAAAATCATCTCCTATCTGCCCATGAAAATACATGGGCAATTATCTACATTTAAAATAAAACAATAGTCCATTCAAATGAAATAATTGTCTGATATGAAATGTTCTTTAACCATGTAGTCCTTTGGATGAACTACACAGGAATGAAGCTGCACTCCCACAAAGACATTTTGCACCCATATAGCACCAGAAAGAGAAAAAGTGATGGGGCATGAAAGAACTTCATGTTGACTTCATGCCTGCCATGTGGATTGTCCACAGTGGTCCCATTAATACTTTTAGTTGCAATTCAAATGGGAGAGAGGCCAAGGCACAATGGGTACATAGTGTGAACTTCACACACAGGCATACATATCACAAGGAAGTGCAGGTACATCACTACTTTCATGAAACTTCTACCACTTCGGAATTGCAAAAGTCATTGTGAATTCTGAAAAAAATGCTGAATCAATCTCAAGCTCCTTCTTTCATATATGTAATAATATTTGTTACAAAACATAGGTGGAACAGTTGACTGCTGCTAAATATTGTCCGCTAGTAACTTTCACTCATCTTTCTATTGACTAAACTCTCTATAGAATCTCTGGTTAATTTGTCTTGAAAATTTTATATTGATTTTTGTATATGTGACAAAAAGAGTGCAATCTTACGATCTATCGAGTGCTATTATCCTGATAGGCTTATGCTCTGAGGGAGCTAATGTCTCATGCAAAGAGTAAATAAACAATATAATTTCTTAATCATAAGAACTATCATCTGAATAAAATGCTTCAAAGTTGATATCTTCATCCAGGCCCTTATCCATCCTTAATTTCAGTGGAGAAGGAATTGTAGGTCTTTATATTATATAAATATTTTAAGAACATAAGAACAGCCCTGCTAGATAAGGCCTATCTAGTCCAGCATCCTGTCTCACACAGTGGCCCATCAGATGCCTCTGGGAAGCCCATGAGCAAGAGGTAAGGGTATGCCCTCTCTCCTGCTGTTGCTTCCCTGCAACTGGTATTCTGGGGCATCTTGCCTCTGAGGCTGGAGGTGGCCTATAGCCACCAGAATAGTAGCCATTGATAGACCTGTCTTCCATGAAGTTGTTTAAACCTCTTTTAAAGCCATCAAATCTAGTGGCCATCACCGTATCCTGTGGCAGAGAATTCCATAGATTAATTATGCACTGTGTGAAAAAGTACTTCCTCTTGTCAGTCCTGAATTTCCCAACCTTCAGCTTCATGGGGTAACCCCTGGTTCTAGTGTTGTGAGAGAGGGAGAACAAAATTTCTCTGTCCACTCTCTCCACTCCATGCATAATTTCATATACCTTGATAATTTCTCCCCATAGTTAAATTTGTATTTGTTATAAAAGAGTGACAGGGCAGTTGGGCCATTTAATTTCATCTAGCTGAGCTCCAAAATATTTAAGTATTCCTTCCCAAAAGTAAAAATGAGAAATTATGTCTCTGAAAAAATGGGGGGGGGGATTCTTTGGAATTGACCTACAAAGCTGCCTTACACCAAGTCAGATCATTGGTCAATTTAGTGGTCCAAGTCAGATCACTGGTCCAAATCAATGTATTGTCTGCATCGATTACAGTGGCTTTCCAAGGTTTCATTGCAGACAACATAAGGGTCCTTCCCAGCCCTCTCTGGAGATCCCAGGGATGGAAATTGAGACCTTCGGCAAGCAATGAATGTGCTTTACCATAGAGCCAGGGGCATAACTATAATAGGGCAAGGGCAGACAGTTGTCTGGGGGCCCACTGCCTTGGGGGGGGCCCCCGAGGAAAGTCCCATGACTGACTCCCCCAGCCGTGCATCCACCCGGGCTTCCTTCAGTTGTATTCATCCTCCGAAATTGATGTGGGTGTTAAGACATGGAGCTACCGGAATAGCATGTCTTTCTCTAGTGCCATTAAATGACTTGCATCATCCACAATTTACAAAACCTTTTAAAAAATAATTTAGAATGACGTTTTATTGTGGCACATAGGAGATATATATATATATATATATATATATATATATATATATATATATATATATGCTTTTTGTTACCACAATTCAGCCTCATTTAAGATTTCTTTACTTAATGAGCTGAACTTCAGTGGGGGGGGGCATTTTAAAATCTTGTCTCTGGGCCCACTACAACCTTGCTATGCCCCCTGCATAGAGCTACAGCCATTTTAGTTATATGACCCCTTCTAAAAAAGAGTGACAAATATGTTCTCCTTTTCATTGCAATTAATTCATTGATTTTTAGTAAGCAAGAATTGCTTCATTATAAAAATATATAGTTATCAACACCACAAACTGGTTAGAATTTTAGAAAATAATAAAAACTCAATGCTGGAAGTCCATTTTTGGCTTGCACAGAGAATGCCAAACCCTGATGAATCAGGAAGGCAACTCTACTTATTTCCTTTTCTGTACTGGCTGCCCACTAGATGAGAATGTTTTGACCACATATCACTATTTTATGGGGCTGTGGTCAGAGTTGTTTCCCTGTTATTCTACTGGTTGCAGCTTGACTGTTCTAGCCTTTTCATTCATTACTCATACTCTCATAATCTGAAACTGAGAGGAGCTTCAAAAGCAGTTTGTGGTAGGGCATGAGGATCTGTTCTTCAAGGGTGGGGGCATCACAAGTCTTATTAAGTCTGCTTAAATTGCTCTGACTCCCCAGTTATGAAAAACTACTAAGGAAATTTCTCCAGCCCGATGAGGGTGGTTTGGGATGAATAGGCAGCTGCAGCCCACCAGGGGTGCAGATCCCCTCCTAAGCATTTGAGGAGTCCCCCCCCTCATTTTATATAACCCCCCATCACCAAACCTAATAATCCATATATTGTCCCCAAAAGCGTATTTCCTTCACCCCTCAAAAAACGTGAGGAGGTGCTCCCCAGTCTTTTCCTCTGTTACGCCCTTACTCCTCACAGCTTGGACCTCGCCCTTTCCTTCGCCTTCCTCCTTCATTCCCAGCCCTGCTAAGCAAACTCCTAAGTGGAAGTCGGGAGTGTAGGAAACATATAGCCCACTTCATTCATTCCCCGTCCTAAACTTAGGTCCCATGGACGGCGAGGGGTGGGTTGGAGTCGGTGGCACATTGCCTGCCCCCAGATCAGTTCCCAACACTGTTTCTCTCTCACAGCAGATGCTTTGTGTGTAAAGTAGAAGGGGAACCCCCTCCCCCGCCCCCGCCGGGAGTCCAGGATTTGCATGTGCTGGAACTGATGAGTTTAATTATTGACAATGAAGCTGGGGAGTTGGAAAATACCCGCCGAGGAGCAATGAGTAATGAGCAAGACGCTATTATAGCCCCTAAGGCTAGTTTTATATGACTGCCAGCATGTATCTAAATGCATAAAGAATGCCGATGTAGCAATCCCTTCCCAGCCATCTTCTAAAGTTGCACTCACGCCTCTCTTGACCAGTTCTCGTCCTCCCCGGCCTGAAGGCAAGACTCAGGGGCGTGTCTGCCTTTAAAGTCCCTCTTTTATCTAATTTACATTGCCTGATTAGGTTCTAAGGACGATAAGAAGTGATTCTCTATCGCGCTGTTCAAACATCTGTTCTTCTGATCTCGTCGTCATCTGATCCCTTCCACTCAATTTCGTCCTCCCCGCCCACACGCCATTCTCTCCCAAGTTTAGGAAGCCAGACTGAGATCCTTTTGAAGTCAATGGCAAAGCTCCGAAGGGGACATTAAATTGGTTGTCCGCATCCTGCAAAGAGCTCCGGACCCACCATACGCCCTATAGTGCTCTAGCGAGGGTTCGGCTCTCCTCGTCCTTCTCCGTCTGCTCGCACCTGCAGAGAAGGCTGCGGCGGCGGGGTGCGTGTGTGAGAGCGCAGCGGCCGCCAGGGGTCGCACCGCTCACAGCTTTGCAGCTGGAAGAGATGCGAGTGCGGAGAAAGGCGAAGAATTACCTCGTAGTGGGCAGATGACACCCAAACAACTCCCATGATCCATGAAGTATTCTCAATTATTTCGGACGAATTTGGGGGTTTCTTCAAAAGTGGGGTTGAATGTTTTGGGAACTTTCTCATATTGCCACATGCACTAGGTTAGCTATAGCTTTGTTTCTTTTTCCTTCCAGGGAAAAATTAAGACCAGAGAGTAAATAATAGATGAGAAGATGATACACAGGTATTTTCTCTCTCTCTCTCTCGCTCTCTCTCTCTCTCGCTCTCGCTCTCTCTCCTGGCTCACCTATGGATGCACATCCCTTGTTTAGACCTGATTGCGCTGCATTTGATGACCAGCAGCTGAATCTGTAAGTTGACTCCCATGGAGCGTAGCCTTGGGGAAGAATTGCAAATTTGGTGTTGGATCGCTGATGGACTTGAAGGTCACTCCCTGTGCTACTGAGTGATGAACTCTTCTTGTTCTTTCATGGGCTGAAGGGAGCAGGTTTCAGAAACCACGGGCGGGAGCAGGGTTAAGGTTACAGGCCAATTTCCATTTGTTGAACTTCCTATAACAAGGTCCAAGAGGCAACTTGTGTAAATGTGCAAGTTGTGCAAATGCCACTGGGGTCTTTGGATTAGCAGCACCATAATAAGATTTGCTCTAGAAAGTCCCAGAGGCCTTTTATAATTGCTTCTGCAATAAGCACAAAGTAAACTTATGTAGAATTAACAGAGTTTATTAAAAACAACAACTCCATTTTCTCCTTCTGCTTTCCCTCCTTTCCCCTTTCTGACTCCACCTCCCACACTCTCTCTACAGGATCCCCACTTCGACAAACAACAAAACATAAAAGATTACTAGACAGAATACAACACATCTCTCCTGTCAATTCAGTAACAGAATTGAATTAATATAAAATTCATTTCAAAGTCTTGAAGACTTTTAAGTGGTCTCCTGTCATGCACACTTCGCCTAATTCTTGGGTTCTCTGCACAGGAGCTGATAGTGATGTTTTTCTTTTTCTTTCCCCCTTTCTGGTAAAGAGAACTGTCTATCACTTTCATCAGCCTCCTCTGTGAGGTCAAAACTGGAGGGAAGATCAAATTCATCTCCAGTTCCTCTTCGGAGATCAGACTCCCTTCCCTCTTTTCTCATAGTATGCATGCTGGAAATTCTTGAACGGTTCCATGTCTTTCTATCATCCAGTATGACAGAATCTCCTTAGATTTCAATTATTTGTTTTGGTCCAGAATATTGGGAACATCTCTTTCTCACTTTATAAGGCAGCCATATTTGAACAAAGTTCCCCACCTGAAATGTTCTCTGTTTCATACACCATTTATGACCCACATACATTTTTTAATTTGTGTTGCCTCTCCCATACCCACTCACAAATCTCTGCATCCTGAGCATGAGATGGCATGTAAAGTCCTACCAGTTGTTGCCATTGGGTAAGTTTGGTGATAGCTTTGTGTCCTCTCAGTAGTTCAAAAGGTGATTTCCTTATAGTAGAATGAGGAGTTGTTCGATAAACAAGTTTCACAAATTGCTTCTTTCCAGGGTTGTTGTTGCATAGTAGCCAGCTGTAAACATTCTTTCACTAATCTGTTTATTCTTTCCACTAAGCCATTCCCCTGAGGATGGTACATGGAAATAGTCTTGTGTTTTATCCCATGGTTATTCAAATATTGCTCCATTTCAAATGAGGTAAGCTATGTACCATTGTCAGTCACTAGTTCCCTAGGAAGACCTTCTCTCACACAAACTGCAGCCATTAACTGGATCGGCTTGTTTGTAGTAATGTTGTCAGCAAATTAAACTTCTGGCCACTTGGAATAGTAACCCACCATTACTATAACAAATCTTTGTTTTGTGGGTTGGTTATCAAAAGGCCCCATTATATCCAGAGCAAGTTTTTCCCAAGAACCACTAGGATACTCTACTGGAGTCAAGGGGGTGTTAAAAGTCTTCCGTGGTTTGTCACTTAAAGCACAAGCCATATAAGCCTGATTACATTTTCAATGTGTTTGTCCATACTTGGCCATCAAAAACATTCTCTGATTCACCTTTTAGATGAGCTCATGCCCAGGTGACCTTCGTGGGCTATTTGACTACTTTTGCTTGTAAGAAGGGTGGCACCACCAAATGATCAGTCCTCCGCACCAGCTCACTGAGAAGAGACAGCTCACTTGCTATGTGCATGAACGGTTGATGATGTTTTTTGTATGACCATCCGTTAGTTATATAAGGAAATGAATGGAAAGTAGCCCTCAGTGCTTTCATAAGTGCTTAACACTTATGAAAGCACTTAGGGCCACTTTCCATTCAGCAGATGTGATCACCCCCTGAGTGGATGAACCTATTTATGCAATTACTACTCCTTCATCCTCATCTTCTGGGATCGCCTCTTGGCCTAGAAGTGGAAGGCGAGATAAATAATCTGCAGTTGTATTCTGAAGACCTGGAAGGTATTCCACCTGAAAACCCCTGCTAACTGGGCAAAGAGGCACCTTTTAACATGGTGAGTCTCTTTATTGAGCAGGGGCGGGGAGTAACTGGCCCTGTCCACCCCCAGCACAGTACCTCCAGTGACTGTTGCTGGTGTCTATCTTACATTTCTTTTTAGATTGTGAGCCCTTTGGGGACAGGGAGCCATCTTATTTATTTATATTTCTCTGTGTAAACTGCCCTGAGCCATTTTTGGAAGGGCGGTATAGGAATCAAATGAATGAATGAATGAAAATCAAAATCCATAAGTCTGGTGATCCATTTGGCTGTTCTTGGGGTTGCTCAACTTGATCCCCGAGCAGTAAATAAAACAGATAGGGGTTTGTGGTTTGACCATAAAGTGAAATTTCTGCCCCACAAGTAAGTCCTGAAGTGCCTCACTACCCAGAAACATGCTAGAACTCCCCCCAACCCCACCCAATGACAAAATACATCTTCTCTGAAGCACTACACACCCTGGAAGCAAAGGCAACTACCCTTCCCCTTTTTGCTGGGTCAAGTTGACATATTCAGAAGCATCAGTGGTTACAATAGTGTGCCTGTTGGTGTCAAAGGAAGTGAGAGCAGGGTTTTCAGCAATGGATTTGATAGTCTGAAAACTAGCCTTGCAGGATGCATCCCAGTTAAATGCTACATTATTTTTAAAAATAAGATGCAGTGGAGCAACTTTTGAGGAAGTTTGTCTAACAAATTTCTCTAGAGGCTGTTCTGACATGCAGCTAACCCACCAAAGAGGCCTACCTGTTAGCTGTTTAAATACTTGCATGTTGGTGCAGCATGGTGCTGACAGAGGAGCAGCCTCCTGGCTAGTGCCAGGGGTGATCCCCCAAATGCACCGCACATTCATGTGGTGCATTATGGGATTTCTGGGGTGGGGGGGCTGGGACAATGTGTCCTGGCCACCAACCCTCCACACTGCCATGGGCAGCCTGTGTCCATCTGGGCGTGCAATCCACATGGACCCAGTGATTGTCTGTGGGGGAGGTAAGTTTCAGTAGCCTTCCTCTCCAATGTTCATGAGAAGGCCCCAGAGTCCTAAAAATGATCAAAGTGCATCCTTGTTGTTTAACTCTGCTGCTTCTCAAATAGCTTTCACCAAGTATGTTTTGGGATGTACACACTCTGAAATACTGTGTTTCCCATGTACATCACTGAGTGTGTGCAAAACCGATGTTTCTCTGCAGAAACATGTCCATGTTGCTGGAGTTTTCTTCTGTCATTTTAGCATCATGCTCCACAATGTTTTTGCCTTGTGTAATCCCAAAGGTAAGTTATCCCATCTGTAGTCCCAAAAATTGCATGTATCATTTTATGAAATACTGAAGCTGCAGAGGCTAATCCAAAGGGTTGTCTTTTGTATTGAAAAAGGCCCTCTGGGGTAATGAAGGCTATATATTTTGAGCAGCAACTTCTAAGCAGAGGAATTTGATGATAAGCTAAAGACAAGTCCCAAGCTGTGAACATGGAGGCCTCTTTCAGAGTAAGCAGTATTTCATTGATATTGGGTAATGGATGACAATCCACTACCATGTTGGAATTCACATCTCTTAAATCTATGCACATTCTAAGTGTACCATTTGATTTCCACACAAGAACAATGGGAGAAACTCATTCTGATGAATCAAAAGGCTCTATTATGTCAGCATGCTGTAGTCTTAAGAGCTCCTCTCTAAGTGGTTGTATTGTACAGGAATTGCATTTGCCTCCATCTGAAGTTTATGTTTGAAATGTATGGCAGTGCCAGGAGTATCAGCAAAAATGTTTGAGAAATCAGCAAACATATCAGCATATGGATACTCCATCATCTGTAATACGGATTTTGTACTATTTGGGTTTAACACTAACTGTAGATTTTTCTGATATTTTCAGCCCAATATTGAGACTCCTTTTTGTGACACATACACGTTCCCTTCTGCAGTACAACCTTTGTAATCCAGGACAGCAGTGAAATATCTATTTGTGGCAATAGGGGGACCTCCATATCCCCATGGGTGGATGTCTGAAGGCTGCAAGTGCAGATCTGATGTAGTGAGGAGTTTTTTGTAAAGTAGACGGGAAATGATGGCATATGGAGAACCAGAATCAGCCAGCATCCACACTTCATGGCCATTGAGTTTAACTTGACAATGTAGAGAATGTGATTCTGTCACACTTAAAATGCTGTCAGGAAGTGGTTCATCTGCCATCCATATCATATCGTAAATCAGTAATGGAGTGGACAGCAGACCAGCAAACTTTAGCAAAGTGTCCTCTTTTTCCCCGCACCTGTTGCAAGTGACCTTCAGTGCACAACAATGAGCAAAACTGGCTTTATGGAGTCTGTGCATTGGTAGAAGTGGTAGCCAGAGGCGTAACTATGGGGGGGGCAGGGGGGGCACGTGCCTCAGGCGCCATCTTTTCTGGTCACGTGGGGGGGCGCCGCCATGACCAAATTTTTAATTTTTTTTTAATTTTTTGTTAATACAAATGTTTCCTGCTCAGTGCAGCAGCGCTGCAGCAGTCAAGGGAGCGCGTCGGTGCCCCCTTCCCCACGAGCGGTCCCTTCCGCGCTGCCTGCGCCCCCCCCCCATTGCTTTGCTGGTGCCTGGCAGCGAGTCAGTGGCCTGGCTTGGTGGTGGCGGCGGGCGCTTGTGAGGAAAAACCTAAGTATAATGTAGTATGTTGGGGGGGCGGTGGGGGGGGGCACCATTTCAGTGCTTGCCCCGGGCGCCGTTTTCCCTAGTTACGCCTCTGGTGGTAGCTCCTCCTTTCTTGTGCTGCCACTTACAGGGTAGTGCCATATGAAAAGATTGGGTTTGAAAGGATTTAGACTGAACAGCCTGGATTTCAGGAAGTTGGATTTGGGGTACCAAAGAGAGCTATTTGTCACAGTGAGGAGCATTTTCCACCTTCCTAGCCATCTCTCTAACTTTATCCAAGATAGGTTTCTGCCCCAATAGCAGTTTTTCGTGCAGTATGGAGCAGTTTGTTTTCATAACAATCTGATTCCTGATCCTTTCATCAGTAAAGCTGGCAAACTCACCGGTTACACTGAAGGCATACAATGCTGTGACATACTGATTGATAGGTTCTCCAGAAAGTTGGAATCTAGAATGGTACTGTATCTTTCAGTAATCATTTTCAAAGTAGGGTTGAAATGATAATCTAAGGCTTGAAGAGCAGCTTTATAAAAATTGGCACCCTCTTCCAAGCTGGCAGAAAAGGGGCAAATGATTATATATACTTTGTCCTTCAGGGTCCTTCAGGGTCCAGGTAGTGAAGCAATATAGTCTTCTGCTTGGCTGGAGTAAAATCAGGGGTCTGTATAGTATAGTAAGGAGGTAATTGCAGAAATAGGACCTCCGTTGTTTCCAGTGATGAGCAGTTTCTCTTGGTGTGGACAAGAAAAAGGATGATGGTGGGATCTGAGCCATGCTTCAGTGGGCATCCAGTGAACAACAGAGTCCAGGATGATAAGGAAAAAGTACCTTCAGGTATTGTGCAGGTCAGGAAGCTGGAGAAACAATCAGCAGCAGCAAGAGTAGAAAACTGTTCAGGAATGTAGGCCGAGTAATGCAATGAAATGAGGTTGCAGAAACATTCAAAAGCTTTGCAGGCTTACGTGCTTGGCTGGTTCAAAATCTCGCCGCCGAATGTATTATTGCTGCTTCCCTTATAAGCACAAAGTAATCTTATTCAGATTTAACTAAGAGTTTATTCAGAAGCAACTCAATTTTCTCCTCCTTTCCCTCCCTGTTCCTTTCTGATTCTACCCTCACACTCTCTCTACAGGATCCCCACTTGGACAAAATTCGCAACAGTAGAACCAGTGGATGGTGAGGTTGGCACTGGGAGAGGGGTGCAGCGAGAGGTCTAGTGGTACCACTGTCACCTGCAAACCGGCATGAGCAGGGGCACCCTGCCCAGCACCCCGCATGGAGGCTGCTGTGGCTCTGGCACTCACCTGGCCTCCTCTGTGCATGCATGGAGGCCAGGTGAGCGCTGGAGCCCTGGCAGCTGCTGAGGGGGATGCTGGGTGGGGTGCTATGGCTCACAGTAGCTTGCAGGTCAGTTTGTGAAGGCACCTCTCCCTGCCCCCACCACTGTAAAAAACATAAAATATTACTAGATAGAACACAGCAGCAAAGCCATTTCCAAAGGGGGGGGGGCCATCCTCTTTCTAGTCACCACAGTGCCAGTTCTGCTTGAAAAGTAAACCACCTATGATTTTGGACTTCTGAAGTGGCTGCTTTGGAAGATGGCAGCTTTCCCTCTGGGAAGGGGCCATGGGAAGCTCAAGCAAGTGCAAATCCTTCAGTTGTGCCGGAACATGGTTCGGCGGTTTGTCCTGTGTTAATTGTCCTGTGTTAATCCCAGCTAACTTGGTGAAGAGGCACCTTTTAACGCGGTGATCCTCCTTATTTAGCAGGGGGAGAATAATTGGCCCTATTGTCTATCTTGTGTGAGGTTTTTGTTTTTGTTTTTAAGATTGTGAGCCCTTTGGGGACAGGGATCCATCTTATCTATTTATTATTTCTCTGTGTAAACCACCCTGAGCCATTTTTGGAAGAGTGGTATAGAAATCGAAATAAATAAATAAATAAATAAATAAATAAGCCCTTTCCCCGTTCGCTTTGCTGGGCAGCGCTGAGGACTCTCGCCAGTGCGAAGGGAGACCCCTGGTCCAGCGCAAAAGCGATCTTTTCAGGGGACCTTCGGTGAATCAAACCTTGTTTCCCCGAAGCCAATCGTACAAAGGCAGCTTTCAAGGGATACGCGTGCCAAGGTGCAGAAAGGAAAGACTGGGTAAAACCTAGGAAATAACCCAGTGTACTCCCTTCTTTTTTAAATTGAATACAGACTGCCGTGTGTTCTGTTTCCCCCTTCGTATCAGGACGGAGCTGTCAAGCCAGAGGGAAATCAACAGCCCTTTTCACAAAGTGCTAAAGGAAGCCCAGAGGGCAGGGGCGGAAATATCCGAGAAGATGAAGGAGGTACGCTTGCGGGACTTTTCTGGGGGAAAGTATCTGGGGAGGGCGTTACAGAGATAGGAAGACTCCTTCTTGCATAGATCGTCACTTTTTAAGGACTGACTACTTACTACTAGGGAATTCGGGGCAGGGGAGACCAAACCTTCACAACGTCACAGAACTCTATTTCTCAATACTGCGCAAACTATCCGGAAGAGATCAGGCCAAACACCCCTCCCCGCACCCCGTTCTTCTTTGCTAATCCCTTTCATCTCCCCCGCCCCCGCACGTGAATCTGGATTCCGAACTCAGCCATGGGCAACCAACCCAATTAAGTCCTTATATGTAGCGGGGTGGGTGAACTGCCTCCTCCTCAGACATCCCAAAGCGCACCGACTTCTGTCGCGCATGTAGTCCCATCAGCCGACTAGAATGCAGGGTTCAAACGGCGCAGACTTGGCCCTGCCAGGATGGAGGAGACCTCCTAGGACACGCATGTAAGCTACTGAACTACTACTTCAAGAAAGAGCAGCGTAACAAATACAGACGGACTTGGAGGCTGCGATCCTAAACACACCTACTGGACTCCCATTGAACTCTGTGGGACTCACTTCGAAATAAACATGCTTAGGATTATTAGGCTACACACACTTCAGGGATTGCCACGGGACTGCTATCTAAATCCCCCTCACTGAAGTCAATGGGACCTAAAAAGGGCTTAACATAGTTGACCCCTGCCCAATATAATGATACCGTCGACAGTGGTCTATAGTTTTCCCTTTTGCATTTTTTCCCCCCTGGTATGCCCTGACTGCCACTTTCTGCCCGACCATGGATTTTTTTTAAATTTTTTTTTAAAGAGGCTGACAGTCTGAATTTCACTTCCAGGAGATGAAAAAAGAGTTGGAGGTGCAAATGCTCGCAGGCAGGCGCCCTTATTCTGAACAGGAATTTTCTAGTTTCTTCAACTAATGTCCTCCCCTTCCTTTCCCCCTTCTCTTTCTTTCTTTTTTTTTTTAAATGTGCGCAGCGTAGAACCTTTCCAGTCAAAGATAAGGGCTGCTGGCAGTGGTTGCCCCGCGCACTTCAGACTTCAGGGGGAGGCGGACCGCGCTCGAAGCGCCCAGGGGCGCAGATGAGGAGCCGGCTGTTCGCTGCCTAGAATTCAGCTCCGCATCCAGCGCCAGCCCAGCTGCGTGCGGGAGAAAGACGGTTTACAAAACAACCCTGTGAGAGTCTCCATGATCACCGGGTGTGGGGTACTGCTTTGCTTTCTGGCATCCTGAATCGTGGGTTGTAAAACATCGCGCCAATAACTGAAAACAGATCATTTAAGTTTCACCTTTAGTTACTCTAATTTGGCCTGAATAAGTGATGCATTTCTAGCCCTTGGTAGAGGGAGGAGGACACCGATTCCCCTTAATCTTTCTTTCATGCTCTATGTAGGCTGTTGTTATATCGTGAAAGGTGCGCAGCGCCATTCTGTGAACGTTACTCGAAAGTATCATTGAGTTCTCCGATCCTATACACACTTACTTGGGAGCACGCCTGGCAGGGCACTACTGAGCACAGTAGGACCTCTGAGTAAATATGCTTAGGCGTGCTCTGTTAGTTCTGAGCAAAATGTTTAGGATCGCGGTGCGTAGCCAGCAACAGCGCGATCCTATACAGCTTTGCTCCGAAGTAAACTCCACTGAGTTCAATTAGACTTACTCCTTAGTTAAGTGCGCTTAAGATTACAGCCTAAAAGGGCATCACACTATTACACTCAGTGGGGGCTCAAACAGTCCCATTTAACTCAGTGGGGTTTACTTCGGACATTTCCGAAGTAAACATTTCTGCTGCCTGCCTGCCGCGAGGCTAGCCCTCTCCAGACCTGCGGCATCCAAGCATACCGGGAGAAACCCCAGAGATGACTTCAAGCCCTGTTTCAGAGAGATTCCGTAGGAAAAACTCGCACTTACTTCTTCCCTGCCGTCGGACTCTGGAAGGGTGCCGGCTGCCAATGTATTCCATCAAGTTCAAAGTGATAAAGAACCAAGAAACCAGTCGCAATTGCATAGTAACCCTGTAAAAGTTCACGTCTCTTGTCCTTGGGGGGGAGGGAGAGGGAGAGGGGAGAGGGGGAAGGAAGAGCAGCAGAAATACCTGCCTCTGAGACTGGCTCCCGGTCCTTCTCCTTTTAGATACAGATAGACAGAGACACACAAAGTATTTATGATGAGGAGGAGGAGGATGGTGAATTATTGCACTTTCCAACTGGCCCAACGCTTGCCTGCAGGGAGTCTCATCCGAAGGGTGGCAAGGAATGGCAGGAGCCCTGGAGCAGGAGCGACGGGCCTCGTCGTTGCCAGGGCAGGTAGCATGTTGCAGCGGTTGCGGGAGAGCGCAGTGGCCAGGGTGGGAGGAGGGTCTGAGTGAGAGCGGCGGCGCGGGTTGGGGGGCTCTCACACGCTCGGCTCCAGCGAAAGGTCGGCGGCCTCCCGCCGGGACTCCATGGGCAGGTGTGACTTCCTCGCTGCGGCGCTCACGTCTGTCGAAGGATGCCTGAGGGGAACCCCATAGGGCGCGAGAAGGCGCAAGGAACCTCGGTGGTGGTGGTGCAGGCAAACCAGGGGGCTCCGCCGCCCCGTCTTCACGGCGACCCTGGCTGGGGGTTGCCGCCGCCTCAAGACGCCTCTAGCCCAGCAGCAGCAGCAGCATCTCTGGCGGGAAAGGCGCCGTGGGCAGGAGCGCCGCCGCGAGCCTTGCCCACGCGGCCAGGCTTGCGCCTCAGACAACTCTCAGGAGGGCAGCTCCGCGCTGAAGGGAGGCTGGCCCGTTAGAACAGCTGCCGGGTTCCTGTGGCACTGAAGTCGGCGGCGGTGGGAGCAGCAGCAGCAGCAGCAGCACCAGCAGCAGCTCCTTCAGCGCTGAAGACTCCGGCTGACGCTCAACTTGGAGGGGAACCGACTGAGCAGCCGCTCTGGAATACTGGTGGGCTCTGCCTGAGCGAACGAGCGAGCGCTTCCCCTTTTCTCCTCCTCCTCCCTCTCGCCGGCAATCCAGTGGTATTTTGGAAGCTCGCATGAAGTGTGGAAAGCAAACTCCAATAGGACGTGCGGCAGCCTGGGCGAGGAACTTCCAGTCGCCAGTTGGTTGGCGGGAGGCTCTGGCTCGCTTTGCAGAGGGAGGGACGCTGCGCGGGGAGGGGAGAGAAGGGATGCGCGCGCGCCCCCACGGGCATCGCGGGGAGGATTCCACTGCGCTGCTCGTCCCCCTGTCAGGAGTGTTGCCATTCACGCGACCCTCCCAAAGGCACTGAAGCTGGTTAGGGGGAATTCCCTGAGGGGGCCTCCTCCACACAGCTCAAGAAGTCACACTTTCACCTCTGTCATTACTCACATAGAGGAACGGTCCTTTATTAGGACCAAGATAATGAAGCAGCGAGCAAGCTTTTGAGTTTCACAGAACTCTTTCTCGGATTTTGTCTAAGAACAAAAAGATTCAGAGGGTGAGAGAAATACCTTGATGCAGGGCGCTCTCTCTCACTCTCTCTTTCACACACACCCCACACAAACACACACTTTTAACATGCAGGTAACCAAAAGAGGAACAGTGTCGTAATATAAAGACCAATTAGCAGTGAGCTAGCTCTCGAGTTTCATAGAACACCTCCTGAACAATGATGCTTTGGGTGGCAGGCAGATGAAGGAGAAAGAAAGGATAAACAAAAATGTTGAAGCAGGGCATGGTGGAAGCCCAATCTGAAATATTTTACAGTTTTAAATCTCAGGGAAGACACCTGAGGAACATAGGAACATAGGAAGCTGCCTTATACTAAGTCAGACCATTGGTCCGTCTAGCTAAGTATTATCTACCCAGACTGGCAGTGGCTTCTCCAAGATGCTCTCTCAGCCCTATCTTGGAGCTGCTGCCAGGGAGGGAACTTGGAACCTTCTGCTCTTCCCAGAGCGGCTCCATTCCCTAAGGGGAATATCTTACAGTGCTCAGAAATCAAGTCTCTCATTCATATGTAACCAGCTAAGGGGACAAGTCATGCTTGCTATCACAAGATCAGCTCTCCTCTTGCACCAAAGTATGCTGTGGTAAAAAGAAGCAATGGACTCCTTTTGAAAATATAAAGGTCATGAGTTCCTCAAATTTGTCTTGAACAGTAACTGAACCTTGCTAGTCACTTGTAAGGGAAAGAGGAGAAGAACATATAAATGTGGTCATCTTTGGAGAACTATAGTGCTAGATAAAGATGGAATAACTGCTGGCTTCTCCATTTTATAAGGGAGTGACTATTGCTTCCTTGTCCCACTATGCTTTGATGCAACCTGAGATCTCTTGCACTGGACACAAACTTACTAATTATTCTGAATGACCTTCTTCAGTCTCAACATATGGGGCTTCCACTATGCCCTGCACCGCATCTTTTGGTTCACAACTTAAAACACACACACACACACCAAAAACATTTAGGGGTGGGCATGGGACCACTAAGGGCAGTTCAGTTCAAGTTCAAACTGAACTTGAACCGAACCGCCAAGTTTGTGAGCCACTTTGCTCAAACTGGTGGTGGTCCAGTCCAAGTGGTTGAACTGGGTTGAACCAGGTCAAACCAGTTCGACCCATTTTAGATGTTTATAAAGGGGAATTCAGTAAGGAGTCCCCTTTACAAGCATGGTTTTTTTTAAAAAATGAGTGGGGGAAGGTGGGAGGTTACCTTCTGTGCTGCAGCGGTGGTGCACCTCTGTGGCAGTGGCCAGCTGGCGGCGGCACCCTTAGGCCCCACCAGTGCTCCCCCCACTTCAGCCCAGGCCAGTGGAGGCCTGGTTTGGGCCTCTGCACAAGCATGGAGGCCCAAACCGAGCCCCTGCCAGCCCAGGCTAATGTGGAGGAGTGCCAGCAGGGCCTAGGGGAGCAGCCGCTGGCCCGCCAATGCAAAGGAACTGTGTGCTGCGGCAGCATGTAAGGTAACCTCCTGCCTACCCCCACCTGCCCTTTTCCAACCCCAGCGCTCAATGCTTGTAAAAGGGAGTCATTACTGGATTCCCCTTTCCAAGCATCCAAACCGGTCAAACTGGGGCTAGTTGAGCTCGAACTTGGACAGCCCCCCCCCTTTTGAGGGCTGGTCTGGTTCGAGCTTAAACTGGTTGAAATGGGCTTGTTCGACTTGGTTCAAGCTTGAACCAGTTCGCACACTCCTAAAAACATTATGCTTAGAGATAGCTTGATTACACTTGAAAGGTAGCTCTTTGTGATGCGATTCTGAATGGACTAACTCCATCTTTTTATGCATCTCTCTCTCTCTCTCTCTCTCTCTCTCTCTCTCTCTCTCTTTCACTCACTCACACACACACACACACACACACACACAACACATTTTGCTTCCACATGATAGGCTGTTGAAAAAGAAAAACGTTCCCTTTACACAGAAAACTAGTATGAAATTCATGCTAGCTTTCTGTATATAGAGATATTCAGATAATTTAAACAATTTTTTGTTTTTTTAAAATGCTGCAAATTAACAGCATCTCCCAAGAAGCCTTCAATAAAGATGATGAATTGAACCATGATACTAACCCTAACCCTAACCAGTGCCCCTGCATTGCTAACTGGGCAAAGAGGCACATTTTAAAAGTGGTGATTCTCTTTCTTTAGCGGGGGAGAGCAATTGGCCCTATCCCTCTCTGGTGGATGTTGCTGGTATCTACAGGGAGCCTTCTTTCTTTCTTTCTTTCTTTCTCTCTCTCTCTCTCTCTCTCTCCCCTCCCTCCCTCCCTCCCTCCCTTATCTATATAAACTGCTTTGGACACTTTTGTTGAAAAGCAGTATATAAATATTTGTTGCTGTTGAAATCATATGGGCAGCTGGCAGCTTGTGGCCATAATCCAGCAAAGGTTAATTATGACATGCAGCCTGCTCCTATGCATATTTTCCTGAAAGTAAGTCCCAGAGGTAAGCAAGCATAGGATTACATCCTAAAGCCTTTTAAAAGCAACAGATGAGGTTGCCATTCATCTGTCCTTTTTATTTCAGTGAAATCTAGGCACAAATAACTTTTGTAAGGTTATTTCTGCTTTCAGTAAACTTTGTTTAGCAATAAGGATTTTAATTGCCCTCCAGCCTTGTCACATGGGGGTACTTCATCTAATTGATTTCATTTTCAAGAATACCTAACCAAAGATCATTGTGTTTGTTTTCAAATTTAATATCCATAGGTTGCTTTATACTTTTCCTTACAAAAATTACCAGCAATTCCCGGTCCCTTCATGTTGCCTCATATGTACATGCAATTTTCTTCCAGATAAAAAGAAAGCACAGGTCCTTCTGAATCACACAAGACAAGAAGACTGAGAGAAGGACTGGCCCATTAAAAATTCAGACTCATTGCATTCAGTAAATACACAAAATCAGAACTGAACGGTTGCTTTATAAATGTTGCTTTATATAGAAGGTTGCTTTATAAATGACTGATATTAGGGCTTCCTTGTTCTTGAGACAGTATCCAAGTGCACAAAAACCCTTACCCCTAATACATGCATATAGAAGTCAAATTCATTTTAATCTATTTTCTTACTTGCCAGACTAATAACCTTCCCCTCTCACCATCACAGGAATTGTTTTGTAAGAAAAAAATGTTGCTGTGGCAGCAGTGAAGGAAAGCAAAATCACCCACTTTATTTTACATATTATCAACATATATTTTTAAAAAAATGAAAATACCTAAAACGACCCATTCTAGAGTATTGACTCAGGAACGGTAAAGTAATAGTCAGTTAAAAATGCTTATTCAGAGTTTTGCTTTCCCTTCTCAAACATCAGTATCAGAAAATGTGGGGGATTAAAGGTCTGTGGGAGGCTTCCTTTGAAAAGAACTCCAAGGACAACTTTTCTAATCCAGGATACTTGAGCCAGATGGGATGAAACTGCTACAAAGACATAAAATAAGAGGCAATTTAGCCTTCAGTTTTAAGGATACACTCATATACAGAAGAAGTCTGCAATTTTGGGGAGGGTGGAGTATTAGGGTGGGGTAAGGGGATGCAGCTTTCTTCAGTGGCAGCACCAGGGAAAAAAAAGGGGGGGGGGGTGGAACCTGAAGGGGCATAGAAGGGACAAAGTGCATTTATGTCTGGGCAAGCTGTGTCCCACATATTAGATTCTTGAAACAGAAATAGGGTGTTGGGGGGAGCCACTTTTTGGGAGGCAGACTTGCCCACTCATGCTTCCCGCTCTGGAGCTGCCCATGGGTGGGGTGAAGATCCTGATGAAACAAAAGGAAAAACTACACAAACAGCACAAATACATGCTCTCCAGTGATGAGGTGTTCCAAGCTAACCTTTGCCTACAGCAGAATGGACACATTCCACTATATTACTGGTAGATATACCTTCTAGTTATTATATAGATCAAAGAAAAGTTATCCTTCTGAGCTACTATCTATAATCACAGAACTGTCTAAAGCAGAGTACAAAGTAACTGCATTCTCCAGAGATATCAAAAGCGTTTCCTTCATTGGCTCCTCCTAGAATTCTAAGATGCCAAGAACTGTCTTTCTTTGTCATGTTGCTGATATAATTGGGGGTGGGGGGGATGGGTGCTAAAATTGGTGCTAGAAGTATTCAAAATCAGAGAAAAAGAAGGAGAAGGAACAGAAGACACCTAAACAAACTGGGTAACATCCAGACTAAGTTAGTTATAGCTAATTCCCATTGAAATTAATGGGAGTTGAATTAGTCATGACTAATTTGTCCCACTGATTTCTGTGGTGCTTAGTCATGATTAATTATTAGTCTGGATGTTGCCCATTGTTTCCAAACACTATAATTCCCAAACACTATAATTATAATTCACTGATTTCAAGATTTGGGAGGTCTTATATTTTGGTGCCAACATTAATGCTAATTTACAGAAGAAATGCAACAGTAACTTGGTGCAGACTTTGACATCCATGTATGTAACTGAAGTATGTAACATAGCTTTTGTTTTTTCATTTATGCCATGGATGCTGAACAAATTGCTCATCTTGCTCTGTAAATATCAAAGAAAAGCCAATTGATAGTGGCAGGAGTATGAGTGAACAGGGTTAATTGGGCTTTAATTTCTACAAGCAAAAAAATAAATTTAAATAAAATCTTGTGTTATATGACACCTAATATAACTACCTGTCTGAAAATCAGTAAGCCTTCTGCATTCATACTCCTTCAGTTCTCAGGCCTTAAAGTTTTTTTCTCTATAGAGGGTTTTTTAAAAGTATGGTAAGGAAAGAAGCTGGGTTTTGAGACATTGATTTATCAAGGAGAAGGTATATTACATTGAGAGGCTGATAAGGGAACTTTTGAACAAAACCAATTTTCCTGTACTGAAGAAGCTGTTCAACAAAGATCCATAATGTTGTTCAATGGTAAAGCGAGCAAGGACGTCCATTACTGTCCCTGTTAAATGTAAAAGTGAGAAGTTGAAGTTCAATATAGTCGTAGCCAGGCTATGGCATGTAAAAAGCTTGTTGCAGTAATCTGGTATGGGATCTGAGCTTTATGTCAGTTATTGTGATAAGATGCCAGTGACTTCTGTAATTTTCTTGGAGGACAAAGCTAAAAACTTTTAATTAGCTGACAACTACAGCCAGTACATAGCTTCAAGTCCTATATACTCTAAATAGCCATTAAAACTAGTTATGAAGGTAGAATGCCAGCAGGAGATGGGATGCTTCCCATGTATTGCACAGAGTGTCGCATGTATGACTATCTGCCTGAGGTACAGAAGTCATGGGTGTGTTCTCAGTGCAAAGAGCTCCTGGCTCTCAGAGAACAAGTCTGTTGCCACAAAGCTAAAGTGGCTGACCTGGAGAAGCTGAGAGGTGTGTGAATGAGACCCTCAGGAATGTGATATATGCATCTGACTCCGAGGCTGATGGCACTTCCACTATCGTGGAGAATGAGGGTCTCAGGGAAGGAGGACATTGGTCTGAGGAAGCAGGGACCCATATCCTCTTGCACAGGGGAAACTCCTCCGGGGGGGGGGGCTCCTAGTAGTGGGTGATTCCATCAGAGGCATAGAGAGATGGATCTGTGACCCACATGTAGACTGCACAGTGACTTGTCTGCCTGCTGTGAAGGTTGTGGGTGTCACGCTGCATCTAGGTAAACTGTTAAGCCATGCTGGGGAGGAGTCAGCTGTCGTGGTGCACATTGGCACCAATGATGCTGGGAAATGCAGTTGGGAGGTCCTGGAAGCCATATTTAGGCTGCTAGGTAGTATACTAAAGTTCAGGACCCCCAGGGTAGTGTTCTCTAAGTGCTGCATGTTCCACAAACATGGACAACAAGACAGGCGGAACTGAGGGGTCTCAATGCATGGATGCCAGGAGAAAGAGTTGAGATTTATTAGGCACTGGGATACATTTTGGGGAAAGTAAAGCCTGTACAAAAGGGACGGGCTCCACTTGAACCAAGATGGAACCAGACTGCTGTGCTTAAAATCAAGAAGGTCACAGAGCAGCTTTTAAAATGACGCCTGGGGATTGCCAACAGGAACTGGGTGGTATCTGCTTCGGCCAGCAAAAGTCCCTAAGGTGTGAGGATGAACATGTTTTGGATAAACCAGAAGGGAACAGAGTAGAGCCAGGAGTTGAGCAGAAGGAAACACAAGATAGCTTGCCAAATAGGTCAAATGATGGTAGGGGGGATAGCGCATGCCAACACCAGGTGAGGGACTTGGCATATAGTTGTCTATAATACCAATGCCAAGAGCCATCAAGCCAGGATGAGTGAGCTGGAATACTTGGTTACTAATGAAAACATAGATTTAGCGGGTGTAACAGAAACCTGGTGGAATGGTGAGAAGCAGTGGGACACGATTATTCCTGGATATAAATTCTATAGAAGGGACAGGGAGGGGAGGGTTGGGGGAGGAGTGGCGCTGTATATCAAAGAAGGGATCGATTCCAATAAGCTAGCAAACCTAGGTGGACCAGAGTCCTCCACAGAATGAGGGAGGGAGGGAGGGAGGGCCCCCCAGGGATTGGGACTGAAACCAGTGTACTTTAACTTATTCATAAATGATCTGGAAGTTGGGGTAAATAGCAAGGTAGCCAAATTTGCAGATGACACTAAACTATTTACTGTAGTGAAATCCACAACAGATTGTGAGGAGCTGCAAAAAGATCTCTCCAACCTGGGGGAGTGGTCAACAATATGGCATATGTGGTTCAATGTAAGCAAGTGTAAAGTGATGCACATTGGCCCCAACCACATATAGGCTGATGGGATCTGAGCAGTTGGTGACTGACCAGGAGAGAGATCTTGGGGTCGTGGTGGACAGCTCATTGAAACTGTGTGTGTGGCAGGTGTGGAAAAGGTTGATTCCATGCTAGGAGTAATTAAGGAAGAGATTTTATTATTTTTTAATCTCCCCCACTTTATTAAAATAAAATTTACAGTGCAGAACAAATTTAATCGAAGCTTAAACAGCAAAACATCATACAAAAAACCCTGATTCATCAATCTGTCCACATTCTAATATTATCTGGGGTAAGAAGACAACCATAATTCTCCCAATTGGTCAGAATGAAATCTGACCATATTACATAAAAAGAGTTATTTGCAGTCTGGTTTGCACGGGACCAAATAATATGGCTTAACCTTTCTGAGATTGCGATATGCCATAGATGCTTATACCAGATCCATCAACATGGTTTGATTTTTCCAGTGCTTGGCTATAGCTAACCTGGCAGCAGTTACCATAAACACCATTAATTTTTTTGATGACACATCTGCATTGACCCCAGAAAATATATTTACTAACACCAGCTGGGGCGTTAATTGTATTTTCTGATTTGTGATCTTGCTCATCTCCATGAATACCTCTGACCAAAAGTGAAAGACCCTTAGACAGGTCCACCAAAGATGAAAATAGGTTCCCTTCATCCCACAACCATTTCAGCAAAGCGGGGAACAGTCTTTATGAATGTGTGCTAATTTTACTGGGGTCAAGTATCATTGATGAAAGACTTCGAGAAAGTTCTCCTTAATTTGGGCAGATGAGGAAGTGACTGGCTTGCATTTCCAAATGTTCAACAACTCCTGGTCTTTGATTTCCTGTTGGAAGTCATTTTCTCAAAATACTTTGAGGCCAGATAGAGGGTTAAACATGTGGTTTGTAATCAGCTCATATAATTTTGAAACCACACCTTTAAGGGAGTCCGAGACTCCCAAAAGCAATACTTCATATTTAGGGAGGGGATTGAAAATAAAAATGCTAATATTATAATGCCCTCTACAAATCTATGGTGTGGCCACACCTGGAGTACTGCCTACAGTTTTGGTCACCTTATCTTAAGAAGGATATTGTAGAACTGGAAAAGGTGCAGAAGAGGACAACCAAGATGATCAGGGGCCTGGAGCACCTTCCTTATGAGGCAAAACTACAGCACCTGGGGCTATTTAGTTTAGAAAAGAGGAGACTAAAGGGAGACATGATAGAGGTGTATAAAATTATGCATGGTGTGGAGAGGTGGAGAGAGAGAAATTTTCTCCCTCCCTCACAACACTAGAACCAGGGGTCACCCCATTAAACTGAAGGTTGGGAAATTTAGGACTGACAAGAGGAAGTACTTTTTCACACAGTGCATAATTAATCAACGGAATTCCTTGCCATGGGATGTGGTGATGACCACCAGCTTGGAGGGCTTTAAAAGGAGCTTAGACAGATTCATGGTGGACAGGTCTATCAACAGCTACTAGTCTGGTGGCTGTGGGCCACCTCCAGCCTCAGAGGCATGATGCCTCTCAATATCAGCTATAGGGGAGCAATAGCAGGGGAGATGGCACGCACATATGCCTTGCCTGTGGGCTCCCCAGAGGCATCTGATGGGCCATTGTGTGAAACAGGATGCCGGACTAGATGGGCCTTGTGCCTAATCCAGCAGGGCTGTTCTTATGTTCTTGAGACACTTAAATTACTTCAGAAAACCATATAATTATCACCTAGTTGAGAGATATTTCACACATTACATAGTGACAAATGTATTTTATGTCACATATACATGCTATGGGAAGCCACACACAATCTGAGCTCTTGGCATCTGTACCTGTACAATGCAATCATAGAAAACACACATTTGTCACACAGAGTAGTTAGTGTAAAGTTAGGCATGCTTTGGTTCAAGTTCATTGGTCCTTCTGTGGTCCAGTGTTGGACTGTTGAAGTTTAGTGGTTCATAAGTGTGCATAAAACTATGCAGTGATTAGTAGAAACTTGCATGGATTTGTCAATGATAAATCCTGCAGTCTAATGCTTTTATTGAGTCACTAGCCTTTGTGGATTGTGGGGATGTGGTGGATCCAATTTATATGGATTTCGGTGAAGCATCTGACAACATTTCCAATGATATTTTGGTTAGCAAACAGGTCAACTGTGGATTGGATAATAATACCATGAGGTGGATTCACAGCTGGTTGGCAATACTCAAAGGGGCCAGCTTGTCACTGGCTCCTCATCAATTGCTCCTTGGGAGATTTCAAGTGGGTTGCCAAAGGTTTTGTCCTGGGCCTGGTACTCTTCAACATTTTTATCAATGATTTATATGAAGGAGTGGTGGGAATCCTCATCAAATTTGCAGATGACACAAAACCGAGAAGACCAGAGCTTTGACTTTTGCCATCCTCTGCCGGATGGCTGGGAGATTTACAGCAGCCTCCCCCACCCCCACCCCCCTTCATTTGCTGGCCGGGACAGCTTAGACCAGCACAGCTCTGCTGCCTTGACTGGGAGCCTTCCCTTCCCAAGTGCCTGACTTTTACCACCTGCAGGTGCTGATTGAAGTTAGTTTTGTAATGTGCTTGGGTTTGTCTAGAGATGGGGAGACAGGAGGTGCCTTCGTTGACTGTGGGGCAGCTCTTCTGGTGGTGGAAGGGAACAGAAGTAGTAACATTGGCAGGTCAGCAGGCAGTTCCAGGGGAAGGGGATCCATAAATTTAATAGCTGTCTTCCCCTCCGGTTGCCCAGCCAGGTCTTTGACCTTGGAGAGCACTGCCAACAACCACATAGCCTCACCTTGCTCCTTTGTAATGCCAGGCTGGTCCAGAATAAACCCGGACTCATCCATGATTTTATTGTGAATGAAGGGGCCAACTTGGTGTGCATCACCGAGACTTGGTTGGGGGAGGCTAGTGGCCCAGTTTGGTCCCAGCTTCTCCCTCCACGGTATTTTGTAGAGGAGCTGGGCCGGGAGGTGGAGTGGCTGTGGTCTATAAGGATAACATCGCCCTTACCAGGGCCCCTGTTGGAGTATCTGACCATATTGAATGTGTGTACTTAAGTTTGGGGACCAGGGATAGACTGGGATTGATGTACTGATCACCCCACTGTAGAACAGAATCCCTTATTGAGTTCATGCACTTGGTTGCAGAACTCGCGTTGGAGTCTCCCAGACTTTTGGTGCTGGGGGACTTCAGTGTTCATTTTGGGACCAATTTGTCTGGGGCAGCTCAGGAGTTCATAGTGGCCATGACAACTATGGGCCGATCCCAAGTGGTCTCTGGACTGACAGACATTGCTGGTCACATGCTTGATTTGGTCTTTTACTTTGATCAGGGTGGTGTTCCATGGGTGGGACTCCTGTGATTTCACCATTGTCATGGACAGACCACCATCTGGTTAAAGTTAAGCTTACAACCACTTCACATCTCCGCAGGGTTGAGGGGCCTATTAGAATGGTCTGCCTGAAGAGGTTATTGGATCCAATAGAATTCCAAAAAAACCTTGGAGAGATTTATTTTTGGCTCTGCTGGTGATCCTGTTGATCCCTGGTGGAGAATTGGAACAACATGCTCACCAGGGCAGTAGACACGATTGCTCCTAAGCGTCCCTTCCAACCTGCTTCAAAACTGGCCCCTTGGTGTATGGAAGATCTATGGGGGCAGAAGCAGCAAGGTAGGCGACCGGAGAGCAAGTGGAGAAACTCAAATCTGACAGATTCCAACTCAAATCTGACAGATTCCAACATAGAGCACATTTAAAGATCTATGCTCAGGCAATACGTGCAGCAAAGGAACATTTCTTTTCTGCCCATATTACATCTGTAAGCTCATATCCAGCAGAGTTGTTCAGGGTTGTGAGGGGGCTAGTACATGCCCCCCTTCCTTGAATCAGAATTTGGAGCCATCAGTTACCCACTGTGATGTTTTTAATTAGTTCTTTGCAGACAAAGTATCTTGGATTCGGGCCGACTTAGATGGAGACTCCACAATTACTGTGGTGTCTGAATCAGAGGTGTCCAGCAACTCCTCTTATGTGGTTTGACTGGATTGGTTTCAGTTTGTGACTCCTGAGGATATAGACAAGCTACTTGGAGCAATGAGGCCTACCACTTGTTCTCTTGAACCTTGTCCAACATGGCTTGTTCTACTGTATGTGAAGGACTTTCTCATAAAAGAGGGCAAAGACTTTTGTTTTCTCTAAAGGCAGGATTAGACCTAATAGGGTGTATATTTCATCTGAACATTTGACTTCTGAGTTGTAACTTCAAGTAAATTAGTTAACTTCTTAATTGTAAGGGCAGTTCAACAATGGAACCAATTACAAAGAGTGGTGATAGGCTGTCCCTCACTAGAGGTAACAAAGCCTTGGCAGCTAACTGTTGATGATGTTCTTGCTCGAGGTTTCCTGAACTGATCAGGGGGTTAGACTAGATTGTCTACAGCCTCCACCCCGCCCCACAAAATCTAGCCATAATTTTCTTAGGTGTACCTGTTTTACTACTAAGCAGTAAAAGCATATGAGGCATGATCCCATCAAAGTTAAGCAATTTTAAGGCCTATTGATTTAAATGGAAAGGAATTATACATATATTTAACTCTTCCACTGAAATGAATGAGATTTAAATATGCTTAACCTTGACTGGCTTGTGTCCCAAGTGAGACATAGCTAGGAGATTCTGGTCAATCATTAAAAGCAGCCACATATTCTAAGAACTTTGCATTATTTTCCAAAACAAAAATAAAACTATCAGGCAAAAAATATGTTGTGCCTCTTATGCATATGTATATGCATATCCTTTGATAAGGTTAAGACATCACATATCTAGAATAGGTTCTTGGTCCATGTCTTGCCACTGTGACTGAGAGGTAGAAATGCAATATTTGAACAATTATTTTGCTTATTGCTCCTGATAGTGGTACTCAATGCTCTACACTTTCCACATTTGCAGCTGCATTACTACTACTATTTTAGTACTATTATTATTACTACTACATTACTACCACCACCACCACCAACCCATTGCATTATTCTATATAACTGAGTTCCATGTTTTCATGCAATGCTACTATGATAAGATTTCCAAAAACACAAATAAGCTGGAAAGTATAAGCACTAGTATAAATACTAAATAAGAATTTGACATGTACCCTAATTCATTTTTAATAATACATTTCTCCACATTTCCCAGATTGCAATAAATGGTCTTATTTTTTAATACATGTCATCAATAAGAGTTGAGTTTATCATCTTAATGGTCATTAGGATAACTGTTTTGGTTTTTCCATGAAGCTAGACAAACATAAAAGTATTCTGATTATTCCTTATGACTAATCCTAACAGGACAAAAGCACCAAGTCCTTTCACTTTCAGGTGTTGCTAATGGTCAACATATGTCTCAGTTCTTACTCACAGAGTAGCTGATACATGGGAAGAAAGATGTTTGCCAGCCCGAGAATACGTTGCCCAGTCCACCACATCTATTTCCTGTAGGCAAGCATTCAGGGGAGTATCTAGGGTGGGGCAGGCAGGGCATGTGCCCCGGGCGCCACTTGAAGGGGGGCGCCATTTTCTAAAATTAAAAAAAATTGAAAAATGGCTGCCAAAAACAAAATGGCCACTGCACATGCTCAAATGGCCTCTGTGAGGCCCTAGGCCAGGCCAGGCCTCTCAGAGGCCATTTGAGCATGCACGGTGGCCATTTTGTTTTTAGCGGCCATTTAAAATATATATATATATTTAAAAATAGCCACGACACATGCTCAAATGGTCCCTGTGAGGCCCTAGAGGCCAGTGCGGGGAGGGGGAACCTTTGCTGACCTCCCCCAGCCTTTAGGAAGCCCCCCAAAGGGGCTACAGGTTAAAAAAAATAATATAATATAAGTCACTGTACACATATTTAGTTTGGAACTATGTACAGAGAATCAGGGCTTGTGAATACTGAGCTGAAGCTTATGAGCTAGGATTGTATTTATTTGCTATTACTTTGTTTCTTGTGATAAGTGAGTTAAATGTGATGTCTTAATAATATGGCTATTAATAGTGAGTTTGTCTTTGAATCAGTGTGAAATTCTTAGTATTAAGGCCCAGTGGGAGTTTCTTGCTCTCTTTCTCTCATTTTAACTGTCTTTCTGAAATACTAGAATATATTCCAAGCAGTGACACAGTTTACTCTGCATATCCTTTAATTATTTTTAGAGTATCTGGGAAAAGCCAAATTCTTCATTTATTTTTAAAACTTATGTAATAGTGATGCTACAATGCATAGTAGAGAATTAGACAGGCACTTCTGTTTAGTTTTCCAAGTACACCTCCACATAGTATTTGGGTATTTCATGAGCCTCAGCATCCTGAAATTGGTAGTTTTCCAGCATTTTTTGGTCTGGCTACGTCCACTGCTAAAATAGTTTTTGAAATATTAAAAGATTAACGAGCCTGACTTGTATTTTTCAGCTGACATTAAGGTAAAGTTATCTGAAAGATGGGTGTCAGATGTTTGGTCTGGGGGCGCAATTTCAGTGCTTGCCCTAGGCGCTATTTTCCCTAGATACGCCTCTGCAAGCATTACATTTCAAGTTAAACACTGATAATTCATGCCAATTCACAAAATACAAAATAATAATAAAGTTCTCTGATTTTTAAGAGACAAGACAACAACTATCAAATCTTAACTTAAGTCAGTGGGGAAACTGCTGAAATTCAGTATTGGCATCAAGATTTCTACGTGACATGTTAGCACAAGCTGAGGATAAGTAGGAAAGGTGCATTCTTCATAATATATACTCAGATTGCAAGTACTTAGACATCTGAAGAAGTTTGGAAGACAAATACAGACTTGTAGTTGTCCCACAACAGAAATATAGCTACTGAAGGACATGGTATAAGCCCAGAATTCTGAAAAGTCAGAAATATCTTCAGAATGGCTAATATACTGAAGAAATTTACTCAAAGTAGTTCTATTGAAATTAAAAGGAAAAGTTAGGCATTGCCTAACATTCTTTCAATTTCAGTGGAACTACTTTGAGTAACTTTCCTCAATATGTCAGTCACTATATTTTTATTTTATTTTATTTATATTTGTATCCCACCTTGAAGAAATTTTCAAGCTTGCATAATAAAAAATGAAGCCCCAACATGAATAATAATAATAAAAATAATAATAATTATTATTAATAATAATAAGTTAAATCACATTTTGCAAGGAGGTGATATTGAACAATGGCTAACAACTGGGAAAACTCATCTCATAATGAAAGACCCAGCAAAAGGTGCAGTTCCAAGTAATTATAGACTGATCACCTGCCTGCCAACCATGTTCAAATTATTAACTGGAATAATAGCAGATGAAGTGATGCAACACTTATTAACTAACAAACAGCTTCCAGTTGAACAGAAAGGAAATTGCCTGAACACCAGAGGCACAAAAGACCAGCTGCTGATTGACAAAATGATTTTAGAAAATTGTAAGAGAAGAAAAACCAATCTAAGTGTTGAATGGATTGACTACAAGAAAGCGTTCGACTCATTGCCTCATACATGGATACTAAAATGTTTAGAAGCAACTGGTGTCAGCAAAAACATTCAGATATTTATTTTAAAAAAGCAATGAGCATGTGGAGTACACAGTTAACAATCAATGGCGAGACACTTGGACAGGTTAGCATTAGAAGAGGCATTTTCCAAGGGGACTCACTATCCCCTCTGTTGTTTGTAATCACCATGATTCCACTTCCACAAATACTAAACAAAACAGGCCTTGGATACCAAACATCTAAAACATCAAGTAAAATCAACCACCTGCTGGACATGGTCGATCTGGAGTTGTATGGAAAGTCCCAGTCAGAAATCGAATCACTGCTAAACACTGTCCGTATCTTCAGTAGCAATATAGCAATGGAGTTTGGACTAGACAAGTGTGCTGCAATAATAATGAACAGAGGGAAAATAACAAAAACAGAAGGAATAGAACTGCCTAATGGAAGCAACATCAAGAACCTGGAAAAGAAAGAACATTACAAATACTTGGGCATTCTCCAGGCTGATAACATTGCACACGCTGAAGTTAAAAGAAAAATTGGAAGTGAATACATCAGGAGCATTAGAAAAATCCTCAAGTCCCAACTCAATGGCGGGAACACCATACAAGCCATAAACACCTGGGCTATACCTGTTATAAGATACACTGCAGGAATAATAGACTGGACCCAGGCAGAGCTAGAGACGCTAGATCGTAAGACCAGGAAAATCATGACCATCAATCATGCTCTGCACCCCCGCAGTGATGTAGATAGGCTATACCTCCCTCACAGCTCAGGTGGAAGAGGAATGCTGCAAGTCCATCAAACAGTAGAGGAGGAGAAAAGAGGCCTTGAAGAATATATAAAGGACAGTGAAGAAGATGCACTTAAAATGGTCAAGAACGAGAAACTATTCAACACCAATGAAAGAAAGCAGGCCTACAAGAAAGAACAAGTCAAGAACCGAGCAGAAAAATGGAAAAATAAGCCACTGCCACTGGTCAATATTTAAACAATGTAAGTGGAAAATCAGACATCACCAAGACCTGGTAATGGCTAAAGAATGGCAACTTGAAGAAAGAAACAGAGGGTTTAATACTGGCTGCACAAGAACAGGCACTAAGAACAAATGCAATAAGAGCAAAATTAGAAAAGTCAACAACAAACAGCAAGTGCCGCCTTTGTAAGGAAGCAGATGAAACAGTGGACTACCTAATCAGCTGTTGTAAAGATCGCACAGACTGACTACAAACAAAGGCATGACAAGGTAGCCAATGATACACTGGAACATCTGTAAAAAATACAAGCTACCTGTAGCCAACAATTGATGGGACCATAAAATTGAAAAAGTTGTAGAAAATGAAGATGCAAAAATATTAAGGGGCTCCCGACTACAAACAGACAAACATCTGCCACACAATACACCAGATATAATTGTAGTCAAGAAGAAAGAAAAACAAGTTAAAATAATCGACATAGCAATACCAGGGGATAGCAGAATAGAAGAAAAAGAAATAGAAAAAATCACCAAATACAAAGATCTACAAATTGAATTTGAAAGGCTGTGGCAGAAAAAGACCAAAATAATTCCAGTGGTAATTGGCACCCTAGGTGCAATTCCAAAACAACTTGAAGAGCAACTCAACACCATAGGGGCCACAGAAATCATCATCAGCCGATTACAAAAAGCAGCTTTACTGGGAACAGCCTATATTTTGTGACGATATCTATAATAACCAACAGTATTGATGATAAAATTCAGCCATCCCAGGCCCTTGGGAAGGACTCGATGTCTGTGCAAAACAAACCAGTCAATAACACTTGTCTGACTGTGTAAACAAGAAATAAATAATAATAATAAAAGAACAAAATGAAAAAAGCAACACAAACTAAAAGCGTACAAAACAATAACCACACTACAGTGCATGCAGCTAAAATTCCCTCAAACAGGAGATATAAATCGATAAAATGCAAAATACAGGCTGATATCCTGACTAAATTTCTCAATATTCCTACTCAGGGAGTAGTCTGAATTTCAGCAGGACTTCCTCTAGTAAATTTAGTCAGGATGTCAGTCACCAACTTTAAATGCCTGGACAAATAAACTGGTTCTTAAAGTGAATTATTGTGGGGTATACAGACCTATGATAAGAATTTGCAAGGCAGGACACAGTTGTGAAGAAAACCTGTTCTCCCATCCTCATCTTCCCTAACTTTGGTGGGAAAACCCAGAGAGGGGCCTTCCCAGAAGATCTCAAAACCTAGACAGGTTAGAATCATAGCTCAGGGTGGGTTCACATGACCCACCATAAGGCAGTAAGAAGTCCAGGAGAGGGAACTTAAGATTCATGTGGCACGCACTCTCCCATGCAATGTGTCATCCAAACCTGCTCAGGTCCAATGGGCAAGTGGACAACATGACTTGTAACTGACTATCAAGCTGACTTCAGCTTGAACCAGACCTCAAGTTCAAGGCAGTAACCAGTCAGGTTGGCCAGCTGCCAACTGGATTTGGGGACACTGGACTTGGGTGCATGATATTCCACATGGGAGTGCATGCACCGAGGGAGCTTCTGGTTCCCTCTCCTGGACTTCTTACCAACTTTCAGCAGGTTATGTGAGCCCATTCATTGAATCATAGAATTTCAGAGTTGGAAGGGACCTTGAAAATCCTCTAATCCAGTGTTTCTCAACCACCGGTCCATGGACCAGCGACAGTCTGTGAGGCATTGGGTACCGGTCCATAAGGCATCACTAATAAAAATCACACACCCCGCAAAAAATTTGGGCTGGTGGGGGCCACCAGAAGCTCTCTGGAGCCAGCTGCCCAAAATTGTTTTTTGGGGGGTGCCTAGGGGTGGGGTTGGGGTGAGGGGGGCAACCCCCTTACTAACTGCTGGTCCAGGAAACTGTACATGAATAATGTACCGGTCCATGACTCAAAAACATTGAGAAACAAGTCTAATCCAATGCCCTTCTCAGTGCAGAAAACTGCCACCATATCTCCGACAGTCATCTACCCAGCCTCTGTTTGAAAACCTCCAGCAAAGGAAAGCCTACCACTATGTTTCTATTATTGCAGCCTAAGATTGTATTCACTTGTTTAACAGCTGCACCACACTGCTCGCTCATGTCCAACTTATTATCTGCAAAGACACCTCCTAGGCCACCATGTGCTGCTGCCAAGCCAGGTTTCCCCCACCCAATACTTGTTCAGTCCTCCCAAATGCAGGACTTTATATTTCTATCTGCCAAACTTCATCTTGTTGGTTTTGGCCCAAATTTCTAGCTTGTCCAGATCGGACTGAATCTGAATTCTAAGGTGTTAGCTATCCCCACTCCCAAATTTTGTGTCATCTGAAAATTTGATTATCATCTGAAATAATCATCGGAATATTTCTCCTCTACACCTTCTTTCAAGTCATTCATTAAAATGTTGAAAGGTCCAGGGCCCAGGAAAGCCATGTGGCACTCTACTTGATACCTCCCTTGAGGAAGATGTGGAGCCATTAACAAGAGGGTATGGTCGTTCAACCAGCTGTAAATCTACTTAACAATAGCAACAGTAGCATTCACATTTTACTAACTTGTCAACAAAGATATCATGGGAGACTTTGTTAAATGTGTTTCTGAAATCAAGACACACTATGTCCACAGCATTCCCATGATCTACTCAACTAGTAACTCTCTCAAAAAAGGAGATGAAGTTAGTCTTTATTCTTGACAAATCCATGTTGGCGCCTACTAATTACAAGATTCTTTTCTAAGTGTATTAAGTAAAGTTAGTACAGAAGGAGGTAGTCTTTGAAATTTCCCGGTCCCAAGTTGTATTAGAGCTTTATAGACATATCAGAACATGATGGCTATGACAAAAGGTCAATTTATTGCTGCATTCTGTTTTGAGCTGTGCCAGCCAAGATGTCTTGGGAAGCTGAGAAGCCAGACATGAAGGTAACAGCTCTCTCCTATTGTTTGTCCCTAACATCTGGTGTTCAGAGGCATTTCATCTATGAACAGATTTCATCTATCCATTATGGGCTAACTGCTGTCTTTGAACTCTTAGATATCCTAGGTGTCATTATTTAGATCTAGATCTAGATCTGACATTTATTTTTCTACATTTTCGATATCCTGCTGCATTCCCACATGTTTCTGAATGTAGATGTTTGTTCCTGACATCCCGCATTTGAAATTAATCTTCTGTAATGTTAGAATAAATCTCAATAGATGTTAATTTAACAGCACAGAGGATTATGGTATGAATGATATCACAGTCTGAATAAGCTAGAAGAAATGGGCTATGTTTAACTTGCAGGGAATGCAAATGATGACATTTTGTCTGGTGTCCTTTTTAGATATAACTGCCTTTGAGTTATCTTAAATGATCTTGTGGTCATTAGTAAGCAGCTTATTCTTTAGATCTTTAACAATAGAATCATGTGATGTTAAAACATGCAAAACAATTTACGGAGGGAGAACAAGCATTTCTCATTTCTTACTCAGTAGATTTTATAAATGTATTCTAAGGTAATTGAAGAAAAGGAAATTTTGTCCAAAGATACTTGTAAAATCTGGTCCACACATCTAGCACAATGAGGTGGTAATAATCTGGGAGAAAACTGGAGTGACAGAATGGGTGATGCCTTTTTTTAATGTTTTCCTTCATTTAAACAAAAACAAACAAACAAAACCCCTCTCTCCCAGCAGAAAACGAATACTGTAGAGCAGGAAGTTTTCCACATAGGGCTTTTAAAGTCTTTTAGCTCACATCTGCTCCAGAATGGAGGGGATGCATTCACATATTGGGCTGATTTACCCTGAAGTTCCTGTGAGTTATCGGGGAGCAGTTCACACACAATTTGGGTTTTTCACTGCACATTAGAGTATAGCCTGACTTGGTCTTGAGAGCTGGTCTTGTGGTAGCAAGCATGCCTTGTCCCTTAGCTAAGAAGTGTCCACCCTGGTTGTATATGAAAGGGAGACTAGAAGTGTGAGCACTGTAAGATAATCTCCTTAAGGGATGGAGCTGCTCTAGGAAGAGCATCTAGGCTCCAAGTTCCTTCCCTGGCATCTCCAAGATAAGGCTGAGAGCAGGGCTGGATTAAGGGCAACTGATGCCCTATGCACAGCCCAACAATGGTGCCCTCCCTTGGCCCCCTCCATTGCTTAACTGACAAGACATTAAGATTCAAGCAAATTATTTACTTATACCTTAATATTTATTTAAATTTTAAAAAGTTTTCATCTAGATTTTTTGAGGTAAAACAAAACAGTTCCACTGCCTATAATTTATTATAAAGAGCCGCAACAGAAGGAATGATTGAGAAAAAAATTTCATCTTCAAGACATCATAACATACGACCATCTTTTACATGAAGTTTTATCAATATTTTGTACTGCTCGTTACAGTAATCTTTTGTAAATCCATGACTTTTTACTTCAGATACATAGTTTAGTAGTTTCTCAAAACTTTAGTCGCTCACCGAGCCAAAGAAAACGTTTTTTTAACAATGCAGAGTAAAGTCAAACATGGCAGATAAAAACAATTACAAAAAATCGACTAAAGTTGAGTCTGGCAGTGAAATGCAAGGTGGCAAAAGAAATGCAAGGTGACAATAAGGGAGGAGAAAAGAGAGTTTGAGGAACATTTAGCTAAAAGTATCAAGGAGAATAACAAGAACTTCTTTAAATACATCAGAAGCAGGAAACCTGCCAGGGAGGCGGTTGGATCATTAGACAATGAGGGAGTGAAAGGGATTATTAAGGTTGCAGAGAGGCTCAATGAGTTCTTTGTGTCATCTTCACAGCAGAGGATACAGAGCATATACCTGTTCCTGAACCAGACCTTTCAGGGATGGAGGCTAAACAACTGAGTCAGATAGAAATGACAAGAGATGATGTTCTCAACTGTCTGGAAAAACTGAAAACACACAAATTAACAGGGCCAGATGGCATCCATCCAAGAGTCCTCGAAGAACTCAAATGTGAAATTGCCGACCTCCTTGCCAAAATATATAATTTATCCCTGCAATCAGGCTCTGTACCAGAGGACTGGAAGGTAGAAAATGTAACACCTATTTTCAAAAAGGGATCCAGGGGCAATCCGGGAAATTACAGGCTGGTTAGCCTAACGTCCGTTCCAGGCAAATTGATGGAAAGCATCCTCAAGGATAAAAATGTAAAACACCTAGAAGAACAGGCCCTGCTGTGGGAGAACCAGCATGGCTTCTGCAAAGATAGATCTTGCCTCACAAACCTTTTGGAGTTCTTTGAGAGTGTCAACAAGTGTGCGGATCAAGGTGATCCAGTTGACATAGTCTACCTGGACTTCCAAAAAGCTTTTGACAAAGTTCCTCATCAAAGTCTCCTGAGGAAACTTAGCAGTCATGCGATAAGGGGACAAGTACATGTGTGGATTGCAAACTGGTTGAAAGACAGGGAAGAGAGGGTAGGGATAAATGAGTTTTCACAATGGAGAGAAGTAAGAAGTGGGGTCCCCCAGAGATCTGTACTGGGACCAGTGCTTATTAATTTATTAATAAATGATCTAGAAGTAGGGGTAAGCAGTGATGTGGCCAAATTTGCAGATGATACCAAACTCTTTCTGGTAGTGAAATCCAAAACAGATTGTGAGAAACTCCAAAAGGATCTCTCCAAACTGGGGGAGTGGGCAACAAAATGGCAAATGCAGATCAATGTTGGCAAGTGTAAAGTGATACGCATTGGGACAAAAAACCCCAACTTCAAGTATACACTGATGGGGATCTGAGCTGTCAGTGACTGACCAGGAGAGGGATCTTGGGGTCATGGTGGACAGCTCATTCAAAGTGTCGACTCAATGTGCAGCAGCTGTGAAAAAGGCCAATTCCATGCTAGGGATCATTAGGAAGGGGATTGAAAATAAAACTGCTAATATTATAATGCCCTTATACAAAACTATGGTGCAGCCACACCTGTAGTAGTGGTGCTGCTGCTAGGGGTAGAACTGGAAAAGGTACAGTAGAGGGCAACCAAGATGATCAGGAGCCCAGAGCACCTTTCTTATGAGACAAGGCTACAACACCTGGGGCTATTTAGTTTAGAAAAAAAGATGACTATGGGGAGACATGACAGAGGTCTATAAAATCATGCATGGTGTGGACAAAAGGGATAGAAAGAAATTCTTCTCCTTCTCACATAACACTAGAACCAGGGGTCATCCCATGAAATTGATTGCAAGGAAATCGAGGACCAACAAACAGAAGTACTTTTTTATACAACACTTAATCAACTTGTGGAATTCTCTGCCACAAGATGTGGTGGCAGCCAACAACATGGATGGCTTCAAGAGGGATTTGGATAACTTCATGGAGGAGAGGTCTATCAATGGCTACTAGTTGGAGGGCTGTAGGCCACCTCCAGCCTCAAAGGCAGGATGCCTCTGAGTACCAGTTGCAGGGGAGCAGGCGCGTAACAATGATAGGGCAAGGGGAGACAGTTGTCTGGGGGCCCCACTGCCTGGAGGGGCACCCCAGAGGCACCTCATGTGACTCCCCATTGCCCCCTGCCCAGCCCCATAGCCTCTCAGCCACTTGCCCTCTTCGCCGTCTCTCCTGCTTGTTCTGCTGGCCGCAATCGAAGCAGCAGGCAAGCTGCAAAGAGCTCCTTTTCTCCCGCCTCTCAGCTGATCGGCGGGTGGGCGGGGCTTCCACGGAGGCCTCCGTGTAGGCCGCAGTGAAGCCTGAACTCGAGTAGGGCCCAAGCAAGCCAGGAAGGAGGAGGCAGCCAGAGTGTCCTCTGCAGCAGAAGACCCCAGACCAGCATCTGCTTAACCCAGACCAGCATTTGCCAGGTAGAGTGTGAACTCCTTTTTGTGGTTACCTTTCCCGCCCCCCCCCCATATATAGGGATCTGCTTGCCATAGGGCTTGGATATGGGGGGGGGGGGAGAGACCGAGAAGTCTCTGAATATTTATTTTGAAAGAGCTTAGAAAATTTGCTGACTTAAAAAAACTATCTAAAAAGTCCTATAAGTGGTTTGTTTCATGGCAGAAAATTGCAGAAACTTCTGGAACAGTATTTTATTAATTTTATTTATTCATTCATTCATTTATAAATGCACTTATGTTCAAGTTGTTTTGCAACCCAGAAGGTCTGAGTGAGAACTGTGAAGCATGTGTGGTGCTTTTATTTTATTTTTCTTGTGTGTGAACTGCTCCCCAATAACTTGCAGGGACTTCAGGGTAAATCTGGCCAACATGTGAATGCAGCACCTCTATTCCAGAGGAGATGTGTGTTAAAGCGCTTTAAAAGTCTCCTGTGAAAAACCTCCTGCAATCAAACTTGACTGAATTTGTTCAGAATTCTGAGAAAACAAACATAGGTTCACCCTGTAGGGATGTGCACGGTCCGGAGAAGTCCGGACCGGCACCGAAGGGGGGCCTTGTTTTTAGGGCGGGGAGGGCTTGCTTAGCCCTCCCGCCTCCTTGCCCCCGCCAGCGCCCGTATTTAACATTATAGGGGCGCTGGAAACCAGCGGCCCCCCCCCCCCGCCGCCGCCACCGCCGCGAAATCACTCTTAAAAACATCCAGCCCTCCCTCCCTCCCAGCTAGCTGCCCGCCCACCCCCCCAGCCACCCACCCCCCCAGTCGCTCACCCGGTCGGTAGATACTAAGCGAGAGGAGCTCCGGCACAGAGCTCCTCTCGCTAGGAAGGCCTCCGGGAGAATGGTGGCTTGCGCGCGCATGCGCGCGACGCAAACCACACCGTTCTCCGGAGGCCCGGTCTACCCGCCGGGAAAGGGCCGGGTAGACCGGGCCTCCGATCGCTGGGTAGACCGGGCCTCCGGCGATCGGAGGCCCGGTCTACCCAGAGATCGGAGGCCCGGTCTACCCGGCCCTTTCCCGGCGGGTAGACCGGGCCTCCGGAGAACGGTGTGGTTTGCGGCGCGCGCATGCGCGCGCGCGCAAGCCACCATTCTCCCGGAGGCCTTCCTAGCGAGAGGAGCTCTGTGCCGGAGCTCCTCTCGCTTAGTATCTACCGACCGGGTGAGCGACTGGGTGGGTGGGTGGGGGGGCGGGCGGGCAGCTAGCTGGGAGGGAGGGAGGGCTGGATGTTTTTAAGAGTGATTTCGCGGCGGCGGCGGGGGGGGGGGCGCTGGTTTCCAGCGCCCCTATAATGTTAAATACGGGCGCTGGCGGGGGCAAGGAGGCGGGAGGGCTAAGCAAGCCCTCCCCGCCCTTAAAGATATACCCCCCACCCGGACCCGAACCAGCCCAGTCCGAACCGGTCCGGCAGTTCGGCCATTCTTTGGAATGGCCGCCGGACCGGTTCGGGCACACCACTATCACCCTGCATGGTTGAAAGTCTCCTTTGCTAATCTGCAGCGAGGGGCCCATTTTAATCATTCATCTTTCTAGTGTGTTCTAGGCATTAAAAGTAAAACAAATGTATAGTACTCGATGTATATCACTATATATTGTGACGTGTGTGTGTATTCAGTGAAATGTATTTGCAGGCAGCATACTTATTTTGGAATATCAGACTTAAATCCTTGGGGGCCTGGGGTGTGCGGAGGCCCTGGACTTGGGGGGGGGCATTTTAAAATCTTGTCTCTGGGCCCACTCCAACCTTGCTACGCCCCTGCAGGGGAGTAACAGCAGGAGAGAGGGCATGCCCTCAACTCCTGCCTGTAGGCTTCCAGTGGCATCTGGTGGCCCATTTTGTGAAACAGGATGCTGGACTAAAAGGGCCATGGGCCTGATCTAGCAGGGCTGTTCTTATGTTCTTAGGTTCAGTGAAAGAGTTAAGGGCATTATAGTTAGGAGGAAAATTCTGTGGTGCCCCCCCCTTCCTTTGATGCCCTAAGCACATGCTTGTTTTGCCTTATGGTTAATCCAGGTTTGGCTGAAAGAGATTCCTGCCTTGGCGAAGCTGCTGCCAGTCTGTGTAGACAATACTGAGTGAGATGGACCAATGGTCTGACTCAGTGTATGGCAGCTTCCTCTGTTCCTATGAGTTATATCTGGGGTTTAAAATTGTGTCGGATTTTTGGGACAACTTTGAGTTCACAGTAAAGCCTCGCAGAGAACAAACAGTAAAACCTGTTGTGTGGAGAACTCCCAGGGAACAGATTGGGCTAGAGCCCCCTCCCCCCACCATTCCCCATTTTTGTATGAGGATGCATAGAAATAAAAAGGCACCCCCCACCTGCCATCTAAACTGGTACAGTCCACTCTACCACCTCAGGAGTCTATCATACCATTTTGCTGCAGGTGGGGACCAGACCTGATCTAGAATTTTATGGCTGCAAATCTGTTTAACTTAGAAGGGAGCAAGTTCCACTTAGTTTTTTGTGGAACTCTTTACTGGTAAACATGGATGAGCTTCAGTTGCACATTACTTAATTATATTGTTTGCAAGAATTGTAGTTCAGTGTGCATATGCTTTGCACAGTAGGACTTAATGTTTGTTACCTGTAGAAGGAAAAAATAAATCTGAACACAATATGACAGGGTTCTCAACCAAAGGATCAAAGGCCATTGTGGTGGGGATGATGCATGTTATAGCTCAACATCTTCTGGGGACCAAAAGCTGGGAAACCCTGCAAGATAAGTTTGTACAGCCCCTAATGCTGTCTCTTAGCAGGTGGCAGATATTTCAGAAGGAAATGGAGCCAATAAGTTAATGACTTGGACATCCGAGAAATATGTCATACAGATGTGACAGTTGTTGCACACACAGTGCTTGCCTCCCAACACAGAACAACACATTTTGCCAAACACACAATCAAGAAATGGCCAAAAAAGAATGCCTGACCCAGAATCTACTGCCAGCCACACTGCCTGCACTAGTAGCATCACTGGCACAAGTTCTCTCTCACACAGTTATTACTCCTTACTCCAGCATTGGAACAGCTGCCACAGCAGCAGCACCCTTCGCAGCCAGCAAGCATAGGCATAAGCTCAACTAGAATGTTTTCAGCCACATTTTGACTGAGTGAGTAGACCTTGCAATGGAGATTGCAGAGTAGCCTAGAGCAGTGATTGTGAAGCACAAGTTAGTCTCAAGCCCAGACATGGATCTCATCATAGCAATCACCAAGAAATATTACACACACACACACACACACACACACACACACACACACACATGCGCACAGGGAGAACTGCCACTGTCCATTTGTTGCCACAACACTATCTCACAAGCAAAGCAAACCACAACTCACTGAAAGCAGACACCCAAGTTCTTTGCCTTTGTCTATTTGAGATCCAGCAAAACCAGATAGTTAACCACAAGCAATAGCACAGCAAGCATATTGTACTTACTCAGTGCTGAGAAAACCCCAAATTCAAACCTTCCTTCCTTCTTTACTGCCTGCTTGCCACAGAGAGACAGGAGGACAAAGCAGTCATGGCCTGATGGACCAATGGATTGAAGAGGGGGGAAACTTGCACTTTTGCTTGTACTCTTATAGTCTTCTTTCTTTTCTTCTTCTCCAGTGTACACCTTGCCTGCCTGCCTGTATCTGGATAACACCATGGCCTCAGATTCAGGGGTGTAGGGACTATAGAGTAAATGAATGTCCCCTGGCCACCAGGATTTGGGGGAGATGCCAAGGCTTCCACTCACCCTTGGCCAGGGTGCCCCTTGGTGCCTTCCACACCCAGTCGGTGAACAAAGTGCTTGCCAGCTTGGAGCGCTTGGCACACCCCTCTCCTCTCCAGCCAGTGTTTCACTGAAATGCTGGCTGTGCTGGGCACAGGGGGTGGTGGTGGTGGTGAGCCCAGCCAACCAGGGTTTCAATGAAATGCTGACTGGGAAGGGATGGGAGAGAGTCCAAATTGACCCTCTCCTGGGTATTCTCCCAGCCCTGTGTCTGATGTCTGATGCAAGGGACTGGGCCAATGATGAGAGTGGGGCTGGTCAGCCCCGGTAGAGTTTCCCTTCCCTAGTCAGTGGTTTGTGGAACTGCTGATTAGAAGCTCCTTTCCCTGCCTCCCTGACAAGGCAGGGAAAGGAGCTCCCAGTCAGTGATTCCATGAACTGCTGACTGGGGAAGGGAAGTTCTGTCAGGGCTGATGGATGCCGTTCTAGGCACTGGCCCTACCCCTTTGCATCTGATGTCAGATGCAGGGAGTGTGGCTTGGGGTGCACACACGGTTTGCATGCATGATGATAAAGCCTAGGGGACAGGGAAGCCACCAGAGGACTTTGTCCTCTGGATGCGGCCAAGTTCCCTATGCCTTTGCTCAGATTAGTGCTAAGTCCATGTGAATGACTCATGGCTCCGGCTGACAGCCTGACACATGGGTCAGAGCAGCAGTACATCATCTCATTATTGGCCATGGCAGTGGTGTGCATGCACCTCTGCATGTATTAGCAGCACTAACTGGCAGACTGTGACACATCTGGGTTTGGAGTTGGCCAGGGTGGGATGAGATACCAAGGGTGTTGCAGTTGGTGGGGGTGACTGTGAGTCATTCACACTCCATGGCCAGCTTGGGATCGCCCAGCAGATGGAGGCTGGCCTTTAGAAAGATCAGCCATTCCACCATGTCAGCATCCATGCATGTGTGATGGGGTGTCACCATGCCCCCAGTAATGGAGAACATCCTCTCGCTCTGGACGCTGGTCGGAGGGCACGAGAGGAACTGTCTGGCAACTACTGCCAGCCAAGTCCAGCCAGATTTGGTAAGGTGTTGCCCAAAACTGGATTGGCTCCATCTCCTTGGTGCCTTGCCAGGAGATCAGGAGAAGCCTGACCGGGAGAAGCCTGTCATCGGGAGAAGCCTGTCATCTGCTCCTGCAGGTACTGCAGCACACACTGCTCAAAACTGCTGCAGGGCTTGGTGGGCTTCTTCCGATCCCCTGGCAAGGCACCAAGAAACCTCTCCATGAACCACCAAGTGGAACACAGAGGCAGAACCAATGGCTCACTTGGCCCTGCCAGGAATACCACACTGCTGGACTGGGAAGTAGTAGTGCTGCTGCTGCTAGGGGTGGACTCCACACTATCAGTAGGTGCTCCAGCACCTTCCTCCTGTTTGCAGCCCAGCCTCCTCTCCTCTTCTTGCCTAACCTATGAAACCAAGAGCTCCCTCCCCCTGGGCAGCTGGTCAGGGGTGACTGCTTTGCCCTTCATTCTTGGGCAGGACAGAACATGTTCTGCCAATGCACCCAGTCCAATCCAACACTCCAGTTCTCAGCCGACCTGCCAAAGTGATTGCTTCCCGAGTGGTCAGCATGGTCTGGAGCTCACTAATCATCTTCTTGAGGAAAAAAGCAGCAGGCAAAGCCTGACTCTGCATTTCTTTCTTGGCATACAAACAAAAGAATAGGTTGCACACTTCCAAGCCATGCCTCATTTCCAGGGCATGGATGGCTGCCTCGTGCTCCTGCAGGCACCTGGAGCAACAAATAGGTGGAGTTCCACCAGATCAGAATATTCTGAAGAATCAGGTGTTCAGGTAGGTGGAGCTCTAGCTGCCTCTCCTTGAGCATCTGCCTATGCTTTTTGCTCTGGTGGAAGAATGCTGCTATCTTGTGGCACCTTTCCACAAGAGCAGCCGTGGCAGCAGCAGGATGGTGTCCAGTGCCTGCAGCTGGGATGTCTTACCTGGCCGTAGCCCTAGAAGGGCCAAGAGCATCCTGCATGACCAGGTTCATAATGTGTGCCATACAATGGATAGACACAAACTGACCCTGCTCGGTTGCCTTCATTATGTTGGCAGCATTGTCAGTGACCATGAACCCCTAGAGAAGGTTTGGCTGCCTGGACAGCCATCCCCCCACCTGGAGAGCCATGGCAGTTCATCTGTCCAGCACCTCCACATGCAACACAGCCCACCTGTGTTTTGCTGCATGGGAGGGGCTGTCCACACCACCAGCATCAGATGTCCTTTCACTCTCCTGCCCCCACCAGTGTGCTGAGAGGGACAGGAAAGCAACACACTTCCCATTGGGACCTGTCCACAAATCCACAGTGAAGTGCATGCTGGTGTCAGGGGCTGCTGAGCACAGAAACTCCAACATGGCATCCCTGCACACTCAGAACAGAGAGGGCACCACCCACCTACTGAAGGTGGTGCATGAGGGGATGTTGTAGTCGGGGGCAAGCAGCCCGAGCAGCTGGTGGAAGCCAGCATTCTCCACTTCCTGGAATGGCTGGTTGTCCAAAGTGATCATCTCCCCAATGGCCTGGGTGTTGAGATGAGGTTCTGGATGACCAGACCGCTTGCTCACCAATTACACCCACTACACAGGCAATTTCCCCTGCTTGGGAGCAGGAGCAGGTGCCTTGCCGCTAACCAAGGACAAACCAGGCCTATTGCTGTAACATCCTTGATGTCATAAGATGCTTGGAGTTCTTTCCCCTGCTCTCCTGTGTCTTTATTTGGGGATGGGTGGGGTTTTATTTTGGTTGGGGTGAGGCTTTGTTTTAGGGCACTGAGCAACATTAGGGTAAGGCTAAGGATGAGAAGGCAAAGGGCAGGGGATTACTGTGGCCTGTCTATCCCAAACCCACCCCTCCTGTCCTACGCTCCTGCCACTACTCACCTCCCCTTCCTCAAACTAATTTTTAATATCAGCCTCTGATCAGCCCCTTCTTTCCCCTAAAGAGTGAACTGGAAGTGAACGCTGTCCTGACTGACAGGCTGGTAAAGTCCAGGGATCAGCAATCCACACACCAGGTGGGTGGGACCTAGGGGACCATGAGAAGGAAGAGAAGGGTCCTTTGTTAGTAAGATGCTAGGCTGGGCTTGCTGCAGGATGTGTGGCCATGGAGTATGGCTGAAGAAACAACTGCAGATCCTTGAGACATAGGATTGTAGGAAGCTTGATTCTCATCGGGTGATGGGTGAGTTTTCAAGGAAAAGGGGATTCAGCCTAGGGAACCATTTGTTGGTCAGTTTGCATTAGACATTTATTTTCCTTTCATGTACTTTGCATATCCCTGATATTGTTCTAGGACTGTCTATCTGTAATGCAACTATGCTAAGAAAACGCTAGCCTGTGCCCATCCATCCAGTAACCACGATTTTTAAAGTGTGTTGCCCCAAATATCATCTGCGGGTGCTTTTTGAAATATTCTTGCAACTACAGAGCATTTCTTTTACCAGTAACTAAAAGCTGTGGGAGCCTCAGACCGAAGCTGTCTGTAGTATTTTGAAAAAAGTTTATTTTTCCTTTTGTTCTTTGCAATTTTAACTAGCCTCTAAGGGCAAAAGGGGGCTGGAGAGGGGTTTTCTCTGAGATGCAAAACACGTCTCAGATCATTCAGCAACCTACCAGTTTTCTCATCATACGTAAGCTTGCACGTGGAAGGCTTTTATACTTTTCCAATAGCAGAGGAAAGAGTTTCCCTGGGAATTCCACTGAAGCCCAGTGGGTGTGTGTGTGTGTGTGTGTCAAACTCTGTTCATGCTTCGGGTGGTGGTAGCAGTGAATAAACTATCAGAAGTACAGGAACGTTTTTGAGGAGCAGCCTTTGTTCTGGAAAGCATGGAGGGGATGATTCTCCATATTTCTTCCCCTCACATGGGCTTGCTCTGAGACAAAGGTTTAGTCATTCTGCTACATAAGTCCTATTTAAATAATTTTGAGTGCTAGTAACTTAACCATGGGGGCTCTCACCTTCCAGCATCTACAGCTCGGGGCTTCCATTCCAGCGCCTTTGGCTGGAGTCTGCCAGGTGCTGCTCTTGGAGGCAGTCAGGGCTGAGCAGACAGACACCAGGACTCAATAGCTGGGGAGGTGGGTGCCAGCAGGTGGCTGAAACCCATCCAAACAATCAAAACAAACAACCCACCACCCAAAAGGGAAACAGAGAGAGAGTGGAAGACTGGGTACCAGACAGAACACACCAGCCTACAAAAACCAAACATTAATCCCCAGTAGCAGCAAAGGTGCAGCTTGGGGCTGAAAAAAACAAACATACAAAAAACCAAAAAACAACATCCCCCCACACACAAAACCACACACACACACACACACACACACACACCAGTTATTAAACCACTGGGGGCTGGCTACAAGCAAGAATAAGAAATCCAAATAAAATAAAATTCCAAGCAGCACCCAGTTAAGGCCACTAAGGCTGGTACAATTTAAAGAAAAGTAGAAAAAGAAAGAAACAACTGTATATCAAAAGGAGAAAAAAGGAGGGAGGGAAGGAGGGAGGGAAGCCAAGTTGACAGGCACTCTCTGTCTCTCCACTCAGTGGGGCAGGTAGGCAGGCTCAGGCCACCTTTGCTCTCAGTGCTGCTGCTGCACTCTCACTGATCCTTCTCTCCTGAAGTACAAATAGCTCTCTGTCTGCCTCCAGGCAGCCCCTTAAATACATTTTGGAACTCCCCCATTTGGCCTCCCCACTCCCTGCTCCTTCCCCCATCCAATGGGGGCACAGTTGCCCATTACACTTGATTTGAATTATAACAAGCCAACCAAGAAGCAAGAAGATCTCAAGCCAATGGGAAGCCAGTGCCAGTAAAACAAACAGCAAGGGAAAAACAGCCCTCCAAAATGGCGCTCACCACTCAAACCACTCCAATAGATTCAAGCTCAAATTGGGGGTGATTCAATTTGAACTCGAATCAGGCTCTTTACTCTCAGAGGTGATTCAATTCAAGTTTGAATCACTTGAATTAAATCACCCCAATTCAAGTTCAAATCAATTCAACTCAAATCGATTTGCACATCTCTAGTATTTAGTCCCAAGCCACCTAATGGTGCAGCTGGGAAATAACTTGACTCGCAAGCATGAGGTTGCCAATTCAAATCCCCACTGGTATGTTTCCCAGATTTGGGGAAACACCTATATCAGGCAGCAGTGATATAGGAAGATGCCGAAAGGCATCATCTCATACTGCATGGGAGATGGCAATGGTATACCCCTCCTGTATTCTACCAAAGACAAGCACAAGGTTCTGTGGTTGCCAGGAGTTGACACCGACTTGACGGCACACTTTAGTATTTAGTCCCTATTGTGTCATATCGGTTGTCATCTTTTTGTCACATAAGACCAGATAACGTGGTTGTACAATTTTTATTTTTATTTTTATTTTGCCCATAAACAGAACAAGGGTGGGGAAATTTTTTTTCAAAGGTGTGTAATTCTGTGAGACCAACTTTAGTATTGGGAGTATCTATGCCATTGCTTCATATTTTCTAAGGGTAAGAATCAGGATGATCACATAAGCTGTATGCAGGCATTGTACTGGATGTGCATACAGGTTTCTGTGCAGATGTACATGTTCTTCTGTGATAGACTACACATGCATCCATCTGAAAAGTGAGGCTGATTACAGGCCCCCTCAAATGCAAGGAACACATGAGAACTGTACTACTATATGCCCATTGTATGTTCAATGAACAGAGTCAGCTGGTTTGGATGATACTTTTCCCCCAGGTCCTAGCACACATGATCAGGATATGCACACAACATGAGTGCGCATCTCCCGCCTCCTCCCGGTGAGTCAGAGCACCTTTTCCTCTACAAGTGCCACAAATATAGAAACACAAATGTAGCATATGCAGAGGGGTGGTTTGGATGAACCAACCCCCTCCCCATCATTAGGGAAACATGTCCCAGGAAGAAGTAAAGGACTGCGTATTCATGGGACATGCACAACCGTATCATGTACATTAGGACAGTGGACAAAGTATCACCTGAACCAACCAAATAATTATATGGACTATATGTGTGTAATGCACAGGGCTATTATGTTCACATTCCAGAGTCAGAACATTTTGATCACTGATTTCTATAAACTGATCTTTTTCATGGGCACAATCACAAAACTTGACTTTCATTCCTATATTTTAAAAAAAACACATACAAAAACATCTCACCAGAGATGTACAAATGAAATACTTTAGAATTCACTCTAATTTACTCCCATAAGTATTTCTTTTAATCAAGCTTCCTTTCAAAATCTAGTTCTGGTCTCCAAATTACTAATTACAGTCTTGCGAGATTCAAACAGTACAAATTCATAGAAGTCAACTGACTAATTTAAAAACAATACTGCTTACTAATTGGCTCCACTTAGTGAATGGCAAGAGAATGACAAAACAAATATTTTTACTTTAAACAAGGACCACACATCATTAATTACTAAAGGATCTGCAATAAGTTCAATCCTTATCCTGGTTAGAGTTAGATACTTTCCCTCTCCATTGTGGAGAGGTTATAGAGAGGCTTGGGATAAGATGGTGGTCTTGACCTATCATTTGCATGTCTGGGCAATGTTACCCTGGCAAGACCTTCAAGCAGTTGCAAGTTCCACTCTTTACTTCTCAAAGCACCACACATTCCAAAGACGGGCAGAGAGAGAGGCCTGGCCAAGTTACCCTCACCATGAGCCAATAATTATTGGGTAGATGAGAGAGGCAGTCCCCATGGGAGTTTTAGTCCCAGTTTCCCCAAGCTGCATAGGCTGTCTAGGAAGCTAATTAGGCTGGTCTTGGTGAAAATCCCTTCACACTCCCTTCTGAAATGAGACATCGGATTTCTTATCAAGACCATTGCCACGGTGGGCTCCCTTTCACTGGAGGTTTTCAAACAGAGGTTAGACAGCCATCTTGTAACTGATGGCTGTCTGCGAAGGGGGATTGGATTGCTTGCACTGAGAAGGGGGATTGGAATAGAAGATTTCCAAGGTCCCTCCCAACTTCAAAATTATATGATTCTATAGCCCTATTCAGACATTATGTTGTATATGGGTACAGATGTCTGTACACTTGTACATGTGCTTGTGTGTACAATGTACAATGGCTGTGCCTATGTTCCTTTTAAAAGTGTACCTGGGCATTTCAAATACCGTATTTTATGGACTATAAGACTCACTTTTTTCCTTGAAAAATATCCACCAAAATTCAGGTGCGTCTTATATGTTTTAACAGTTTAATATGTTAAAACTCTGAAAAACTGGATTAAAATTAAGATGCGTCTTATAGTCCGTAGCGTCTTATAGTCCGTAAAATACGGTACATGGTACAGTTAAAAAGTGTACTGTTGTACCCAGGGGCGTACCTATAATTGAACGAAAGGGTTCAAAGAACATGGGCCCCTAGCTCCTGAGGGCCCTCCAGCTCCACCCCTCCCTATTTTATTCATTATCTCCCTCACTCTGGAGGGGCCGCCAGAGAGAGGGATGAACACAGGCCCCCTCTCCCCTAGCTACGCCCCTGGTTGTACCTGTGTTCAACACCAGAGGTACACCTAGGTAATTTTGGAGCCTGGACCTAAAGGCCTTTAGAGCCCCCCCCCTTGGAAATTAAGCATAATTATGCACCACTGGGTGACCAAAACACCCTGGACAGACTAAAGAGGATTTGGGGGGCCCCAGTAGCTGTGGAGGCCCTAGACTTCAGCCCCAAAGTCCAGGTGTAACAGCACCTCTGTTCAACATAACATATGAATAACTGTACCTGTGTACAGATCTGTGCCTGCATACACTGTATATACACTGGACACATGTTCAACATAATGAGCCATTCACATGATCCCTGCTGGGGCAGGAAAGGCAGCAAGGGAGGTCGGGGGAGAGGCAGGGTTTTACCTACCTTCTGTCCAGATGATCCTTTGCCGAGTCTTTGGCGTGCCATCGTGTGCCCAGACAAGCCGTGCTGCTCCATGCAGTGCAGATTATTTGAGGGTGGGACTTGTTTCCCCATATTGTGTACACAATACGTACACAAGTTGGCAATTTTTTTAAAAAAGTTTTATTGTGCAACAAATGTACATTTGGCTGTCCTTTGTTGTTCAGACTCTTCACATCATATCACAAAGCATTATACTTGCTTGCTGGGAAAATGTAGAGCTTTTGCCAGACAGTACAAGATGTTGCAGTTCTGATGGCTGGGTAGAATGTGTGTGGGGTGGGGTGGGGGGAGCACAGGAAACTAAAGTGTGTGTGTGGATATAATTTATAATAAAAGGTACAACTCTGACTCCTCTCATGCACTATTTTGTGAACCTTCTTAAAGAAAAAATATATATTTAGCTCCAAAAGCTCTGCATGTTGTGCAGCTCCAGTGTGGGTTCACTTACCTAGAGACTTTTGGTAACTGTAATTGATTTATTTTTTTAACTTAAAAAAACTACTTTGGGGACTGTGCAATCTCCCTTCTACTAGTAGTCTTCTGCTGAAGCAGGCTTTTATCCATCTTTTTCTCTTTTTAAAATATCAACACAAGGATATAGCAAGGCTGAAGTGGGTCCTGGGATAAGAAGTGAAGATGGGTCCCGGACCGCCCCCTGCCCCCATTATCTTTGCTGCAGAAGAACCATAAGGACTGAGTGATCAACAACACATTCTGGACATGCCCTTTCTTTTGCTCCTCCGCAAATAATTTCACACACTCAGGTCCGTTGCACCCCACTGCTCTCAGGGCCCAGGGCCATTTGTCCCACCTGGTTCAATTATCACTTTGGCCCTGGATAGGCAGTATGGCTATCTCCCACTGCATAATTACCTCTAGGGGGTTGTTTGTTTATTTATTAGTTTTATATCCTGTTCTGTCCCATGGGTTCAGAAGGGGGTGCTATGCTTCCATCTACTAGGGATGAGTAGGTAAGGAACTTGTGGTATTGCACTGAAAGGGGACTTTGGTGATAGTGCACAAAGATTAAAATGCAGCTGGGCCCCCCCATGGACTGAGGTGGGTACAAAAGTTCTTGGTGCATTTGTGTTTCTGTTTACAGGGATTGAAAAGCCTGCTGTGTTTCGTGGAACCAAACAGGGCATATGGCAGCTAATCATCCCCTTTAACACTCTAACACAGGATTGTGATCTCTTAACAAAGACACTAGAATTGCAGAACAGCTTGACTTCGCTTCAGTTGGTAATTAATGAGGTGCTAAGAAGGGCTAAGCAAAGCATCCCAGGCAGAGACTGCTTGACTCAAGAGGAGAAAGAAACCCCTCATCATTTCAAACAACAGTGTCATTTAAATAAACAGAAAAGACAAGCCACTGAGACTGGGGTGGGTGCGGAGGATCTATTAGCATTAGTAGACACCACACAGCTCCGAAAGTATTCAGCATAATAGCATTTACATTATGTTAGCACATTCTGTAATTTGTGGATGCAGACCGATGCTTCCTCCGAAAAATGCCAAAAGCAGAGGCTGTTCTAATCTTTGAATGAAGTCGCAACTCTAGAAATATGTACTATGTTGGGTGGTGGGGGGAGTATAAACATTGTATTACACCCAGTTACTTAGAATAGGGATGATGACCAACTTCTCTAGTCTTGAGGGCTGTTCTGGTCTCCAGACGGTGGCCCGGCAGCCAGGAATGGTCAGCTCTGCAATAATGTATCACAGGGGAGGCAGATTGCGAGAGGGAGCAGACCCTGGCCTGTTGCGCTTACAAGGGTGTGACAGGGTCTGAATTGAACTCAGAATGGGCTTGGAATGAACGGAACCATTTCCCCAAGATTTTGGAAACTTAGAAACATATTGCTCTTCAGAGTGGTCAAAGCACTTCATGTACACAATCTTGTATTCTTACAATAACCCTGTAAGGTAGGCTCATGTTATTACATATAGAGGCTGTTCACACAACCGAAAACTGGGTAAGAGAAGTGTCCTACCCAGGTGTGGGAGTTGTGTGCACTCCCAATTTTCAGTTATCAATCAATCAATCTTTATTACAGTCACAAACCAGCATAAAGTACATTTTAAAACCTAACTAGCAATAGATTTTATACTCTAAGACTATCATAAGATGATTTAAAATATACAATAAGAAATAAAATATACAATAAGAAATAAGAAATATAAAAGATGCTAAAATACATTACTGACATAAAATGATTTAAAATACTGTATAAAAAATAGGCATGTGACTGCACTAAAAATCTAGCTATGACTCTAATAAGAGACATAGTAGACTCTGGGCTACATTTTGATTTAACTACAGCTGCAATAAGAAGCATAGGAATAAGATCGTGTTGCATGCTTATAAAGTAAGAAAAGGTTTTAAAAGATTTAAAACATATAAAATCATGACAGTCATCATTTAAAATAATAAGAGCTAATATGCATTCAAAGGTTAACATATAATATACACAAAAATATAAGTAAGGAAGTTGTGGGTCTATAGGTTGTTGGGTTGCCACACTAAGGCAGCAGCCATGGCTGTCCTCTAGTTCATAGATGTGGGCTCTGGGCATGCGTGATCATCGTCCGCTGGATATTAATTGCTGCCACACACAACCTGGCAACACTGTAGGTGGCAGAAGGGCTGCTATCGGGGAGCAGAAAAGAGGTGTAAAACTGGTCCGTTCACCCAGGATAGCCATGTAACAGTGGTAAGATGAGGGAGGCATGGATGTCCCTGTAGAACAGGCACTGCAGAAAAATATGTCCTGCTGTTTCTGACTGCCCTGAGCCGCAGGGGCACTCGCGCTCTGAGACTGGGATCTTCCTATAGCGACTTTCAGCCACGACTGAGGGGAGCACATGGGAGTGTGCCAGTGTAATGGCCCTCCTATGCTTTGGGACCTCCAATTGCATTAGGTAAGGCAAGGGCATGCTGACAAACCTGAGTCCTTCACTTACAGGGAAGTTAGGGACCTTGCCTATATCAGATTGGCGCTCTATATCCGTAATATGTTGTTTGATGAGTGCCTTGGCCGGGTCGTACCCCAAGTTAACTAAGTGAAGTGGAGATAGGCCCAGGAACTTTATTTTATTCATAGATGTCTGTTTCCAACTGGATTGGAAGTCATCACATAGCGTTAGGGGGGCTAGGCCTGAGAGGGAAAGGGAGAGCTTTAGCCACTAGTTCAGTATGGTCATCCATACCCTTGCCTCCACTTTCATTAGGCCTGTCTCTAGTCACAGGATAGCGTTAGATACACATCTTGGTACTTGAAGAACTACTCTTAGGAACTTTGATTGCACGTGTTCCAGCATGGAAAAGTTGGGGAAGGGGCCGAGCTGGGCACCATAGAGTAACTGCGCTATTGACTTGGCTTCATACAGTTTTAGCACTGTGAGTATATAGTGGCCACCTCTTGTTCGGAGGAACTTAAGAATAGTAGAGGAGCTCCTCTGTGCATTTAGTGCTACATATTCCCCATGTGTCTCCTAGAGCCAGAGGAATGCAGGACTACCCCCAGATATTTAAAGCAAGGGACCTGTTCTATCTTGTGCCCATCTATAAACCAGGAGTGGGTTTGGGGCCTTTTTGCAAAGGCCATGGTTTTGGTTTTGTGGTCAATAAGCTCCAGCAGATCCTTGCAATACTGGGCCCAATGCCTTCAGTGCTCGTTTAAGGCCAGTTGGGGGTCCTTGAGAGTATTGCATCATCATCCACACATAATAGGGTGGAGATGTGGGCTCCTGCAAGTTTAGGGGGCTGGAAGTCTAAGTTGCTAATTTGCCTCATCATTGTATTGATATGGAAGTTGAATAGTAACGGTGCCAGATGCAGCCTTGTTTTACACCCTTTCGTGTAATGATGGCACTAGTGAGATGTCCCTGTTGGTTGCACCTTACCTTGAGTGATGTGTCAGTATGTAGCATATGTATTAAGTATAACAATCGCTGGTCTATCGAGGAGGCCTCTAGCTTCTCCCATAATTTATCTGTCAAGATGGAATCAAAAGTCACTTTAAAGTCAATGAAGGCTACATACAAGGAGGATATGTTGGAGGAAGAGTACTTTTCAGAAAGGTGCTGGAGTCCTAGGCACTGGTCGATAGTAGATCGGCCCTCATGGAAGCCAGCCTGCTCCTCCCCTAGCAGATTTTCTTGCTCCAACCAGTCTCATAATTTCCAGTGCAGGTGTCTCACATAAAGTTTGCTGATTGTGTTGAGCAGGCTAATAGGCCTGTAGTTGGCTGGGTTGTTTTTGCTGCCCCTTTTAAAGAGGGAGACAATTATTGCTGTCCCCCAGTCCTTGGGGATGCAGTCATGTGTATCAATGAAGGTAAATAGTGAGGGCAGAACGGGGGCCCACCATTCCAGGCTGTTTTTAATGGCCTCAGGTGGAATCAAGTCCTCCGCAGGGGCCTTCCCGGCTCTCAGTTGGGAGACTAGGTTCTTGATCTCAGTTGTTGTCACTGGTGTCCACGCAGCCGTGTCCTTTAGATCTTGTCCAGAGTGTCCACTTAATGCAGAGAAGTCCTCATAGAGCTCCTGGAAATGTTTTTCCCAGTTCCGTATGGCAATCTAGTAGATTCGTGCTGTTGCTATAGTTGCACGTGGTGATGCTCCAGAAGGCAGCTGAGTCATTTGAATGGGCTGCCTGGATGAGTCATGACCAGTTGTCTTTCATGGCTTCTTTTTTCTTATGCACCACTAGTCATTTGTAATGACTCTTCTTCTGCAGTATGTCCATCACTGCCTTTGGTTCACTTCTGGCTTTGTATTCCTGATAGGAGGAAGTGAGGGCTTTCTTGGCATTTATGCAGTCCTTGTCAAACCATGATTTGGAGTGATGATGTTGCTGCTGTACTATTAAACTACTTTCCCTCTTTAGGTGCTGTTGTAGCTCCCCGACCAAAGAGTTGTAGGCCTCCAGGAGTGTTCCAGGGTGCTTGACTGTTACTAGGGCCCATTGGAGATGTTGAAATCACTCCGGGGCAAGCAGTCCAGGTATAGCATAGTCTAATTGGGGAGCCCATTCGGCGTGGCAGTGGGTTCTCTCTGTCGTGGATATTGGAGGTTGGTAGCAATCGTCAATGTGGGTTGGGTAGGGAAGAGACTTTAGAATGAGGAAGATCGGTAGATGATCACTATCAAATTTTGGGACAACTCTAGGCTCTCTACAAGAGCACCAATTTTTGGTTGTGTGGGAGCAAACAACTAGGTAGGAGGAGGGAGAAGTGATTGTGTGGGAGACAGGAGCTGGGTTGGACAGCTTTTGGCCCTACATTGGTAAAATGCTGGGCATGATAGCTGGGTAGGACAGTGCTATGCTGCCCAGCTCTTGTCTCCCACACAATCCCTCCTCCCTCCTCCTACCTAGTTGTTTGCTCCCACACAACTGAAAATTGGGAGCGTACACAGCTCCCACACTTGGGTAGGATACTTGTCCTATCCAGTTTTCAACAGCTTCACAGTATTGCAGATGACAGCTAACAGATGAGAAAGAGTTGCTCATATAAGGCTATCATGACAGAAGTGAGACTGAAGCGAGGGACTTTATGATTTGTAGGTCTTTTATCCAGCACATTTCCTCAGGTGTGCAGACAGAGGGAAAGTAAGAGCAACTGCTCACTTAAACTTTTTGGGGGGGGCAGGGGGAGTTAGGGGTTATTAGGTTTGGTGGGGGAGTTAAGTAAAATGAAGGGAGAATTCACCACATGTATAATGGGGGATCTGCATTTCTAAAGCTGTCCTCTTGGGCAGTCAGGATAATAAACAAATGTGCCAACATTGTCACCCTGGTTATTAACCAGTTTCATGAATCAAACACCAAACCCTCCAAAATAAGGGGTACTATTGCCCCAACAAACAATAGAATATTAGGCTTTTGTTTATAAACGATGGTTTCTATTTTGTAGAAATGCTATCATTTCTAGAAACTACTTCAAGAAATGCTATCATTCTGCTGTTTGTGCCAAGTCTATTTCCCCTGAAAAATATTGCTTCCCGCTTCAGCATTGAATAAAAGTTGCTGCTTGTTACACACTGTTTATCTTATCTTTTAACTTCACATTTATAATTTTTAATGAAAAATAGCATATTTCCAAATAGCTGCAGTTAATAAATGACCAGATGAAAAAAACATTTAAACATAAAATCAACATTTGTTTCCTTGGAAACATGAATTCAGCTAGTCCTAGGAGTCATAATCAGACTAAACACTGTTGGAGGAGTTATGTGATTTGGTTATTGACTGGTCTTGTCGCACAGCCACTGCAACCTGAATACTCTGCCAATTTTCCTGAGGGTTTTCCCCATTATAATTCTTAGGGGGAAATTGGAGGGATATTTCTGAGATGGTATGTAACAGAGGACCACCCCTCTATTATTGCCTGCTTTTCCCTCTGAACTTTCCAATGGCAGAGCTCCTGCCTACTGCCTAAATGTATTCAGGTAAACAAACAGGATGACATTTGCTTGCAGGTATTAGGAACATTATGCAGAAATTATTTCAGTTCCTCACAACTGCACTTAAAAAGAAAGTTTTAAAGAATTGTGACTTGGATGCACTTGCCACATTGTTTGCAGAGCATAAAAACCTCTTCTAAACTACCTTTGTGCACACACAGGCTGCAGTCACATGTAACACAAAACCAGAGTTGAAGGGGCCTCTGGCTGAAATTTTGTACAGCTGAATGCTTGCAACCGCAGTTCGGACGGAAAATGTACCTGTGGTTTCTCTCCCCAGACTATGGTTTGTACCTTCGGTTTATAGTACATTTCATCACCTGTACCTCCAGTTTTGAGGTGCCAGCATTACATCCTAACACGGCATCGCAGTCTCACTCTTCGGTAACTGGAGTTTAGAGAGGAAGCTCCTCCCTGACACTGGCTGTAATTGGCTGCCAGGGCTGTCCTTCAGTCAAGAAGAAAGTCCATGCAGCCAGTTTCCCCTCCTCTCTGCAATCTTGCTGATTGTAGAGAAGGTGCTCTCCATTACGTCCAAATTCGGGTGGGAGAGCAGGGGGAAGGGGAGCAGAACCACCGTCCATTGGACCCATGGTTTTATTTATTTATTATTTATTTATTCAATTTTTATACCGCACTTCCGAAATGGCTCAGGGCAGTTTAAAATTAAAGTTTTGAGTTTCATGTGAATGCATCGTAGAATGTTAGGGTGCTATCCCAATCATATACTTTTGTTGAAGGTTGAGAATAGTTGGGTGCCCAGCACAGCTATGCATTCATCCAGTCAGGCATTGACCATTCAGCCAATCAACTTATAGAGTGTTTGCCAAACAAAAGACATGTCTGACCATTCCCATGCTATGAAGACACACATCTTCCAGTCACTTTCCTACTTATGCTTATGTTTCAGTATGGTATAGTGGTTAAACTAGGACCAGGGAACCCACAACTGAGCTATGAAGCTCATTGTGATGTTGCATTGGTCACAGTCTCCCAGTCTACCTCACAGAGCTGTTGCAAGGATACAATGAGGCTTTGGAGACCATATATGCTGCTCTGAACTCCTTTGAGGAAAGGCAGGATAAACATGAAATTAATACTAAAATATTCATTAAGGGACCATATAGAGAAGAGAAATGTGACAAGCGATCCTTGGTGACAGAATCAGACAGTTTCTGTGGGATCTCAGGTAGTTATGTACTGCACTGTTACTTATGTCCCTAATCTAATGTAGAGCTAATTGCCCTTAATTGATTTCAGTGGACTTAAACATGGCTCACTCTGTGCTGGACTGTGGATCAACTCAACTGCTTACACGTATCCTTTCAAAATAGCATCATTACCATAGTGTGTGTATTGTTTTTTTGCAGATTATTGTTGAAATTATCAGTTAGGGCTGTCTATGCAGAATTTGAATGACAGTGAATAAAAATAATCTTATGGGAGAAAATCACAAGAGGAACATTTTTGTGCATTGCTGCTAAAATGTTCCTGTAATGAAAATGAAACCTTTGTTATGAAACTTTTCCCTTAAAAAGACTCTAGAGGGAGTCAAATCTTAGAAAGTTTATTTATGTTTCATGCATTTCATTTCTAAAACATTCTATGTGCTTCCTGTTTATCTATTTTATCCCTGCCTATTAATAAGTAGCCTTTGTTTGTACATACTTGTACATGTTCAGATTGGACAAGTACTAATGACACTCAAAAAGGCATTTATTTAAATGTGTCTTTGTTGCAAGATTAAATAGCCTTTGGAAAAAAGAAAGGATTGGTCTTAACTTTTAACTAAACAGAGACATTGCTAGCTAAGGACTGAGAGTAAAAAGGTTTTATAAACCAAACAAACTGAGGGGAGTACAGTTTTCAAGTTGGGTCATTTCCTTGGGTACTTCGAACAATTTTAGGATGTCATGAAGATCATGTTTAGATCTATTAGGTGCTTGAAAAGAGACTTTAGATATTTTTTTTAATAGTTAGAATTCTCCCTGTGCTGCCAAAACTAACTGATGTAGATTTCAAGAGATCAATGGGCCATCCAATGGTCTTCCTACACCTTTTGCGAAAGTTATCAGGTGTATGTTACAATGTGAGAACAGTATTGCTGATTCAGACCCAAGAGCATCTAGTCCAGCATTCTGTTTTCAGCACTAACTGGGCAGGTGGCTCAGGCCAGAGAAAGGGTATGATGGCTCTTTGAATGTCTTCTGTATTTGGTATTCAGAAGTCTATTTTCTCTAAACATGGAATGAATTGGTGGATATTATTAGGTGCATAGCTATTAGGCATGGCCTCTTCTTTTTTAAAGGCCATCTAAGCTAAAGGCCATTCTCCAAACATGAGCTATGTTTCCTTTTCCCCCCATTCACCTAGTAACTTTTTCAAAAGATTAAGGTAAGAGGCTATGGTGATGAATTCTACAAGTCATGAGTTGCATGAAGAAAGATATCCTTTTGTCTGCCCTAAGCCTACAACTGCCAATTAAGTTAATTGGGTGACCTTCAATCTACTGGTAGCATTATAAAAGGGGTTTATGAACTTCTTTCTGTTCACTCTTCACACACTTCATAATTGTATAAATCTGTAGTGTGGAATCAGACTGGTTAATAGTGGAAGAGATCAACAAGGCATCGGCAAGAGTCCAAACACTGATCTCTGGGCAGGTTCCAGCTGGATGAGGCATCCACAAGCAGAAAGGATGTTGCTCTAGCCATGATTTGGATCCCACTGAGTTCAGTTCTTTTAAAGACTCTGAGAAGCCTGGGGGGCAGAATGTTCATTTGACTCACCCTCCACTTTCCTTTCTCTGGTTGACATACTGTGAAACATTACGCATGCAATGGAATATAATGTTTGTGCAGTCGCACACAAGTGCAAATCAAGTATCATGCCAGTGTGGCCATTGTATATAATAGCCACTGTCACACAACTCCATTTGCACTTGTGCAACAGCAGTCTTGCGCAAGTGCACAAACATTATGCGCCACCATGTGCATAGTACTGTATAGATTGTCAGCATTCTGCCTCAATGTAATAACCCCAAAAGTACTGAAATAACTCTTGATCCTGGGTTTATATTATAACTGGTCACTTTCACTGCCTTGAATGAAAAGGATTGCTCTGGTCATTTCAAATACTGAACCATACCCTTTGGATGGGGACTCTCCATGTGTGAGGCCTGGGGAAATTGCCCCTCTTGCCACCCTAAAAAAGGCCATGCATTGAGTGCTGCTCATTCCAGCACTGATTCTGGTGGATCTTCTTGCACTGCTGGAAATTCTGAGGAATTGTCCTTGGAGTCAGCAGAAGGCAGCAGTGCAAGAGGCTCCACCAGCTTGCCACCCTCTGAGGTTATCCTGGAGTGGCTCCAGAGTCTACCTACCTAAGGCAGTAGATTCTGAGACTCTTCCGGTGATTGTTTCCTATCTCTTCCCCATCCTCTGTGTTCTCAGACCACTCCTTTGATAAAAGGAGGCCGCCTAACTCCTGGTCCATGGCACCGACCTTTTCTTAGCCATTATCTCCTACCTTTGTATTAATTAATTTGGGGAGAGAAGCTATTGGGAATGATAAAGCCAAAGATAAGCATTTTTAAGCCTCATTGACTTTGGTGAGGGAGTTAAATGTGTGTTTATACCTTTCCTAACTTTGCCTGGAACTGCACCCAAGTTTGGCTGAATCATGCCTTTCATGTCATGTTAAAGACACTTGTGTGTGAATTTCCTGAATGGCTGCATGATTTCACATTGATCAATATAAATCCTTCAGAGGCAAAGAAATGTAGTGTTCTAGAAAGCTTCTTTGTCACTTTAAATAAATAAATAAAAGGAGGAACTAAGCTCTCACAAAGGAAGTGAATACTATGAGAAAAAGGAAGAAGATGTTGCTTAATGGACTTTGCGGTTAATTCCAGTGCATGAATTAAAGAAGCAGGGGTGGAAGAGGTCCAGATATTCTGTGATGGCTCCTGAGTACTTGTTTTTACAAGCCAACCATGATTTGGTTAAACCTGGGAGAGTTATAGGATGGGCTATAGGAGAGTTATAGGACAGGGCTTGTGAATTTTATTAAGGGCTTCATTACTTCCCCCCACCATAACCTGAACACAAATTTACACAATAAAGTTACATTTGAAGCACTGGATTGCATCAGCTGGTACATCCTCTCAGAATCTCATATAATTGTCTAATAAGCCTCAGAATAAATAGCTCCTTTTCAAGGGGGGGAAATGGGGTGGGGATAGCATTCTAGTTACATTTCAGCACAATATTTTGATTGCATATAAACACAGTGATGGTGAGAAGTCAAGTGCACAATACATACGAGTGGCATAATGTGTATGTGTGTGTGCACATGCACGTGAATGTGCATCTTACAAATGTACCAGAATCAAAATCAACTGAGAGCAGGCACTCACTAGAGTAATTTTTACTCAGATTCCAAAGTGCATTAGATGGTGATAATAGTTTTTCTTCCTTTTTCCATAATATTTGGAAATCGAATTTTATTAAAAATGATTATGCTTCAAGTGCCTGACACCCATGTATTTTTTCAGTTGCAAATTATGAATTGCATGTGACCACCATGGTAGCCATGAATCTAAAAATTTAGAAAAGCAACAAAGAGTCACCTTAAAGACAAACAATGTATGGCATAAGCTTCTGTAGACTAGAGTCCACTTCATCAGCTGCTTAAAGCAGTATCCTTAGTTTGTAGCTAGTAAGGCTAAATGGCCATGAAATAAAGAGGTACTGTCTGTGGCAATTCTATAAATGCTTAAATGTATGCAATGGGAGTGGCCAACCTAAGGCTTTCCAATTGTTGTTGCACTACAATACCCATAATCCCCAGTTATAATACATTGCACCTAGCGATAATGGGAGGTGTAGTCAAACAACAGCTAGAGAGTCTCAGGTTGGTCATCTCTGGCATACAGGATAAGTCCTGTGACATTCACAACAGCAGTCATAGTCATAGGTAACACAATAATCCTAGCTTTGCTATGTTAATTGACACCTTTAGGAAACACACTGGCTGACATTCAGAGCAAGGAAGCACTAGTACAGTGACAGAGCAGCACTTCCCAACTAACTGCACCAGTGCACCCGGAAAGCAGCAATTTTTGACAACTTCCCCTATGCCAGCCAAAAATATGTCCCCAAGAGCCATACAACCCTCAGGGACATATTTCTGAGTGATGTTGAGGGCTTCAAAAATTGCTGCTTCCCTCATGCACCACTACAGCTAGTTAGGAAGTGCTGTTAGGCTGCTCTCTTGCTGCACTGGCATTTCCTTGCTCTGAGTGCCAGCCGTTATTAAACCATGTGGATGGCTGCAGCTCCCGCAGAAGCAACAATTGTGCTCTTTTCAACTGTGATGGGTAATCTTCAAATGTTAACAAAAATTTCCTGGAAAACAGATATTATTCACCTTGGATCACATTATTTCCCTTGCCCCCCAGAGTAATATTAAGAAACATGGGGCATGATGCAGATGATAAAGTTTTGTTTTCTCATTCGGCAAAAGATATGCACATGCTTAACTTTCCCATCGATATCAGTGGGTTTAATAGTACTTAACTTCAGTTGGATTGCTTCCAGTGGGCCAAGGTTATTTCATTTGCCCGGTTAATGAAAAGGCTCTCAAGAAATGTACTCACATTGGCAGTAACAGCAGCTATGCTAATGCAGGCAGGTACCATAAGAATCAGGTCAGTGTGCACTCTGTGCTTTAAGAAAACAGCCAGTTCACCATGGAAACCTAATTCCTGTGCTTGAGTTGGCAAACATGTCTGTGTGGTTCTGGCCCCTTTCAAGTAGCAATTACTGTGGGAAGAGCCAGTGTGGCCCAGGATTCCAATTCCCATATCAACCTTGTGTTCACTGGGTGGCCCTGGGCAGGTCATTCTCCTGGCCTCACTTCTACACCTGCAGCATGAGAATAACAACCAGTACCTCATAATCTTTTTGTGATTCTGGATGACTTGAGGATTGTAAAACACGAGGAAATTCCTACTGGCATGATGATAAAGGCTCCTGACAGGATTTAATAACAACAGTGGTCTTTTAACTACTGTAAAAAAAAATGTGTTGTTGAATTGTTAATTAAAATTCATCATCATTCTAGACATAATATGCCATGCTTTAAAGATCAGCAGCTTCTGAGTCACTATAGCTGTCTCCAACACCCTATTTATGAATGCGGTGCTTTGAAAATGTCTGTTGTAATTGTTTTGTAATCCAGCTCTGCAAATAATCCAGTGGCTGACATACTGAGCAAACCTCCATGCAAATTGTAACACATTGGACATAATGGCCATACTGTTGTGCAATTGCAGTTGCATAATTTGTGCATGTGCACAAGAGCATACTTGCGCGACTGCACGGCATGCACACTGCAATGTGCATGGACGTTCTTGCATTAGGTCAGCCAATATCAATAAGATAACTTTCTTCACTTTTGTAGTGCAAATGCCGTTTGTCAGCCACTTGTGAGTGTGCTCTCTGTTCTCTGGACATTTTGCTGCCCTTACATTTTGCCTAATGCAGATTTCTGTGGCACCAGGAATTTGCAAATCCCTACACCAACGTAAATTGGCTTTCTGGATCTTAAAAATTATTACTGCATATGGGTTCAAACTGTTGTCTGCTAATAGTTGTTAAAGCTGAATATATTCAGGACAAAAATAGGCACTCAGTTCTAACATTTCAGCATCAATACACAGTTTTAAGAACATAAGAACAGTCCTGTTGGATCAGGCCCCAGGCCTATTAAGCTGAGCACCCTGTTTCACACAGTGGCCCACCAGGTGTCTCTGGGAAGCCAGCAACGTAGGGAGGCTGGCGGTGGACCGTGTGCAGCTGCAGCAATGGCCCCTTGGCCCCACGCCTGATGTCAGACTCAGGGGCCGGCTAGCCACACCCCCGCATCTGACATCAGATGCAGGTGACATGGTCTCCCTCCCCAATGGGGCTGTGCGGCCCTGTTTGGAAGGGAGATCGGCCCACGTTGTGTTGGGCACTGTGTCCCGGAGCGACTCTCCCTGACTTAAAGGCAGGGAAAGCTGTTCCAGCCGCGCTGCAAATGCAGTGTGGGTTGATCTCGCTTCCAAATAGGGCCACACATCCCTGTTTGGGAGGGAGATCTATTGGCCCCGCTGCATTGGCAGCAAGACCAGGAGTGGCTTTCCCTGCCTTTAAGGCTGCACACTGCCAATGCAATGCGCGCCAATTTCGGCTCCAAACGGGGCCACACGGCCCCGTTTGGGACCAAAATAATGCCCCCCGTGTCTGATGTCAGAGGGCGTGTCTGGGGTGTACCCGTTCACCCAATGGTGGCTCCACCCCTGTGGGAAGCCCACAAGCAAGAGGTGAGGGCATGCCTTCTCTCGTACTATTGCTCCCCTGCAACTGGTATTTAGAGGCATCTTGCCTCTGAGGCTAGAGGTGGCCTCACATATTAGCTCATGGTGTATATGGAACTGTAACCAATGAAGGTTTCTCCATTTGTTTCACTGGAGAACACAGCTCATTCTTTTGCATGCACAAATCTGTTTCTTCATTTTGTTGAAAAGCAATGAGGAAGGATTTCTGCATATATAGCCAAGAACATTTGTGAAGCAAGGAGTCTATTAAAGTATTGTTACTATTGTTAATGATACAACGAGCTGCATTCACCATATTGCTGTGAAAGAGCACAAGGCAGAGTAGAACACAGACCTTATGGGGGCCAGCAGGTTTTGCCCAGTACATTCCCATATGGGGAAGGTAGTCCATAGTGCTGTCCTTCAGCCGCAATACTTTGCCACTCCTTCTGCTCCTAGCTTAAAACAGCTAATTCTGTCCTGCAATGGGGCAGTGGGACTGGTGCCACTGGACTGCTACTGCTATGTGACAATGAATACGAATACAACAAATATTTATATTCCGCTTTTCAACCAAAGTCTCCAAAGTGGTATACAGAGATACAAATGAATTTTAAAAATGGTGGATACTGATACTGAATGTGTAGTTGGGACCAGGACCAAATGTTCCCTGCTCAGTATTAGTTCTAGGAAGATATCAGGTTTACAGTGGAACCAGCTGATAAGCTAGATTGGCCCTCTAGCCTCATTTTGCATGAATCTGACTTTATTAGTTAGCAGGAGGCAGGCAGGCAGGAAGGCATCAACAACAACACTTCTGAACTAATTGTGACAGGGAAGGAGATGCTGATGAAACTGATGAAAGCATTTGTTTAGACTGGTTTAGACTGAAGGATCTTTTACAAGACTTTCTTTTTCTTGTCTTAACCAAACATAAGATGATAAATTCAGAATAGTGAAAGTGAGGATGACATGAATGAGATGCTACACTGAAATAAAGCTAAATTATTTGAATTATTTTTGTGGTTGCATACATAAAGTATTTCTCTGTAATTAAGTCACACTGGATGTGTCTTAAATTACATTGGTTGTAATCTTCATTAATGGCCTCACCTCCACTGAATTTTATGGACAAGGCTTGCATGCATGGAATTCAAAGGGATTTACTCTAATGTAATTTTGCATGAACCTGACTTTATGAGTTAACAGGAGGCAGACCAGCATCAGCAATAACAATTCTGAACTCAATGTGAAAGGGAATGAGAATCAGAAACTGATGAAAGCATTTCTTTTGAGGGAAGCTCACTTAAAATGTTCTATAGCTTGTGCATAAGTAGAATCCTGCTGGGGTGAGCATAGCAGGTTAATGTTTTAACCTTTAACCTCAGAAAACTAGTTTAAATTTTGCGTAAGGGTAATAAAGGGAAATTGAGTTTGATGGTGTCAAATTAGTCTCTAGTGAATGTCTCTCCACATCACAAAACCTACCACACATGTGGTTGAATTTATTTTGGAAAGTTCTAGGGTGGGTTTAGAAGGGGTATTGGAGGCTAAGGTAGTTGTGCATTGATTTTAATTGTTTAATTGATTTAATGTTTTAAATGATTTTAATTGTAAACTGCCCAGAGATTCAAGTTTTGGGTGTCATAAAATATATGAAAGAAAGAAAGAAAGAAAGAAAGAAAGAAAGAAAGAAAGAAAGAAAGAAAGAAATCCATAAATACTATTAGATTTGCACTAGCATCAAAAATAGCAAGTGATTCTTACTAATTGAAACAGAAAGAAAGGTTACAAAATAAATAAGCTTGACTGCTGTTCTATGAGGTTCTTTTATTCTGGGAGTTTTAAGGTTTGAGTTTGGTCAACATTTGAACAGTGCAAGTTAAGGCTTCTGTTTATTTATTACGCTGAAACTACTCAAGCTTTGGAATGTCATAGACTCTTTGGATTTGTAATAAAATTTGAAAACAGGATTCCCCCCACATTTATATCTTTCACATTTTACAAAAAATGAGAACATTATTAAATATGCTTACTACAATTGTGAATCTTTATATGGAAATACATTATTTTCCTTTGTTTTGGCCATTGGCCGTAAATAAAGTATCTATCTATCAATCATAAAGAATAGTTCACCTTTGAATTATTCTTCTAAAGCTAATTCTATATTATTGCTCTTGTACCTCTTATTATTTACATGCATAATTACAAACATAAAATAACTGGCCAGAATAACAAGAAAGAAAGTCCAATACATAATTACTTTTACAATTCTGTGAATATGATTTGACCTACATTCTACAAAATTGCATTATTGTACTGTATCCAATAAAGAGCAACATTGTTAAAGCAACAGATAGACAAAGTACTCTAAAATGGTCCATCCTGAAGAGTAGGGATGTGCAAAACCAGTTTGAGTGCAAACTGGACTGCAGCAAACCGGGCTGGTTTGAATGGTTCGATCGCGAACCACTTCTAACCGGTTTGTGCTGGTCATCAAACTGACTAGCCCAGCTGATTGATCTGACCAGTCCGCAAACCCACAGTTTGGTCCACATTCTGTTCAAATTTGGACTGAACCACTCCAACCAGACTGTGCACACTCCTACTGAAGAGCAAAGATGGCAAAAAAAAACAAAAACCAACCCCAAAACCCCAACCATTAAAGGGGCAGTACATATTACAACAATAATCCACACAAGAGAGATAAACAAGTTGATAAACCATTTATTTAGCATATTGAAACTGGGCATGCCTGTTGTGGATAGCAGCAAATTTGTCAACAACTCTCTTTATATTCAGATAATTTGACCACTTTTAGCAAGGATAGGAAGAGTGCTTTAACTGGCTACTTGTCATGTGGTTCCTCAAATATTCCTCATAATGGACTGCTATAACTATTTAAAAAGTGGGAAATCCTGATCATGGATCTTCTGTGCCAAATCTAGTTACTCCCCCAAAGTAACCTCTGATGTGGCTCCAACAGCTGCCTAGGTGGAGAAACCAGTTAAAGTGCAAATGGTCTCAGACTAGGAACTGAACTATCTTCCTTGTGCTCTTACTCATCCCAAATCAATCCTTATAGTTAATCAAACCTGATCAGTGATTTCCATTTATCTGGGGCATGCAACAGGCCATATAATACCACAGTAGATCTCTGTGAAACTCACAGGTGAGTCAGCAGTCTAATTATCACATGTCCTCAAGTTGCCCCTGGATCCATTGTTCGGATGCTTGTGATGTCAACTAGTATCTTGCAAGACCTGGGCCTCGAAACTAACTGCTCAGGAAAAAGTGGCTACTACCAGATTCCATACTGCAAGGTCTGTATGCAACTTTGGGCTAAACTAAAAAATGCTGCAGGAAATTTAGACCAAGCACTGAATGACTCTCTTACTCTGCTTATATAACTAAAATGTCTTTCCTCTCACTCCTTTTCTTCTTCCTAGACTAGTTCTTTATATTCCTCCCCTCCCCCTCCCCTTCTCCAACTTCTACTACTAGCATTTATACTTTTCTCTCATTGATATACCAGATGACTAAATAGTAATTGAGCAGAAATATAATGCAAACAGTAAAATCAAAATAGCATCCTTACAATTAATTTAAGAACAACCCAATAATTATATAGAGAAATGAAAACAGCAGGAATCAGAAGAACTCATGAATCATTTAAGAAGCTGCTTCAGCAGTCTCTAAAAAAGCTGCTGAAACAGGAACAGAGCAGTAGCTTTTTTGAGATGCTCCTTCTACGTGATTAAGTTATCCAATATATTCTATTATTATTCTCTAGTACTCTCAGGTTAGCTCTTCAACTTAGAGGTGCCAGCACTCCCCCCACCCCCGCTGCAACAAAACAGAGAGCCATTTTGTGATGGATTGAGGCAGCAATCAGAATGAACAATTTAAAATCCTAACTTCAAAGCAAGCTGAAGGCTATTACGTACGCAATATGTATAACAATTCAAAATGAAAATCAGCCACGGCAGACTGCAGTTATGAGTGAGGGAATGGTGACAGTGGGTGGGCTTCTTAACCTTTCCCCCACTGGCCTTTTTTTCTGCTCAGAAATCACACCCTCCTATTTGGTGGTCCCGAGAAGAAAGAGTTAGGAACATAAGAACAGCGCTGCTGGATCAGGCCCAAGGCCTATCTAGTCCAGCATCCTGTTTCTCACAGTGGCCCACCAGCTGCCTCTCAGAAGCCCACAGGCAATTGGGAAAGGCATGCCCTCTCTCCTGCTGTTGCTCCCCTGCAACTGGCATTTAGAGGCATTTTGTCTCTCTGGCTGGGGGTGGCCTATAGCCACCTACTGGTAGCCATTGATAGACCTGTCCTCCATGAATCTGTCCAAGCCCTTTTTAAAGCCATTCAAGTTAGTGGCTATCACCACATCCCATGGCAGAGAATTCCATAGATTAATAATGTGTTATGTGAAAAAGCATTTCCTTTTGTCAGTCCTAAATTTCTTGGCAATCAGTTTCATGGGATGACCCCTGGTTCTAGTGTTATGAAAAACAGAGAGAGAAAATTTTCTCTCTCCACTCTCTCCACACCATGCAAAATTTTATAGACCTCTATCATGTTGTCCCTCAGTCATCTTTTTTTCTAAACTAAAAAGCTCCAGATGCTGTAGCCTTGCCTCTTAAGGAAGGTGCTCTAGGCCCCTGATCATCTTGGTTGCCCTCTTCTGCACTTGACCAGAACTGTACACAGTACTCCAAATGTGGCCACACCACAGATTTGTATAAGGTCATTATTAGTAGTTTTAGGGAAGGGAAGGGAAAGGAAGGGAAAAATCAGGTCAAGGTGCTGTTACATCATTTGGTCCCTAAAACAACTGAGATTCTTTCAAAGCTAGAATGTAAATAATATCCTGGGTAGAAATGTGTTCTGGCTGCTGAGTGTCTCCTAACAGTTTGTGATGGAAGTGAATGGGTTTAGACTTCAGGGGAGGAAAAATGAGTTATCCAACTTACTACTGCCACATTGTTGCTGCTTGCAAGCTTGCTGCAAAATACATTCAGCTAGGTGGAAAACATGTCATCTCTAGCATTCAAGCAGCCACAAAAAAGGATGCTCATAAAAGAACATGAAAAATATGCATATAGTAGATATGCCAAAGGGGAACAATATCACACGGGCAAACCAACAAAACAAAACAAACAAACAAACAAGCAATCCAGTAGCAAAGCAATGGAGTGAAATCCAAATTCCTGCTGCACAGAATAATACAAGGTTTCTATGAGTTCAAATTCTCATCAAACATGATGCTCCATAAATGTGCTCTATATATGCTCCAAAGATGCTCCAGCCTCAGAGGTATGATGCCTCCAGCCTTAGATAGATAGATAAACTTTATTATGATCCTAGATCAGACTGTACAGCAAAAAAAATTACAAAGAAATAGAGCATATAATACAAACAATGTAGCAAAACCTATCTACCTTGAAAGTGATCTCTTTACAAAAGTAAGATAACAAAAATTCTAAATAAAATTCATCCGAGTGACCTGGAAACTTCCCCAAAAGGGGAGTAATTCTCCAGCCTCAGAGGCATGATGCCTCTCAATACCAGCTGCAGGGCAGCAACAGCAAGAGAGCAGGTGGGTCCTCACCTCATGCCTGTGAGGCATCTGATGGGCCACTGTGTGAAACAGGATGCTGGGCGAGTTAGGCCTTGGGCCTGACCCAGCTCAGCTGTTCTTTTGTTCTGTTCTTATGGACTTTCTGTCTTTTTCTTTCATTAAAGGCAACTGTGGAAGACCCAGTTTGGGTCAGAGCCAGGGCAAAGAGGAAGAAGGGTTTTAGCCCTCCCCCCGCTATCATTTCCCTAGCTTAAATCATTCCCCAAAGCTGCTGCCATTCCCCAGTAGAAAAAGAGAGATACCTTTATTGTACCTCTCTTTCTTACCATTTGTGGTTAATAGCAGTTTTGGAGATGTGGGGGGAGCGGGGAAGGTTAATCGTCTCCCGAGCTCCGGAACCGTGATTCAAATCAACATTTTCCTCTTGGCTGCTTTAAATGATAGAAAACCCCCTGCTAACTGAGCAAAGAGGCCTCTTTTTAAAGTGGTGATTCTCTTTATTTAGCAGGGGGAGAGCAACTGGCCCTATCCATCCCCAGCACAGCATCTCTCCAGTGGCTGTTGATGGTGCAGAGGAGAGCTGGTCTTGTGGTAGCAAGCATGACTTGTCCCCATAGCTAAGCAGGGTCTGCCCTGGTTGCATCTGAATGGGAGACTTGATGTGTGAGCACTGCAAGATATTCCCCTCAGGGGATGAAGCCGCTCTGGGAAGAGCAGAAGGTTTCAAGTTCCTTCCCTGGCTTCTCCAAGATAGGGCTGAGAGAGATTCCTGCCTGCAACCTTGGAGAAGCCGCTGCCAGTCTGTGAAGACAATACTGAGCTAGATAGACCAATGGTCTGACTCAGTATATGGCAGTTTCCTGTGTTCCTATCTTATGTTTCTTTTTTAGATTGTGAGCCCTTTGGGGACAGGGGACCATCTTATTTATGCATTTATTTTTCTATGTAAACCTCTTTGGGAATTTTGGTTGATGAGTGGTATATAAATATTTGTTATCGTCATCGTAATAGAAAAAGATTTTGAGAGATCTGATCTCCACTTTACCTGCCATTTGGTCCTAAAATGCTGTTCTGAGCACTTGAGAGGAAGGGACAGGATACAAAATAAGTAAAAGATCATTTAGATTTTAATCAGTGGAATGAAGAAAGGATTTTCCTCATACTTTTTTTTTCTTTTGAAAAACATTAATCAGTAGCTTATGAACTTGGAGTGTTTATGCAAGCAGCCTCATTGAAATCTTTACAAAAATATAAAGGAAGTCAAGTGAAAGGCTTATATCTTGCACACTTCTCACTTACAGGGAGAGAAGACAAACCACTGTTTTATTGAAGCCTAGGAAAATGTGAGCTACACACAGTGTCCAACTACACTAATTAGAAAACTTAAATGCCATCAGGAATGACCCACAGAGAGGACAATTTGTTGCTTAAGACCATATGGCACTGACTGACTCCAGGAAATATTTTAAGAGTGCATACATATTTCTCCAAGATGTTTAACTTCCCAGGGGAGGGGGAGAAATAAAAACATGACAGAAAGTAATTTAAAATGGCAGGTACTGCATTTTTCTGTTTCTTCAATGGAAATCTGATACCTGATATTAATACAGACCATTTTCTCATTATTATGTAAAGAAATTGCTACCACCAGCCATCTTTCAGTTTGTGGATTTTTAAAAGTATCCCCCCCACCTTTTAATTTATTTTATGTTTTGTTAAATTGCTTATGCTGTGAGAAATTATTTGAAGCATGTGTTTTTCAACCCCACAATTAAAGAACAATTCAGTGGAGATTTTACACAACAAACAAAAGTACAAGTTACTTCATTAACACAAAGAGTTTTCAGATATTTGGAACGGACTTAGTTTAATGGTTTGGGAAATGTGGCCTGAGATCTCAGTTTTAGCAATGACTCTTTGGGCTGATGCACACAGTATGGACTAGCAAACCCGAGTACACAATAGAAAGCTGTAGATAATTCTGTCTTTTTGAAGAGGAGACCTGTATGATACACAAGTTTGCAAAATGCATGTTTGTTGCAGTCTCATATTATCTATATCTATATAAGCCTCACCCTCGACTCGCAACCAATGTAAATGTGGTGGCGGGGCTTTCACATACAACCTGGCGGGCCCATGGATGGAGTTTTCACTGTCCTCTCCACTGCCAGTGCCCTGTCATCACCCCTCTTCTCTGCTGCCATGGGGCAGGTTAAGGTGGGAGAGGCGGGGCAGGGGGCTGAATCAGCCGGGGGGGGGGAGGAGGTTTTGTTGCCTCCGCTGCCATCCCGAATGGCAGAGGGTGGCTGGGGTGGGGGGAAGCAGGTGGCAAAAGGAGCTGGACCAATGGGAGGGGGCAGGGAGGAATGTTGAGACAGAGAGAACAAGAGTGCAGATGTTCTGCACAGGGCCAGCTAGTATTTATTATTATATTAACACCCAGAAAAATCTTAGGGGTATACCTAAAAATATGCACGAAGCCCAGGTTGTTAAAATACCTGGGCACATGTCTGCCTTTATTCTGTATCTCTAACTGGAATAATAATAACCTGTCTCAAAGGATATTTTGCAATGGTGAATGAAACAGAATGTATACAAGACTTTGCAAAGCAAAATTATTGTCTTAATGATAAGCTAGAAAGTCTTGCTTAAGAACTATAAGTCCAAAGGTTTTATCAATGGAAATACATTATAATAAAGTCAACCTTATTTTGGTATTCAAACAGAATTTTTGATGTAATTAATTCCCCATATTCATCTGCATCCTTGTATTTGCTACATGCTCCTGCCCTATGCACTATCACAGGGGTTTCCACACTTTTTAAACAAGTGTACTTGTTTAAAAAAGTACACCTTCTGTTGCAAACCTGCTGCTCAGGTGCCCCAGAGAGAGAGAGAGAGAGAGAGAGAGAGAGAGATGCACACACACACATTTAAATCTTACGGTTATGAGACAGGTTACTCCAGTAACTGGCTTACCTCCAGACTAAGTTACAAGTAAGCAGTCTTATTGAAATTAATAGGACAAGTTTACTTGTCCTACTAATGCCAATGGGTACTCAGTGCTAATTTTCTGAAGCTTGTCAGTCAGGTTGAGGGGGGCGGGTACTCTGAGCTTCAGTATGCAGCCAGCCAAACAGGAGCCGAGGGAAAGGGTCTTCACCCTCCTCCCACCCCTTTTGCAATGGATGCTGCCAGGTGTATGTGAGAATTCTCATATGTGAACTGGGACCATCTCTCCATGGTTTGCAGCCTTTTTGCACGGTCATATGCAGTGTTCAGTGTAGCAACAATCTGGACAACACAGTAATAGTTCCTAGAGTCACTGACATGTATGTAGAACAGAACAAGTGGAAGAATGTAGCAGATGGCTGGGGAGTGGGAAGATTCTCTCTCCTTTACTGCTGTTTTGTATCCAACCAAATGTGGTTTGTTGTGCAGAAGGAGAATTCTGGTCATATATTCTCTCACCCATTCCCTCACAGCAGCACCTACTACAGAAGAGTTCAGGGGCAGCTTGAGGGTTTTTGTTTTTGTTTTGGCAACAGCTCAAATTGAATACTGTACAATCTCTTCCATGTGTCCTTTCCTGTTGAGCAAAGCTCATTTGGCCCCTTGGTTTATCGGAGAGTTGGGGGCTATGAAGCAAGTTAAGAGAAAACTCAAGCACATGTGGTGGAAAACTCAACATGAATCTGATGAACTCAGGTAAGTGTGCATTATGCAGCCTGCTCTGTGGTGGTGAGGGCAGCAAAGAAGCTATAATTCTTCACAACCATTAGGGCTACACAGTGCCACTAAAGGACAGTGGAGCTGCAAAATACAATGAGACCAGTTGCCTGACACAACAGCACTGAACATTCCAGTGTCTTTATGCAAGTATTTGTACACTTGGGCTAACTGGTATCCTGGGAGATCTTGCCTTGGAGCCGTTCAAGTGACTGCTTGCTGTTGAAACAAAAAGAGTTAGGCAGAAGGGTTGTTACTTACCAAAGAAGGAAGAACACATTTGAATGTCCAGCAAACACCTTGGAGCTACAAACATTTATACATACATACACACATATACTGCCCTGAGCCAATGGTGGCTAGAGGAAGAGTAATCTTTCTCCCCATAAACATGTACATGATATTTGAAATTATAAGGATCTCTATAGATCTTTTTGAGTGCTTAAAGCACATCACATATATTATTGTGATATAATCCTTACAAAAACCCTATGCACTGAGCAAGCAATATTATCATCACCCTTATATTGCAGCTGGAGAAAGTGACTGGTTTGCAGAAGGCTACCTGGTGAGTGCATAGCAGAGATGAGATTCAAGATGGGAAAATTCTGAGTCACATCTTAGTCACTACAATACAACAGCTGTCAATAGACTCTGTAGCATCAAACATGTCTGGACAATTATAATTGTGACAGCTGTGGACTACTTTATCTCTGCAAATGAAAGAATGGCCTTTGAACTATGTATATAAGAGCCACCTTGCAATATTCTGTTCAGTCATCCCAACATTCTGTTGCATGTTGAGTGTGACCTAGAAACAGAACCTGGATGGGACTGTACAGATAAGAGCACACTTGATTCCCAGTGGCTGGGGTCATCCCCCAAGGGCACCTTCTTACTTTCCCCTAAGTAAATGAATGGGTGCTATTGGATTTATTTATTCATTCATACATACATACCCACCCCATCACTTCAGTATACTACTGCTCGGGATGGCTCACAACATTAATAAAAGAGATACAATGTAAAATAAGACAAATAAAGTTAAATAAGTTAAGCTAAAATACCACTCAAACTACATTTAAAATAACATTTTTTTTAAAAAAAGTTTCAAATTAAAAAATATTTTAAAATCTAAAAACTGACAACTATAAAAACTATTAGAAAAGTGTTGCATGTGAGGACACTGTTTCAGTGAGGGCAAAATGGTGCTCTATTCCTGATGCTGAGTGTCCCATTCCTCACTGGCTGACAATACTAAAATTGAGCACGGGACTTGCTGAATCACACAGCCATTATTCCCAGTGGCCATGTGATCACGCAAGTCCTCTTGCGCAATTTCAGCATTTCTTCCACAAGTGTGCACTTTCATAACTTGCCTTAGGAAGATTGTAGATGCAGCAACATTCACATTGTGCTAAAGGCATTGCATAGTATGCCTCCCACTAACAGGGATCATGCAGTATGTCTCCCGGAGTTCTCATAATTTATCAGAAGAAAAGAAAAAGTAGAGGAGGGAGAAGAAAGGAGGAGACACTATTTGGTGTTCTGCTTTAGACAACAAAATGTCATGGGTTTGCACTGAGTATGCTCAAGTAGTTCCATGCTTACATAGGAACATAGGAAGCTGCCAAGTCTTACCATTGGTCCAACTAGCTCAGTATTATCTACACTGACTGGCAGCAGCTCTCCAAAGTTTCAGGCAGAGATCTTTCCCAGCTCTACCTGGAGATTGAACCTGGGAGCTTCTGCATACCAGCAGATACTCTATCATTGAGCTATGGCCCCATTCCCTAAGGGGAATATCTTACAGACGACAGTGCTTACAGACGACAGTGTAGTCACCCATCCAAATGCAAACCATGATAAAGCCTGCCTAGCAAAGGGGACAATTCATGCTCGCTACCACAAGACTGCCTCTCCACCCCCATCAAGGCAATTCCTTTAGCTGCGTTAGGGCAAGCTGGTTGATTTTGTCCAACTTGTCTGGAAATCCTTCCCATGCCATGGCACCAGTGGTTCAACAAGGCCATAGACTTGCCTTTGGGGCAGAATACAAATGTGTTACATAATAAGAAAAAATAATAATGGCCTGGGATAGGATGGGATGGGATGGTTTCTTTTTCGGCTGTGATTTATTTCCCTTCTATTTCAAAGCTCTTTTGAAAGGGTGGTGACACTGACTTAGAAGCCCTGCTTATATGTCATGACCATTTGCATTGTTGCCTTGATTGGAAAATTCATCTATGCCTATGCATATGCATCTGACTCTATTTGGGATGTACTAAAATCTACTGAATGACCAGCTATGTTCATATGTCATCTGTCTGAGGACCAGCTATGGAAAAGATAGAGAGCAAAAGGTTCCTTTGGCTCTTATGGGGACCCCTTCCTGATACACTGCTTTCAGAGCTACATGTAGAGGAGGTGATAGATCATATCCTCAGTCACATAAATATGCAATTTAATTGAATCAGATGCATTGTGGACAACAATCTATGATGCAATACATAAGCAAAATATGGTGGAACTGCATATACACCAAAGACATGAGGGTTTTGTATGTTCCCTACTATGTACTGTATGCATACAGGCACATGCAAAATAAGTTAAATGCAATTATAAAAGCCTCACTACATAGCATTCCGAAACATAAGTTTTGGGTAGGATATAAATATGTCAAATACATAAAATAAAATAAAAGCTTCTGCTCTTGCATTATTTAATGAGATAATTCTCTTTTGTCCTACTGTGCTCCTAAAAAATGTGGCATATATTTTGAAACTGCCAGTAAAGCAAATTGAAATGTTCAGTAAACTCCTTATTACAGTTGGGGGGAGACCCCCGTGCAGCTAGAGCAGTATCACATATGTTTAAAATGGCAACGGAGACTTTGAAAGCATTTGTTGTCTAATGACCATGGTGCTAAATCATGTGTCAAAGTGAAAGGGTCTGGTTCGCTCGGAAATGTGCTCATGTTTTTGATGCCAAGTAGAAGCTGCGTGTAAAAGAAATGATCAGAGAACACAAGCTAGTTTATGAGAGCATTAGTTCTTCAGATGTGGTCTACATGCTAGCAGCAAACCCAGTCTAAAACAAACAAGATTTGGAACATGTGAATCTCATCATTCTATCTGCACAAGAACATCACATCACACTTTACTTCAGTAGTAAAATTGTTACAAGACCAAAGCTGGTGAAAGCTACAACACTTTATTATATATCAGTCAGGACGTAGGCTGAAGTGTAAATAGACATTTTTTCCTCAGACAACTGAATTTTTACTAGGAAACGTTTTTTGTTTTAGGTTGAAAATGATCAAGAAATTATTTTAATTTATTTAATTGCCATTAAAGATGCTACTGCTTCATGGTGGCATATTTTATCAGGAACCCACATGTACTTATATAAGGAATTTCTGCACCTTCATATGTTTCAAAGTGTGTCTTCATATGTTTCAATGGAAGGAATCCATAACATTTATTTATTTATTCGATTTCTATACTGCCCTTGGCTCAGGGTGGTTTACACAGAGAAATAACAAATAAATAAGATGGATCCCTGTCCCCAAAGGGCTCACAATCTATAAAGAAACATAAGATAGACATCAGCAACAGTCACTGGAGGTACAGTGCTGGGGGTGGATAGGGCCAGTTACTCTCCCCCTGCTAAATAAAGAGAATCACCACGTTAAAAGGTGCCTCTTTGCCAAGTTAGCAGGGATATACTGTATAATACCACAAAGGGATATACTGTATGTAGAAAGCTGCCCCTCCGCTGAACCAGAAGGGGAACCTGTGACCAGTATACATGGATCAGTTCCAAAATATTTGGGGAAGTAGGTTCAAATGCACATTTTAAAGATGCGCTTACACCAGTTTTTAAAAATGAATACCTTGTACACATCTTCTCTGTGTTGATTTGCTGGTCTCACCTTCCTCATCATCCCTATAGGAGAAGGGGAAGGCAACACATCTGCCATGCACATCTTATTCTAGTCATTTAAAATCCCTCCAGCCATCCCCTCCACCAACTATGCATATGAGTATGGATGGGTCAGAAGGTAAAAGGATCCCCTTCTTTGCCCTGCCCCTTTCACCTCTGGGGATGATATTCATACTAATGTTGCACATGCTGCAAAACATTTTGTATGCACAACAGAGCAGGGGCAATTGTAGCTAAAAACCAGCCTGTGTATTTGTGTGCAAACCTGTGTTCACATGTATTGTACACACATATATGGCATGTCTGTGTCAGAGAATAGTGCAAGAGTATATGCATGGAGTTCATGGTGGATAGAGGGACAAATATAGATGCATCCCTTTGCCACTTCTCCTGGGGATCACCCATGCCTATTTGTATAATAATAATGTTGGCAAGTCAGTAGACTGTTACAGAGGAAGAGAAATCAGAAACTGTTTCCCCTCCAGCTGTCCTGCCAGCTCTTTAAACTTGGGGAGTAGTACCAACCACCCACAGAGCCTCACTTTGCTCTTTTGGTCCAGGTTGGTCCAGAATAAACCAGAAATCATTCATGATTTGATTATGGATGAAGGGGCTGACCTGGTATGTATCACAGAGACTTGGTTGGGGGAGGCTGGTGGCCCAATCTGCTCTTAGTTTCTCCCTCCAGGGTAGTCTATTGAGGAGCAGGTGAGGGAAAGAGGGCTGTGGTCTACAGGAACATCTGCCTTACCAGGATCCCTGTTGAAGTGTCTGACCATATCAAATGTATGTACTTAAGTTTGGGGACCAGGGATAGACTGGGTCATCTGTTGGTGTACCAATCACCCTGCTACCCAACAGAGGACCTAACTGAGCTGATGGACTTGATCTCGGGCTTGGTGTTGGAGTCCCCCAGGCTTGTGGTGGTGAAGGACTTCAACGTTCACTTCAGGACCAATTTGTCTGGGGTGGCTCAGGAATTCATAGTAGCCGTGACCACTATGGGCCTATCCCAAGTGGGACTGACACACATTGCAGATCACATGCTTGATTTGGTATTTTACTCTGATCAGTGTGGTGTTCCATGGGTGGGGACTCCTCTGATTTCCCCATTGTCCTGGACAGACCACATCTGGTTAAGGTTGGACTTACAAACATGTCCCACCTCCGTAGGAGTGAGGGGCCTATTATGATGGTCTGCCTGAGAAAGTTATTTGATCCAATAGGATTCCAAGAAGCCTTAGAAGGATTTAGTGTTGGCTCTGTCAATGATTCTGTGGATGCTTTGGTGGAGAACTGGAACAGAAAAACTCAGCAGGGCAGTAGACACAATTGCTTCTAAGCATCCTCACTGACCCACTTCAAAATTGGCCCCTGGTATACAGAAGAACTATGGGGGCTCAAGTGGCAGAGTAGAGGACTGGAGCACAAGAGGAAAAAGACTCGACTAGAATCCATCAGATTACAACATAAAGCATACTTGAAGATCTATGCTCAAATGATATGTGAGGAAAAGACATTATTCTTTTCTGGCCGTATTGCATCCACAAGCTCAAGTCCAGCACAGTTGTTCAGAGTTGTGAGATGACTAGTACGTTCCTCTCCTCCCTTGAATCAGAATTTGGAACCATCAGTTACCCACAGTGATGTTTTAAATGAGTTATTTGTGGATAAAATCTCTCATATTTGGGTCAACTTAGACTCAGACTCAGGGGCGCAGGGAGCTTGGCCACGTCCAGAGGACAAAGTTCTCCACTGTTTCTCCACCCACTAGGCTTTATAACTTTTCACCCAAGTTTTTTTTTGCTGGACTGTAGTTTTAAATTGTTTTAAACTTTTCATTTTAAATCTGTTTTATGTAGGTGTGAACCACCCAGAGATAGAAGTTTGGGCAGTCTACAAATTAGATAGATAGATAGATAAATAGATAACATTCTATAAGTCGGGCATGAAGGTGAGAGACAGAAGTTGTCAGAGGTGATTCCAGGATTTTCCTACTCTGTCCAGTGGAGCTAATCAGTGTTCCCTAGCAAGTGAAACACTACTGTACTTTACTTCTTTCTATGAAATGCTCTGCTCTCAACTTGTAATATGTAAATCTTGTTAAACATTAAAATGAAGATGACAATGCTGTTTAATTTTTAAGACACCAGACAATAAAAGTAATCTCAGGCAGTGAGCAAAAAACAGAGTGCTGTTTGATTTGAAAACTGGATTATTATGAGGCATTTTCTGTTTAGAAAAATGGTTCTAGTCTAATAAGACCTGTCAATAGAGTTGTGATGAATTAGAAAACAATGCAATGAACTGGCTTTTGTATGGATCTTTGACTTTCTTTCATGCATCCCCACCACTCATCCATCTTCCATCCACTCATTATTCCAACTCTCTAAGCAGCTTCAAAAAGCTGACATATTTAAAATAATAAACACTGCAAAGCAATATTTCATTTCCTACCCTCATTTACCTCCCAAAATACCACTGGTTTGACAGGAAAGATAAATGATATTTAGTTCTGCTCTAGTGGCAAGTTGTAAAGGTTCACTATCTAGCAGATTATTATAGCAAGACCAAAAATAAAGGAGAATTGTATGCCACTGAGCGAGAGGAAAATCCCACATTTTCAGGTGGAGGTTTCCGCATTTGTTAGCAACCCTAAAATGCCCTTAGGGAAGAGAACTAAGAATCATCATTGTATTTGTTACACATAGAAGCCCTTCTCACGATTGGTGAGAAGGGCTACCCTCTTTTGTGGGGAGGAAGTCTGAAAGCACTTACCTCCCTGCCGATGATCACAGCACAGTCTCTGGGTGGGTGGATCGCCCATCCAGATGACAGCGGCTCCCCTTGCCACTCCATGCCAGGCTGCTCCAGGGGTCGGGTTCAGGGAAGCGCACCCCACGCCCCAATAATGCACTTCGCAAGTGTGCAGTGCGTTACTGGGAGCCCTCTACCCCCGAGTGTGTCCGCCGTGGCTATAAGCAGCCATGGCAGACAAATGATCAAGTAACCCATTGTCCCCAAACCTGGGTTATACGGTGGGTTACCTAAGAGGGCTCACTGACGCTGGGAGCCATGCAGCTCCCTGTGGTTCTCATGGGCGGCAAAAAACTGGGCTGGGCTTCCCTAGCCTGGTTTTTGCGCTTGTCCGAATAGCTTCGTAAACATTTACTTCAAATACTTTATAGTAATGTCACAAACGGTAAATTATAGCCCCATTCTCTCAGGGAGAACCAACAATTCAACTGAAAGTACTAGTAGAGTTGCTAGGTCTCTTCAGGATTCAGTAAGGGAAGCCCTCTTGGCAGGGTTACCCAATGGGGCTATTCTTATGATCACAAAAATCGGGCTAGGAAAATTCTAGCCCGATTTTTGTGATCATAAGAACCACCGGGCTCGCAGCTGAGCCCGGTGGTTCTGGAGCGGCTAACCCGCTCCTGTAGCCCGCCCCTTAGCCCGGGTTTGCAGAGTGAGCACTCCGCAAACCCGGGCTATCTGCTCATGAGTAACTGCGGTGCGGCTCTGCGCTGCAGCTACTCGCGAATAGACCCCCAGCCGGGAGGTGGCTCGGGGGTCTCCCCAGTACTGGGGCTTCCAGGGGTCCCACAGCCCCCGAGCTCCCCAGCCCCTGCCGGCTCCATCTCGGAGCCGGCCATCGTGTGGGCAGCTGATCTGGCCGCCCAGGGCTCCCTGCCCGCTTGTGAGCGGGCAGAGCAGGCTTAGCCTGCTCTTCCTGCTCACGGCTAGGAACTGGGTCACACTGATCGTGAGACCCGGTCCAATGTGTTTGAGGCAGTAGAGCAAATGGGGGCTACATGAAATGCAGTGCCTCAGCAACACTGCAAACCACATCAGGACTGCCACAGACATGTAAGGCAGTCATATGTAATGTGATTATTACAATTAAAAATGGGTCTCCACAGTTTTCACAGAATGTGCTGATTCCAGCCCTATTCAGACATTATGCTGTAGTGAACAGGTGTTCAGATGTTTGTGCATATGTTCATGTTTTTGGTGTGAATTACTGTACATGCATTCATTTTAAAAGTGAACCTGGATAAAAGCCCCTCAAATACATGGTACAGATCTAGTACAGCAGGAAGTGTATTGCTGTACATGCATTGACTATAATATCATAATAAATGAATGTACAAGCATGAGGATTTGTACCTGTATGCACTATACACAGATTGTACATATGTTGGGGGGGGGGGAAATGTGTGAATAGGGCTAACCTTTTCTGTAATAGTTGAAGGTTTGCATACATGTGTATACTTCCGATATCAAAGATGCAGACAGCACACTGCAGAAAGCTTGGGGACCCATCACCCCCCATAACATATACACAGAAGCACAGAATGGTACAGTTCCGAAATCACACAAATTATGATTTTTTATGACAAGAAGACATTTGCTCACCCCCTGCCCCCTCTCCTTCCCATGCAAGATAATATTTGAAGCATCTTTTTGTTGCTTGTAACAAACCATCATTTTCTTTTCATCTGAATATGAGAAAACAACAGGTTACTCACCTGTAACTTTGGTTCTTCTAGTGGTCATCTGTACTGCTACACAAATGGGCTATGCACCTGCACAGAGACCTCATTGGAACCTAACAAGTTCGATTCTCCTGCTTTGGGTGGGAACCCCGCCCCCAGCCGCTATATGTGGCTGCGCCACTCCTCATCCCCTCAGTCACAGTCCAGCTTCAGTGAACCCCACGGGGAGAATGGGGGTGTGTGTAGAAGTACAGATGACCACTAGAAGAACCAAAGTTACTAGTGAGTAACCTGTTGTTCTTCGATGTGGTCTCTGTCTTCTACACAAATGGGTGCATAACAAGCTAGCACCCAAGGAGGAGGGATGGACAGAAACAAATATAATCTGCCAGAAATTTTTATTTCAGAAAGTACATCAAGCAGTGTCCTGAAAATGGATTGCAGGACACTGCTGCCAAACACAGCATCATTCCATGCCCTGGTATCAATTGCATAATGACGAATACATGAATGGGGTGAAGCCCAAGTAGTTGCTTGACATATAGTGTCCAACAGGACCACCTGATCAAAGGCCACAGAAGCTGATACGGACCTAACAGAGTGTGCCTTAACCGTAGCAGGCAACTGCTTATGGGCCAATTGATAACAAAGTTCAATAGTGGAAACTATCCATCTAGACATGGACTGGGCCGAAACTTGTAGAACTTTACACGGCTCATCATATAGAACGAACAAGGAAGGAGATTTCCCCCAGTCAGCAGACCTCTGAACACAGAAGGCTAACGCCCTTTGAACATCCAAACAGTGTAACCTTCTTTCCGCATCCGATGAAGGATTTGGAAAAAACACGTGCAAAGTGAGCGGGGATGAATGGTGAAACATGGACACCACTTTGGGCAGGAACTGGACATCCGGCCCGAGTATGACCTTGTCCTTATGGAACTGAAGGTATGGTTGGTCAACCCTCAGGGCCCTCAACTCACTGACCCTCCTGGTGGAGGTCACGGCCACCAAAAAGGCAACCTTCCAGGTCAGAAGACAAGAATCAATTGAAGCCAAGGGCTCAAATGGTGGCCATAGCAGGCTAGCCAATACCACTGACAGGTCCCAGGTCAGTGACATGACAGGATTGTCTGGGAACATGAGTCAAACCATTCAGAAAACATTTTACCACTGGATCTTTAAACCATGAAGCCCGGTCAGTGGGGGAATGTGCCTCAATGGCAGCCAAATACACCTTAAGGGATGAAAGCTTTAAACCAGATTCCTTAAGAGACAACAGATAATTACATATATCTTGAACGGATGGATTAAAGGCATCAAAGTTATGCAGTACAGTGAAGGAACAGAAATGAGTCCCCTTGTGATCATATGATTTCTGTGTGGACTGCTTTCTGGCAGCAACCAGAACTTCCCTAAGTCTCAATGGGAAGTCAGCACGACCTTCCATACCGTCATATGGAGGGACCGAACATCTGGGTGATGCATCCATTCCTTCTCCTGCGACAGCAGGTCCGGCAGGGCAGTCAGGCATTTCCAATCCACCGCCAAGTGCCTCAGGACTGGAAACTAAGGCCTCATGGGCCACCACGGGGCTATCCGGATTGCCTCGGCCCGATCCACCCTCAGTTTGCGCAGGACCTTCGGAAAGAGGGGAAACAGGGGAAACACATACAGAAGGAGGCCCATCCAGGATAAACCAAAGGCATCACCCAGAAATCCCTCGCCCTCCCCTCCCCTGGATCCATCGAGGGCACATTGTGCATTGTCCCAAGAAGCAAATAGGCCCAGTGATGGGGCTCCCCAGTTTACAAATATGTGCCTGATAACACCTTGGTGTAAAGCTCACTCATGGGAGACCACCGTCAATCTGCTAAAGTGTCATCTTGGACATTCAGCGCACCCTGTATATGAACTGCCTGAGGCGATACCGCATGTGCCACGCACCAATGTCAAAGGTCCAGAGCCAGAAACAGAAGGCTCTTCGAGGAAGTGCCGCCCTGTCGATTGACATAGGCTTTTGCCGTTGTATTCTCTGTTTGTATTATCACTGAATGACTCCCAATCAGGGGCAGGAAGCCTTTGAGAGAATTGAAAATGGCCAACAGCTCCAGATAATTGATGTATTGTCCTCTCTTTGGGGGACCAATGTCCACTCAGACGAAGCTCTTCTAGGTGTGTCCCCCAACTGAGCTCCGATGCATCTGTTGTGACTACCCATCGGGCTCGAGGGAACTGAAAGGGAGTACTGACACTCAAGTGCCGAAACTCCATCCACCACTCGGCCGTCACCCGTACCCATCAAGGGGGCTTGCATTCTAGATGGCCTGGATCCTGAAGGGGATCAAACACGTCTAAAAGCCACCTCTGAATGACGTGCATTCGAAGACACACTTGAGGTAGCACGTATGTACTTGTGGCCATGTGACCCAGCAGGCACTGTATGGAGTGCATAGTCTGTGGGCCACTGGCTAGGAAAGCGGCTGCCAGTCTCTGGAGAGTAACTATGTGGCCCATCAGAAGGAAGACATTTTCCAAGGTCGTGTCAAATATCAGTCCAATGAACTGAATTTGATGGGTGGGTTCCAACTGAGATGTTTTGAAGTTTATTTGGAAACCCAGCTCCTGCAGGGTATCTATCATGATCTTGAGGGCATCCAGGACCGCACGCCTGGTGCTCACCAAGATGAGCCAATCGTCTAGATACGGTAGCACCTGCAAACCTTGCTCCCGCAGAAACGCCACCACCGGGGCCAGACATTTCATAAAGACCCTCAGTGCAGTCATGAGGACAAACGGCAAGGCCTTGAATTGATAGGGGATCCCCCTGATCTGAAACCACAGGAAGCATAGATGCTGAGGGCGTATTGAAATGTGATAGTATGCATCTTTTAAATCGAGAGAAATCATTCACATTTTTTTTTTCCAAGGATGGTCATAATGGTCAGTACCGACAGCATTCGGAACCTTTTGGTACCATTCCAAAGGCGACTATTGCTGGGAAGAGGCCCTCTGTGTCTGGTAAGGTGACTACCTGGCAGTCTTCTGCAGTTTGGTAGTCAGTGAAACATACAACATAGAACATGCTGTGCTCCTCAACTTCTGAACTTTCTGGAGCATGTCATCCATCTGTTCTGAAAAGAGACTAGAGCCCTCAAAGGGCAGGTCCTTGACCCTAGCACGGGCCTCATAGTTAAGTCCAGACAAGCACTGCCAAGTGTGTCATCTGAGTGCCACAGATGTGGCCATCACCTTGGCCACATATTCCACCGAAAGTTGGGCTGAATAAAGTTCCTGTTTTGCCAGCTGAATGGCCTCACGGAAAAACGCTTTTGCTGGATCCCTCTTATCCTCTGGGAGGAGATCCAAGAAAGGACTCACCTTCTCCCACGAAAAGTGGTTGTATTGGGCATTATAAACCTGATAATTGGCCACCCTCAAGTGGAGGGCTGAGGCCGAATACAGCCTCCTCTGGAAGGAATCCAATTTTCTGCCTTCCTTGTCACTTGGTGCAGACTGGCTGTGACCCCTGGTCCTTTGCAAGGAAGCCTCCAAGACAATTGAATTTGGGGTGGGATTATTTTTCAAAAAGGCCGTATTATCCTGCAGTTGCACCCTGTAGAAGTTCTCTAAATGCCTGTTAGGCTGAGAAAGCATTGTTGGCTTTTTCCAGTGAGCTTGCATGACCTTCAGCAATGCCGAATTCAAGGGCAGAGCGGCTGGTACCTTGGCCTCTGAGTCGATAAGGCTGAACAAAGGATCCAGTTCTCCTTTTTGCTGGCTACTGAGGTTCACTCCCAAGGCTGATGCCATTCGGGTCACATAAGCAGAGTATAGTTTGAGGTCCTCTGATGGGAAGACAGGCTTTGAGTCAGACTGTATGTCGAGCAGGGACGAGCCCAGGGAAATTACTTCAGAGTCCTGGGAGCTAGCATCACTTTCATATTCGGGCTCTGGGGGAGCCAGAGGGTCTTGTGTCACGGGTATTGAAATGGAATGTTCTGCCTGCAAACTTTGGACAGGCACGGTAGCCTGATTCAGCACTGGAACTGAAGGTGGCAGTTTGCGACGCTCATTATGATCCCTCGGGGAGCGTTGCAGTGAGTGGGAACGTGGCCTCCCTTCTGAGTATGAGGGGGGTTCATTCCAACCCCTCATCATTATGGGTTTCCCATACATGGGACATCCAAGTAATGGGACCCATAACGAGGTCGAGCATAGTCCGAGTAGTCAGTCCACTTGGTATTGATTGCACGACCCAGAGTCCCGGTGACACACGCTGTAAGAAGTCTCAGCGTCCACCAAGGGTGAGCGATATTCCAGCGTCTGGTATTGATCTTGATATGATTGATCACGACGGTCCCAGGACTGATCCTGTCTGTAAGTTGAGGAGCATTCTTCTGAGTCCCAATGGATACCACGGTCCCTAGGAGGGATGCCCTCTTGGTACCTTCGAGGGGGAGACCACCATCTAGGCAGCCATGATGCATCTTCTGCTGGCTTGGTTGGAGAATAAGCTTCCTCCTCCAAAGAAGCACACCCCAGTTCATCCGTCACCACCAAACGTTCTCTACTCAATCTAGCCTGATCATGGGCTAAGTCCACAGACTCCGCAACCACAGGTGAGCAAGGTCTTGTTGATACCGACGACTTCTGCGCTAAACAATCCAAAGCCACTTTAGTTTTTTTGGCCACAGGGGCCTGTGGTGTAGGAACTTCCTCTGCTTTCTTCTTCTTGGGTATAGGAGGGAGGTATTGACCTGCTGGTAAATGATGATGCAGCTTCTTCCTTTTTATCTTTGGTACCGACCCCGAGGTATTCGGGGAGGACTTCGGTACCACAGGCACCTGATGCTAAGGGAGGACCTCCGAGTGCACCGGCTCACTTGAAGCCGTCGGAGGCCGAGTGGTAAAGGATGCCGAGACCAGTACTGGAGTTGGGTTTTCATCCTCTACAGGAGCTGATACCACGTGCTCCAATTGTACCGATGAAGCCATTTTTATGGACCGCTTCAACAATAGGGCTTCCAAGGAATGGAGAGCCAGGTTCCACAGGGCTGCGCGTAGGTGATAAGCCCTATTTTTGTGAGCCTGCTTCATGAACTTCTGGCAGTGAAGACAAGTCTTGACAATGTGGGATTCCCCCAAGCACAAGAGACACTCAGTATGAGTATCAGGGGAAGGGATCTTAGATCCGCAGCAGATACATTTTTAAAAGTTTGTCGTGCCCAGCATAAATGCTGAAGGCCGGCCGGCCACCACGCTCCATCCCAACCAGGATCGAAGCTCCAAGGAAGGGAGAAACCTGCAAGAAACAAAACACCAAAGAAAAAAAATGCAAATATGTAAAATAATTAAAGAAACAAAGAAAGAAAAACTGAGAAACTAAAGAAGCAGGGAGAAAAAACAATAAGGAGATACAGTACCTTGATACTACTCGTTGCCGAGCTGTAGACTCCACGATGTTCACTAAAATGCGGATGAAGAAAGACTGAGGGGATGAGGAGTGGGGCAGCTCAGGAGTTCATAGCGGCCATGACAACTATGGGCCTATCCCAAGCGGTCTCTGGATCGACACATATTGCAGGTCACACGCTTGGTTTGGTCTTTTACTCTGATCAGGGTGGTGTTCTGTGGGTGGGGACTCCTGTGATTTCCCCATTTGTCACGGATGGACCACCATCTGGTTAAAGTTGGACTTACGACCACTTCCCACCTCACAGGGGTGAGGGGCCTATTAGAATGGTCCGCCCGAAGAGGTTATTGGATCCGGCAGAATTCCAAGAAGCCTTGGAGGGATTTAGTATTGGCTTTGCCAGTGAACCTGTTGATATTCTGGTTGAGAATTGGAACAACTTGCTCACCAGGGCAGTAGACACGATTGCTCCCAAGCGTCTCCGCTGACCCACTTCAAACCTGGCCCCTTGGTATATGGAAGATCTATAGGGGCTGAAGCAGCAAGGTAGGCGACTGGAGCACAAGTGGAGAAAGACTCAACTCAAATCTGACAGATTACGACATACAGGTGAAACTCGGAAAATTAGAATATCATGCAAAAGTCCATTAATTTCAGTAATGCAAATTAAAAGGTGAAACTGATATATGAGACAGACGCATTACATGCAAAGCAAGATAAGTCAAGCCTTAATTTGTTATAATTGTGATGATCATGGCGTACAGCTCATGAAAACCCCAAATCCACAATCCCAGAAAATTAGAATATTACATGGAACCAATAAGACAAGGATTGAAGAATAGAACAATATCGGACCTCTGAAAAGTATAAGCATGCATATGTATTCAGTACTTGGTTTGGGCCCCTTTTGCAGCAATTACTGCCTCAATGCGGCGTGGCATGGATGCTATCAGCCTGTGGCACTGATGAGGTATTATGGAAGACCAGGATGCTTCATTAGCGGCCTTAGGCAATTCTGCATTGTTTGGTCTCATGTCTCTCATCCTTCTCTTGGCAATGCCCCATAGATTCTCTATGGGGTCAGGTCAGGCGAGTTTGCAATCCTTGTCTTCTTGGTTCCATGTAATATTCTAATTTTCTGAGATTGTGGATTTGGGGTTTTCATGAGCTGTACGCCATGATCATCACAATTATAACAAATTAAGGCTTGACTTACCTCGCTTTGCATGTAATGCGTCTGTCTCATATATCAGTTTCACCTTTTAATTTGCATTACTGAAATTAATGGACTTTTGCACGATATTCTAATTTTCCGAGTTTCACCTGTAGAGCACATTTAAAGATCTATGCTCAGGTGACATGTGTGGCAAAGAAATGGTTCTTTTCTGCTCGTATTGCCTCTGCGAGTTCAAGTCCAGTGGAGTTGTTCAGGGTTGTGAGGGAACTAGTATCTGCCCCCCCTCCCTTGAACCAGAATTTGGAGTCATCAGTTACCCACTGCGATGTGTTTACAGAATTTTTCGCAGATAAAATATCTTGGATTCGGGCCAACTTAGATGGAGACTCCACAATTAATTTGATGTCTGAACTGGAGGTGTCCGTCAACTCCTCTTATGTGATTTGACTGAATCGGTTTCAGTTTGTGACTCGTGAGGATGTGGACATACTGCTTGGAGCGGTGAGGCCTACCACTTGCTCTCTTGACCCTTGTCCAACATGGCTTGTTCTATCTAGCAGGGAGGCTGTTGTAGGCGGCCTGGTGGAAATCATAAATCTCTTTGAGGGAGGGCAGGATGCCTCCTTGTCTTAAGGAGGCAATCATTAGACCTCTTCTAAAGAAGCCTGCGTTAGATTCCGGAGAGTTGAGCAATTATAGGCCTGTTTCCAACCTCCCTTGGCTGGGCAAGGTAATTGAGAGGGTGGTGGCCTCCCAGCTCCAGGCTGTCTTGGAGGAAACTGATTATCTAGACCCATTTCAAACTGGTTTTCGGGTGGGCTATGGGGTGGAGACTGCCTTGATCTCCAATTGGGGAATTGACAGAGGAAGTGTGAATCTGTTGGTCCTTTTGGATCTCTCGGCAGCTTTCGATACTATCAACCATAGTATCCTTCTGGAACATATGAGGGTGTTGGGGGTAGGAGGCACTGTTTTACAGTTGCTCTGTTCCTACCTCTCGGAGAGATTTCAGATGGTGTTGATTGGAGACTGTTGCTCTTCGAGATCTGAGCTTAAGCATGGTGTCCCTCAAGGCTCCGTACTTTATCCAATGCTTTTTAACATCTACATGAAACCACTGGGAGAGATCATCAGAGGATTTGGAGCTGGGTGTTACCAGTACGCTGATGACACCCAGATCTATTTCTCTATGTCAACTTCTTCAGGAGCTGGCATATCCTCCCTAAATGCCTGCTTGGAAGCAGTAATGGGCTGGATGAGGGAGAATAAACTGAAGCTGAATCCAGATAAGACGGAGGTACTTATTGTGTTGGGGCAGAACTCCAGAAATGATTTTGATCTACCTGTTCTAGATGGGGTCACACTTCTCCAAAAGGAACAGGTTTGCAGTCTGGGAGTACTTCTGGATACACACCTCAGGTTTCTCAGGTGGAGGCGGTGGCCAGAAGTGCCTTCTATCAGCTTCGGCTGATATGCCAGCTGTGCCCATTTCTTGAGATAAAGACCTCAAAATAGTGGTACATTTGTTGGTAACCTTCAGACTTGACTTTTGTAATTCACTCTACATGGGGCTGCCTTTGTATGTAGTCCGGAAACTTCAGCTGGTTCAGAATGCGGCAGCCAGGTTGGTCTCTGGGTCATCTCGGAGAGACCATGTTACACGTCTGTTGATGGAGTTACACTGGCTGCCTATAGGTTTCCGGGCAAAATACAAAGTGCTAGTTATACCTTACAAAGCCCTAAATGGCTTAGGCCCTGGGTATTTGAGAGAACATCTTCTTCATTATGAGCCCCACTGTCCATTGCGGTCATCCATGGAGGTCCATCTCCAGTTGCCGCCGGTTCATCTGGTGGCCACACGGAGACAAGCCTTCTCAGTTGCTGCCCCAGGATTATGGAATGTGCTCCCTATTGAGATACGATCCTCCCCATCTCTGACAATTTTTTAAAAATACTTAAAAACCCATCTTTTTACTCGGGCTTTTTCAGCTTTTTAACAGGTTTTTAATTCTGTGATTGACTTTTAAATTGTTAGTTTTTAATTGTTTTTATGTGTTTTTATATGCATTTTTAACTGTTTTATCATTGTGAACTACCCAGAGACACTGGTTGAGGTGGTATAAAAGTGTAAACAAACAAACAAACAAACAAACAAACAAACAAACAAATAATATAGCAGCTGGGGGCGGGGTGCCCACCCAAAGCAGGAGAATTGAGCTTGTTAATTGAGCTTGTTTTGATGAGGTCTCTGCACAGGCGCATAGCCCATTTGTGTAGAAGACAGAAACCACATTGAAAAATGTGGTTTGTACAAAACATACTCAAGAAACTAGAATATTCACTGTTAACTAATAATCAGCATAACTAATTATGATTTATGCAAACCACAGTTTTCTGTATTAGGACAACATGGGGAAATTCCAGTTTGCGATAAACCTGAATGGAAAATTTCCAATTTTCTGAAAAGTATACAGTGTACTGTGCTTGATTGGCCAGCAAACTCTCCTGACCTGACCCCATAGAGAATCTATGGGGCATTGCCAAGAGAAGGATGAGAGACATGAGACCAAAGAATGCAGAAGAGCTGAAGGCCGCTAATGAAGCATCCTGGTCTTCCATAACACCTCATCAGTGCCACAGGCTGATAGCATCCATGCCACGCCGCATTGAGGCAGTAATTGCTGCAAAAGGGGCCCAAACCAAGTACTGAATACATATGCATGGTTATACTTTTCAGAGGTCCGATATTGTTCTATTCTACAATCCTTGTCTTCTTGGTTCCATGTAATATTCTAATTTTCTGGGATTGTGGATTTGGGGTTTTCATGAGCTGTACGCCATGATCATCACAATTATAACAAATTAAGGCTTGACTTATCTCGCTTTGCATGTAATGCGTCTGTCTCATATATCAGTTTCACCTTTTAATTTGCATTACTGAAATTAATGGACTTTTGCACGATATTCTAATTTTCCGAGTTTCACCTGTATTTGGAGGACTCAGTTCCTTTTTTTAAAGAATGGATCCCACAGCTGCGTGGAATGTCTGAGTGGTATGTTCACAGAGCCAAATGGAGGCTCTGATTGCCTGTATGATTCAGGATTGATATTCTTCCCTCCCACAACTACCCCCAGATGATTGTGTGTATGACCTTATTGTGTCTCACACAACCTAATTTAACTCACAGAATTGTTGCAAGGATAAAATGGGATAACCCAAGATACACTACGCCAAACAGTAAGAAGGAAACCAAGGAGAACTGCAGCTGTAACAGAACAAAGTTGTTTATTCCATTCCTAGCTCCTTTTACACTATAAAAAGACTTTTACAGAACATGGCAAGAACAGGAATAGCTACATACTTACATGATAGCAAATGCAACAAACAATTGTAGCAAATGGCTTTGCAAATCATATGAGGTCTCTCTTTTTTCCAGTTAAATGGACTGCTGCAAGGAAACATTTCAATAAACAGAGGCACATGGACTATTTGGCAAATTGCCTAAACACAGCCATTGCCAGAGAACAACACAGTGAACGATCATGCATCTGCCAGCCACAACCGAGCTATGCTGTGCTGCTACCTTGTACACAAAGTTCAAAATCAGATTGTTTTGCTTGGCTGCTGAAGGGAGTAACTCATTTTGGTTCTGGATGCACTAAAGCACTGTGTGTTCCAGATAAACTATACATATAAGCAAGTATAGTCCAATAATAAATAGAGGGTGATTGGAAAAGATCAAAGCAACAAACCTTATGTGCATCCTGCTCAATTTCTGTTGATAGCAACCCATCACATACAGGCAGGGTCCAAGCATGGGAGTGGGGGTGGGTACTAGTCCTGGGCTGAGAGGTTTCAGGAGAGCCTGGACTGGGCTGCAAACCCATTAACTGTGAGAATAAAATTGTAGATCATGCCTGAGAATGTCTTTGCCTACTTATTTGCAAACTTAACAGTCATGGGATAAGGGGACAAGTACATGTGTGGATTGCTAACTGGTTGAAGGACAGGAAACAGATGGTAGGTCTAAATGGAGAATTTCCACAATGGAGGGAAGTAAGAAGTGAGGTCCCCCAGGGATCTGTACTGGGACCGGTGCTTTTTAATTTATTCATAAATGATCTAGAAGTAGGGGTAAGCAGCGAGGTGGCCAAATTTGCAGATATCAAACTCTTTCAGGTCGTGAAATGCAAAATGGATTGTGAGCAGCTCCAAAAGGATCTCTCCAAACTGGGTGTGTGGGTGACAAAATGTTAAATGTGGTTCAATGTTGACAAGTGTAAAGTGATGCACATTTGGACGAAAACCCCCAACTTCAAGTATACACTGATGGGGATCTGAGCTCCCAGTGACTGACCAGGAGAGGGATCTTGGGGTCTTGGTGGACAACTAATTGAAAATGTCGACTCAATGTGCGGCAGCTGTGAAAAAGGCCAATACCATGCTAGGGATCATTAGTAAGGGGATTGAAAATAAAACTGCTAATATTATAATGCCCTTATACAAAACTATGATGCAGCCACACTTGAAGTACTGCATACAATTCTGGTCACCACATCTAAAAAAGACCATTGTACAACTGGGAAAGGTGCAGAAGAGGGAAACCAATATGATCAGGGGCTTAGAACACCTTTCTTATGAGGCAAGGCTACAACATCTGAGGCTATTTAGTTTAGGAAAAAAGATGACTATGGGAAGACATGAGAGAGGTTTATAAAATCGTGCATGGTGTGGAGAAAGTGGAAAGAGAGAAATTCTTCTCCCTCTCACATAACACTAGGGGTCATCCCATGAAATTGATTGCCAGGAAATTTAGGACCAGCAAACAGAGGTACTTTTTCACACAATGCATAATCAACTTGTGGAATTCTCTGCCACAAGATGTGGTGACAGCCAGCAACCTGGATGGCTTTAAGAGGGGTTTGGATAACTTCATGGAGGAAATGTCTATCAATGGCTACTAGTCGGAGGGCTATAGGCCACCTCCAGCCTCAAAGGCAGGATGCCTCTGAGTACCAGCAGGGCTGTTCTTATGTTCTTATGAATCTTCATGGGGTGTCCAGATTTTGTAAAATTTGCTGTAGCCAATCAGAAGAAATGTTAGAACAGAACAAGCAACATTCTGAACAGTGAGCTACTGGCCCTGGTCTTCATATAGCCGTTTGCCCCTGCTAACTGGGCAAAGAGGCACCTTTTAACATGGTGATTCTCTTTATTTAGCAGGGGGAGAGTAACTGGCCCTATTCACCCCCAGCACAGTACCTCCAGTGACCGTTGCTGGTGTCTATCTTGCATTTTTTTTTTTTTTAGAATGTGAGCCCTTTGGGGACAGGGATCCATCTTATTTATTTTTTATTTCTCTGTGTAAACTGCCCTGAGCCATTTTTGGAAGGGCGGTATAGAAATTGAATCAATAATAATGATGATGATGATATATGCCCAGTGAGGCACTACCTTGGCGTGGTTGTGGGGCTTGTGTGCTCTGAGGAAGGTGAGAGCTATGCCAGAGGTCCAACCATACTGGACAGGTCTCACCAGAGGAGCCGGACAAAGAGTGCCTCTCCCATCAACAATATGGTGAGACGTAACTTTAATAAATCTATACCGGATCGGTCGTCGCCCGGGTCAACAAGGACTGCGCCAGACGCTATAGTCCCTGGACATCTGGTGGCAAGTGGGCAACAGGACTCAGGATCTTCAGTTGAGCAACCAGGGCTGAAGACAGCAAAGTTACTGGAAGAAACGTCGCTTAACCAAAAAAAATATACGAAAAATGCCAACAAGGAAATAATGATCTGCTATTACAAGTCTAGTCCAACTAGAAGAGGTTATTTAAAAAGAATGTACCAGATTTGGAAAGAGAAGCATCCAGATACAGAAATAACCGAACAAAGGCTAGCAGACCAGAGAAGATTCATAATAAGAAATAAAGTATTCATAGGAGTAGAGCTGGAAGAACTGCAAAGAGCAACACAGGCTCAAGATATGGAAGAAGAATTACCACCAATTGAAGAAGTTGCTCAGGCGCAGGTGGAGGAGGTGTTGGAAATCGAGGATGCCACTGTTACTGAACTATTTCAAAATCAAAACCAGGCAAAGGGGCGGCCCTTTGCCTTCACCTCAAAAACCCAAATGCCGTTTAACAGAAAAGCAACAAGAACTAAAGCAAAAAATAACTGAGCACATGAACCAAACAACCACTAGGGTTCGACTTCGAGCTCTAAAAACAGTTGCCAAAAAACAACTCGCACAGGTATTAAGTCTGCAAGTCCATCAAACAGTAGAGGAGGAGAAAAGAGGCCTTGAAGAATATATCAAGGACAGTGAAGAAGATGCACTTCAAATGGTCAATAATGCGAAACTATTCAACACCAATGAAACAAAGCAGGCCTACAAGAAAGAACAAGTCAAGAACCGAGCAGAAAAATGGAGAAATAAGCCCCTGCATGGTCAATATTTGCACAATATAATTGGAAAACCAGACATCACCAAGACCTGGCAATGGCTTAAGAATGGCAACTTGAAGAAAGAAACAGAGGGTTTAATACTGGCTGCACAAGAACAGGCACTAAGAACAAATGCAATAAGAGCAAAAGTAGAAAAGTCAACAACAAACAGCAAGTGCTGCCTTTGTAAAGAAGCATATGAAACCGTGGACCACCTAATCAGCTGTTGTAAAAAGATCGCACAGACTGACTACAAACAAAGGCATGACAAAGTAGCAGGGATGATACACTGGAACATCTGCAAAAAATACAAGCTACCTGTAGCCAAACATTGGTGGGACCATCAAATTGAAAAAGTTGAAGAAAATGAAGATGTAAAAATATTATGGGACTTCTGACTACAAACAGACAAACATCTGCCACACAATACACCAGATATAACTGTAGTTGAGAAGAAAGAAAAACAAGTCAAAATAATCGACATAGCAATACCAGGGGATAGCAGAATAGAAGAAAAAGAAATAGAAAAAAATCACCAAGTACAAAGATCTACAAATTGAAATTGAAAGGCTGTGGCAGAAAAAGACCCAAATAATCCCAGTGGTAATTGGCGCCTTTTTCTGCCACAGCCTTTCAATTTCAATGCAAGGTTTCTTGCAGTTTCTCCTTCTATGCTTTGGTAGAAACGTCTCTGATTCGACTGGAATTGAAGATTCTGCCTGTGTTGGGTAATTCTTGCTTCATACCTGCTAATCTTCTTTGACACTGCTATTTGCTGCTTTATTATTTCCAGGACTTCTCTAATTTTCCTTGAATCTAGGTGGTATTTTTGGATCAGATACTGTTTGGTGTTTTCATTCTTCATCTTATAATAATCAGTATTATTACTGTTGTTGTCGTCATCATCATCATCATCATCCTAAATTTACCGTTAGGGGAATAATGCTTTTTCATACACATACCTGAACTATGCACACTGAATACACACTATATCTTGCTCTTGCTTTAGCACTCAATTCTGAGCTCCTATGTAACATTCCCCATTCACTTCCATATGTGTGTCTGATCTTCCGTAAATATTTTTGTCATCAACATATTAGTTAATGCATTTTAAAATACTAAAATCTCAGTGAACTTTCTGGTTGTTGCTCAAATAGTTAAGGAATGGCTTCTTTTCATCTCATACTGGAAACGGGCCAAATACATCACAGAAACAGTAGAATATGTTAGTAGTAATGGCCTGATGCCCTTGTATCCTAACTGCAGAGACATAAAAATATGCTGATTGATTACGTACTTCCAGGAAAACAATTTCAGTATGATTCTCAAGACACAATACGGTACATTTTACTCCAGACATATTAGAGTTTGGGAGAATCTATGGATGGATTTCTTGGATGGAGGTGAAGAGAGAGCGAGAGAGAGAGATGCACATAAGCTGCCAGTACAGTGATGCCAATACTCTGTTTTATGCAGAAGCATAAACTATTTTCTGGTGGACTCTTGCCATGTGGTCATGAGCAGGTGAAACATATGAACAGTGGGCATTTCAGGTTCCCTCCATCTCTTTTATTATTCTTTAAATTTTTTGTGATTTATAAAAATGTGTTTGTTTGCTTATAGGGAATTGTGGTCCTGTTCACATCTGTTGTTCTTATATCCTTGAAGTCTTGTTTGAGAGCGAATCTAGTCATTCCAAATCGATTACACAAATGCTATAGATATTTAATTTCCAGGGTGTTTATAATATGTGGTGTAGCTGATTGGGCCCTTGATTTTGTGGTTGACCCACCCGTTTATAATTCAGCAGGTCGTAAACTTTTAGATGCATAACATGTCCCATAAACAGAATGGTATGGTTATTATTGTAAGTTCAATTAAATCTTTCCATCGTTGCTTTTTCTCAAAAGTCTCTGAGACATACTTCATCTGGAATCAGCTGTTTCCCAGTTTTGTTTTTATAGAAAGTATTTATTCTGTAGCCTTGCCATCATTTTAAAAGCAGAACATTAATGGTTGTAGTGCATTTCAGAATGAAGGGAATTAAAAGTATAACCTCCCAAGAAAAGAGAAACTCATACCAAGATACACACACACACACACACACACACCCAAGCAACTTTGCAAATGTAACTAAAACTGAAAAGATAATGAAAAATTGGAGAAATTCTATACGGCACTTCAAGTCTTCAGCAAGCTGAAAATTGAAAGTGCATGAGAAGTAGGCCAGAAATTCTTCTAAGAGCTCGGCCATATTTCCCCTTCTTCTTCTTCTTCTTCTTCTTCTTATTACATTTATATCCCACTCTTCTTCCAAGGAGCCCAGAGTGGTGTACTACATACTTAAGTTTCTTTTTCACAACAACCCTGTGAAGTAGGCTCGGCCGAGAGAGAAGTGACTGGCCCAGAGTCACCCAGCTAGTATCATGGCTGAATGGGGATTTGAACTCAGGTCTCCCCTGTCCTAGTCCGGCACTCTAACCACTACACCACGCTGGCTCTCTCCCATCTCATGAGTCAGATGCATTTGACTCAGTGTATGATTCCTTCTTCATGCCACTCCAGTGGCACCAATATGCCAGTTGTCTTCATTGAACACTGAAAGACTCATAGAAGAATTGCAGGGTCAGTGCAGGAGGTGCACAGTGAAACACGGTACCTTTCTATTATGGGTGCTGCTTCCCACTCCTTCAGTTTTGCTTTCACTTATGAAACTGGAGCATTGGAGACTGAGGCAGGCAAACACTAAGGGCATTTTCACTTATGCCACCACAAGCACCCTTCTACTTCACTTGGCTATTTGCATATATGTGCAAATGTTGTTAATAAAAGAGAGGAAGCAAACGTGCCTTTTAAAAAGCGGAGTGTGTGATGTACCAAGGTTATTTCTGAGCCATTTCTACATCAGTTTTGGCCATATGTGACAAGCATACATTCTAGACATGTAGGCTTCACAATTATATTGCAGAAACAAGAAATGTGTGCGCATGCACGCACACACACGCATTTGGAATCAGTCATGATGGCACCCTAAGAAATGACAGCAAGAGATCACTGCATTTGGGAACAACCCTCATTCAATTTCTATGCTGCGTAATGTTTGGAAAGAGCAGAAGCACTTTCCATATTTAAGCATGAAAGCCCCTAGTCCCTATAAACTGATTCATGAAATGATTCCCACTAGCTGGATGGATCACACTGATGAACCATCAGTATTTGGCCAAAATGTAATCTGAGAATTAAAATGTGGCACTGTCGGTGTTATATCTGTTGACGACAATTTGGACTTGGCTGGTAAGAGTTCCACTGGGTATGAGTTCTCCAGGGTGTCAGAAGTTCTCATCACCAGGGTGTCAGAAGTCTTTCTCATGACCTGCCATCTAACCCTTTCAACCGGTGGGACCGAACCTGGGCCCTTCTGCATGCAAACCTTGTATTCTACACTGATCTATTTCCCCTCCCCAAACATCATTACTGAAACAGAGCATCCTTATTAAGAAAATAGCTCGTAACATGCTGGAAGAGGGCAAGAAGCAGCCATTTCATGCATGAAATGCTGAAAGGGAGAAACCAATGTAATTTGTGAGTAGCTATACTGACAGTATGTATATGAAACAGATGTAGAGTACTAACTATACTACAACGGTAAATTTCCATTTACCACAGAAATTACCATGGAAGCAGAATCAGATATAGTTGCTTTTTGGAAAATGGTTGTGTAAGAATATACCTCTGCATTTCATTTATGAACTTCTGCAAAATGAAGCAGTGGTTCCATTCTGTTTGTTTGTACAGAGGTTCCAACTGGTGTGTTGACATTGTCTTTCATTAGCGAACACTCCTTTTGTGTCACAGTTAATTTAATCTTAGTTGCCATTATTTCAGCCTTTAAAGAGAAGCATCAACATTCAATGGAAAACTGAATATACTTGATCCAGAAGAGAAAGTTTGAATGGGCATAAAATGCATTGGAGTTACAAACATAAGATGAAACAAGTATTTAAAAGCATATGTTCAAAATAACAATTTTAAAATAGCTTTAAAAATGTTTATGATTCTTTTGTGTATTACAAGAAGTCTTCCTTAAGTGCAACTAATCTAGATGCACGTTGCACCCAGACCCAAGGAGACATGGGCACACGTTATTTTGGTGAAATTGTCCACTTTATTCGGGGTTTTAAATCAAACAGTGCCCACAAGGCACTCAGCTGGGATTGGCGCTCTACTCAGTAACAGTGCAGTCCCTAGCAAGTTGGCCAGTCCCGAGGCTGCCCCGGCCTAAAAGCCCGTGGCGCTAGCACCTTGGCTCCAGGTGCCTCACCGTTACCAAGTGGGGGCGCCCTTCTTCACTGACCTAATGTCAGGACTCTGTCATTAATGCCACCCCTCCGATGCTGTCTAGCCATATGGAAGGATGCCATTTGCAGAGAGGTAGGAGCTAAGCAGCATCCCTGATCTGACAAGCCTGAAGGGATCTGCCCCTCCTCCTTAAAGCCAAATGCTTGCCTAAGGTGCTGCACCGATTTTCTCGCTGTTCACTGCCGCACTGCACCTGCCATGGTGGGCGATAGCCTCACTTAATGCCCCGCATGCCTCACAAACCCCTCAAGACCAGAGCCAATCATAGCGGCAAGTCATCGACAAACAGCCTCATGCCCGTGGGTGACAGATGAACCCCATCACCCCGGTACAGGAGGGGCTGTGAGAACCTGATGTTGTCGTGCGGTATGCAACCGCCACCTTTAGTGGCCAAGAAACATGCAATTGCTGTGTTAACCCCCTGCCTGGCCCTATCCACCTTGTTCTGTTTAATGGCTCCCCTCCACACTCTATGCTGAGTGATATCGGACCAAATTAAGATCAGACCAGGGCTCCAAGTTAGCATGACCTCCAGGTCCTGTATTATCTGCTGAGAAAGTGAAATGCCTGACTGGCTAACTAAGTCGTTCCCCCCCAAATGTAGCAATAGGATATCTGGTGTTGTATTTTCCTCCAGGAATTCACGCAGCATTGGCAATAGCTGGGTTCTCCTCATGCCCCACCGTCCGTGCCAATCCACCGAGGCCCAACGCCCCACGCCCAGCTGCGTTCCAGGCTCTGCGCCCTGCACCCACTTGAATGCCCCCCCAATTGAAAGAGAGACCCCAGACAAGGACTCTGGCACGTCCCACCATCGACTGTGCCCCTGCACAAGAGAAAGAAACGTGGTGAGGGAGGTGTAAGGAGGAAGAGCGGTTAGGAAGCGGTGACTGGGGAGGGAGTGTGTATGTGTGGGGTGGGGGGCCACTCCCCACTCCCAACCTAGCACACATATTTGCAGTAAACCCCAGACTGCCACCTGTCCAGATGCTGAATTGCAGTGCCTGAGTAGCCCATGCGTGCAGCCGCCGAGGCTGTGCCAATATGGAATGAATGGGAGCATAAATGATGCATGGGCACACCAGCAACAACAAAAGCTTTCTTCATTACCACCCAGAATTGATACTGTGTCAGGTGGCGACCATCGGCATGGACGAAGAGGCACCCCCTTGCCTCTCACCTGACAGACAGGTAGGTTCCCATTGCCCATTGTAGTGGGCACATGCACTGGTCATCCACCCTGTGCAGGGTAACCATTTGGCCTCTGCCCCTCTGGTCCCTTTTGGAAAAATGGAGGTGGGGCACTGTGGAGGAAGACCGCAGGATGAGCTTGTGCATCTGCAAGACCCTGTCCACCGGACTGCGCGCGCCCTTAGGGAACATCTCACCCACCCTGAAGCCCCCGAAAAAGGCCACCAGGGCTGCTGCCTGAAACAGGGCCTCTTTGTAGGGGGACCAACAAGCCCGCCCCAGTTGCTGTAGGGCGTGCTGCAGCGCCCCTGGTGTGATTGGCTGATGCTGGTCGGTTTGAGTTGGTGTCTCCCTTGCTCAGCCCTCCAGCATGGGTCTCACCCTGAAGTCACCCAAGTGGTCTGGAAGCCCCCTGGCCTTCCCAAAGAAGGCCAGCACAGCCAGATGGCTGGCCATGGTGCTTACCGCCAACCCATTCGCTCGAAGATGCACCAGGTACTGCATAAGGTGCTCAGGCGGGACCGGCCACACATGTTCAATTCCTACCTGTGACCTAAAGTGTAGAAAGGCCCTAACCCTTTTGTCATAGGCTAACCGAGTCCTGGGCGCTATCAAAGCCTCAATGGCCCTGAAAGCCTCTATGCTCCAAGGCTCCACAGCCATTCAGGCAGATTGGCCGCATCGGGGGCCAGTTGCCAGAAACACTGCATCTGAAAACGAGATAGGGCGTCCGCCACTTCGTTCTGCACTCCGGGCATGTGCTGGGCAGTAAATAGTATATTATGGCGTAGACAAGTTAATACCAGGGCACGGACCAACCCCATGACGCACTGTGACCTGGAGGTTTGGCTGTTGACAATCTGGACAACCACCACATTATCGCACCAGAAACGCACCACGGAGTTGCTGAAAAGCTCCGCCCAGATGTGAGCTGCCACCACTATGGAAAAGGTTTCAAGGAACGTGAGGTCCCTCATGATTCCCTTCTCAGCCCACCCGCACAGCCAGCGCTCAGCACACCACTGCCCTCTCAAGTACAGTCCAAAGCTGGGGCCGACGGCCACGTCTGACTGTACCTGGAAATCTGCCTCTAACAGCTGTAATGAGTGCCAGAATGATACTCTGTTAAATGAGTCCAGGAAGCTCTGCCAGAGCCTTATGTCTTCCCTCATAGCCGCAGTCACTATAATCAAAAAGTGTGGCTGCCTGCACCTGACCATGGCATCACACAGATGGCTCAGGAAAGGGCGGCCAGGGGCCACCACCTGGCAGGCGAAGTTAAGGTGGCCAATCAGTGACTGCAGCTGGCACAGGGAGATCTTCCTGGCCCCACCGCACACCCTCAATAGCTCCTTCAGGGCGTTGAGCTTGCTGGTGGGGACATGTGAGAGCTGGCCCAAAGTGTCCAGCTCTATACCCAAGATGGTTAGCCTGGTGGATGGCCCGTCAGTTTTGTCCTTTCCCAGGGGCACCCCCAGCTCATTACAGAGGGCCACAAATGTGTGCAACAACCATGCATACTGGTTAGATTCAGCCCTTCCTCCGAAAAGGAAGTCATCAAGTAATTAGCCGAGGACCTGAGCTGGGCCTTGCGATGCCACACCCATTCCAGCATCATGCTGAGAGCTTCAAATGCTGCCCAAGAGACCGAGCACCCATGGGTAAGGCCCTATCGATGTAATACCCCCCACTGAACGTGAAGCCCAATAGACTGAAGTCATCCAGGTGGACAGGCAGCAGCTGGAAAGCCGACTCAATGTCTCATTTCACCAAGAGAGCCCCTGGTCTGCACACCCGAACCACGGCTACTGCCTCATCAAAGGAGGTATACCAGACCGAGCAGAGTTCGGACGGTATGCCAGTGTTGACTGAGCTGCCCTTGGGGTAGGACATATGGTGAATGAGCCTGTATTCCCTGGGAGCCTTCTTGAGTACCACGCCCAAAGGGGATACCCTCAGAGTTGGCAGAGGGAGCTGAGCGAATGGCCCTAGGACCCGGCCCAGCACTACCTCCTTAGCAATTTTCTTAGCCACTATATGCCCCAACCCCTCAACCAATTTTAAATTGTGAGCAAAACTGTGCATATGCATGAATTGACATGGTATCCTAAATCCCTTCATGAAACCAGCCTCTAGGTACCGTGCACGTTCCCTATCAGAGTAATTGCGCAGCAGCAGCTGGAGTATCGTAATCTTAATTGGGCTGGGGCCCTTTTCCCACACCGCCCCCCTGGGTGGTTGCGGGCCCTCCCCCTGGGTATTGGTAGCCCCCCCTTCCCCTGAAAGCTTTTGTTCGTGGGCAATTGAGGCCTGTGTGCCGGCCTCCACAGAACCTGCAGTCATGTCTGTATTTGCATGGGGAGCGTGCGCACTTCCCACTCCTATTGAACTCCCAGCAGACCAGGGGACTTTGAACCCCCGGGCACCCACAGCAGAGGCTGCCGACGCCACTGGTGTCCTGGAGATTAAATGGCCACTCTCTGCGTGCTCCCCAGCCATAGGCCTGGCAGCTGTCATGATCTGGAGTCAAAGCTCCAGATGTTGCTTATTCCATTATATAGCTGTGTTATTCGAGGCATGTTCCCTGAAGGCCTGGTCATAGCGTTCCCAGGCATTGCCTGTGAAGATCCTAACCCTATGAATGATGTCAAAGTACTTCATGAGCGCAGGGCCCTTCTCAGGGTATTTTTAGGTGACCACTCCCATGTATACTGTGAAACCTGACACTCGGTTGGCACAGTTATGCTCAATGGGTTTCCTCTTAGTCTTCTCCTTGTCCTTCCCCTGGGCCCCATCTTTATCTACCAGCTCTGGCTCTTTAAAGAGCAGCTGGAATATGTCCATGCATTTGCCCTTCCAAATGCGTTCCTTGACTGCTAGCAGCAGGTGATCACCCAATGGTACTGGAACGTCGTCTGCGTGTCCATTGGGGCACGCTTGCGAAGCTGCCCCCTGGGGAGCAGTGGCTGCACCATCAGATGCAACCCCGTGGCCTGGCCCGCCTTGCCAGACCTGATTGCAGGTGGCATGTGGTGATGCCCAGTTCATAGGGCCAGGATACCAACCATAGGGCCCAAAGGGGGTACTGTAAGGCAGCCCCCATGGCCAGACCCCTTGCGAAGACTCACCTGTGCCAGCTCCATCACCACAGGGGTCCTCACCACTGCCGCCCAGTGCGGGCTCAGGTCAGGGTGTCCCGCTTCCTCCAGGGTCAGGTGCAGGTGGCCTGGCCGCCTCAAGTGCTGCCAAATGTTCCGCAAAGCCCTGCATTAGTTTAGCCTTTTTTGCCGCCCTAGAGAGTCTCTGGTGGTGTGTCAGGACCCCAGACGGCCTGCCCCCCGCCCCATCCCCCCTGGGAGTTGCGCGCTGCTTCTCCAGGGCCTGCAGGCGCACAATGAGTGCTCTGATGGCCCCTAATTCAAGGTCTCTCTCATTGTTGGAGGAAGAGTCCACCGGGATGAGTCGCCTCTTAGGGGGCCAAACAGACTTATCACCTTTCTTAATTGGGGCCTTCTTTGGGCCCATGGCCAATGCCCCATAAGACCAGACCACATGCTAAGGGGGGGGAGGGGGATTCAGGACGGCTATGCGAGTGTACAATGAGGGGTGTCAGTGCAGTCCCCGCTAATCCCAGGGCCACCCACCAGTCCTGGGTCTTGCGTTGGCTGTTGCTATTGACCCAAAACAGATCAGAACCCAGCTTAGAACCGTGCCTGTGGCTCCTCCCAACCCCGGCCTGCCCCTTGCGTGCCTGGAAAGCCCGGCCCCCCCACTTGCCAGGGCTCTCCCCGCTTCAAACCCCACATGCCTGCAGGGCCCCCCACCCTAGCCCGTACTCCAAACCATGGGCCGGGTTGAACCGGCCTGCTATGTCCTTGGAACGCCGCTGCTGTTGTACTGCTGCTGATCAAGTAAAGAGCGTGGACAGGAGATAGATGGTGCTGATGAATCAAGGCCCCATCCAGGGCCACCCCAGGCCCCTGCTGGGCAGTTGAGGCCCCCTCTGGGCCAGCAGGCCAAACGGCCGGGACAACCGCTGATCGGGCCTGCATCCGGGCCCACAGTAACCAAGGCTGCACTACCTTGGGACCGTGAGGTCTACTGGGGTCTAGCCACAGCCGGCCAAGATGGCGCTGTGGCCCAAGCAACAACAACAAAAGGAGGAGGGGGAGGGCGGCCAAGGATCGGGCTTACAAACCCGCCCGTGTGGCGGCTGGCCGTCGTGGCGGCCATCCTATCAGGCCCTACTGGCCCGGGCCGGCTTGTGCTACCCAGTGTCACCTGTGGCCCGTGAGGCCTGCTTGGGCCTAGCTGCAGGCAGCCAAAATGGTGCTGTGTCCGTGGCGATGGAAAGGAGGTGGCCAAGGGGCGAGCTTAGAAGCCCGCCCATGGAGTGGCTGACTGTCCCGCCAGCCATCATATCAGGCGCTACTGGCCCAGGCTGGCTTGTGCCGCCCTGCATCACCCTGCATCACCTGCAGGGTGATCACCACAAGATCACAAGATCACCACAAGATCACCACAAGACCTGCTCAGGCCTAGCCGCGGGGGGCCAAAATGGTGCTGCGTCTGCGGCGATCGAAGGGAGGCGGCCAAGGGCCGAGCTTAAAAGCCCGCCCGTGGAGCTGACAACCATCCCATTGCCCCCCTTGGTGGAAGAGCTCGGGAGCCCACAGTCGCCGCTACAGCCCCCGGCAGAGCCCCACTCCACCAGGCCTGGCCACATGTTCGTGACCGGCCTTGGAGCTCACTGGCACATGTCCGCTTTCTGTGTTGGCGAGAGATGGACTGAGCCAGTGCAGGTGTGCTGCCGGCTAGCTCACCCCAGCCCCGCCCAGGAGCCACGCTGGGGCCAGTGGGAACAGGCTCCCAGTGTCACATACTCCTCCTAGGTGGGGGCCGGGGCAAACGAGCTGCGCTGCCAAGATGGACGGCGAGTGGCCCACTTATCTCAGACATAAGTCGCATTGAGATGTAGCTTAAGAACTTCCTCTGTTCATAAAACAAGTTCCATGTTTGTACAAGAGGGAGGTATAATTTTTGCCAGTTCTCACCTTCCATCTGCAGCACCCTGTGCCTGTTTTATTGGGAAACACTTATTTATTTATTTTATTTATTATTACATTTATATCCTGCTGTTCCTCCGAGGAGCCCAGAGTGGTGTCCTACATACTTGAGTTTCTCCTCACAACAACCCTGTGAAGTAGGTTAGGCTGAGAGAGAAGTGACTGGCTCAGAGTCACCCAGCTAGTATCATGGGTGAATGGGGATTTGAACTCCGGTCTCCCCAGTCCTAGTCCAGCACTCTAACCACTACACCACTCTGGCTCTCACTTGGGAATCAATTTGTGTGGGGGCACAAAAAGAAGGCAGGATCAGCTAAAATCGCTCCCTCTCCTTGCAAAAACAACATTCTTCTGAGAATAGAAGACGTTCTTAGGAAAGAATACAGTTATGAAGCTTACTTTTGAGTAAGCATGGCTAAAAGTAAGTTAGAAACAATATATTTGAACAATCTCACATGCAATTCACAATGTAATGGGAGAGAGAGAGAGAGGGAGAGAGAGAGAAAGAAGCTATTTCCACCACCAGGAGAGATTGGGATAAGGGAGACCAGCCCGATTTCCTCTGGCCATCTGCTGCCACGGGAGCCACGCGGCTCCTAGCAGCAAACTACCCCAATTAGCCCTCCACTTAAATGAAGTTAGTGGAGTGAGCACTCTGCTAACCCCGTTTACTGGATCGTGTGCTGCCGCGGCACAGCTCCACACCAAGGCATCACACGAGGAGACCCCTGCTGGGAGGCTAAAACAAGCCTCCTGGCCCTGGGGGTCTCTCCAGAAACTTACCTCCTGGAACTTCTGGGATGGAGCCGGCAATTGTGTTGGTGGCCGATCTGGCCGCCCAGGGATGGCATCCTGCCTGTGTGCGGGGAGAGCAGGCTAAGCCTGCTCTCCCTGCACTAACCCTAACGGCAATTGTGTGAAGCACCTCATTATCTGGTAATGCATATTGTCATTCCGACCTTGATGGTAAGAAGATCAAATACAATTAATGCAATCCAGAGTGAATAGTTAATTAATGCAATCCAGAGTGAATAGTTCTGATTCTAGAAAGGCACCCATTCAAGAGGTACAATATTAGGCTGATGTGGTGCACAAAAAAGCTCATACCTCACAGCAACAGCTTAGTTTGATTTCTGGTATTTAGCCACCAACATTCAATGTGCAACTGAACGCCAGTGCCTGTTAGTACTGAGCTCAGTATATAGTAGGCTGGTTCTCATGATGGTAAACTGGGTAGGACAAGCATCCCACCCACTTTCAGGAGCTGTGAACACTCCCAGTTTTGGTCATCTGTCAGCAAAAACCTCTGACGCTGCCGTCCTACCCAGTACTTTTACTCGGCATGTTATCGAGGGCAGATGAAGCACCACCAGAGCCTTCATTTGCCTCCCACATGATCATTCCCTCCTCCTCCTCCTCCTCCTCCTCCTCCGACCTCGGTTTTTGCTGACAGATGACCAAAAATCAGGATTGTGTTCATAGCTCTCAAAGCTGGGGAGCTCCCAGAGCTTGTCCAACCCGTTTACCATCATGAGAATCTAGTATTTGGCATTCACACATCCAGCTCAAACCATGGCAGTGTGGCTAAAAGACATTCTAGGCTGATTCAGAACTATGGCTTACATGGACTAATGTCGTATGAAAAAGCCCTGTGAATTAAGCATGTATCATAGCTGTATTCAAAAAATTAGTCATACCAAAAAAGGAGCAATCTCTTGTAGTGATGTGCACAGGGCCAGGTCGAAGTTTGACGGGGGAGGGGGTTCCGCTTTAAGGGCGGGGGAGGGTGCACTTACCCCTCCCACTGCTTTCCCCCTGCTGGCGCTCATTGCTGTTAAAAGCCTTTGAGGTGGCAGTGTACCTCCCTGCCACCCCGCTGTTCTCCTCGGCTAGAAGTGGCCGGAAGTACTGAGTGCGTGTGCGCCTGTCGCATGCATGCATGTGCATAGCAGACAGGTGTGCGCACATGCGGCAGGCACACGCGCACCCGGTACTTCCGGCCACTTCTGGTCGAGGAGGGCAACGGGGCGGCAGGGAGGTACGCTGCTGACCCGAAGGCTTTTAACAGCAACGAGTGCTGGCGAGGGGAAAGCAGCGGGAGGGGTAAGTGCACTGTCCCCCGCCCTTAAAGCGGCACCCCCGCCACCTCCGAACCGCCCAGCCGCAGTTCCGTGCACATCCCTAATCTCTTTAGCTTTATCGCATTGCTTATTTGTTATCATAGTAGCTGGTATTTATTAGCATAGTGTCTGACATTCAGAACTAGGAAGTGCCAGTGCAGTGAGAGAGCAGCCTAACAGAACCTCCGTGTTACCTGATAATAAGTCCTTGAGGGTTGCACATCCCTTGGGGACATATTTTCAGGTGGCTCGCATAGAAGGCTATCTGGGGAAGAAGTAAGTGTCAAAAATTGCTGCTTCTCCATTGCACCAGTGAAGTTAGTAGAGAAGTTCTGTTAGGGTGCTCTCTCATTGCACCCGTACTTCCTTGCTCTGAATGACATAAGAACAGCCCTGCTGGATCAAGCCCAAAGCCTATCTGTTCTAGCATCCTGTTTCACACAGTGGCCCACTAGATGCCTCCGAGCTGGAACTGATAAAATGGTTGACAAAGGGGACACCAGTATTATTTGTGGGGATTCTGCAATACCCCCCAAAGGCAGGAATCACCATAATCAAGTCTGATTATAAAGTCTGCGTGTATAAAAATTATTTCAGCCTTGAGAACTCTGTACAGATAATGTTTTTCAAATTTATGTAGTTTATTTTTATTTATTCAACATATTTCTATACTGCCCAAAACTTGCATCTCTTCAAAAAACTGAAGTTAAGATACACCTATCATTGCATCCAGTTCAGCTCTGTTTGCATACAGTAATGTTTTTATTTTATGTTTATATTTATACCTTGACCTTCCTACAAGGAGCCGAGAGCAGTGTACATGGTTATGTTTATCCCTACAGCAACCCTGTTAGGCAGGTTAGGCTGAGTGAGAATTGACTGGCCCAGAGTTGTCCAGTGAGTTTCATGGCTGAATGGGGATTGGAAAGTTAACTGCATGGACTAGGTGCTGGATGGGGATGTGACTCCCCACCTGCATCAACAGATCCATCCATCAAGTTCAATGGGGCCCACAGGAGTATCACAATGTAGATGTGCATCAGCATAGGCTGCACACAGGATGCCTCATCCAGCAAGGGATCCATACGTGCTTCTGTGCATATGTGTTCATTGCTGGAATGGGGCAAGGAATGATATGTATCACATTTCCAAATTCAATACTTTTACACACCATTATTTCTGTATCCCTACATTCAACAATTTCCATAAATGGAAATATTGGGGGTGGGGATTTGAATTAGGAAAATACAAATGCAAGCTTTTGTTAACATATTTGAATTAGAAGAACTGTTTTGAGAATTAAACCCCTCCCTGCGCCCTCTTACACACACACACACACACACACGATTCATCTGGAGCCAAGGCCATGCCATGATCCAGGACATATCAATATGGAACATCCATGTAACTTACCCAATATTTTCCCTTTCCTCTCAGCAGATTCCGTCACAGAATTTCCACACTTTATCTAAGTATGGAGGGTGGGGGACAGACCGTTTGGGGATTCAGCACAGAAGTATAACCTCCAGAGAAAGCCTTAAATGGTGTTTGGCTTTATGTTTTTTAAACTTGTTGTGCACTGCCCAGAGCCTTTGGATGGGGTGGTCTAGAGATGTAATAAATAATACTAATACTAATAATATCTAGAGAATAACTGCATGAACGGGATTTTTTCCAAATCTCTCTTTAAAAATCCACTGTGGTGCCAAATCCCTAAATTGCCTTTTAAAATCAGATGACTTTGAGAAGCAATTTGGGGGTTCTTTGGCAGCGGCTCCTGAGAAGAAAAACTATTGAAAAAATACAGAGCACAAATGGATATTATGCACCCCTTCTGGACTGAGGCCTGTCTATTTCCAGTACCAGATGAATAAATATATGAAAATCATGAAAGACATTTTTTGTTTCGAAGACTGAATATTTGGAGAAGAGAACATCATTAATATTCCTTTATGTCTTTGGGGCCTTGATTAATGTCTTTCCACACTCCCCATGACTTTCTCCCCCCACCTTTAAAACATGCTTGGCATTTAGGAGTTTTAAAGCAATTTCCTCCTTTGCCCTCACCTGGGATCTCTGCTGTCCCAAAACCTCCCCCTGACCTCAGTATTGTGTTTTTGTTTAAAACAGGGGTATGTCTATAAATGTCAGCCGTACAGAGCAATTAGAAGTCTGAAAAGAGCTGTAACATAAACCAGCATTATGGTGAAATGGATACCATCTTAAGCTGCCTGCAACTCACTTGCTCTTGGAAAGACAATATCCTGCCATTCTCCCATGGTGGCCTTGAATGGAACACATTTGACTGAGACTTGACCCATAATTCAGATAAGTCTCTGCATGGCCTGAAACAAAAGAGAAACACAGCAAGAGAGAAGCCCAGCAAATTGGACTTGTGGCTTGCCAGCACTAGGCAGAAATGTGACACTGGATTAGGCCTTAATAGCTGTCTCTGGTGCGATCAGTGAAACCCAATGCTATTGCTTGTTTCTCAGCCTTGGTGGAGCAGGAGCATGCAGTTTGGTCTTGCATGACATTCCCACATTATCTGTGAGTGGGTATCAATAGCTTCGAAAATCAACCTCCTATGACTACAACAATAAACATTTATTGCGATAACGGTTGGGTTTTTTTGCAGGTTTGCTGACAGATTGCCTTTCTTTTTAGAAGTGTATATCTCATCGTTGCTAGTTCTGAGATGATATTCTGAGGGAGTGTGTCCTGTCTCTCAGTGGACACATCACACTTTTCTTCATTATTCCTTCATAGTTGCCTTTTTAAAGGTATCATATGAACACAGGGATGGGGGAAGGAAAGATTGTACATGCCTGACTGCTTTTTCACTTGGAGAAAGCCCTAAATGTGTACATGCTTTTTCAGACCTTGTAATGAATGTGTGGTCAGGCACATGAACAGGCAGTTCTATAAATGTAGCTGCAACTGCAGAAACTGCTCTGAGTATATTCATGTACTATCGTACTTAGTTGTACACTGCCACTAGAATTATTGTCACTAAGGGAAGTGGAGAACACACAATGAGCCCTTTCTCATGAGGAGTGAGAAAGGGAAAGATGGTTAGTAGGGAGGAAGCCCTAAAGGGTTTACCTCTCCACAGATGAGCATCAGGCTTCTCTTCAATGGGCGGATCACCCGTCCAGACAACTACTGCCTACTGCCAGTAGGTCCAAGGGCTGGGGTGCAGGGATGCGTCACCCTGCCTCACGGAGCTCCAATAATGCCCTGCACAAGTGCACAGTGTATTATGGGGATCCACCTTCCCCAAGCAGCCGTGGCTGGCAGATGATTAGTGAAATGGGGTTAGGAGAGTGCTCACTCTCCTAACCTCATTTTGGAGGGTGGCTCTGTAGGCGGGTTTGCCTCTGTGGTGCTGCCGGGATCGATCCCAATCCCAGCAGTACACATGTGTGTGCAAAACTGGGTTGGGCTTCCTTAGACCAGTTTTGCACATGGGTGTGAATAGCTTCACTATGTATGATTAATCATAGACTGCATCCCAGGAAAGGCAAGATTCCTAAATTCTATTGAAATTAACAGGACTTTAGTTAGTGATGTCTAACTTGTCTCATTGATTTATAATTTCTATAGAGATAATCCATTATTTTTGTTGCCGTTGTTGTTTAGAAACCCAGATGTTGTTTAGAAACCCATCTTACCCAATGATGGCCTAGAAGTAGTAATGATTTATAGTTCTAGATGATAAACAGAGCTGGTAGAGTTCCAGCTAAAATTGTGTTGCTTTTTTCTTTTTAAAAAAATATCAGTTCTACAGGGCCATCTGTGGTTTCAGGTTTTTCCACTTCAATATCACAGAATGCCATAAGTAATTCTCTCTCAGGCACCCATCTGCAATGTGGGGATAACAACACCAGGCTACATGGTGTGACTGTCAGAGACTACTTTCTTTCAGCCACACTCAGTAATATGGCAGCAAATGGGAGGGGATGAAGGAAGCAATCTTCTTCTTGTATGGCTCAACCCCAGATTTAATACTGGGGCTCAAGTGTGGGAATGCGGGGAGCAACAATAAAGCAGACCACTGATCATGCACATAAGAACAGCCCTGCTGGATCATGCCCAAGGCCCATCTAGTCCAGCATCCGGTTTCACACAGTGGCCCATCAGATGCCACTGGAAGCCTACAGGCAGAAGTTGAGGGCATGCCCTCTCTCCTGTTGTTACTCCCCTGTAGCTGGTATTCAGAGGCATCCTGCCTCTGAAGCTGGAGGTGGCCTATAGCCCTATGACTAGTAGCCATTGATAGACTTCTCCTCCATGAAGTTATCCATACTATTACAAAACACCTTTACTTCATTAATGAGCAATCATGACTGAGCATGTGTGAAGGCTGGCGCTCGCTCGCTCTCTCTCTCTCTCTCTCTCTCTCTCTCTCTCTCTCTCTCTCACACACACACACACACACACACACACACACACACACTTCAGGGATTTTAAACTAGGAACAGGCACTGCATCCCAGGGGTCTGAGCCCCAGCACACATTCATTTCAAGATATGAAGCATAGCTTTCTTCCATGAAGAGAAAAGTAGCCTTCTGTTCTTTGCCTTTAATTAAGAGTTGGTGCTCTGCTGCTGGGAGGGTTAGTCCAATAGCCCTCCTAGCCCAGGAGAGAAAACCCTGAGCATGAATTCTGGAGTGGTGTGCTTGTTTCCAATAGGAGTAAGAGGAGGCCAATGTGAAGGCTGCTTGTTTCTAAAGGGAGTGGGGAGATATTGAAAAGGCTGCTTTCCTTTCTGCCAAGAGCAGGAGGAAGCTGGAGGAGAGCCAGTCATCTAAGGCAGAAACTGCCTGGCTGTGGGGAAACAGAGCCCAAACTGAGAGGGGGGCACACCCATAATCCCTTGAATGTCCTTGGGCTGTTGACCAGTGCCTCAACTGGCCAACCACTGCCGCTGGCCCTGAGTTCCCTACTCCACTGCCCAAAGGGAATAGAAAGGTGCTAGGCAGCATGAGGCTTCTAATCAGGTCTGGAAAGTCTTTTTAGAACACAGGATGCTGTTCTTCCATAGGACTCTTCTGATTCTGGGTTACGGTTCAACCATAGAATTAGCTAACATTATGTGGGTGTTCTTGAGGCTTTCCAGCCATTTCCAAATGTATTGCACACTTTAGGTTAATCTAACCGCATGTGCTTCATAAGCAGATTTCTTTGGTGGCCGAAATGATCCAAAGCCCACTGGAAGTCCATGAAAGATTCCTATTGTCTTTAAAAGGGACCTACATCAGGCCTTATATGTCTGGGAATTAATGAGCTGGCAAAGTGCTTCTCTTTAGCCTTGACACCGCAGTCCCTTGGCTGCAATTGTACTGTGTTTCAGAGCTGTGAAGAGAGGTGTGCTATTTGAGAGCGGATGTCCCTGGATACACACATGCCACAGGGCACTGGAAAGCATAGCAACAGGGCTATAGAAAGCAAGGGTCTCAAATATTAGACACTTGCTCAGATGTCCTTCTAAGAAGGAAGCAGTGCCAAGATATGGCATAAATATACTCTGAGGTAGAGAAACCTCAACAAGCATGAACTTGTAAATGGTGGTTTGAAAAAACACAAGGAAAATGAGAGAGAACCAAACCAGGGAGGGAAGAATGTTCCTGGTGTCCCACTTCCTTGCACAGAGAATTCTGCTTCAGACAAAATTTTTGTATATGGGCTTAAATGATCAATAGAAATGTTTTGGAAATATTATTAATTTGCATGTAACATATTGATTACAATATTGGAGTGTCCAAAAATTCTTGGAACAGATAAGGCAACAAGGAAACTCCCTGCAACTAGAACACTAGCACATCAGGGGAAAGGTTCTGGTACACCTTTGCCTACTGTGCTAATATGATTCACTATTACACTATGAAGGGGTGCAGCCAGATTACCCCAGGATCTCTTTCCTGCCCATCGCCATCAATTCATACCCCCTCAGTGTATTCTGACTCTGTCAAAATATGTAGGAAATCTGGTCCATATTGAAGGGGAGCCCTGCAGCAAAAGCAAAGCAAGGGTCAAGTAAAACTACAGCGAAAGCTCACAAAACAGCCCCCCCCCATTTCCACCCTTTAAAACAAGAATAAGTAAAAATAAACACGCTGAAGCAGGTCTCACAATCAGTGAGACTTGCTTTGAAAGGGTTTTCGGGGAGAGTGGGCTAAGCAGACAATCAGAAAGCCCTGCCTAGGCGGCCGGATTGCCCACCCACACGACTGCCAGCTCCATCACGGAGCCGGCAGGGGCTTGGGAGTTCAGGGGCCAAGAGGCCCCCAGAAGTTCCAGCATGCCCTGCACCAGCACGCAGAGCATGCTGGAGAGACCCCTGAGCCGGGAGGCTGCATTTTAGCCTCCCGGTCGAGGGTCTCCTCATGCGTTGCTGTGGCGTGGAGCTGCACCGCAGCAGCATACGATCCGTTAAGCCCAGTTAGCGGAGTGCTCGCTCCGCTAACCTGGGCTAAGGGGAGGGCTCCTCAAGCGGGTTAGCTGCTTGTAAACCACCGGGCTCGCCTGCGAGCCCGGTGGTTTCCACGAGCAGCAAAAATCGGGCTAGGCTCTCCTAGTCCAATTTTTGCTGGTCGTGAGAATAGCCTCTGTATGTTTTAAAGCAAATGACATTCTGTGTCATTTGCCTGTGTTGGGACATATGTGGGTTCCCTAGCCTTCCAGTCATGGAAAGAATCTCTTCACTGTTTGTCTCTGTAAGCAGACTGCATCAGCGCCAGGGAGGAGCTTGCGGGTGTGCTCTCCAGACTCTGTACGCCAGAGCAGTGTAAAACATTTTTTTAAAAAAATGTCTGAATAGGGCTGTAGTAACAATTTGTAACAGAGCAGGATTTCTTATCACAAGACAGGGAGGAATTTATTCTCTCTCACTCCAAGTCCCTATATTTAGCCCCCTTCTTTTTAAAAGGATGGTATATTTGTGTACATCATCCAAAGAGGGTCCGGAAGTCCCGTTCAAGGCTGCCAGTCATGGAAATGTCCACCATCGTACCAGGTCTATCAATGGCTACTAGTCGGAGGGCTGTGGGCCACCTCCAGCCTCAAAGGCAGGATGCCTCTGAGTACCAGTTGCAGGGGAGTAATGGCAAGTGAGAGGGCATACCCTCAACTCCTGTCTGTGGCTTCCAGCAGCATCTGGTGGGCCACTGTGCGAAACAGGATGCTGGACTAGATGGGCCTGATCCAGCAGGGCTGTTCTTATGTTCTTATGTTCTTATGTGATGATTTCAACTATCCACACATAGACTGGGTAAATTCACATTCAGGTAATGAAAGAGAGGCCAAATTTCTAGGTGTGCTAATTGACTGTGCCTTAGAACAGTTAGTCGCAGAAACAACTGGAGAGATGGCGACATTGGATTTAGTCCGGAGTAGTGCCCAGGACCTGGTGCGAGATGTCAGAGTTGTCAAGCCATTGGGTAGCAGTGACAATAGTGTGATCCAATTCAGCATATATGCAAGTGGAGAATTGTCAAGGAAGTCCAACACAGATGTGCTGGACTTCAGAAGAGGAAACTTCTCAAACATGAAGGGACTGGTAAGGAGGAAACTGAAAGGGAAGGTCAGGAAGGTCAAATCACTCCAGAAAGCATTACTTAAAACCCCAATACTAGAAGCACAGTTGGAATGTATACCAAGAAGAAGGAAAGGTACCACCAAGTTCAGGAGGACGCCAGCATGGCTAACAAGTAGAGTCAGGGGAGCTATAAAAGGGAAGAAGACTTTCTTCAGAAAGTGGAAGTCCTGCCCAAATGAAGAGAACAGGAAGGAACATAAACTCTGGCAAAAGAAATGCAAGGAGACAATAAGGGATGCAAAGAGAGAATTTGAGGAGCATATAGCTAGAAGTGTCAAAAGGAATAACAAAAACTTCTTTAAATATATCAAAAGTAGAAAACCTGCCAAGGAGGCGGTTGGCCCCTTAGATGATGTGGATGTGACAGAGATTTCAGAAAAGGTGAATTAGTTCTTTGCATCTGTCTGACCATATACCCTCTCCAGAATTGAGCTTTTCAGGTTTAGTGGCTGAAGAACTGGGCCAATTTGAGGTGACAAGGGAAGATGTTTTAAACTGTCTTGAAAAACTAAAAACTAACAAATCGCCAGGGCAAGATGGCATCCACCCATGAGTTCTGTAGGAAATGTGAAATTGCCAATCTCCTAGCAAAAATATGTAACTTGTCCCTACAATCAAACTCTGTACCAGAGGACTGGAAAGTAGCCAACGTGACTCCAGTTTTCAAAAAGGTATGCAGTGGGGATCCAGGAAATTACAGGTCAGTCAGCTTAACTTCGATGGGTAAATTAATGGAAAGCATAGTTTAGGAAAAACTGTTAAGCATTCAGAAGAACAGGCTTTGCTGAAGGAGAACCAGCATGGCTTCTGCAAGGGCCAGTCTTGACTCACTAACCTTTTGGTGTTGAGAGTGTCAACAAGTGTGTGGATACAGGTATACAAATCTACATTTGGAATACTATGTACAGTTCTGGTCACCATATATTAAGAAGGAGATTATAGAACTGGAAAAAGTGCAGAAGAGGGAAAGGAGGCGGCAAAAGGCAGACTTGATTGAACAGTATAAAATTATGCCTGGAGTAGAGAGGGTGGACAGAGAAATTTTCTCCTTCTCTCACAACACAAGAACCAGGGTTCATCACATGAAACTGAAGGCCAGGAAATTTAGGACTGACAAAAAGGAAGTACTTTTCCACACAGCACATAATTAATCTATGGAATTCTATGCCACGGGATGTGGTGATGACCAATAGCTTGGATGACTAAGACAAATTCATGGAGGACAGGTCTATCAATGGCTGCTAGTGTGGTGGCTACAGACCATCTCCAGCTTCAGAAGCAAGATGCCTCTAAATATCAGTTGCAGGGGAGCAACAGCAAGAGAGGACATGCTCTCACCTATGTTCCCTCTGATTTTTATTATCAGTGAGTGGAAAGAGTTTTGTTCTGGGCGGCAGTATCAAGGCAGTGTGTGCACATAACTGTCACACACACACACATATGCACACATCGAAAGAATTGTGTGGTGCACATTTTTAAAAAATAAACTTTATATAATTTAAAAAATACTTTTAAATAAATTTTATAAATTTTTATAAAATATATAATTTTAAATAACGTTTATAAACAGTTTTCAACTGGTTTTTTTTAAAAAAAAAACAATAAACCACCTTGAGATGTTACAATTTGGTGGTAAATAAATAAAGCGAGTAGGTAGTAGTCCTTCAAAAAAGTGCTTAGGGCCAAGTTAAGGACTTTAAATGTCAAAACGAGTGCCTGAGAGATTTGTGCACAACCTACAGGCTTCTTTTAGCATCCACAAAATCTACCACCACCACCTGCCCCAGGTTTCAAAATGATATATGTACATTTGAGAATTTGAAAGGCTCAGAACTAAAGCAGCTGAAGAACGCCATAATTCCATGTGTTTTAGCTATTTCTACAGAACCCACCCACAGGAGTATGATGACCAACTTTGTTATCATCCAATACAGGGGAGAGAGAAAGCATTTTAACCCCAAACAACACCTTTTCTTCCTTTCACAGCCCCATCCCTGAACAATTTCCATCACCCCCAACTTATCAGTGGCAGACATGGGACTCCCTCCGCCCCCAGCTTGACAGGTTTTAATTATTGTTTTAAAAACCACACACACCATGGCAGTAGCTGTGGGGAGGAGGGGGTGAGGGGAAAACGAAAGGTCGCTGCTGCCGGTGGCAGGATGGGGTGTGGTGGTGGTGGCTGGCTACAGGGGGGGGGGAAGATGGGGAGAGTGCCCACTTTCTTAACATCTGAAAGCCCGTTGCTGCGCAGTGTGGCAGGATGGCAGGCGGCAAGCTGCTTCTACCTGCCCACCCCTCAAGTGACTGCAAGGGCTCTGCTCTCTGCAGCCTGCTTCCCACTTTTCTTCGTGTGGAGGAAAGCCAGAAACAGGCTACAGAGAGCAGAGCCCTTGCAGTCCCTTGAGAGGAGGGGAGGCCGAAGCAGCTCGCTGCCCACCATCCCACCGCACTGCACGGCAGCGAGCTTTCAGACATTAAAAAAAGCAGGCAAAGCCTGCTGTACCTGGCTGGGGGTGGGGAGGGAGGAGGCGGCAGCGGCCTGGCCGGGGAGAGGGGGAAATGGGGTGCCAGGCAGTTGGGCAACAGGGCTGTTCTTATATGGTCTGCTTGATTGTTCTTATCCCTCAGCCCCTCCCCGATATGGTATCTTATATGAATGCTATAAAGATTTCTAAGATCATGTTACTGAAGTGCTTTTTACACTCAGAAAGGCTACACAAATAACAAGTTTTATGACTGGACCTGTAATCTCCATGCTTCTGCTACCCGGACACACCTCTCACGTTGCATTTCGGTAATAAAAGAACTTTGTGAATTTGACTTCGACTTCAGTAGTATAACTGAAAATGGATTCGACCTTTTATAAATGATGATTAGGCTTTTGGCTTTTTTCTCAGCAGAGCTCCAAAATACCAAGTCTAAGCCTTGGCTACATGACTTTATACCGCAAATGAATGATGAATACACGCCAACCCCCGAAATATGTGTAAAGCAAGCAAGCCACAAGCTCATCAAGCCCAGCACCAGGACTTTCGAAGTCAAAACCAGAATAAAATGCTTGAGCGACAAGGGATCACCTGATATGTTTTGGGCAATGATAAATGTCACAAGCCCCCTTGTGCTATGTGAAATGAAGCACATGCCTAGTGTAGGCCAAGGACACTCCCTCAAGTTACTCTGTCACTTTTATCCATGGGAAAACGTGCAAAGCGTTAATTATATGGCCCATATGTACTCCAGAGACACAGCTCTGGTGAACTCAATGGACCTCAGTAAAAATGCACCAGTAGAGGATGTGGCCTACATTAGCCACAAATGTATATAAGCATAGTATTTTCCCCCCACAATAATGGGCAAGATTAAAGAGGAAAGGTCTTGAAAAGTAAAGAGAGCCAGCCCACTGATGAGACAGGACCACCACATGGTGGACCACAGTGGCTTTGTGGGTGGGCCTCAGTGCAAAATGCACAAGGGGAAAGAAAGCAACATGTGGACTTGAGATAAAGGAACGAGCCATGTTAGTGCTTAGTGGGAGACATCTGCTATGAATGCCAAAGGTCCCAGGTTCAATCTCTGACATCTCCAGGTAGGACTGAAAAAGACTCTAGTTTGACACCTGCAGCTGCTAGTGAGCATGACTCTGTAAAAGGTAGCTTCATATGTTCATATGAATGACTGATGCCACCCATGTAAGACCAATATTATACTTTTAAAAATCTGTTTGGGTTTGTGCGGTTGATACATTTCATGGAGACTGTAACAACGAAAGCTGACAGCTCATCTACTCCCTGCCACTCCACAGTTTCATGGCTGAGTAGGGCTCTGCCCACCCCAGTGTGTTCCAAAGCACTTTCATGATAGTTCCAAATTTTCATTGTGCTAAATATTGTCCTTGGGGTGTGGGAGTTCAAATGAAGGGTGGCAGGTGACAAGGAGAAATTACCCCTGCTCTGTATCAGGAGGTCATATTCTCAGAAGGATAGAGAGTATAAATATATTTTATTGTACTTTCATTCTTGGCCAAGGTCAAGGGAAGGAGTATAAGGGTTTATTCTCATGTTTGTGGTGTGGGAGCTTCCCAAACCATGAAGGTAAGGTCAGAAGCCCCAGGTTACAAGATATTACTTGTAACAGTAATAGTAATTGTAATACCAGATCTTACTATACTATCAGTCTATTCTCAGGTGCCCTTGAAACCTCCTTCCAACCACATGGAAGTCACATCCACAAGCAGATCCCAGGTGGCTGGGCGAAGGGCCATTCTAGCTGACACATTAAGAACAAGCACAAGGAAAAACAGGAGTGGGGCCTCCATTAACATCAAAGGATGCTGAAGATCTGGTTATAACAGCTGTGTATGGGTGCTTGGCAACTGTGGCCAGATTATAGACAGAAACCCTGTCCTCAAAATCCTTATATTTTGTTCAGAACTCTTGTATATGTAAAATAATACACAATGAAACCTGCTTATCAAGGTGAAAGTGTGTGCTTGCATGCACAGATAGTGATCCCTCTTTGAAACTACCTTCAACCATCTGAAAAAAAAACTGATTGTTGGTCCCCAGAGTGAGGAGGGTGGTGTTAGCACTTGAACCCTGGTGCCAGTTTCACTGTTCCAGTGTTCCACCTCACCCCCACAGGTCCTATGCATTTCTTTTAGCTTACAGGAGGTTGGGGGCCCATACCCAGCTCTATATGTCCACAGCCCAGAGACAGGACTGCTCTTCAGCTTCTTCACTGACGGTGTCACTTGTTCCATGGCTGCTTAAACTGGGCATAGACCCCAGGTCTAACTTGTACTTTGATTGGAGGTATTGCAGTCTAACTTGTACGTTGATTGATGGCAATTACAGTCAAAATGGTCTCCATGTGTTCCAAAACAGCGAATGAAGAAACCTTTCAGAGTCAGTGTAGCTATATTTTTAATCTCTCCCAGTCCCCGCCATATTAAAGTTCAAAACTAGCTGAGCCTGCATCTATGCGGTTCAGATTCACTTACTTCGTTGGCTTTCCTTTCCTAAATTGGAAAGGTTACATTAACCAACTAGCATATAATGTGAGTCTGGAGCAGTGTGTGTGTGTTTAAACAAAGCTTGAGGAGGTGATTTACATGCTGGCTATAATCTATGCTCCCAGAACACAGATTGCTTGCACTCAAGTATGCAAGGTAAAATGAATAAGGGGAGCTGGGAACCTTGGGGAAATTCCTTGCACACCACTCTGGCACTTTATAGCAAAGCTCAATTTATAGCCAAGGCACTAAATCTTCATTATACATGACAACCTTACTTCCCCCCCACCCTGCAGTCCTGTCCTTTAGATTTTATTACTTACCTTTTAAAATTCAGAAGTCTTCCTTATTCATTCTCAAACACCCAGCATCCCCAACAACCTTTCCAGACAATGAATAAAAACACATTTTACTGCATGATACTTCCATAAGCAGCTGTTCAGTGACGGACCCGAGTTCAAATCCCCATTCAGCCATGATATTTGCTGGGTGACTCTGGGCCAGTCTCTCAGGCTAACCTACTTCACAGAGTTGTTGTGAGGAGAAACTTAAGAATGAACTACACCACTCTGGGTTCCTTGGAGGAAGAGCTGGATATAAAATGTAAAAATAATAAATAAATAAAAATCTGCATGGTGTGTGTGTGTGTGGAGAGAGAGAGAGAGAGAGAGAGAGAGAGAGAGAGACTTCCTCAAACTGGGGCATGGAATAGATGTTTGTTGCTTGCCCTCTTTAAAAACAACACCAAAACATGAGTAGTGAATGCTCCCATACAGGGATTGTATCAATGTGTGTGGAACTAAGTAGCAGTGGTGGAGGTAGCAGGCAGGAACAATAAGTCAGTAACACAAAGGGAAAGTTCAGTTAGGGAGAACAGCTACTAGTAAGTGTTTGTGATTACAATATGGCAGCCCTGGATTAACCATAAGGCAAAACAAGCACATGCTTAGGGCAACAAGGGAAGGGGGGCACCACAGAGTTTCCCCCCAGCTACTGTGCCTTTAACTTTGACTGCACATAAGAACGTAAGAACAGCCCTGCTCGATCAGGCCCAAGGTCAATCTAGTCCAGCATCCTGTTTCACACAGTGGCCCACCAGATGCCAGATGCAGGAGGTAGCCTACAGCCCTCCAACTAGTAGCTGATGATAGACCTCTCCTTCATGAAGTTATCCAAACCCCTCTTAAAGCCATCCAGGTTGTTGGCTGTCACCACATCTTGTGGCAGAGAATTCTACAAGTTGATTAGGCGTTGTGTGAAAAAGTACTTCCGTTTGTTGGTCCTAGATTTCCCAGCAATCAATATCATGGGACGACCCGTGGTTCTAGTGTTATGGGAGAGGGAGAAGAATTTCTCTCTCTCCACTTTCTCCACACCATGCATGTTTTATAGACCTCTATCATGTCTCCCCGCAGTCGTCTTTTTTCCTAAACTAAATAGCCCCAGATGTTGTAGCCTAGCCTCATAAGAAAGGTGCTCTAGGCCCCTGATCATCTTGGTTGCCCTCTTCTGCACCTTTTCCAGTTCTACAATGTCCATTTTTAGATGTGGTGACCAGAATTGTAAGCGGTACTCCAGGTGTGGCCACACCATCATTTTGTATAAGGGGATTTTAATATTAGCAGTTTTATTTTCAATCCCCTTCCTAATGCTCCCTAGCATGGAATTGGCCTTTTTCACAGCTGCCACACATTGAGTCGACACTTTCAACGAGCTGGCCACCACTACCCCAAGATCCCTCTCCTGGTCAGTCACCAACAGCTCAGATCCCATCAGCGTATACGTGAAGTTGGGGTTTTTTGTCCCAGTGTGCATCACTTTACAATTGCCAACATTGAAGCGCATTTGCCATTTTGTTGCCCACTCACCCAGTTTGGGGAGATCCTTTTGGAGCTGCTTGAGGCTCTGCTTTGGATAAGCTTGAGGCATGGATTTCAGAAAATCAAATTCTCGGGATTGAACAAGCAGTCTTTAGAGCAGGCTGTTCTACTCTCGATCACTGTATGATCCTGCACCATCTAGCAAAGAAATACTCTAGTGGCCCCAAATGCAATTTTTTTGTTGCCTTTATTGACTTAAAATCTGCATTTGATTCTCCTGGAAACTGTCACCCATGTATTGCTATATTGCTCTTTATATCGGGATGCTAGAGAAGAACTTATATCCCCTCTGTTAGTCAAATTTCCCAGAAGGTGTGAGCTCTTTTATACATATTACTGCCTTGCGGATTCAAGCCCCGGGATTACAACAATTGTAGCTAAATTTTTCTACATTGCCATCAGGTTAAGGTCCCTATTAAGTGCTTAATTGCGAGAGTTGTCTATTGTTTTAAAGTAATTTATTATGAGTGATTGTATTCTGTTTTATTGTGTTTTAGCATTGTTTTATTGATCGTTGTATTGAGTATATTTGTTACTCCTATTTCTGCTGGCCAATTGCCATAATAAAATTGATGATGATGATTGTCACTTCTATCTGACTCAGTTCTTTAGCCTCCGTCCCTGAAAGGTCTGGGCCAGGAACTGGTATATGCTCTGTATCCTCTTCCGTGACGATGGACACAAATAACTCATTTAGCTTCTCCCAAACCTCCATATCCTCCTTAATAATTCCTTTCACTCGCTCATTCTCTAATGGGCCAACTGCCTCCCTGGCAGGTTTCCTGCTTCTGATGTATTTAAAGAAGTTTTTATTATTCCCCTTGATACATTTAGCTAAAGGTTCCTCAAACTCTCTTTTCGCCTCCCTTATTGTCACCTTGCTTTTTTTTTTTTTTGCGACCTTGCATTTTACTGCCACATTCAACTTTAGTCAATTTTTTGTAATTGTTTTTATCTGCCATGTTTGACTTTACTCTGCATTGTTAAAAAAACGTTTTCTTTGGCTCGGTGAGTGACTAAAGTTTTGAGAAACTATTAAACTATGTATCTGAAGTAAAAAGTCATGGATTTGTGAAATTACTGTAAAGAGAAGTACAAAATATTGATAAAACTTCAAGTAAAAGATGGTTGTATGTTGTGATGTCTGACCTTGAAGGTGAAATATTTTTCTCAGTCATTCCTTCTGTTGCTGCTATTTATATGAAATTATAGGCAGTGGAACTATTTTGTTTTATCTTTAAAAATCTAGAAGAAAACTTAAAAATAAATAAATAAATATTAAGGCATAAGTAAATAATTTACTTGAGTCCTAATGTCTTGTCAGTTAAGCAATGGAGGGGGCCGAGGCGGGGGCACCATTGTTGGGCTGTGCTTAGGGCATCAGGTGCCCTCAATCCGGCCCTGCCATATGGAGTAATAGGAGCAGGAGGGACTCAGGAGGATGTTGAAGCTGAGCTCCAATAAAGAGCTTTTATTATGCAACTCTCATATAATTGAATCTGGACTGAGAGCAAACTCCAACATTTAAAATTCCAGTGTCTGAGTAATAAAGTGTGCATGTGAGAAGGCTGTCCAGTGACATGCTGGGTGTATCAATGTATGTGAATATTTCAAATCCCCATTCAGCCATGAAACTAGCTGGGTGACTCTGGGCCATTCCCGTCTCTCTCAGCCGAACCTACTTCACAGGGTTGTTGTGAAAGAGAAACTCAAGTATGTAGTACACCGCTCTGGGCTCCTTGGAGGAAGAGCGGGATATAAATGTAAAAATAACAACAACAACAACAACAACAACTAAGAATGAGAGCTGAGGCAGCAGTCAGGAACAATAACACAGCATCACAGGGGAAGATACAGATAGAGGGAACAGCTACTAGGAAGTGCTTGGAATAGGAGCAGGAGAGACTCAGATGTATGTTGTGGAAGCTGACCTTAGTTATATATGCCTGCTTGATCCTTTAATGAGTGCAAACCCTACTTGAAACACTTGGAGCCCATGTCCTACTACATGTGTGCTGTTGCACTAGAGGGCTAAAACTTCCAAGGGTACTGCCCACACTTGTCGGAAATAGTTCCAGGAGCATCAACTCTTTACACCTTCTATTCTACTGACCACTAGGGGCATTGGGAATAGTAAGCAAGAGTCTTCATCTTTGTTTCCCTGCACTAGTTGTTTCTCTCTCTCTCTGCTCTGACTTCTGATTGGTAGACTAAAGATTGCCATCTCCCCTGGATTTCCGGGTATTTACCCAGTTTTAAGCATGTCCCCTGGTACCTGGTTAGCCTATTAGCTTGCCTGGATTCCTAGCTTTCTTTCTTTTCTTTTTAAAAAAGCTAATCTCTAGCCTTTGTAGAAGCGGAATTAAGGAACAAAACTGCTTAATTGGCTGAGAGAGGTTCACACAATAAGTAATCCCCTTGAGGAATGTGTTTTGGGGTTTTTTTTTCAGTGGGGGATCTCTATAGGGCAGTTGAGAGGACAGTTTGATTTTGTTGTAAATCACTGCCTACCTGTGTATTGTAATGTTTAAGGTTTTTGGCTTTATAGTGCCATCCATTCTATGCATGCCTACTTAGAAATAAGTACTATTGGTTTCAATCAGATTTTCTCCCAAGTAGAGCCACCTAAAGGTGCAGCAGGGAAATGACTTGATTAGCAAGCCAGAGGTTGCCGGTTTGAATCCCCGCTGGTATGTTTCCCAGACTGTGGGGAACACCTATATCGGGCAGCAGCAATATAGGAAAGATGCTGAAAGGTATCATCTCATACTGTGTGGGAACTGGCAATGGTAAACCCCTCCTGTATTCTACCAAAGACAACCACAGGGCTCTGTGGTCACCAGGAGTCGACTCCGACTCAACAGCATACTTTACCTTTAAGGGTGTATAAGATTGCAGGCTTAACTGAAAACCTCAGTGCATTTTTTGTTCTATTGCAGATCTTAATATCTTCAACTTAGTATAGTCCATTTATGTTCTACAGATTTTGTGTGTGTGTGTGTGTGTGTTTACTTTGCTTTAAGCCACCATGAATTATTTCTGCCCCATGCTTTTTTCCAGCCTATACCAGTATTCTAAATCAGAAGGAGTCATTTTGGTGTCACATTTTATGCACTTATCTCAGGATGTAAATGGTGACCATGACAAGGCTTACACATGTAAGCCTTAACAGTGCTGGTTTTGTAGGGTTGATTGTAGAATTTAGTGGTGATGAAAATGCACTCAGCTGTTTCTCAGCATGAGTTTTGATTGGATATCTTCACCAATCTTTATCTGATATCTTCACCTTCACCAATAAGAACATAAGAATAGCCCTGCTGTATTAGGCCCAGCATCCTGTTTCACACAGTGGCCACTCACCAGATGCCACTGGGAAGCCCACAGGAATGAGCTGAGGGCATGCCCGCTCTCCTGCTGTTACTACCCTCAGTACTGCATACTATTCTGGTCACCATACTGAAAGAAAGATATTGCAGACCTGGAAAAGGTGCAGAAGAGGGCACCCAAGCACCTTCCTTATCAGGAAAGGCTACAACACCTGGGTGTTTTTCGTTTAGGAAAAAGATTACTATGAGGAGACATGATAGAGGTCTATAAAATCATTCATGGTTGGAGAAAATTGATAGAAAATTTTCTCCTTCTTGTATAGCTCTAGAACCAGTGGTCAACCCATGAAATTTATTGCCAAGGAATTTAGGAGCAACAAAAGGAAGTACTTTTTCACACAATGCATAATCAACATGTGGAATCTGCCACAAGATGTGGTGACAGCCAACACTGTGGATGACTTTAAGAGGGATTTGGATAACTTCATGGAGGAGAGGTCTATCAGCGGCTACTAGTCGGAAGGCTATAGGTCACCATCAGCGTATATGTGAAGTTGGGGGTTTTCTGCCCCAATATGCATCACTTTACACTTTGCATAATATGATAATTATTTGCAAGCTAATTTGCACATTATGCAAATTAGCTTGCAAATAATTATCACATTGTGCACATTATTCAAATTAACGGATGCACTGTTCAGTTGACATTTATTTGTATATTATTTGCATACTATGCAAATTAGGGTGCCCGGATATGGAATGCTTGAATATAGCAACCCTAGATATTCTCAGATCTCTTCCCCTCCTCCTATCTGTTTAAAAACATTACCTTCTTCTGTTCTCACATTATGAGGACATAAATAAATCAGGGACACTTACTTGATAAACCTTTATAAGTACTTGGACCTTAAATGTCTGTCTCAAGAAACTCTTAATCGGCTTGGTTCCTCTCACACATTCTTGCTCTGTTATAATTGGGATCAATGAAATTCCTTCCCTACAACTCAAGGCACTCTGCAGAATTGGAAATACATCACAGAGTGCTTCCCATTTTGCAGAGCACTTCCAGAGCATGAGCAGCACTCAGAAGTATTAGCCCTCTGAGTGTAGACTAAGGGAAACAGAATCCAATGCATGCTGTGGGCCTTGAAACTTCTCACTGCTTGAGAAAGTGGGGCAACCAGTGGCAGCAAGCATCACAATATTTTAAAAGTCACCTTAAATTGGACCTGACAAATGGACTGGGAATGATGGTAGTAAAGAGCTGAGTTGCCCATCATTTGTTGTTTCACCAGATACATCTAATATGTGTCCATTACACTCAAACAGTTTGCATCTGTCAATCACAATGGTAATGAATGCACAGTCAAGAGAAGAGTATTACATTTTCCCCAACATGAAAACATTACATGTTGAGTGCTCAGAAAATTCAATAGCCCCAAAAGCAAAAGAGTGCTTTGAAGGGAAATGATCAGACTGTTGTTGGTTGTGCCGTCGAGTCTTGTCGATTCCTGGCGACCAGAGAGCCATGTGGTTTTCTTGGTAGAATACAGGAGGGGTTTACCATTGCCTTCTCCCACGCAGTATGGGATGATGAGGTTATTCACACGATTGTAGAAAATTGGGCTAGCCTTCGCGAGCGCTCCGCAAACCCAGTTTTTGGGATCATGAGTAGCCGTGGCGCGGCTCCGCACCATGGCTACTCACAAGTAGACCCCTGGCAGGAGGCTGAAAAGCAGCCTCCAGGCTCAGGGGTCTCCCCAGTATGCCCTGCACGCTCACGCAGGGCATACTGGAGCTTCCAGGGGCTGCGCAGCCCCCGATCCTCCCAGCCCCCTCCGGCTCCGTCAGTGCCCTATTTGTCTGCGGGGAGAGCGGGCTTAGCTCGATGCCTTTCAGCACCTTCCTATATTGCTGCTGCCCGATATATGTGTTTTCCCCCCATAGTCTGGGAAACATACCAGTGAGAATTCGAACCAGCAACCTCTTGCTCCCTAGGCAAATTACTTCCCCACTGCACCATTAGGTGGCTTCTCAGACTTGTACAAGTGTGCGATTATGGCATTAAAAGTGAGTTATGTAGAAATGCTCCATATTTTTGTAAAGTATTGTGTGAAACTGAAACAGACCAAGAACATATTCTTAGGGTTATGCATTTCTCCTAACAGCATCACAGAACAGTGTAATTAACAGTTCAGCTTCCAAGCCCTGCATATTCACTCTGCCTCTCCTAGTTTGGCCCTTTGGCCAGATGGTTGCATTGGCTACATCATCAAAACTAGCTGCAATGCAGCAGCATCCAGCATTCTGCATGCTTTTACAGAGGAATTACTTCAAAATCCAGCAAATACTACCTAATTTTTGGTCTTGCTTCACTCATACCACACCATTAGCACAAATCACAGAAGCATCTAAGCCACTTTAATAGTCCTTGTGCATATGATTCAAGTGTTAACCTAGTAGGGATGGCTACACTTACTGCCATACTTCACTGAACAGTGTCTTCAAGAAGAGAGAGTCTGCTTGCTATTCTTAGAGTGACCTTCCCTTACAATCTTTGATGACAGATGGTTCCCTGCTCCCCCGCACACGAACCTCACTTTTCGCTCCCTTCTTTCTGCATATTTCACCACCATATATTTTTGTTACACTGAAAATTTGGGGGCGGGAGGTAGAGAATGTAGCAGATGGTTAAGAAAAATGGAAGTAAGAACACCTTGATATCTCATGCAAAGATAAATTAATCTTAATAATAAATGCTTGGGGGGGGATTTTCCCATCACCATAAAACCACATAAAAACACAATAAAGTCATATTAAAATCTATTGTAGACTCTGTTGTAGATCTATTAGAAACAGAGGAGGAGGAGGACACAAGAAAAGGAAGGTTGATTGACCATTGATCTTCTACACTCACATGGATACTTTCTTAAAAACAAACAAACCCTTTCAGGTATTTTTTAAGCTTCAGGAGAAACCCTGTGATTGGCTGTTTCTGAATGCAGACAGTCACCCACATGATGAATGAATAGCACTCTGTGAGGTGGGTCTCATGATCGATGAGACCCACCATAATGGGGTTAGCGCGGAGAGTGGGCTTAGCCCGCTCTCCCCGCAGATGATCGTCCAGTCTGCCCGGGGCGGCCGGATTGGCCGCTCACATGACTGCCGGCTCCGTTACGGATCTGGCGGGGGCTTGGGAGTTCAGGGGTGTGCAGGGCCCCTGAAAGTTCCAGCATGCTCTGCATGACTGTGCAGAGCATGCTGGAGCAACCCCGAGCCAGGAGGCTACTTTTTAGCCTCCCAGTCGGGGGTCTCCTCCTGAGTTGCCACGGTGCGGAGCCGTGCTACAGCAACACATGATCCGGAAGCCCCGGTTAGCAGAGCACTCGCTCCCTCCCCCCTCCCCGGTCTCCAAAGGGCTGGTTTGGTCTTTTAAGAGCATGCAGTAGCCATTTTTGGCTAGCATGCATGTGCAGCTGCATCAAAAATGATTGCTGCATGCTCTTAAAGGCCCAAACTGGCCCTTCAGAGACTGGGAGGAGTCCATCTGGGGGAGGGGAAGCCACTGGAGGACCCCCCTGGGGCCACAACCACACCCCCTGGGGCTGCCGAACCCGGTGGTAGTGGTGACAAGAAAGAAAGGCCATAATGGACTGCAGATGGGCCATGCAGTCATTTGGGAAGGAGGAGGGGAGCTGGAAAGAGCTCTCCCTTGCTGCCCCACCGCGCAGTGGCATTGCCTTAAAAGTAAAAGGGGGAACTTTCCCCTCGTCCCACCACCATTGTCCCAGCTGCAGCCACTGCTGCCCCATCCCTGTCACGCAGCAGTATTTTAAAGCAAAAGGCGGCACTTTCACCTCACCCCCCCCTCCCCACAGCCGCCACTGTGTGGCCTTCGCTGCCCCCTTCCTGCCGTGCAGCAGTCGCTTTTAGAAGAAAAGTGGGGGATATTTCCCTCATCCCCAGAGAGGGATGCCAAAATTTGAGGAGCAGCTTGCCACTCCTCAAATTTTGCTGCCATAGGCAAGTGCCTACTTTGCATCTCCTTAAATCCGCTGCTGGGTGGTAGTGCCCAATCAACCTTCACCTTTGGTGCCCAAAACCCTGGTGCTGGCCCTGGAAGAGCATCTTATACTGGTTAAGCCTGTAGGTTGCTAAGACATGTTTAATGCTAGCATGGTTACCCTTCTCTAGGAATGGCTGTAACTTGCAAATCAACCTAAGCAGATACCCCAAAGACTCAGCATATACACAGCAAATATGTGTGTGTTCATGTTAAGATTCTTTAGCACTACACAGTCAGTACTCTTCTACAATCAGATAGAAGCTGAGTTATAGTAATAATGGTGGTTCCACACACTGAGCTATTTTCCTTGACTGCAACCCCCAATGCCTGTCAACACAACAAATGCATAAGTGAGTAGAGCAGTACTGATGGATGCAACTTCTGCATAGGTGATAAAGGTTGCATATTTGAAGCAGCCTATAGCAATAGAGTTAAACTGGTACATCTGATGGGAGTCTAGGGAACAGCTGGTGGGAACTGGACCCAAGCCGGTCCATTTAGATCTTGATCAGTTCCATGTAAGCAAGTCATACAGACAAAGCCCAAGTTAAAAGTGCTTACAACGAATATGTGGAGGATGAGCCAAAAAATATTAAAGAAAAACATCAGTGAAGCAGATGATAACAATTAGAAGCTGAACACATTGTGCTACCTTTATTCTATACTGTGCACAAACATCTTAGTGACCATACTAGTATGTGGCTAGTAAGGTTGTCCTTACATTGACTCTGTTGCAAACCATGTTAGTAGCCTCCTTTCCCGCATGAAAATGAAAATTCACTTATCCTGAATTTGAATGAATTTACCAACAGATTTTTTTTCCTGCACAAAATGTTTCAGATCACCTGTACCTTTCTTTGGTTCTTTGTGATTACTTACATTAAAGAAATAAGGACACAGCATTTGCTACACTAGCAGTGCATTGTAGACTAAGCTGAAATACAGTCATTCATCAAATATCTTAACTGGTGGAGAGGAGCAATCAAGGAATTCAGCAGAGACTTAACTTGATATGGGAGTCAATCGAAAAATGACAAGAGCAGCTGTCTTGTATTGATGCGACTTTAATAACTCTTCCAGTATGAATTCTGGTTAATTGTTTCAGGGCCACTTTATCTATGTGGAGTCAATTGCAAATGCTAGTAAGAATGTCAAAGCATGCAGAGATGAAGCACAATGACTGATTACATACCAACTCTCCTCCCTTCCAAGCTATCAAAGGCTAGCAAAGATTATTTTTAAAAACAAAACAAAAAAACTTATAGGATAATTATTTATGTTGCTATTGTAAATAAATACAGGTTCCAGAAATGGTGTTGTTACAACACAGCTGTACTATTAAAAGTGCAGGGACACCGGGACTATAGACCCCCAAGAGCTATACTGGATGCTGAGGCCATTTGTACTGGATGCTGAGGCCATTTGCTGGATTTTCTTTTCCTTGTGTAGTAGCCCAGGGGTTCCCGCAACGGTTGCTGAACTACAGCTGTCATCATCCCAAGCCACAATGGCTGGCCCAGGTTTGAGACCCTGGTTTGATAACCCCTGCAGTTGCCAATTGTCCAGCAAATCCATACTCACTGATGGATTACAGCTGCAATACAGAATATAAGAAAGAGCCACATGCATACCTGAAGATTTGGTGTCCTTTGATTCAGTAGCACACCCCAATACCAATCACCAAGTCTTGCTTTAAATCTTACCAGATAGGAGGCAGTTGAATCAGAAAGGGCACTCTCACTCCTTTTCCAGGGAAGCACTCTCTCCATATACAGTAAACCCTTGATATCAGGGCTGAAGCCCCAATGGATGTTGAACTGGTGACTTGAGGGATGTCAGCGTGGATTTAGCCTTGATACCACCACCCAGCTCTGTCTTTCATGGGGACCAGCCACACCAACTAAGGGTGCTTCTAGACATGCCAAAGTGAGTGAAATGATACTTTCTGACCCCTATGAAAGCTTTCAGCTCATGCATAATTCCTAGCAGTTGAGAGACCCACTCTTGCTTTACCTCTCTTCCCCTCCCTGCCTTTGTCTTGCCCTGAACTTTACAGGAGCTAGTGTGATAGCACAAAGCTATGCATCATTTTAAAACTCACCAATAAAGGATATTGGTTACACCCATCCCCACACAAACAATATCTCATTTTCTTCATTGTGCACTCTGGGCCTGACCTTTTACCAGTTGAAGTGATGGGAGTTTTGCCATTAGCTCGAGAGGGATCAGTTCCTTGTGGAATGGATTCAAACTAGTCTGGATAAAACAAATTGCTGTTCTGTTTCCTCTGTGGGCCCGTCACTGAGATCTGTGCTCACATCTGAGATTGACCACAGATACTCCTGATTGTGTGCCTTGGCAAACCTGAACACATAGGAAACTATCAACCATTTAGGGGAATTTGTTGACAATTTCCAGTCACTGCTAATTGCTCAGGGCTTACTTGGGCCTATGCCATATCTATACCTTTGTGTCCTTAATCACTAGGCACCCTTTGGACAATATGTCACACCTGGGACAGGAGATAATTTATGGCTTGCAGATGGATTAGCATCGCAGCTCACTTGGATAAATTTTACTTTAGCCCTTGTCCCAAGGGTCTCTCTTTTATAGTGCAGTTATATCCATTAAAATTATGACTTCCAAAATTCTGTTGTGTTTTATGGCTAACATGAAATATTTATGACCCTTTCTGCTTAAGTGGACATTTCTAGAGATTTACTGCAGAAATAATTCAGGCAAATAGCTTAACAGTCAGAGGTACTGCCAATTTGTACACAAACTTAAGTGCTGTAAAGGCAAGGGGACAATACACAGGCATGCACACATATAGATATATACTAATATTAATAAGCTATATAGTTATTTCATTCATTTCACTATTAATGTATTTAGAAAACATGTTGCCAACATTTTATATGAACAAACATGTATTTTAATGGAACAACCAGCCAAAAACACAAATAAAACAACAAACAAAATCTTGGCCCAAGTATTGTCTAGTGCTAAATTTTCTAGTAAGTTTTTTTTAAAAAAAGTGAAACTAGAGGCCAGTTTCAAAGAAATTTTAGAATCAGAGGGGAGAAAATAAATACTGTTATAATGAGGTGATGGCATAACATTTTAGTTTTATGCCAGCAATTACAATAAAGCCTGGATTTTTGCTCCTAGCAAATTCAAGCTTGGCTATTGAAAGAGGAGACTGAATGAAGTTAGGGGGTGGGGGAGATAGCTCTTAGTTGCCAGTATCAATTTTTGAGCTCACATCAGCAGGTTTTTAGGTATCAGTTCTGCACAGGATAACTGGAACACTGAAATTCATCAAAGGTTACAGGGTTCAGTCTCTGGCAATAGTCTCTAGCCTATATATTGTTGTTTTGAAAAGAACAGGACAAACCAGAGCAATCCAGGGAAAATCCAGCTTTCTGGTAATCATACTTGGCACATCACTTACTGACATTAGGAATGCTTCTGCTGTTACATTTCAAATTCTAAAAATGTAGATTTTAAAATGGAGAAATAAAATGCCTGAAGATTCCTGAAGAGGAAAGCATGAGGTATGTGAACTGTTGATAAAGTCCTCACTGTTTTACAAGATGCATTTCATACTCACTGTTGATATGACAAGAATCTTCATATCTCTTCTTCCAACTTGGCTGTGTGCAGTTTTAAAATGTGAGCAGGGAAATGAAAAGTTGAACACACACAGTCCTTAGATTTTCCTCTAGTGAATGATTTCCCAGAACTGAGGTCTTATTTCAAATTTATATATGTAGCAATCTCTAAGGACATGTTTGACTAAACATTTTTGTTGCACTTTGGAAGGATGTTGGAAATTTATGAAGGCAAAAGAAAATCACGAGCCTCCCTCCCCAAACTTCCTTCCCCAATGTTCAATTAATATTTGAATTAACACACTACCACGACCACCACCACACCACTCTTATTGAACTTTAAAGGCTGAATATTTCTGATGATGTCTGTGTAGTGATCAGCCACACCCCGCTAAAGAGTTAACAGGGAGTGAACCCTTGTCTTGACTGACATGCTGGTGAACTCCAGGGCGGCCAATCAGTACACCAGATGAGTGGGACCTAGAGAGAGAGAGCAGTTGTGGGGAATTCTCGGAAGGGCAGGCCTTTGTTAGAAGAGAAGAACATGTGGGCATGGAGAATGGCTACAGGAAAATGACTCTGTGGATCTTTGAAAGATAGGAGGGCAGAAAGCTTGAATTCTCCTCCTGAGTTTGGTGAGTTCATGGAAAGGAAGCCTGGGATTTGGCTTTGGGAAGTTTAGTCTAGGGAAAAGTTTGTTTAGTCAGACTTTGTGTTAGAATTTCTGTTTATTTGGTGTGTGCTTTTGTATATTCCTGATACTATTCTGTTATAGTTTACCTGCAACGTAATTGAAATAAGAAACACTAGCTTATGCCCATTCTGCCTAGGGCATTGCAAAATACTCTATAAACATTGAAATGTGCCTAAGACAACCTATTTTTGTAATCTACTAAGAATTCTTAACTGTATCTAAGAAAGCTAGAAAGCCTCAGATGGAAGAAGTCTGCAGAAATTGAATAAAACCGTTTTTTTAAAGTATTTTCTTAATCCCCTTCGAGTTGGTTTTTAACTCAGGAAAAGCGGGGCCGAAGGGGGATTTTCTCTGGTGCAAACACATCCTCAGACGTTCAGCAGCTATCAGTTTTCTCATCCCAAGCTTACACATGGAAGGGGTTTTTTTTATTTGCCCAATACCAGTTACAGAGAGGGACCTTGGATTACAGTACCCAGTCCACTGGTCTGGTTCTTAGCAATTTTTCGGGTGCTTGGTGGCAGCATTTTGAACCTACCGATAATTACAGAATAGTTTTAGTAGAAGCCTAGCCAGACAGCTCAGCAGGGATGATTCAGCATTTTATTTCCCTCATGTGAGGTTGCTCTGAGACAAAGGCTTTAATCCGCTACAATGCCATTTAAAAACTATATTCCCCACATGTGGTGGCATACTCCCAGATTTTTTGAATATCTTCTTCCATATTCACATTCATTTAAACCGACCACCCATGTCTTGTGTAAAGCTTCTCAGGGAAATTGATGTAATAAAAACATTGTTTGGGGTCTATTACCCCCACTCCCGCTCAAAATTAAATATTTCCAGTGGTTTTGCTTTCCCCGTTACTATGGGTGGTGAAAATAGAATTGTTTTAAATTTCTTCTTCCTAGCTTGCCTGGAAGATGATTATAATATATGTTATCTCCCTTCTTTATAAATGAAAGAAAGTAGACTTGCTCAACATTTCTCAAGTTATTTTGTGACTTTCTCTCACTGTTTAGTCAAACAGGGACTCTGCAGCACTTCCTAATGATCTTTGGAGTGGTCTACAAATGGAGCATTTGAGCTGATAAGTCACCACATTCTCTTCAATGGAAAGAGCAGAGCCACTCTCTCCACAATGGAAAGAGCTATATTCCAAAAGAATATAGGGCCTGCCATATTAGTGGGGAAGCTCAGTGAGCACTTTCAGAGCTCCCATATTACAAAGAAATCACTGGATTGAGGTGATTATTTGTCACAGTGTAAAAGACAACCTAAGGCTCAGTTGATGGGGAATAAAGAAGAACATGACAGGTAGGTATAGAACATAACCAGCAGCTCCTAGACTGCCATGTGGCGCTACCTGTATAGTGCCACATGGCAGTCTAGGAGCTGCTGGTTTAAACAAATGTATTGGTACCTGAAGTTCTAAACCTATAATTTGAGTTTGGAACAAAATGTCTGCTAAACTATTGTGGATGGAATGCTGAAAGTAATACAAGATTTAAGAGTTGATCTTTTCTCTAGTCTACCACATGCTTACTTTGGCTTTTTCTGAAGACTTCTTCCTTCATTGTACAGAACCTGCATTTGGAACTGGTGGAAGCTGAGAGAGGAATGCCAGAGACTGTGCCTCAGTCGGTATAACATGGGAACCATTACCTTTATAATTGCATGGTAAGCCTCGTGCAGTATGATGTAATGACAGGTTAAATAAATGCAATCCAATCCATGTTTCAAAAAGAAGAACCCTAGCGCATTAAAACATTACTTTTGCCAGCACTAAACATATAGCTATCAAAGTAGAATTCCCTTTGCGCGTTGCAAAGAACTATTACTATCATTATCTAGTTGTGTAATATTATTTCAGTTTATAGATGATTGATGATTAGTTTAATCTATTCAAAATTCACTTGAACCTATTCAAAATTCAATTTAAGAACTCTTTGTTCCTTCCAGCAAAATAGTTAAAAAATAACAAAAATCCTTGTGTTAATAAAAAGCAGAAACAAATTCATATTTGTCAGGGAGGAAAGAAGGAGCACTGAAACAAAGCCAAAATATTATTATTGAGATTCTCCCTCACCCCAAGTATCTATCATGCTGTAATGGCTGTTTCTTAGGACATATTCCATAGGGAATCCTGGGAGCTGGGATGTGGGATTTGTAGAGAATTCTCAGCAGTCTCATCAAACTACAATTCTTAGGATTCCTAGGATATTTCGGGAAGGTATTACTGTTAAATTAGTATAAAACTAGTATATGTTTGTAGTGTAAATATATCTTTGGGACTTCTTTATTTAGGAAGGCTTTGCTTATCTTTCTCCAGGAGAGCAGGAACTACATTTCAGTTATTAACAAGTTGTTCTAGTAAAACTAACCAGCATACTTTCCTTTCACTTTCTCTAAAA